>NC_088415.1:69201913-69900663 GCF_034236695.1 Oncorhynchus nerka | reverse complement strand
TCAAAATAAAACAAGACATGACCTTTTCAAGGTCAGTCTCGCAAAAATAATAATTCTTGTGTTCTAACTACCTGCTATTCAAAGTGCTCTGAATTAATTAAGGGAATCGTTCACAAACATTGCCACATTCTAAGATCCGATGACAGTATCGGTAATGTGTTTTCGGACCCTCCCTTGGTCATATTCTCGCGGGGCAGAAATCTCAGAGATCAACTGGTAAACTCTGATTTACCACCCCAAGATATCCCTGCACAACGTCTATTTGCGCCCCTACTGGATGGAAACTACCAGTGTAATGGCTGTGCTCAATGCAATGGCACTTATAAATATAGATCCTTCAAACACCCCCAAACAGGGAAACAGATCCCAATCAAAGGTGTTATTACGTGCTCCACTAAGGCAGTTATTTATCTTATAACTTGTCCTTGTGGTAAAAAATGATGTGGGTAAAACAAAGTGAGAATTTAAAGTATGAATCTCGGAGCATCGTAGCACCATGCAAAAACTCAATTGAAGCCAACTTTTTTGGGAGCAAACCACTCGATTTTGTCCCTACGTTATATTGGCATCAAACATGTCACCCTCCCTAGGAGAGGGGGTGAACTCGACAAATTATTGTTAAAACGAGAGGCTGTCTGGATCTTTAATTTAAAGACCCTTGCTCCCTTCGGTCTCAACGTAGACTTTGATCTGAAGCCATTCTTGTGATTATTGTGATTTTGCTATTGTAAATGTTTGTAGGCTTATTGTATCTGTGATCGTATGCTATTCATTTATGTTTTTTGAATGCTATTTTAATATATGAGAATTAACCAATGATATCAGGCCACGCCTGGCCATGATTAGACACCTGTGTGTGTCCTTTGACACTATATAAACTAGTCACCCTGCAGTGTTTTTCATTATACCCTAATGAAAACAGCTTGTCTGTCGAAATGTTGGTTATTAAATTATTGCATCTGAGCTCCTAGAGTGTGCGACTCTCCTTTAATATTTCAAAAACCCTTTTAATTGCTACCATGCTTATGCTGCAAATGCATTTCATATTTCTTCTGTAAGAAACATTTCAGTGTAGCTGTTTTGATGTACACCACTCAAACCCTGGAGAGGACCACCAAGGCTACAGCTCTCTAATGGCTCTCTTTATGACTGCGAACTGTAGCGTAAACGCACTGAAATTATGGTTTTTACTCTCCCTCACTGCTAAATGTACAGAGTGTACAGAGAGGCAGAGATGGGCTATTAAAGAATGGAGAGTTATTTTAGGCTGGTTAATGAGGGTGTTTAGAACATGGCC
This sequence comes from Oncorhynchus nerka, assembly GCF_034236695.1. Classification (NCBI taxonomy): domain Eukaryota; kingdom Metazoa; phylum Chordata; class Actinopteri; order Salmoniformes; family Salmonidae; genus Oncorhynchus; species Oncorhynchus nerka. The sequence goes on along the minus strand of NC_088415.1, from coordinate 69,899,366 downwards.
ATCATGTTTCACTGGTAGACAGTTCCAGGCTAATTGTCTAAATGGAACAGCAGGTACTGCCCTTCATACTGTAAAGGGAAAAAAGCCATGAAATGTTATTGAGAACAGCTTTTTCATAGAGGATACTTCATTGTCTTATTTTTTGTCAATTTAATTTGAAGGAAAATAATTTTTAAGAGCGGTCAATGTGAAGTTTTCCCAACTCTGAACACGATGGGTTGTTGAAATATTGGGCTCTTATTTTTTTATATAATTTTTTTATTTAAACTTTATTTACTAGGCACGTCAGTTAAGAACAAATTCTTATTTGCAATGACGGCTTAACCCGGGCGATGCTGGGCCGAATGTGCGCCGCCCTATTGGACTCCCAATCACGGGCTGGTTGTGATACAGCCTGGAATCGAACCAGGTCTGTAGTAACGCATCTAGCACTGAGATGCAGCGCCTTAGACCGCTGTGCCACTCGGGAGCCCTTGCTGGTCAGTTTGGTTTACAAAGTTACATTTGAGTTGTGCAACTCCCTAGTACAGGACAGTCCTTGAAATGGAATTTATGTTCTGTTCAAGCGCTGTCTCTTGGACACCCTTCTTGGATACTGTAAAAAACATTTCTCCTATACTATGTTGCATGTCTTAACGGACCATAGGATGTTTCTGGAAGCTGGGAAGCATGTCTGTGTGGAATATCCAATGGCCATGACACACAAGACTGCTGTGGACCTCTGGGACCTGGCTCAGGAAAAAGGTGAGTTGGACAGAATCATTAGAAGATATTTTATAGAGAAGACATGGTGAAGTCTTGATGACATGGTCATGATGATGTAGTAGACGTGTATCTGTGTCAGGGTTTCCGTTTGGAAAATGTGACGCCGGACATTTGATCGGCAGCATTTTAATTGACAGGACATTTGAGGAATTTAACGGCCCCATATGCATTGGGTGTGTAACAAGATTAGGGCGTCTACACACGGTGCTCAGAATGACAGAAATCACATTTAGATGATGGTAATTCATTTTTACACTGTACATACAACTCACTGGACAATGAAAGAAAGTTGATTTAAAAGCCAATGGAACAATGGTTTCAATGGCATTGAAATTAGATTTTGGCTAGGCTACTTTGAAGCAAGGTAAGACATGCCTCATAACATGAAGTAAAACATTCAGGTTTCACACAATTAAGTTTTCAAAATGCATACTACCACCAGCTCACATTGTAAAGTGTGACGTGATGAAGCCTGCCTACCGTTGCACATGAATGACGAATGGGAGGCGTGCTTCAATTACCAGTTGAGAAATAAAAATAGTAGCTCTTTTTAATCACGACCATCAAAACTGTTTTTAACATACAATTTCAATGTATTATTGTTGCACAATAATTGGGCTTATAAAAGCACATTTCACTCCAGCACAAGCAGGAGCTGTAGCAGCAGCTCTTGTGCTGTCTGACAGATTTTCTGCTTAAACTAGGCTCTGTATCTGTATGCTGTCTGCGATAACCATTTACCAATAAGCATGACTGGTTAAATGTATTGACTGGTATTTTTTATCAATTGAATAGTATAAAAAGCATTATTTCACAATTCAATTTTTTTTTTAATTTACTCCCTGACAATTGGCCGGTACCAGTTTTATTTTTGGGCTTTTCATATTTTTTGGGGTGGCCAAAAGCCAGGCTATTACAGGCTAATGGAAACCCTGATCTGTGTATCTTAATAACTACTGATCACCTACGTATTTAAAGTTCTATGTCTTCTATGTTCTTAGGAGTGGTCCTGCATGAGGAGCACATAGAACTCCTGACAGCTGACTTCAAGCAGCTGAAGAAGGACGTAGCAGGGAAAAGGCTGGAGGAGGGATTCCTTCACTTCACAGGTGAGACGGAGACTGGAATTGAGAATATAGCACAAATCCCAGGTGAAAACACAACCGTGATACACGAAGGCCCCAGCACTACTGATACAGACATCACCTCAAATACAATATTTGCTACAGAAACTTAACTGCATAGCATGTATCAAATTGATGTGCATCATCCAGGTAACAGGCTTTGGGATGAATATTTAATTCCAGAGCTGTTGATGAAATGAAGGCTCCCATCAAAGCGACTTGTGAAATGTTGTGTTCTCATTCTCCACAGTACACGTGTTGGGTTTGATGTGAAAGAGAGCCTGCCTGTGGAGTGAGGCAGGCAGGCTGGTCTCTGGTGTGAAATACAGAAGGGTGTTGTTGATGAAATCCAGAGGTGTGTCAAATGGTACTGTATTTCCTACATAGTACGCTACTTTTGTCATTAGTAGTGCGCTACATAGAGAATAGGGTGCCATTTGGGATGTTGACTAGCTCTGTCCTATTTCATCAGAGCCTCGCAGCTGGGGAAGAGGCAAGTGAATGCATATGAATGGACTTCTCCTAAAGCACCCATGATTGAATAATAAATCATAGTTATCAACTCCACACGCTTCACATAACCTCAGATGACAGACAGTATTTTATAGCAGCTGCCTGTTGACCAAGAATGGAAGTCGGAGCTTAGTGGAGAGAATGGAGGAGTAAGAGGGAGTAGTTTCTCTTAAATTTGAGTCAGGGCAGTTTTTGTAGTTCGACTGTAGGAGGCAGCAAGTGCAAAATTAAATGTAACATCTGTTGGGAGATTCACTTCAATGGTTCATTCATTTTATGCATAATGGTGACATATAGGGGTATGGCTGAGACAAATGGAGAGTTTAACACACAGTGTTGAGGCATCCATATGGCCCCTAAACCCTGCCTTGAAGCAGAGCGAGAGGATGATATCGAAGACTGGATTTCCACTCCACTAGGTCTACTGTTCGCTGCTCTGGCCCCCCAATGGTGGAACAAACTCCCTCACGACGCCAGGACAGCGGAGTCAATCACCACCTTCCGGAGACACCTGAAACCCCACCTCTTTAAGGAATACCTAGGATAGGATAAAGTAATCCTTCTCACCCCCCCCCCCCCCCCCTTAAAAGATTTAGATGCACTATTGTAAAGTGGCTGTTCCACTGGATGTCATAAGGTGAACGCACCAATTTGTAAGTCGCTCTGGATAAGAGCGTCTGCTAAATGACTTAAATGTAAATGTAATATACTGCAACAGCACCACACCAGTTTATGTACTGTCGGAATGTGATGAAATACAAAATCAATACAAAGGGCATAATGTGAGCAGAGGATGATTTACATGAGCCATTGGATTACATGTCCCATTACAACTACTTCTGACTGTAGTTTTCCTGTGTGTCTCACAATAGGAGGTCCTCTGAAGCCGGGCTTTGGTTTTCCAGCTTTCAGTGGCATCGCCCGGCTCACCTGGCTGGTCGATCTGTTTGGAGAGCTGTCTGTCACCGCTGCCAGCATGGAGGAAGACCAGCAGAACAAGTACATGAAGATGACCGCTCAACTCATAACCAAAGAGCAGAAGTATGTACTCTCTACTCCATTGGATTAATCAAATAAACAAATCAAGTCCTTTCACAACATCTCAAACTTAGCTATTCTGCCAGTACAAAACGTAATTGCCTTTATTACATCTAGAAATACTGGTAGTCCACGCTGAAACGTTGGGTTAACTATACCCCTCTATCTATTCTATTATGGATTTATTACAGGCCTCTCACGTGGATTGAGGAGTGGGCTCCCGGCCTGTCTAGGGCCAAAGACATCAACTTCCGCTTTGACTCATGCACCATCACCCAGCTGCCCCCAGCCACCAGGGAGCCGGTGGGTATCTTTATGCAGGACTTGGTGCTCTTCAGTCAGAAGCTGCTGGGCCAGGTGCCCCGTGACCAGCTCCATGCAGAGCGCCGCAGGGTCCTCCACTGTCTAGAGCTGGCCGACCGCATCCAGCAGCTGAGCCTGCAGGGCTCAGCCCAGGACACCTAGAAACTAGCAGCCTACCGAGGGGCCCCAGCAGCCTACCGAGGGGTCCCAGCAGCCTACAAAGGGTTGTGAAATTACAGTAACTTTCCCAAAATTCCCAGGTTTTCCAGAATTTTGCAACGCTTAACCTACTGGTGGATGTCCAAGCGTACAAGATCCATCCATAAGCCTTCTACAGTAAAGCTACTGTAACATGCTGTACTGTAGACATACGCTCAGCGCATCTTTGAAATGTTAAGGTATTTTATGTGTTTCAGAAACAAATTGGTTTCAGAGGCTGCATTTACACAGCAGCCCAATTCTGATATTTGTTCCACTAATTGGTCTTTTGATCTAGCCTGACGACTCAAACTGAATTCGTCCACTGCTCTATATACTTCAGTTTGAGACTGCCGTCATTGAAGTCGTTTGTAGTGACGTCAAAATGAGGGGTGTTGTACAATACAAAGTAATAAGCGATTGGATCATCTCTAGCCAATGACACATTTTCAAAATGCCACTTTACCCACATGTGTTCTGGCTGGGGAGGTACTCCGATCCTGACTCATTGCAGAAAAGAAGCTAACGTCCGTGTGTGTGGCGTACTGTAGAATTTGACCTGAGCAAGGAGTTTGGGTAGCCAGGAAATGTTTGACCAATCACATCAGATCTTTTCACATCAGATCTTTTTCAGAATTAGACTTGTTTGGGGTAGTTTTCACCCCTTATTTCTCCCCAATTGGTAGTAGTTAGTCTTGTCTCATCGCTACAACTCCCATATGGACTTGGGAGAGACAAGGGTGCAAGTAGAAATACTGGTGTGCAAAAGAGCAGAAAAACAAATATGATAGGTAGTTGGTTGGATGGGCTATTTACAGATGGGCTGTGTACATCTGCAGCGATCGGTAAGCTGCTCTGACAGCTGACGCTTAAAGTTGGTGAGGGAGATAATGGGCTGCCTGTGTAAACTCAGCCTAAGGCATGTCGGCTTATTATTTTAGGGTTAGGCTGTTACTACAGACCACATCTTAACATTGATGGAAGGTCAGTTGATATATAGTTTGATGTTTGCATTGTTACTTATTGAAGTTAATCTACATTACAGTTGAATGTACTGTAACATTCCTGTGGTTGATCACAGCTCATGGTGCTTTATCATTGGCTGGTGTGCTTTACTTATCTCATATGACATTTTAATATTGACATGTTGTATAGCTATTGTGCAGGCAGAAGTGTAAGGCAAAACAGTGACATACTGATCAATGGATTTATTTGTATTTTTTTATTTAACCTTTAATTAACTAGGCATGTCAGTTAAGAACAAATTCTTATTTACAATGACGGCTTACATGTTCAAATCATTAACACCGTACAATGGGTGTTTGTATGATACCTCAGGTAAATGGTATCTCGGATAGCTTTGGCAAGTGAAAGTGTGTTATTTACACTGCAACTGCAACATTGTCAGTGGACTGCAATTGACACATCTGTTTAGTTGTTTTAAAGTAGCAATCCAGCCTCCTTTTTTACCTAATTTAACACCTGATTTACTTAACAAAAGGCATATCTCAATAGGTGGTCCAGGCAAGTCCTGACATTGCACAAGTGGGGGGTGGGCCTTTCCTCTTTTGTTCTCTTTCTCCTCTATTGTTCTTCAAGCAAGGGGGAGGCAGATGAAATCACGGCCTCCCACCAGACTGACTCTTTGATTGCCCTACTCCTTGACGTTTGCAGTTGTCTAAAAAACACTATTTTGCTCTTTCTAGTCTTTAGTTTGTGTACTTTATTGTATTTATACATGGGATATTGCTTTTCAACAGTACAAGTTCAAAAATCAATCGGAGGACATATTTCAGTGTTTGATTAAAGGGGCATTGCAGTTAACTTGATTTAGATGTGTTTGTAATGTCTGGAATTTCAGCCTGTTCAGGTGGGATGGAACTTTTGGACCGCATCATGACTTCACACCGCTTCCCTGGTTTTAGCACTAAATCATTCACTAGCTTGTTTCCTTAGTTGTAGTTTGCGCAATACGCTTCCTTTCCTTTTTCTTTGTTTCAAACCAGTATTTCAAGGATCTCAAAATTAGCTGTTCACCATATAATAAGTATTCTACTTAATTCTAGGATGCTGACAGACTGAATTTGTTCCTTGGCCTGCTCTGTTCCCTCTCCCATTGTTATCCATTCATGCTAGTCCCATCTAATGATGTACAGTGGGCTCCAAAATTACTGGCACCCCTGACTGGCATTGCACAAACAACACTTAAAAAAAATATAAACAATATAATTATATAGATAAACTCAAAATACCAACATGTGAGAAATACTGTACATTATTGTTTCAATGGAACCAACCAAAATCATTCAATTATTTAATACAAAATACATTTAACCAAAATCAAGGTTTCATAATTATTGGCACTCCTCATTTAGTACTTAGTGCAACCACCTCTGGCAAGGATAACAGCATGGAGTCTTTTCCTGTAATGTTTGACAAGGTTAAGGAACACATTTGGAGTGATTTTGGACCATTCCTCTATGCAGATCCTTTCAAGATCCTTTCACATTCTTGGGTTTGCGCTTATCAACTGTCCTCTTCCACTCAGCCCACAAGTTTTCCATTGGATTGAGGTCCGGCCACTGAGATGGCCATGGCAGAACATTGATTTAGTCGTCACAGAACCATTTCTGTGTGGATCTTGAGGTATGTTTCGGGTCATTGTCTTGTTGGAAAGTCCACCTACGGCCAAGTCCCAGCCTTCTGGCAGAGGCAACCAGATTGTCAGCCAAAATTGCCTGATACATGGTGGAATTCATTATGCCATCAATCTTAACCAGTGCCCCTGGACCTCTGGAATTAAAACAGCCCCAAAACATCACTGACCCACCTACATATTTCACCATGGGTATGAGGTGCCTCTCCTTGTAGGCATCTCTGTTTTGACGCCAAACATGCCAATGCTGTATCTGACCAAAACGTTAAATTTTGGTCTCATCTGACCAGAGCACCTTCTTCCAGTCATAATTTAAATGACGTTTGGCAAACCCCAAGCACTTGCGTCTGTGTCTTGGGATCAGAATGGGCTTTCTTCTGGCAACCCTTCCAAAGAGCCTGTGGATGTGGAGGTGGCGTCTGATGGTGCTCTTTGAAACCTGGTGACTCCAAGACTCCACCAAGGCCTGCAATTCTTTCACAGTGATTCTTGGGGATTTTGTTGGTTCTCTCACCATCCTGGGGGGCAAAATGCATTTGCGTCCTCTACCCGTGAGGTTTTCAACTGTTCCATATCTTTTGAATGTTCTAATAATTGCCCTGACAGTGCTCAGTGGTATATTCTCAGTGGTATATCGCTTGTGGATCTTCTTGTAGCCATTACCAGATTTATGAAGGTCTACGACCATGTCTCTTCTGAACTACCAGTTATTTTGTTTTCTTCATGGTGTTGGATGACAGTGGGATATTGCATGTGTGTTACCTAATTTGTATACCCTAGTGAAACAGGAAGTGATGTATTGGCTCAATATAGTTCCTTAGGGCTTAGATAAACTTAAATAAGTGGAATTTAATTTGTGGTTTAATTTTGGTAGATGTTATTTACAATAATCTTTAAGGGTGCCATTAATTGTGAAACCTTGATTTAGAGGACATTGATAAATTATTTTGGTTGGTTCCATTGAAACATTAATAAAGTACAGTATTTCTCACATGTTGGTATTTTGAGTTTCTCTATAATTATATTGTTTATATTTGTTTAAGCATTGTTTGTACATTGCCAGTCAGGGGTGCCAGTAATTTTGGAGCCCACTGTATATGTCTACCATGTTACACAAGCATTCACTACCCAGTGAGTGCAGTTTGGCCACTTTAACTGGGTGTCACTAGTGTTATTAGCCATTTATATGTAGAGAAAATTACATTTAACAGTTTGAGGGAGAATTGTAGTATTATATTGAATTCTAATGCCTGAATGTTTTAATAATGTGTGTATTGTAACTGTGTATAATTTGCAATAAAATGGATCATTTGCAGTTTCCCATATTAATAGGCCATATAATGTGTGCTTGATTGATCATCTTCCTGTTTGATTCTGCCGTTACATTATCCATGAAAGAAGCAGGCAACCATCAATAATAATCATTGCAGCATCCTGCATGAGAAATATATATATATATATATATATATATATATATTTATTTTTTTCACAAGCAAACAGGAAGCTGTTGCACCCTGGCCCAGGGTCATAATACTGGTCTGATCTGCAGGCTATGGTTACCAGTCGATGGACTGGTAAGTGTTGCTCCTGCCTGTTCCATCTGCTTCTGTTGATAGCCTCACAGAGTAGAGCTGATGGTGATCAGAGAGAACACTGGGTTACTCCTGAAACAGGGTAAATCCACACCAATAAGATCATTAAGTGAAAAATAAATGTATTTATGAATTACTCATTACTTTTACAAATGACAACCTATATTGCATTTCCTGTACTGCATATTATTTGTGTGATCTAAATGTAACACTGAAGTTGTGACAGTGTGGACTCATAGCCTGTCCTGGGTTAAAAAAAAAGCTCAAAATGTTCAATGGCTTGCGATTGCTTTCAAGCAGTGCTTCTGCGTCCTTGATTGCAGTGTTCCTAGAGTTACTGTGGGGGCGTGTCGTCTTATCATCTTTATGCGTGTGAAAAGAATAGGCTACGTTCGATACAATTAATGTAAAAGATAATGACAAACTCAACTGTGAAGAAGAGATCAACTCCGATTGCTTGATGGACTGAAACCGTATTGACCAATGGCACCGACAGTCGATCAAACATCGGAGTCATGGCCGGTGGCTCACCAAACGCACTGTGGCGACAAATGATTTCTAAACATGTCTGATTAATTTTGGACTATCACGGTATTTAGGTGGAGGCTACTGTCCGTGAGCGAAGTTGACATTTCGTGAATGATGCCAGTTCTGTTTGGAATCATACTTCTGTTTTGGTTAGTGGATGAGGTGAGTGATATTTTTAGCCAGAAATTCAATTCAATGTTAAAGTGAATAATTGTTGTCCTCTTTTTGTTTCCGTTAAAAGGTTTAGGCCTGGGTATGACGGTCTTCGGAACTGTCTCGTTGTTCTCTGAAATATTATAGCCTTGGGGTTTATTGAAAGTCAACAAAAACAATGCGCCCTGCTGCTGCAGAAGTTGGGGGCTATTGAGAACTATTTAGGCCTATGAACGCTAGGCAATTATGTAGGCAATTATGTAAGGTCACATAAATCCGTGGTATATTGAATTATATTCTGTACATAATGTATTAAAATCTATATTCTTGAAATGAAACAATATTTAGAAAAACTCACCATTCATTGAAGTCTTACTGGACTCATATTTACATCAGCCTGGATCATATCATATGTACCACAATTAGTTTGGCCTTGTATTGCCTCTAGACCATTTGGTCCCATCCAATAACATCCAATAAATAGATCACACAATACCATTTTACAAAGCTGACTGCACATACAAACAGACACATACACTCACACACACCTACAGTTGCACGCACACATACACACAGGCATCTCTTCATCTTCTAATCGTTGTTAATTGTGACAGAACTGAAGCAGTGACAAACAGCTCTTTGTGGTATTGTTCGTGAGCCCAGCTCCTCTGCTGATGACCAAAAGCAGACTCCAGTCCTGCTCAGGAGCTGTTTTGTCCCCTTGCCATGAGTGTAAATGGAAGGGACATGCTGCAATTGACCGTGGACACAAACATCCACCTGGCAGAACTAGGCTGGAGTGTTTCTCACAATTACTCCCATCCAATAAAGGCCAAGGCTAGCCGGCTCACCTCACAGCTCACACATACCTTACATGGTGATGGATGGACATCAAACAAAAATGGATGTCTCATCATCATAGAAGCCAGAGCCATAGAAAATAACACTGGGGAATAGTGTGATTATGTCTAGTGAGGGCAGATAATAGTGAGAGCCCACAGACTATTTTTCTCTAGTATCTCATTTTAGAGGCTTGTTATACATTAGGTGCTGGGCCTAGTCTGACAGAGGTGGCATTGAACTGTATGTGTGCATAGTGGGTTCTGGTCTGGTCTGGACTTTGCAGTCACCGGTTCACAATCATCTTGAGTTGGCCTCTGAACATAGAGCATTGCATGAAATAGAAGTTTGGTTCATCAAATATAAACTTTGCTTACAGTAAGTGATTTTTGTCTCACTTGTGTTAATGAAAAGCCAACCAAGTCCTGTTTGGTGGTCACATCTGGCACATCACAAAAAAATAAAACTACAAGGTATTCACATGGTTGACAAGTTTCCTACTTAAATGCCGAACACTTAATTTTCCCTCTGACTTGCCCTCTGATCTCATACCAGCAAATATAAATCAATGACTAGTTTTCTTCTTGTCATTGACAGTGCACAGCTTCCAAGAACTACTGCTGGTATTTTGAAGGAGGCTACCCCATCCATTTAATGTAAGTATACTGTACACACACATGGGTAACAAAATTACCTGGACACAGACAACATTTAATTGTAGCATACATTATATTTATTGTTAAGACATTCATATTTTACAACACATCTTCATTTAACCAGGTAAGTTGACTGAGAACACATTCTCATTTACAGCAACGACCTGGGGAATAGTTACAGGGGAGAGGAGATGAATGAGCCAATTGTAAGCTGGGGATGATTAGGTGACTATGATGGTATGAAGGCCAGACTGGGAATTTAGCCAGGAGACCTGCGCCCCTACGCTTACTATAAGTGTCATGGGATCTTCAGTGACCACAGAGAATCAGGACACCCATTTAACATCCCATCTGAAAGACAGCACCCTACACAGGGGAATGTCCCCAATCACTGCCTTGAGAATTGGGATATTTTTTTTTAGACCAGAGGAAAGTGTGTCTCCTACTGGCCCTCCAACAGCACCTCCAGCAGTATCTGGTCTCCCATCCAGAGACTGACCAGGACCAACGCTGCTTAATAGCTTCAGAAGCAAGCCAGCAGTGGGATGCAGGGTGGTATGCTGCTGATTGAACTGTTTGTGAACTTAAAGAGTGCAGTCTATTGATTCCCTCTGGCTTGTTTAAAGACCGGGTTGTGTTTGATTAAAGAAAGTGGTCCCTGGATGTGGATGAATACAGCGAGATCACCAGATTGGAAAAGTTCTAATGAGTTAATACCGGCCTATGACTGATTGATTCTGGCTGTCATTCATATAGGATGCCGTCGAAGCGGCGAGGGGAAAGAAAGAATAAGCTGTAACTTTTCCCAATCCAATCATCAAATCCCACACAGCATCCACCGGGTTGAGAAATCACCTCATTGAAGATCTTTGATTTCGATCTAAATCATTGGACTAATGGGCTAAGCATTAGTCTTCAGACCAAGTCTTTTGAAATAAATTATAAAGACATGTTGGCCACTAAGCTGGCCACTATGCTTTTAGAAATGCATTACAGTGGTGATACATCAGTAGGAGTTGAAGTTATGGTGGTAGAGAAAGGAGATCTTTACTGCATTAACTGGGAGATTTGGATTGCATTGCCTCTGTAAAAAAAAGTGCACACACAGATCTACTGAAATAGAGTATAGTGCAGGCAGACTGTGTGGAATTATAGTGCACTATTAAGAGACTGCTGGCTCAGCTCTATGCCCATCCGACACGAGTGTAAATGGAACGTCATTACATTTTTATGCACTTTTCTCTCTTTGCGTATTCTGAACTTGAACTTAATCATGAGAATAGCATGCTCTTGAGCTGCTATTAGTTCTGGTGGAGATCTAAGAAATTAAGGTGTGGTGGAGGTGTGTTTATAATTACGCTGTAATCTGACCTTGATTTAATTCCCTCATAATTCCACCACTTTTACCCGAGAGTAAACCATGAATAAGGTCGAAAGAACCTACTGGTTCCAAGTGGAAAAAACATCTCCTTAATTTATTTTGTTAGAAATAACAGTATTCTCCATGCACTGTAATTCACAACTTGATAAGAACTATTGAAAGGAGCTAGATAAATGAGTAATTAGTTTGGATAAGGGAATTGTAAATATATATTACACTTGTTTTAGATCTGTTTTAGAAAAAAAGACATAGGCAGTGGTGATCCAGAGCCTATTTAGAGCCCTACATTTAGGGGGGGGGGGGGGGGTAGTTGTTGGGATGTTTATGAATTATCTTTGAAAAAGGGACATTTCTTTTTTTGCTTGGTCTGATCATGTCAACATCATACTTTCAAAATCTTAGCTAGCAGTCATCATCATGAATCAAGTCAACAATCTACTGGCAAATCCTTTTTAATTCTAATCATATGAAGATAAGTAATTAAGAGATTATAGATAAAATCGGTGCTCATCGGACATTGGACATAAATATTACACAACAAGTTGGAAATTGCAAATTCAACAATGAGTGGTTTGGAAGGAATCAGTGGCTAACTGCAAGCATTGCAAAACAACCATCAACCTGCTATTCAGTGGAGTGGCTATGTAGTCCCAAATCTAAGATTAAGGGTCTCTTTTCCTAGTTTAAAATGATAAACATTCAGCATTGGCCATGCTGTCAATGAATCATCATTTGTGCCTTGCTCAAAACAACTGTTAACTCGGAACTACAAAATCGGACTTTAGTGAGTTCAGGACAACTGAGAACTCGGGAAATTAGCTACGACTGGGAAAATACTTTTTGAACTTTCATCCAACTCGCAATTGTAAATTTGGAACTCAGACTTCTTTTTAGAGCTACAACCTGAAGATCACTGACATCATCATGATTCAACTTTTTTTTTCTCTCTCGAGTTCCCAGTTGTCTTGAAAGCACCATAAATCCAGAGAATGCCAGACTTTGATGACAAAGTTTGATGACAAAATTTGCCCACGAAGGACCGCCGCGACACCTTCCTGTTCAAGTGAGCACAGCACAACAAGGTGAGTCCAAAAATGTCTTGTATGCTGCTGCATAAATTATGTAATATGCCAGGGAGATATGTATACTGTAGCAAAGAAAGTAATACTAAATGTATGTTGTGTAGTAAGCTGTAATTAGCCAATGTGCCTCACCCTAATAATTTGGTATATTTTCACCTCTTAATTTCTCCTACTGTTATGACTTGGTGGTGCACATGTAGCCTATAACCTGTTTTTGAGAAATGTAATCATTGAATATTGTAAGAGCTTTCATTGTCTTACAGTATATGCCCCCTTTATTTATCCTATGGTTCTGACTTGGTGTACAGGGAGAACACTGTAAGAACAGCCCATGTTCTGAATTATGTTGCTGTGCATTTCAAAAGTGCTGAACAAATAGTTAAATAGACTACGTCTGTCCTAGCTCGCTCATTAATGTCTTCATCGAAATTACGGATGGCCTCTTATCTGCTTGTCGTCCCCTTATGCAATAGTTTGTACATCTCATTTGTCAGTAGAAACCACATTTGTTTAAGCAAGTCAGCCATGTCAGCTATGTTTTTTTAAAAGGCAGTAAATGAGGCTGAATGAACTGTAGTCCTACCAGATAAGGCTCCGCTAATAGCCAGGTGTAGCAGTGGTAAGGTGTTGGGACTCTGCTGTTGGGACAGCTTTATGTAGGCCCTAACAGTTTGTGGGTACCATTTGTCACCATTATAGTGCAATTAATGTATAGTTTAGTGTTCTGTTGTGTAGTGGCTTTGCTGGCATGTATCCCGCATTTTTTTTTTTTTTGCCCCACGTGCTCCAGCAGGTATATCTCACTGGTCACCCCCAAAGCCAATTCTTCCTTTGGCCGCCTCACCTTCCAGTTCTCTGCTGCCAATGACTGGAACGAACTGCAAAAATCACTAAAGCTGGAGACTCTTACCCCCCTCACTAACTTTAAACACCAGCTGTCAGAGCAGCTCACAGATCTCTGCACCTGCACATAGCTCATCTGTAAATTAGCCCATCCAATCTACCCCATCCCCATACTGTATTTATTTATCTTGCTCCTTTGCACCCCAGTATCTCTACTTGCACACACAGTGGGGCAAAAAAGTATTTAGTCAGCCACCAATTGTGCAAGTTCTCCCACTTAAAAATATGTAATTTTCATCATAGGTACACTTCAACTATGACAGACAAAATGAGAAAAAAATCCAGAAAATCACATTGTAGGATTTTTAATGAATTTATTTGCAAATTATGGTGGAAAATAAGTATTTTTGGTCAATAACAAAAGTGTATCTCAATGCTTTGTTATACCCTTTGTTGGCAATGACAGAGGTCAAACGTTTTCTGTAAGTCTTCACAAGGTTTTCACACACTGTTGCTGGTATTTAGGCCCATTCCTCCATGCAGATCTCCTCTAGAGCAGTGATGTTTTGGGGCTGTTGCTGGGCAACACGGACTTTCAACTCCCTCCAAAGATTTTCTATGGGGTTGAGATCTGGAGACTGGCTAGGCCACTCCAGGACCTTGAAATGCTTCTTACGAAGCCACTCCTTCGTTGCCCGGGTGGTGTGTTTGGGATCATTGTTATGTTAAAAGACCCAGCCACGTTTCATCTTCAATGCCCTTGCTGATGGAAGGAGGTTTTCACTCAAAATCTCACGATACATGGCCCCATTCATTCTTTCCTTTACACGGATCAGTCGTCCTGGTCCCTTTGCAGAAAAACAGCCCCAAAGCATGATGTTTCCACCCCCATGCTTCACAGTAGGTATGGTGTTCTTTGGATGCAATTCAGCATTCTTTGTCCTCCAAACACGACGAGTTGAGTTTTTACCAAAAAGTTATATTTTGGTTTCATCTGACCATATGACATTCTCCCAATCTTCTTCTGGATCATCCAAATGCTCTCTAGCAAACTTCAGACGGGCCTGGACATGTACTGGCTTAAGCAGGGGGACACGTCTGGCACTGCAGGATTTGAGTCCCTGGCGGCATAGTGTGTTACTGATGGTAGGCTTTGTTACTTTGGTCCCAGCTCTCTGCAGGTCATTCACTAGGTCCCCCCGTGTGGTTCTGGGATTTTTGCTCACCGTTCTTGTGATCATTTTGACCCCACGGGGTGAGATCTTGCGCGGAGCCCCAGATAGAGGGAGATTATCAGTGGTCTTGTATGTCTTCGATTTCCTAATAATTGCTCCCACAGTTGATTTCTTCAAACCAAGCTGCTTACCTATTGCAGATTCAGTCTTCCCAGCCTGGTGCAGGTCTACAATTTTGTTTCTGGTGTCCTTTGACAGCTCTTTGGTCTTGGCCATAGTGGAGTTTGGAGTGTGACTGTTTGAGGTTGTGGGCAGGTGTCTTTTGTACTGATAAGAAGTTCAAACAGGTGCCATTAATACAGGTAACGAGTGGGGGACAAAGGAGCCTCTTAAAGAAGAAGTTACAGGTTTGTGAGAGCCAGAAATCTTGCTTGTTTGTAGGTGACCAAATACTAATTTTCCACCATAATTTGCAAATAAATTCATAAAAAATCCTACAATGTTTTTTTCTCATTTTGTCTGTCATAGTTGAAGTGTACCTATGATGAAAATTACAGGCCTCTCTCATCTTTTTAAGTGGGAGAACTTGCACAATTGGTGGCTGACTAAATACTATTTTGCCCCACTGTACATCTTCTGCACATTCTACCATTCCAGTGTTTAATTGCTATATTGTAATTACTTCGCCACCATGGCCTATTTATTGCCTTTACCTCCCTTATCCTACCTCATTTGCACATGCTGTATATAGATATTTGTACTGTATTATTGATTGTATGTTTGTTTATTCCATGTGTAACTCTGTGTTGTTGTATATGTCGAACTGCTTTGCTTTATCTTGGCCAGTTCGCAGTTGCAAATCAGAACTTGTTCTCAACTAGCCTACCTGGTTAAATTAAATAAAATAAATAAAAACATGCTAAAATCGCCACTGCATGTAGGCTAATTCAATTGTTATGGAGCAGAGTGCAGACCAAGCTGTACAGTTTGAACCCAAAGCATGGCGCAATACTTAGCTGTGTCATCATACAGTTCCATGGTTAGCATAGGCAATAGAGGTGAGTATAGCCTACTATTGTACACTATTCTCCCTATTTTAATTCTATATGCACTAATCTTCCAACATTACCAAGGGTTAAATAACTGCATGTGGCAATTTTCAGAATGACTCAAACCACTGTATTTTTTATTCATCAATATATTTCAAGTCTCTCCAAACCAGCATTTTTTAATGATTCATACATACTTTCCTAACCCTAAAATTTGCATAAATATTCTACAAGATCTGAATATTTGTAAATCTACCAGTTGGTGTCGATACGGAGACGAATATGTATTTATTTAGATGGCTTTCTTTCATCGATCCCTATTTTCTGAACCTATTCTCTTAATCCATTCTAGTCTGTCAACAAAATGAATGTACACCGTATTTAAAGGGATGGCTTAACATAAATGTACTGAAAACCCTGTTGAATGAAGGCGTGAAAAAATCTGTTGCCAGCAAGTGGGAGAGTTTTCAGCAGTTAAATTACATTTATTCAGCGCGTAAAGGGAACCACGCCTGCAAAGCCTGTTACACACCTTAATAAGGTAAGTCTGAATACCGATTACTGAAAAGTGCGTAAGAAAGGCATACTTTCCTCAATCGAAATCGGGGCCCTAGCGATGTGCTGCTAATTACTTGTGTAATGGATGGCCTTCAAAGGATAATTCCGGATTTTTCTTTTTCTCCCCAATTATTTAGTAGTTACTATCTTGTCTCATCGCTACAACTCCCGTACGGGCTCGGGAGAGACGAAGGTCGAAAGTCATGCGTCCTCCGAAACACAACCCAACCAAGCCACACTGCTTCTTAACACAGCGCGCATCCAACCAGGAAGCCAGCCGCACCAATATGTCGGAGGAAACACCGTGCACCTGGCGACCTTGGTTAGCGTGCACTGCGCCCGGCCCGCCACAGGAGTTGCTGGTGCGCGATGAGACAAGGATATCCCTACCGGCCTAACCCGGACGACGCTAGGCCAATTGTGCGTCGCCCCACGGACATCCCAGTTGCGGCCGGCTGCGACAGAGCCTGGGCGCGAACTGAGAGTCTCTGGTTATACTTCGGGATTTTGACAATGATGTCCTTTATCTACTTCCCCAGAGTCAGAAGAACTAGTGGATACAATTTTTATGTCTCTGTGTCCAGTGCCGTGGAATATTTCTGATTCAAAGGAGCAAGACTTTGTAATTTCTTGTCATCTTTATTTAATATCGATTCATTATTGCAATGAAGCGGGTGGATACCACACTCTGAAATGTGATGGGAGAACTCAAGGAGCAGAACCGAGCCACACTATTTCATAGTTAAGACACATACTCCTGAATACGTGACAAACAAAAGATGTCTGGAAAAGTTTGTATGAATCATAAAGGTTAGGATTTGTATGTGAGAAAGAGTATCCCCCAGCCAGATAGCATTTACTGTGAGGACTGTTCAAATTGTATAGAAAAGAGGGTTTGGCCCCTAAGACAAGGTTCCTCCTATCAGCCGCCCACACCAGAGACATCTCCTCCCTGGTACCTCACAGTATACAAACACCAACTCATTCTATGGAATGCAGGCTGTCGGTTTTATCACCAAGGCATCATAAATCAATTGCTAGCGCCAAGGCCCAGTCCCACAGACACAGATGAGAGTACTCATCAAACCTTATTTGATGCATAAACAGTATTATAACATAATCTTGTAATTTTTTCTACCATACCAGTATGAAGGAAGTTAAGAGTATCTGCTAGAATGCTAGCAGATACCTATAAACTTCGTCATTGCACTAGTGCAGTGGTGATTTTAGCATGTACATCTTAGTGGGGGAAAAAAACAAAATGTGGGATGCATGCCAGCAAAGCCACTACACAAGACTAAACAATACATTAATTGCACTATTACGGTGACGAACGGTGCCCACAAACTGTTAGGGCCTACATAAAGCTGTCCCAACAGCAGCACTTTTGAAATGTACAGTGCCAGAATTCAGAACATGGACCGTTCTTACAGTATACTCCTTGTACAACTAGCTAGAACCGTAGGATAAATAAAAGGGGCAAATAAACAGACAAGGAAAGCTCAATGATTACATTTCTCTAAAACAGGTTATAGGCTACAGTTAAAACAGTAGGCAAAATTAAGAGGTGAAAATATAATTATTAGGGTGAGGCACATGGAACGCCGTTTGGGTCTTTTATGTGTCAAAAAAGATACACATCATATAACACTATTTGATGCGTTAAAGAAGCTTTTAATTTGACACGTGTGACCACGAACGATATGTTTACAATACTGAATTGGTGAAAATAGACCAAATGATTAGGGTGAGGCACATGGGCTACTAACAGCTTACTACACAACATACACTTATTATTACTTTCTTAGATACAGTATACAGTTGAAGTCGGAAGTTTACATACACCTTAGCCAAATACATTTAAACTCAGTTTTTCACAATTCCTGACATTTAATCCGAGTAAAAATGCCCTGTCTTAGGTCAGTTAGGATGACCACTTTATTTTAAGAATGTGAAATGTCAGAATAATAGTAGAGAGAATGATTTATTTCAGCTTTTATTTCTTTCATCACATTCCCAGTGGGTCAGAAATTTACATACACTCAATTAGTATTTGGTAGCATTGCCTATAAATTGTGTAAGGTCAAATGTTTCGGATAGCCTTCCACAAGCTTCCCACAATAAGTTGGGTGAATTTTGGCCCATTCCTCCTGACAGAGCTGGTGTAACTGAGTCAGGTTTGTAGGCCTCCTTGCTCGCACACGCTTTTTCAGTTCTGCCCACAAATTTTCTATAGGATTGAGGTCAGGGCATTGTGATGGCCACTCCAATACCTTGACGTTGTTGTCCTTAAGCTATTTTGGCACAACTTTGGAAGTGTGCTTGGGGGCATTGTCCATTTGGAAGACCCATTTGCGACCAAGCTTTAAATTCCTGACTGATGTCTTGAGATGTTGCTTTAATATATCCACATAATTGTCCTACCTCATGACGCCATCTATTTTGTGAAGTGCACCAGTCCCTCCTGCAGCAAAGCACCCCCACAACATGATGCTGCCACCCCCGTGCTTCACGGTTGGGATGGTGTTCTTCGGCTTGCAAGCCTCCCCCTTTTTCCTCCAAACATAACGATGGTCATTGTGGCCAAACAGTTATATTTTTGTTTCATCAGACCAGAGGACATTTCTCCAAAAACTACGATCTTAGTCCCCATGTGCAGTTGCAAACTGTAGTCTGAATTTTTTATGGCTGTTTTGGAGCATCGGCTTCTTCCTTGCTGAGCGGCCTTTCAGGTTATGTTGATATAAGACTTGTTTTACTGTGGATATAGATATTTTTGTACCTGTTTCCTCCAACATATTCACCAGGTCCTTTGCTGTTATTCTGGGATTGATTTGCATTTTTCGCACCAAAGTACGTTCATCTCTAGGAGACAGAACGCGTCTCCTTCCTGAGCATTATGACGGCTGCGTGGTCCCATGGTGTTTAAACTTGCATACTATTGCTTGTACAGATAAACATGGTACCTTCAGATGTTTGGAATTTGCTCCCAAGGATGAACCAGACTTGTGAAGATATACCTTTTTTTCCTGAGGTCTTGGCTGATTTATTTTGATTTTCCCATGATGTCAAGCAAAGAGGCACTGAGTTTGAAGTTAGGCCTTCAAATACATCCGCTGGTTCACCTCCAATTGACTCAAATGATTTCAATTAGCCTACCAGTGTTTCTGAAGCCATGATATCATTTTCGGGAATTTTCCAAGCTGTTTAAAGGCACAGTCAGCTTAAGTGTATGTAAACTTCTGACACACTGGAATTGTGATACAGTGAATTATAAATTAATCTGAATCTGGGGAAGTAAATAAAAGGTCTTATTGCCAAAATCCTGAAGTATCACTTTAATGCTGAAAGCTGGTAAATTAGCTCTCACCCTTCTAGTACGGCTGGTGTTGAAATACAGTACAAAATACTGACAGTAGGAGAGGGAGCATTTTAAATGTCGAGGAGGATTTGTCATGGAAGTGGTTTGCTGTCTATTTAGCCAGAGGATTTAATGTTCTGTGCAGCTCAGTGGATGATGAACATTTCTCTGAAATCTGTAATGATTCCATAAATAATCTCTCCTCCATGTTTAAAACTGAAGCTGCTTTACGCCCTTGAAAAACATCAGACACTGCTGCTCTCTGTGCAGGGCAGATCTGAAGACTGGAACTGCCAAATCACATCTCTGCCTGACACAATCAGCCCCACCTCATCAAAAAAACATCACACTGTATCAAACATATTATCCTATAATAATAATTTTTCATAAGTATGATTAATTGTTAACTTTCAAAAAATATATACAAAATAAATAAATAAATGGCTACCTAAAAGTTCCGATATTTGACGTAGAAAACTTTTTGTATCTGGGCGAAGGTATGTGTGTGTGTGTGTGTGTGTGTGTGTGTGTGTGTGTGTGTGTGTGTGTGTCGCACACACAGTAGTCAAGTCACAGAGAACAATTCATCATCAGATTTCCTCTATACAGATGCTGACAATTGATCTGCAGGGGGTTCAGATAGCGATCCAATTTCAGCTCAGGGACTCAAGACAAACTGAAATGAAAGGACGTGGAACTAAACTCAGTGTACCCTCAATAGTTTACTCAATATTCATCTTAGACCGCAGAGCAGTTTTCATCTGCTTGACATGTCTATTTTACTGGGCCACTTGGTATTTTTCTCTGACTTTTCCCGCAGTATTGTAAATTGTACTGTGCTTATGAGAACTGCCATTTGTTAATGTGTTTTGATAGGGATGTTGGAAGACTATACTGTTTGCAGTGTCTCCTGACCCCTCCTGTCTCAGCCTCCAGTATTTGTGCTGCAGTAGTTTGTGTCGGGGGGCTAGGGTCAGTTTGTTATATCTGGAGTACTTCTCCTGTCCTATTCGGTGTCCTGTGTGAATCTAAGTGTGCGTTCTCTAATTCTCTCCTTCTCTCTTTCTTTCTCTCTCTCGGAGGACCTGAGCCCTAGGACCATGCCCCAGGACTACCTGACATGATGACTCCTTGCTGTCCCCAGTCCACCTGGCCATGCTGCTGCTCCAGTTTCAACTGTTCTGCCTTATTATTATTCGACCATGCTGGTCATTTATGAACATTTGAACATCTTGGCCATGTTCTGTTATAATCTCCACCCGGCACAGCCAGAAGAGGACTGGCCACCCCACATAGCCTGGTTCCTCTCTAGGTTTCTTCCTAGGTTTTGGCCTTTCTAGGGAGTTTTTCCTAGCCACCATGCTTCTACACCTGCATTGCTTGCTGTTTGGGGTTTTAGGCTGGGTTTCTGTACAGCACTTTGAGATATCAGCTGATGTACGAAGGGCTATATAAATCAATTTGATTTGATTTGCACAAAAGCCTTCTCTTAGTCAGTATTCTAGATGTATGTGTGTGTGTATTGTAGATGCCGATCGTATGAGGACTGTTGTGGGACACGGTGCTGTGTCCGAGCCCTCTCCATCCAGAGACTATGGTACTTCTGGTGAGTTCCCCCAATAATAGCCTGCCAGTCTTACTTCTCTCCTCCCTCCTCTCTCTCTTTTTCTCAATCTTCTTTCTGTCTCGCTCTGTATTTTTCACTCTCTCTCGCATTAACTTGCTCCCTGCATGTACTTGTGTGCATTTATGCATAAGACATTAGTTTGTTCATAGAGTTTGCGGTCCTTTGGGAACTCCTTTGTTTCTACTTAGAACATGCCCCTCATGCGAGGGCTTCTTGCTGTAGCTTAAAATAGCTACACTGGCTCACAGTGAAATGCTTAATTGTTATGACATGATCCTAATATGCAATTCAGTCAGAAACTGCTCTCTCTCGTGTGTGTGTGTGTGTGTGTGTGTGTGTGTGTGTGTGTGTGTGTGTGTGTGTGTGTGTGTGTGTGTGTGTGTGTGTGTGTGTGTGTGTGTGTGTGTGTGTGTGTGTGTGTGTGTGTGTGTGTGTGTGTGTACCACAGGAGGCTGCTGATGGGAGGACTTCTCATAATGGCTGGAATGAAGTAAATGGAATGGTTTCAAACACATGGAAACCATGTGTTTGATGTGTTCAATAACATTCCATTCACTCCGTTCCAGCCATTACTATGAGCCCATCCTCCCCAATTAAGGTGCCACTAGCCTCCTGTTTACAGTCACCTATTTGGCCCATGGTGTTAAAGACCAAGTAAAAAATAATTAATTGATGTCAAGCCCTTCATAATGTAAAAACGTTTTTAAAAGTCTCATGCAATGTAGGCCTGTACTGAACACCACATATAGGTTACTGTAGGCTATATCATAGAAATCAAAAGCTATTTCCATGTGAAGATTTTATGAGATTTGCTCCATTGGATTTGTTGGTAGGTCTACTTTATGCTCAAATAGCCACAATAGCCTATTGGCAACCATCTAAAACTGTAAGGGTACAGCCTTAGTGTTCACTGTAAACACGTGCCAGGAGTTGCACAAAAATCTCACAATGTTCAAGTTTCCGCTTACAAGACCTAAAATGTGCTCAGTTCCCCCCAAAATTTGAGGGAGCATTGGTCAAGAGGAACCTTTATGCTGAAGTATGACAAATCATTTTAGACCCAAGCCACCCCCTGTACCCGGACTTTGAACTACTCCCCTCTGGGCACAGGTATTGGGCACCCCTCAGCAGGAAAAACAGAACTAGAACCCACACACACCTAATTAAAGGACACTGCCCCTTTAATTAAGACATACGTTTTTCATCTGACTGACTTTTCAAAGACAACTTGAAATGTAGCCTACAGGTTTTGTGCTCTTGTGTGAAGAAGTATCTCCCTGTTGCTGACCTATACTTATCTATAACTTGGCTAATAACTCGCAAAGAATATCAACATGTGCACGCACACGCGCTACTGTACGCACTGATCTGAACTGGGTGATTGAAAGACCGCTCGTGGGCTACCTCGGCCAATATAATTATACTCAATTGCGCTCTGGCTCTGCCTACAACAAAATCACAGACCCAATCTTGCAAAGTTAGATTTGTTTTGTTTTGTTTAATTGAAAAGGGGCTGATATAATGTTGAACAGAGAATAGTGCAAACTAATGGGACGAACTCAGTGAAATTCAGTCTCGTCTTTGCGCGTCGTGGTATTTCTTCAGCGCAGCAGTCCTTCAGGAGGGAACATTGGTCTTGACTTTAGTTTGTTCTTCAGTTCAGTACACCAGTTTGAAAGAAAGGTCCCTATACTATATTTAAACAATAAGGCGTGGGGGTGGTATATAGCCAATATACCACGGCTAAGGGCTGTTCTTACGCACGACTCAACGGGGAGTCCCTGGATACAGCTCTTAGCCCTGGTATATTGGCCATATACCATAAACTCCCGAGGTGCCTTATTGCTACTATGAACTGGTTACCAACGTAATTAGATCAGTAAAAAAATATATATTTTTGTCATACCTGTGGTATAACTTCTGCTTTGAATGATGATTGGCTGACAGCCTTATACCAGGGGTATGACAAAATATTTATTTTAACTGCTCTAATTACGTTGGTAACAAGTTGATAATAACAATTGTGGTATATGGCCAATAGGGCTGTAGCCAGGCAATCCTTATGCACAACACAACACGAACAGCCCTTAGCCGTGGTATATTGGCCATATACCACACCCCCTCATGCCTTATTCCTTAAATATACCACGGCTGTCAGACAATCAGCATTCAGGGCTCGAACCGCCCAGTTTATAATTTAGAATGAATCCTTCACCTAGCCCCCATCTTAAATCAGATTCAATAAGACAATGGCCCCATTTATACCTGGTGCTAACATGTAGCTTTTGTTCTGATCTTGTCCACAATCTGATTGTGCCCAAAATTTTTGGACAGGTGTAGACAAAAAAAAAAAAAAAAAGATGCATTGTGATCTGATCTCCCTGACCACCTACCTCCGGAGGGAGTTAGGCACGTATTTGGTCTGGATATCTCACAAGTGTAGACAGATCTTGACAGTGAGACCATTTCAAGAAATCATTGACAGGTGGCACCATTGTCTTATGCAGTGGCCCCCCTGTTTTGCATGTTATTTTGGTATTAATACGTGTCACATATCAGTTTGCAAACAATGTAAAAAACAACAACATTGATTTAATAATTTTCTATTTTTTTGCTTTCTTGAGTAAGGTAGCTCCAAATTGCAGGTGATTCAGCTTAGCTCAGTGCTTTCTGTGGTGGTGGGGCACCCATATGTGGTGGGGCATCACACATCCCCATATGCTCCATTCACCACTTAAACTTACTCAACAGTGATCCCATCATTGATCTGAGCGCAACTGTTAATCTGGGTCACGGCACCACTGTAAACGACGTCACGCTGCTTGCTTAGTGAGTATCACTTCCTTCCGATTCGGCCCATGCCTGACAAGAACTCAGGACCTTTGCCTTGCTAGCACGTGACCGCCCTCTTGAAGCATCTTCTCAGCAGTTGGTGCCACACGAAAAACTGGCTATTCACTGGCGCAAGTGGGGACACTTCAGGCTGAGGAATACGTTTCACACATCCCCATGTGCTACATTAGCACCAGGTTTAAACAAGGCTTGTGAAAGGTATTTTTGCAGACAGAAAAGACAAAGCAAGGTCCCTCAGCCTTTTCAAACATTCAGAGACAATCCAATTAATATCAATATTGGGCTATTAAGGTATTCCTATACTAGTGTAGTAGAAATTTCGGACTGTCAAGGATGAACTCTTTCAGTCCAGTAAATTGAGCCCATGAATTCTATCAACAACTACCACTGATATCACAGAAGACTCAAGTCTAATTTCCTCAGTCAGAACATCTTGAAGCTCCTTATTCCTTTCATGCCATCTTTCTTTTATCTCTTAGTCTGTCAATGTAAGGCCATGAATTGATGGTTAAGTAGCGTGTATTATGTACGTTTTTGCTGTCTTTGTTTGCAGGCTGCTGCTGATGATGGGTGTGTTGTTCTGCTGTGGGGCGGGGTTCTTCATCCGCAGATGCATGTACCCCTCCCCCTTCCTGAAGACATCTTTAATGTGGCATTCGCCAGACACCCAATGACAGCTCCAGGTGAGTCCCATATGTACATCCTCCTCTTCTATTCCCTCTCCCACTCTTTCTCCTCCCACTCACTCCTCTCACTTTTCTTTTCTTACTCAATACCCCACTACCACAGCCTCTCTCCAGATCTTCTCTATTTTATCCCCGCCCCCCATCAAGTTATTTCCTTTTCTCCTTTCATCTCCCACTATTCCAGACTCAGCGCAGTCATTTATACATAGCAGAGTACAAATGAACCTTTCTCAATTTACTATAATGATCTGGTCAGAAAGGACCAGTCTCGGATCTCAGTACAGTGATTGACTCTCTTTTTCTGATTCTGGATCCAAAATGGCACACTGGTTCCTATATAGTCCACTACAAATAGGGTTTGGGCCAAAAGTAGTGCACTATGAAGGGAATAGGGTGCAATGTGGGACTAACACTGGGTCGGCTTCTTGGATCCATTCTGGCTGATGTCACTCTGAACACATTCTTGCTATTTTGACTGACACACACACACACACACACACACACACACACTAGCCCCTCCACTCATTGATCTGGAAATATGGGTATTCATATTTCATGTTTTGGCTCTGGAGGGAAGAAGAGTAAAATATAATAGTGCTATTATTCCATGTGTTTTCTGTGTTGAGGTTTAAAATGTGATACATTCTAGTTCAGTGCTGCACCAAAATCTGTCACTGAGTGGACCAAATGGAACTGAGCTGAGAAATGCTGCTTATTCATATTCATGCCTTTAACACGTGCTCAGATTCGGACCTCTCTCACACCAAATGTCACTCAGTTCAGCTTTCACTGTAGCAGTCAGACAGTGTAGCAGACAAGTCTGGACAACAGTGGTATTTTTGTGAAATGTCCTGTATTGCGGGCCACATTATTTACGTCAACCTTACGAAACAAAATACTGTGCGTAGATGGTGAACTACGTGAGTTTTCATTAATTTATCTACTCTCTTTGTCCTCCAGGACTGCAGCAGGCCAGCATGCAGAACTATGGGGACCCAGAACTATGGGGACCCAGGAGGGATGATCCCTACCCCTCCCACTTGGCAGCACCCTACCCACACCCAACCCCTCCTGCTTACTGCTTACCCTATGAACAGGTGCTGCAGGCCTCGGAGAAGAGGTAACCTGGAGGAAAGACATTGGAATTAATGAAATTATTTCAAACCCTTCAGAGTTCCCAACGCCGCCACAACTGGCAGCAAAGCGAGAGAGAGTTCTCTGCACATCAATAAGGAAGGGTCACTATCCTACGTTTTGACTCATGAGTAAAAAGCGAGTCTGATATTGTAGATTACTAGAAATGGAATAGCATCTCTACATTAAAAACATCTCATTAAGGGACGCTGGCCCTGGACAAAAAAGCATGCATTTAAATAGCTTTTTAGTCCGGGACTAGGCTTAATCTGTGTCTGAGAAACCAGCCCTGAAAGCAGCTTCAGTCTGTATCACAATGAATCTGTGTCAAAGTGTTTGTTTTGACGTCACCTCTCGAAGAGACCCAACAGGATAAAAACAGACATGGATTCCGAAAGAGAGGTGCTCTGTCAACAACACTGTGTCAGCTGGAAGAGCAGCATCTATCTGAGCACAACTCACTCAGATCACCCACTCAGGATACTGTATTATCGCCCACTGTCTGGTATGTGTTTAATATCACTGCGGTTGGAGCATTTAGTATCTCTAGTTGAGGAACAAGTTTACTGTAGATCAGAAGCCTGTAAATGCTGTGGACATACTATAGTCATGGCAAATCAGTTTAGCTTTGTCTCTTAATTCATTTTGGTGCATGACTTTCCTCTATATTTTATGCAATTTGCTAATGAATTCAGGTATGGTGTGGTCATTGTTTCAAAAAAAAAATACAAAAAAAATCACAGTATCCTGAATTAACAGAGGGTAAATATATCACCAGCTTGCCTAATAAAGTGATTAGTCTGGAAATAAATGGTGTTCCTTCCAAATATTACAAGTTAAGGTCGCTACAATGCTCTTTGCCCAGAATCCCAATGTAATATGTCTTACCACAACCTTTCCAGTGCTCCCTTTTCCCATTCAACAGGAATACTGATACATCATGGAAGACTTTAAACCACTAGGTGTCAGTATGATGTTCAACATGCAGCCAGCTGTGTTGCAGTATGTGCTCTGGAGGCAAGCTGCTGGGCTGTACAACACAAACCATTGATTTTCTATATCACATTAGTTCTCATTCATTTCCAATGGATTGGATCCGTTTTGATCTTCACCCATTTTCTGAGTGTGCCACATTAAATCCTGCAAATGGGTGTTTTGTACATATCCTTCACACAACAGGTACAGTGCATTCGGAAGGTATTCAGACCCCTTGACTTTTTCCCAATTTTGTTACGTTACAGCCTTATTCTAAAATGGCTGAAATAACTGTTTTCCCCTCATCAATCTACCCCATAATGAAAACAGGTTTTTACAAATGTTAGCAAATGTATATATTATTTAAATATGTATTCAGACCCTTTGCTATGAGACTCGAAATTGAGCTCAGGTGCATCCTGTTTCCATTGAGCAATGAGATGTTTCTACAACTTGGAGTCAACCTGTGGTAAATTCAATTGATTGGACATGATTATCTATATGTCTATCTATATAAGCTCCCACAGTTGACAGTGCAAGTCAGGAATTGTCCGTAGAGCTCTGAAACAAGATTGTGTCAAGGTTCAGATCTGGAGAAGGGTACCAAAACATTTATGAAGCATTGAAGGTCCCCAAGAACACAGAGGCCTCCATCATTCTTAAATGAAAGAAGTTTGGAACCACCAAGACTCTTCCTAGAGCTGGCTGCCCGGCCAAACGGAGCAATCGGGGGAGAAGGGCCTTGGTCAGGGAGGTGACCAAGAACCTGATGGTCACTCTGACAGAGCTCAAGAGGCCCTCTGTGGAGATTTGATAACCTTCCAGAAGGACAACCATCTCTGCAGTATTCCATCAATCAGGCCATTATTGTAGAGCCCGGACTTGAACCCAATTTAACATCTCCAGAGAGACCTGAAAATAGCTGTGCAGAGGGGCTCCCCATCCAACCTGACAGAGCTTGAGAGGATCTGCAGAGAAGAATGGGAGAAACTCCCCAAATACAGTTGTGCAAAACTTGTAGCATCATACCCAAGAAGACTCGAGGCTGTAATCGCTGCCAAAGGTGCATCAACAAAGTACTGAATAAAGGGTCTGACTAAATGTAAATGTGATATCAGGTTTTTAATAAATTTGCAGAACAATTCTAAAAACCTGGTATTGCTTTGTCATTATGGGGTAAAGGTATTGTGTGTAGATTGAGGGAGGCAATTTAATCAATTTTAGAATAAGGCTGTAATGTAATATGTGGAAAAAGTCCAGGGATTTGAATACCTTCCAAATGCAATGTAAATACAGAACAACATTAAATAACTGTAAGCCACACTCATTACAGAGAACAGTTCTCTGAATGCAGAACTAGTGAGCCGTACAGACATTACAACTGCAGGCAGGCTGACTTTCTAGAGATAGATTTCCTAGTAAACAGCTCTACATTTGCAGCAGTCAGTGACTCAGAGGATTACTCCCAAACCCCTGCAGCTATTTGCATAATGCCACCAATAGCTTAATGATGCGATTACATGCCATTTACCCAGCACCCTGAATGTAATCTTCCGATTCCAAATATTTGTTCACAGTAGGAAACATCTGTATCAAAGGAATAAGACACTGTTGCATCTACAACACAATCAAGCTCAGTAGTCCATAGAGCTTGCGTGCGTGCGTGCGTGCGTGCTAGTGTATGCATTCGTGTGTACCTGCCCTACATGCTTTTACTCTAGAACTGTTTCCCTACTCCTGTCCTCGAGTCCCACTCAGCTGCACACATTTTTGTTGTAGGAGACTGACTGAGTCAACCTTGAATCTAGATCCACTGGTTCAATCTAGTTCTGTTTTCTGAGTAAGCTATCATTTTTCTTTATAAAGTACTGCTACTGTATAATTAAGAAAAGGCCAGAGGGAGTGTGGTATATGGCCAATATACCACGGTTAAGGGCTGTTCTTTAACACGACGCAACGCAGAGTGCCTGGATACAGACCTTAGCCGTGGTATATTGGCCATGTATCAAACCCCAGATGTGCCTTATTGCTATTATAAAACGCAATATCAACATAAATAAAGCAGTAAAATAAAAAAAATGTTTCGTCATACCCGTGGTATATGGTTTGATATACCATGGCTGTCAGCCAATCAGCATTCGGGGCTCTAACCACCCAGTTTATAATACCGTTTAGAGTATAAAAATAGTATTTACTCATGCCTTTGGACATATATGGCAGTGCACTGTGAAAGCTGTGTTCATTCATGCATCATCTAGTACGTATAATATTACCCAGGTTACTGAATTGGTTAGTGAAAAAACAGAACTCAATGAGAAAGAGCAAGATAATTGAATAATGGCACAAAATCACAACTGAAAATAGCTTGGATGGAACTTTACAAATCCTGTTGTATTGGGGAAAGGGATAACAGTATGCTAGCTTTCCAGTATGATTGGAATTGCCTAGTCTCACAAACCTCTATACAATGGGACAGTTGTTGGTTGAAAAGTGTGAATGAAAACCACCCTGCACTCTGCCAATTCAGGAACTGAATCAAACCTTGTGGCAAAAAGTGATTGAATCTCGACCCTGGGATTTTTCTCATTAGATTGGACCCAAGAGTACTAAGAGTCTGTGATGCACAGTGGGTACATGCATGGCTGCACAGATGATGTGGGATACAACATGGCAGAGGGAATACCAAACACATCCTTAGCTTGCATCTTACGCAACCACTCAATGCCTAGACTGTGCAGTTAAAAATGTGGGTGGCATGTACATCAAGCATTAATCACTACCATCAAAGCCTTTACGAAACGCGCTGGATAAGTCGAGGAGAAATAGAGATGGCGTCATGGAGAGAATAATGAGAGGCAAGGACAGAGCTCCCTGAATGAACAGTGAAGCAAGTGGATTGGAAATGTAAGGCTGGTCTTTGACCACAGTGGGTTGGAGGTGAACACATGACGTGACAGATAATTTACTGGCAGTCAATCAATTTGTCATCAAGGGGAACAGAGACCAAAGTATTTTGAAAAATAACTACATGAGGTATATGTTGTTATAAAACCAGTGGAAGTAGGCCAGTGCATGGAGAACTAGAACTAACCTGAGGGGAAATCTGACTTTTTCCCAACTGTCAGAACATAACTCTCCACAGAATGGGAATAAAGCACAAAATAGGATCCCAGAAGTGAATTACCTCTGGGAATTATTGTATCACCAGAGTTTGTATCAGCACCACTTTTTTAAGGCGATAAATGTTTCTCCCTGCTCTCACTAGTCCCACTGACCACCATTATCACGCTCTCCAGAAGTATGGCTATGAGAAAAATGACCACGACTGAAGTGAGGACGGGAGAGAGAGAGGAAGGGATAGATTCGACTAGTTAAGTACAGAATTATTTCAAATCAGAACTTTCGATTGATTCTTTCCACCTTTTGAAAATGATCTCCCTTTTCAAATAGCATGCAGACATAGTTACATCGAACAGCTCAAATTAAATTTCTCAACATGGAAACCAATCATGCTGATATCTTCACCCTTCAAGAGTCCAATCATTGATGATACAGTATCAAACCAGAACACACCCCCTTGGAGCCCTGTTGGCTTTGAGAAATGAAGGAACACTGCATTGACGTCTGGATGGCCAAAACTCAAGAGATGACGATGAATTGTCAAGAGATGGGTTGATGTTTGACCAGGCCAATAGCTTCTCAGCCTGACTACAGTGAGTCAGAACAAAGGGATCTCCAGACAGACAGGGTCTACAGGGAATGTCTAGACTCTAAAGAGACCCTGATGGACAGAGCCTCCCCATTTACCCCTGAGCACTTATAATGTATTTACATTCCAGACATCATAAAAAAAGATTAAACACCTGAGGGGGTCAACTGATATAGCGTGGTAGAAACACTGAAACAAAACACTCCTTATGGCATACTAAATGTAGTCAAAGTCAAATTGGCTGCATTTATAGTACTAGTACTAGAATTGTTGAATGTGCATTAGCAAGAATCCCTGTGGCCATCATGTAGGCTACTTTTAGGCAACACCACCATCTGTTGGTGGGGGGAGCATGTAAAGGGGACAGAATAATTTGATAACAAAGCTAAACTATTTAGATTTATAGTAAGCATTTAAATTCTAGTTTGTCTGGATACTTCAATATCTTGCAGTACAATCTGAATGACTTGAACCTGAATGACTAGTGATTTTCTTTTATGTATACACTCACAGAAGATGGGTTCTTTGAAAGAGAAGAAAAAAAAACAAATGTCACAAGGTAAGAAAATGCGTATATATTTATTCACAAAACGTCCTACTTCACTATACATGAACTTGAATAGTCAAAGTCATCTGAATTCCTATGTCGAGCGCTCATTCTTTTAAACACTTTACAACATACTTTATCTTAGGGAGCAGAGAAAAAGCACCTCTGAAAAGATGTGTGGTGTAACATGACCCTCCAAACAAATGGTATATATGAAACTGTACAGGGGCTTTCTCTACAACTTGAAAGGGTTCTAAAGAGATGAAAAGCATTCTTCAAATATCAACAATTCTCAAATAAGAGATTGTTCAAACAGAGGCAGTCGGAAAACTTCCTAAACATATGGGCACAACCAACACCGTATACGGAGTACCACTGACAAAGAAATGTGCATTAACATTATTTCAAATTAGACATTTCATGGAAATAGAATGTCAAAAGTGGAAGATAAAAGTATTATGTACATTGAGGTAAATTATAATAATAAAACATTAAAAACATTGGTGTGCCGAGAGGAGGTATCCTTTTTTTAAAATTGTGTTTCAATCAAACTTTGTTTCATTTCCTTTTCAGCAGAACATGTGCTGGACATTGAACATGGTTCCATATAATATAACAGAAGTCAAACATAGGCACTGGGAGAAATAAGAAGGCTTTCTTCTGCTGGAGCCAGTACGTAATAGCACATACTGCAGCTACTTTACAGCTACTGTGCAATATGTGATATAGATGACCAGGGAATCTTCATATTATCCCTCAAATACTGTACGTTTCAGAATGGTTTGCTTACCAGAAGCGTATTTTTATTTTATTTTATTCTGTTTCACAATGTGTACTACACAGCAGAGCTTTATCAATTTCCAATTTTGTGGTTGCATTAGAAGCCCACTACTAAATATGTATTCTTCGCTGCCTGCCTCACTGGTCTTTTTCTCCTTCTGCTAATCAGAGCATCTCATTCAGTACATACCGCCACAGGGCTCTTCTCCTTTAGCAAATGAGTGCTTGAGTTCAGGTCAGTGAGAGGTGACGACCGTAATCATGTATGTGTAATGCTGTAATGCTACATACTGGATTACTGGCAATTGGGGGATTCAATTCCACTCACTGAAAATAATGGGGAGTGCTTCAGAAAGTATTCATACCCCTTGGCTTATTCCACATTTTGATGTTACAGTCCGAATTCAAAATAAGCACTTTGTTTTTTCTCACCTCCCTGACCAATGTAATCCATTTTGAATGCAGGCTGTAACACAAAATATGGAATAAGTCAAAGGGTATGAATACTTTCTGAAGGTACTCTACACACAGATACAAAACACAGTACAATTCACAGCACATTTATAGATGACAGAACAATTGGGAAAGGAAATATCAAAATGTAGAACAGATTTGAAACTGGGAGGGGGGCAAATGCAAGGTTCCTGGTGAAAGCTAGACTAGCAGATAGTGATCATAGTTAGTGGAGTCCTTGCTGGTAGGGAGTCAGAGGCTGTTTATGTTGCCAAGATAAATACCTGGATGGTTCTATGAGAGTCAGAAAAGTAAAAGGCTGCTGATGAGACAGAGGAATGACGTAGAAAATACAATTGTTGGATGAGTCATGACAACAGTTGCATTTCTTGTTCCACTGTAAAATAATACTTTTTTGGTTTAACATACACTGTATATCGTAGCAGCAATATCCTTCACCTCAAGTCTGACGAATGTAAAAAAAACACCACGTTGTTTTTCCATCCACAACACTGTTCTGTAATGACCAGTTGACCAATTATGCATTCCATGCATGGCACAATAGTTCAAGGGCGTTTTGATTTGGTTTAAGCAGGTTGATGTAAACTTGCTAAAAGACAAAAACAAATAACACAGTAGCAGATATGAATACAGCATGTACCTCTGGTTTTGAAAAAAAAAAAAAAGAAGAGAACCCTAGAGTTCAAATCTAAATGCCATGGCACTTGACAAGCGTTCATCTGACCTCTGCTCACAGTACTTCATAGTCGATTCTATTAGGGTAGATTATATTTTTTAAATGTAATTATGCAGCAATGCTCAGAAGTGCACTTATTGCTACTAAATAGATATGAAACAATGTCTACCTCGACCTACAGCATTTCCTTGACTCGCTTAATTATCCTTTCTGTGTTCTGTCCTACTGGAAAATAATAAGGGATGTCACATGACCACATCTGTATGTTTAGCAGCATAATGAATCTCCAACTAGTAAAGTAAAATGTTCTGTCTTTCATTCATGCAACAAATGAAAGATAGACTACAGGACCTGTATAGGTCTCATGGGGCCTTCTCACTGTAAAGGTAGAGCTGTACACAAATAATCTAAGATATCCAAATGTACATTCTTGTTTGAAATGTTATGCCCCTAGATGTGATAACTCATTCACATAAAAGCGATACAAATATACAGAAAATAGTGTATATAATGCAGCTCCGGCAATGCTTTCCCTTAAGACCGTCCAGGTTTGATTCCTACTGAGAAGATTGAAAGGTAAACTGGTATCACGGTGTTGCTTAATTGTATTCATTAGTGCACATCGTAGCACTACTCAGTGGAATACAAAAACAAGAAGGTCTTATTGGATAAGTCCAGGTAATCCGTTTGGTGCCTAATGAATTTGACCCGGACGACTTCCACTGCATTTCTTCCTATGGCAGTGGGAGGACCCATTCCTTCAGAGAACCTCCTTGATTCAGAGCACTTCATGGTTATGGTTGAAAGAATGAAGAGTGCTTTGTATAAAATAGAGGTATACTATACTGAACAAAAAGATAAATGCAACACGTAAAAGTGTTGGTCGCATGTTTCATGAACTGAAATAAAAGAGCCCCTGCCCAGTCATGTGAAATCCATAGATTAGGGCATAATTCATTTATTTTAATTTACTGATTTCCTTGTATGAACTGTAACTCAGTAAAATCTTTGAAATTGTTGCGTTATAATTTTGTTCAGTATATCTATCAGCTTAGGTGTACTCTATGTACACATAGAATGTACACCTGTATACACACACACAAAATACATAGGAATAGAGTACAGCATACACACCCACTCCAGAGGAGGCTGGTGGGAGGAGCTATAGGAGGATGGGCTCATTGCAATGGCTGGAATGGAATTAATGGAAAGGAGCCAAACATGGTTTCCATATGTTTGATAGTTCAATTAATTCCTTTTGAGCCATTACATTGAGTCTCTTAATAGCTCCTCCCACCAGCCTCCTCTGACTGACTCATATTTACACTGTAAGAAATAAATATACAGGTGACAGCCAAAATAAAGGAAACACAAACATAAAAGTGTCTTAATAGGGCGTTGGGCCACAATGAGTCCCAGAACAGCTTCAATGTGCCTTGGCATAGATTTTACAAGTGTCTGTAACTCTATTGGAGTGATGCGACAATATTCTTCCATGAGAAATTCCATCATTTAGTGGTTTGTTGATGGAGGTGGAAAACTCGGTCTCAGGCGCCGCTCCAGAATCCCCCATAACTGTTCAATTAGGTTGAGATCTGGTCACACACACTCACAAACCCTTTAAACCCCCTATGCTCCTTCGAGACCCCTCTTTCAAAGGCAGATCTCTTCTACTAGCCATGGCAGTCAAAATAATGGGCAACTGGGCATTTTTATACATGACCCCAAGCATGATGGGATGTTAATTGGTTAATTTACTCAGGAACCACACCTGTGTTAAAGTACCTGCTTTCAATATACTTTGTATTTACTAAAGTGTTTCCTTTATTTTGTCAGTTACCAGTACATAGCAATGAATAAAATATTGCATATTTCACTGCATATTTGACAAGTCTTGATAAAGGTCATATTCAGTTTTTCTTGACAAAAGTATACACAATTATGGAACTGGCATCTGTAAAATATATGTTAAAAAGGTACAAGATGTTGAGTGAAAAAAATAAATGCATATGAGTAACACTCAATCCTGTTTGAATGAAATGCTTAAATAGACACAGACCGCAGTACTTTGAGAAATAACCAGACAGAGGTATTTGAAAATGTATATTTTCTTTCAATGTAACTAATTTCTTTGATTCTGAATATTTTCTATGGAATTCCTACAGGAGGTCCCAATAAAAGTCAAGTAGTGTCTGTTGGGGGTAAGAAAGAACGGCTTGTTGCAACCAGTCAGGCAAACCAACAGGAGGGTCAGGGGGTTGTGTCTCTGCATCCAGAGTCCAGACAGAGTATTATCCAGGTTATCCACTGGAATCAACCCATGTTTTAATGCCATCTTAGAGGAGAGCAAAGAAACAATCTCTCCAATCAGCCTTAAAGGAATGAGTCATAGAAGGGTAAACACACCCACCTGATTGTACCATCACCTCCCTCCCTCCTCCTTCAGAGAAAGAGGAGGCGTAGGGGAACAGCACACAGATGGGGACTGAGATTCCAGACATTCAGGTGGCATTGTCTCTAGTTTACATCTTGATACCTTCCTGCTGGCTGAGCTGGGACAGGGACTTCTTGATGCGCAACGCGGTGAGGCGGGCCGCCCCGTTGGAGTACCAGCACTCCCTCATGATCTTAGCCATCACCCGTAAAACCTGGGGAGGGGACAGAGGCAAGGGAGACGGCGTCAACATCACAAGACAGCAAATTACACATCCATATTTTGTTTTGCATGTTGTTGAGCACTGAGATATACATATGGATTGGTCTAGCTGCCCCCACCAATCGTAGAGTAAACACCATGACTGTGGCAATTGCAATGTTACAATGTCATTCTTCAAGTGGAAAAAGTAATGTAATCACTGCTGTTGTGAAAGAACTCGAGAGCAAGAGAGAAACAGCAATAGAGACGCTACTCATAGACATGGTGTTAAATCTGCAACCGCAGTCTGAATTAAGACTTAAACCCCTGGTCTGCGGCCCAGCAAAGACAATGGAGACACAGAGGAGCGCCAGCGTTCTGACCTTGAAAAGGCTGGTCAGACTTGCAACATCCAGGCCACAGGTCTGAATACCAATCCATTGCATCCCAATTCCTCAATCTCACGAGGGCCGCCAAAGGGCTTTGTCAGTGAGTCTCGTGTTGAATGCAGGGCTGTATTGAGCAGTATGCTCTCTGGCGGATCGGACAGTGAAGACAGACAGGATGTTCTGCTGGTCGCCTCTTAGAGGCTTTTATTTTCAATATTAGGTGCATTATGCATTTGACCTAATTGATTTGAACGAAACACATGTTATATTCTCAGACAATGAATAGGTCCACTGAACCAAACAATACTTAAATTGGAAAAAAGGCCCTTCTATTTTTTTTTGTGGGGGGGGGGTGGTTGGGACGATTAAAGGCATTAATTAAGATTTTGTACAAGGTGCAGGACATATTTGCTAATAGAATTTGTACAGAAAATAACAAACAGGACCTTGACATAAAGACGTAGATAAATCAAATATATTCTCAGTAGCAAATAAACTATTCAGGAAACAACTCTTTGCCTATAACATTTGTATCTTAACCTCTTGCTTCTACTTGGGACGCTTGCGTCCCAACTAGAGCTCTGGAAATGCAAATGCGCTACGCTAAATGCTAATACTATTAGTTAAAACTCAAAAGTTCATTAAAATACACATGCAGGGTATCAAATTAAAGCTACACTCGTTGTGAATCCAGGCAACAAGTCAGATTTTTAAAATGCTTTTCGGCGACAGCATGAGAAGCTATTATCTGATAGCATGCACCAATACACTACAACACAAAAGCACAGCAGGGGACGTAAACAAAATAATTAGCATTTCGGCGTTACACAAACCGCACAATAAAATAGAAAACAGTCATTACCTTTCACCATCTTCTTTGTTGGCACTCCTAGATGTCCCATAAACACTATTGGGTCTTTATTTCGATTAAATCGGGCCATATAAAGCCAAGATATCGTTATATGTAGACTGTGTGATAAACGAAAAAAACAGCGATTTCACAACGTAACGTCAT
Source organism: Oncorhynchus nerka (assembly GCF_034236695.1). NCBI lineage: Eukaryota > Metazoa > Chordata > Actinopteri > Salmoniformes > Salmonidae > Oncorhynchus > Oncorhynchus nerka. Next base: position 69,862,051 of record NC_088415.1, on the reverse strand, counting down.
TTTTTTTAAATTCAAAAAGTAGACAATAAACTTTCACAAAACACTTCGGAAATACGTTTGTAATGCTACTTTAGGTATTAGTAAACGTTAATAAGCGATAAAAATCATCCGTAGGCGATGTAAAAATCATTAGCTGTCGTCTTGGAAAAAATTTCACGAGAGAGCTCTTCCAGAATGATCTGGGCGGAGACTGGAGGTAAGTGGTGCCCCTGTTTCGGTTCAACCAAGAATCAAAGATGATTCAATTCACAAGACTAGACAACATGGGGATGCTGTGGGAGTTGAATGCTCGGTCTTATCTAATTCGGCTCACTGTTAACAATTGCTGGAAGTGGCGCAAGGATATTTATTTCCATTTTCTGTGATCAGGTTTTCCTGCGCTTTCCGATGTAACGCACGTTATGTTATAGCCACAGTCGTGATTTAACCAGTTTTAAAAACTTCCGAGGGTTTCCTATCCACACATTCTAACCATATGAACGTACTATATTCCTGGCATGAGTAGCAGGGCGCTGAAATGTTGCGCGATTTTTAACAAAATGTTCAAAAAAGTAGAGGGTAGGAGCAACTAGTTAAAGCATAATTGATAAATAATTAAAAAGTCATTTTAGACTCCATAGTATTTAATCTGTATGTGCTACAAAGTGAAAATTGGTGTAATGAAGATTTATCGCCTGCTCTGTAATATGAGTAGTATTGATTTCAAGAACAATTTTCTAACATTCATTTATGAATATTGAAAAATAACAATGAATATTGAAAATATACTGTTGAACATAGTATACTTTACAGACATATTCAAGTTCCAACGTGGGACCTCAAAAGTTATGGCCCATTTTATTCTGAGAAGTTGGCATAGTAAGCGATGAGACCAATAACAGCCTTCCTTTTACTTGTATCCAATGTGATCCCCCCCCCAAAAAAATTTGCTGAGCTCAAACTTGAACGTTGTGAAAATTCTGTGCAACTTCCAGCGCGCGTTTACTGTGAACACTGAGGCTGTACCCGCTTTAAGTTTAAACAGTGATAATGTAGGTTACTGTGGCTATTTAATCATAATGTAGGCCTACTAGAGTGGCCTAAAAACAATGGAGAAAATGCATCATAACATTTTAACATGGAAATAGCTGTTCTATCATTCAGCCTACAGTAGCAGCCAATGTGTGGTGTTCAAAGTAGGCCTACATTCCATGAGACTTTTGGACAAAAAACATGCAAGGCCGTTTATCCACTTGCCCTTCAGACCAGGAGGTGACTGAAAATGTTGTGGTGTTTGATGCAAGAAACCACTTTACAAAATAAAATGTATTATTATTCCCATACCATTATTACAGAGAATAAGACACATTATGCTACCGTCTGTCTATTGGCTACTTAGCTTATTCGAGCCCGTCTCAAAATAAAACACTGGAACTTTAAGACAAAAAAAAGCATTTTACCTGACTCGCTTTTCAAAGATGGCTATACATTATACGTTTTGTGCTCTTGTAGGAAGCAATCACTCCCCTAATGATAACTACAAATTATGTATAACTGGGCTAATTTACATTTACATTTGACTAATAACTCACTAACTAGCAAAGGATATGAACAAAATGTGCATACGTGGCCAGATGCAGCTCTCGTTTTAATCTCAAAACAAGTATATCAATTTACGACCGCTCATGCTGAAAACACTGTCCAGTTCAAAGTAAATGACACAGATACATATACAGTTGAAGTCAGAAGTTTACATACACCTTAGCCAAATACATTTAAACTCAGTGTTTCACAATTTCTGACATTTAATCCTAGTAAAAATTCCCTGTCTTAGGTCACTTAGGTAACACTTTTTAAAAGAATGTGAAATGTCAGAATAATAGTTGAGAGAATGATGTATTTCAGCTTTTCCTTCTTTCATCACATTCCCAGTGGGTCAGAAGTTTACATACACTCAATTAGTATTTGGTAGCACTGCCTTTAAATTGTTTAACTTGGGAAAAATGTTTTGGGTAGCCTTCCACAAGCTTCCTACAATAAGTTGGGTGAATTTTGGTCCATTCCTCCTGACAGAGCTGGTGTAACTGAGTCAGGTTTGTAGGCCTCCTTGCTCACACATGCTTTTTCAGTTCTGCCCACAAGTTTTCTATAGGATTGAGGTCAGGGCTTTGTGATGGCCACTCCAATACCTTGACTTTTAAGCCATTTTGCCACAACTTTGGAAGTATGCTTGGGGTCATTGTCCCTTTTTTTATGGCGGTTTTGGAGCAGTGCTTGCTGATCGGCCCTTCAGGTTATGTCGATATAGGACTCATTTTACTCTGGATATAGATACTTTTGTACCCGTTTCCTCCAGCATCTTCACAAGGTCCTTTGCTGTTGTTCTGGGATTGATTTGCACTTTTCGCACCAAAGTACGTTCATCTCTAAGAGACAGAACGCATCTCCTTCCTGAGCGGTATGACGGCTGCGTGGTCCCATAGTATTTATACTTGCGTACTATTGTTTGTACAGATGAACGTAGTACCTTCAGGCATTTGGAAATTGCTCCCAAGGATGAACCAGACTTGTGGAGGTCTACCATTTTCTTCTGAGCTCTTGGCTGATTTCTTTTGATTTTCCCATGATGTCAAGCAAAGAGGCACTGAGTTTGAAGGTAGGCCTTGAAATACATCCACAGGTACACCTCCAATTGACTGAAATGATGTCAATTAGCCTATCAGAAGCTTCTAACGCAATGACATCCTTTTCTGGAATTTTCCAAGCTGTTTAAAGGCACAGTCAACTTAGTGTATGTAAACTTCTGACCCACTGGAATTGTAATACAGTGAATTATAAGTGAAATAATCTGCCTGTAAACAATTTTTGGAAACATTACTTGTGTCATGCACAAAGTAGATGTCCTAACCGACTTGCCAAAACTATAGTTTGTTCACAATAAATTTGTGGAGTGGTTGAAAAACGAGTTTATGACTCCAACCTAAGTGTATGTAAACTTCCGACTTCAAAAGGTATGGCAATGGTCTATTTGCATATAGGCAGAGTAGCCTAGTGGGTAGAGCGTTGGACTAGTAACCGGGAGGTTGCAAGTTCAAACCCCCGAGCTGACAAGGTTCTGCCCCTGAACAGGCAGTTAACCCACTGTTCCTAGGCCATCATTGAAAATAAGAATTTGTTCTTAACTGACTTGCCTAGTTAAATAAAGGTAAAATAAAAAAAATATTGCAGCTTTGATTAGTTATGCCGCACCGGTCTGTGAGCCGTGTCAATGCAATAGAATCCTACTCCGATGCATTCTGCCTACAACAATATCTCTTGCATAGTTTGTTTTGGTATGTTGCATTATAAGTGGCTAATATTGCGTTGATTAGATCACAATTGCCAAAGTAAAGGAAAAGTTGAGTGTTAACATGAAAATTGTAGGGCAGTTTCACTCAAAACACAAGCCATGCTCTACCGCTTACATTTTTAAAAAAAACATTTTTTTTTTTAAAAACATGACTTATAACATACCTTATGCAACATTAACCAATTAAACTCGAGCCGCACCACATTATTTCTGCCTCATGCACAAATTCATGTTGTTATTCCTATGAACAGAGAAAGTGAAATATTCCTTGATATTAAAAAAGACCCAAGCTGCTAATAACAACAACTACGCAAGCCTATAGATACACGTTCCTACGCATTCATTACTGCTGCAGTGCTTGTTGTAGTGCTGAGTAGAAATAGGAAGAACGCACATTTTAGAATTATAAAAGTGTTGAATACAAAGTGTTGACAGTGCTGAGTAAGAACTTACACCGGAACTCACTCATAACAGCATATCTTTGCTGTATTTGTTGACAGTGTTTCTCTAGTCATGGTTTTAAATGTTTTGAAATCTCACCGTATCAACTTAGTTGTAGCTAACGGTCATTTCGGGCCATCCGTTTGGCCAGCGGTAGGCCTATAGTGCACTTTATTTTCTCTTTGGGCCTGTCGGAAAGGCCAAGTTCGTTCCTTCAGACACATGAAATGGTTCAAAATGGCAACAGTTCGCCTAGCTGTTGCGCAGGGCAGCTGAATCGGGTGCACCCACTGCCAACAGCGCGAGACTAGGGCTGTTACGGTGACCGTATTACCGCCACACCGGCTGTCATGAGTCATGACTGGCAGTCAAATTCCATGTGAATTCCGCTTAGTCACGGTAATTAGGCTTCTCCAAGCTCTGATGCTGCGGATGGTTATTAGTAGCCTGCCAAACTTGCTACCAGGACTCAGCGTTCTATTGTCCCTCTAATCACTCTGACATCACTGCAAATATAATCAAAAATCGAATCAAACACTTCATGAGAGCCCATGAGCTCATGTTGCGCAACATATCTATAGGCTATGCAATTGCATGAGAAAACAGAGTTGAAGAGGAAGATCCCATCAGCTTTCTATAGGCTAGGCCTACTATATTTATTTCTCAACTTCCCTAATATTAGGCACATTGCTTATCTTTACAACAGGAGTACAGCCTACCTGGCTGCCATGAAAAGAAGCCACGGGAAAAACAGGCTCCATTCGCTATTTAAGTACATAGAGGACATGTTTTTTTTGCCTCTGTTCTGAGACAGGTGCATAACAATGGTCCATTCTAAAACTTTAACACATATTATTTACTATATGTAAAGACAAAATGTAAATTAAGAATATTCTGAAGGGTGACAATATTAGCCTATCACTTGAATAATGTATTATCACGTGTGAACGATGCCCAGCTTGTGCAGTAAGGCAAGAAACGGCACAAGTTTTTTTGCGACTTTTTCTAAATCATAGTCGCACACCTCATGAAGCCTAGCAAATAGACCTATATGTTTTGATAAGGTATGTATCACAACTAACGTGGCCAAATAACATCTTAAAATTAAGCACATTATTGCACTTTATAACCGGTGTAGAGCCTAACTGGCATACAAAGGCTGTGTGTGAGTTCCATGTTTGGGGAAGATCATTTTCACCATAAAAATGCATGGATTACCATAAACATATGCAGTAGGCTATCGTATTCAATGATGACTTCCACTTCTGAGTTAAAGCTGAATTATTTGGTCCAATCCAAGATCCACAAACTGTATTGCAGGTAGGGCATATGTATTCTGTTGACAGAGGCAGACATGGTTGTATGTCTCCTGAGCTGTTTTTGCTGTCCCTGTGCTCCTCTCCTCCTTCCACCCCTGTACACCACTCTGCCAGAGCTGGCGCCAGGTGGAATGGTTGGCAGCAGCATCCTCTAGGTCTGTGGGTTTGATGTTGCACTTCTTCAGCTGGTCCTTGTAGCGCTTCATCTGCCCCCATACAGACCGCCGGCCTAGATGTAGCTGGCCATACATGATCTTCCGTGGCAAGCGCTGCGGAGACATTCTAATGACATGCCAAAAGCCAGCGCAGTTGGTGTTGGGTGACCATGGCCCCCATACTCTTGCAGTTGGATCTTAGCAAGTATTTCAGTATGGGGCACATGGTGGCACAAGGTGAATCCCAGGATGCGCTGCAGGCATCTTATGTGTAATCGCTCGAGCTGCTTGTTGTGGCGACTGTAATTGACCCAGGCTTCACAGCTGTAAAGAAGTATGGTGATGCAGACGGCGACTTGTGTGGAGGTGGAGATCCCTGTTTTGGAAGACCCCGCATCTGAGTTTCCTGATGCTTGATCTTATTTTGAATTGAGGTCGATGATGCACTCCTCCGAGAGTATGCTGCCCAGATATATGAAGGACGGAACAATTGCCAGTGATGTGTGTTCAATGGTGAAGACAGGCATGGTGGGTGGAGGGCTTGATCTCCATTGGCAGACCACCTGTCGTGGTGGTGTTGATAGACAGTCCCATCCTACTTGACCCTCACAGCCGCTACAAGGACGGACTGAAGGGCTTTCAGAGTGTGGGCCACAAGAGCACAGTCATCAGCATACTGCAGCTCAAGAACCTGCTCCATCAAAATGTTGGTGTTTGCTTGGAGCCTCCTGAGGTTCACCGTAACACCGTTGCTGTCTTCAAGCTCTTTGTGGAAAAGCTGGGTGACATATAGGAGGAAGACGTTAAATAGTACCTGTGCCAGCACACACCCCTGCCTCACACCGATGCTTACTCCAAAGGGCACTGACTCTTGCCCTCCTATGGCCACCCGAGCCATCAAACCATCATGGAACTGGCAAAGGACGTTGACAAATTTGTCTGGACAGCCACATTTGAGTAGAATGCCCCATAGTAGTTCCCTGCTCACAGTGTTGAAGGCCTTGGAGAGGTCGACGAAGGCCATGAAATGGTCCGGATGTTCAAGGCACTTCTCCTGGAGTTGCCGTACTGTGAATATCATGTTGACCGTACTCCTGTCCTTTCTGAAACCGCATTTTGACTCTGGCAGCAGTTCCTCTGTGATGTTGTTCACCAGCCTGTGTAGCATCACCTTGGACAGGACCTTGCCGGCAACAGCCAGAAGGGCTATCCCCTGACTGTTGTTGCAGATGGACTTGTCACCAATTGTTCTTATAGATGGTGACAATGTTTTTATCCTGCCGCTGTTGGGGGACGACATCCCAAACCTCAGTGATGTGCTGGTGGAGTGTTCTGGTGCAGAAATAACCTCCCTTCTTAAGTAGCTCTGCCAGGATGCTGTCAGCACCAGGAGTCTTGTTTTTCTTGAGGGAACAGATAGCTGATAACACCTCTTGGAAAGTTGGAAAATGGTTGAGGTCTTGAATGGGTGGACAGACAGGCAGTTCTTTCAGGATGGAGTGGTCTGTAGGAGAATGCTGATTGAGTAGTGCTTAAAAGTGGTCAGCCCACCTCATCAGGATCTGGTTTTGGTCCTTCAAGAGAATCAGACCATCAGCTGTTTTCATGGTGGTGATTGAGCAACTTCTAGTGCCATAGATATCTTTAGTTGAGTTGTAGAAATTGTGCATGTCGTTTTTGTCTGCATAAAGGTGGATTTCCTGTGCCTTATTCTTCCACCATTAATTTTTTTCAGAGTGTGCAAGACTGTTTGCGCAATGCATGCCATTGCTTACGAAGGGTAGCAGATGTGGGACTGTTGAGAATAGCCCTGTATGCTTTATGCATATTATCCAGTAAGGCTGTGATGGTGTCAGAGGCTGGGTAGAAGGCTGTTCTTAATTGCCAGTCCCACACCGTGCTTATGTTGTCCACCCGGAGGGTAACCTTTCCAGAAGAAGGTGTAACCTTCTCCCTCTTATTTCTGGGAACCTTCATCCGGGAACTTGGTCTCACTCAGGGCAGCAATGTCAATGTTGTAGCGCCACAGTTGTGCAGCAATCAAAGCTGTTCTCCGATGGGGTCTATTGCTATTATCGTCAGTGTCCAAAAGAGTTCCGATGTTCTTTCTCGCTAGTTTTAGGGGGATTATTTTCTTTAGCATTTTTCGACCGCTGAGTGGAACTCCCGATAGGTGCGGTAGTCTATCCAGGATGGAGTGAGTGGGCAATTTTTAGGCCACCTTTTCTAGGCCTCTCCCCAGCTGGGGTGAGCAGTGTGGCTCCTAAACAGGGCTGCTCAGTCACACAGGGGTCTGCCGAGAGCAGCTGCCACTCAAGTCACAGCTGCTGGCGACCATAATAGCCCTGTGCGGCTGGCACTGATTAAGGGCCTGTACAGATGCATCTCTGGGGCCCACTGCTGCTCCGAGATCCCCTGCCAGTTAGCCTGGAGTTTCAAGACAACCAGTAAACGTGTGCCGCCGCGAGGAGGCCCGACAGGAGTCTTGGTCATGGAGAGGCTTTGTACCAACAAGGGGAGACTTGTGCATGAAGCTGCTCCCCAATTCACTACAAGGGCTAGCCGGCGACAGCGAGCTGTAAGCAAGAGTATGCAAGCACATGGTAAGCGGGCATGCTAACCTCTACCTAGGCACTACTGCACTAGATGCATCACATGCACGCTGCGGTTGCCTGCCAGCACACACACAAAAAAAAACGGAATTAACATAGATTGTGCCATTATACAATACATAGCCTACTGCATATATGCATGGCAGAAAAACATAAATCAAAACTGATTTAAGATGTCTTTGATACATAATTAATTGGTCTGGCCTGAGTGTGTACTGTTCTTATGCATCCTGGATGGACTGGTTACCTTATGCTACGCTTCAAAATGTATATCCATGAGTCTGGGAGTGAACGTATAGCCCTAGGCGATGCTGTTGGTTCATTGATTATGCAGGGCGTATTACAGTTAGCCTACAATTAGTGAATTTGTATTTGATTTTGAATAGCCTGGTTATAGGGAATTTTTATATTTTCATAATTAATTGGGTGACACATTACCTTTAGCTATACAGAATCTCTCACTACCATGCGTTTCCATCTCCTCCCCTCTCTCCTTTATTCCTTTCTCAAGCATGCAGACAGGCTGTCAACAGTTTAGTGAAATATGTTTAGTTGCGAAACGTTACTAATCGATGTACCTGAACAGATTTCACTTGGTTTCCCAAATTAAGCAGCTGCAAGAACAAAATTGGAGAGCCCATGGCATACAGAGTTTGGGTGGAATATCACCTGTCGGGCAGCCAAAGCATACTCATTAAACAGTGGTTGATGCAAGGAGTGAAAAAAAGTGTTCTTGTATTTATTTATCAGCGGCTCATATTAAGCACATGCTCCACTATAAAACTGAAGTAGCCTACAAAATAGACCAACGTCCCATATTCGAGTGCATACAGATGACATGTATTTGTTCTCCTGCGATAATGGCCAATTCTAAACCACAACAAATTTAGCATATTAGTAAAGACAAGATTCAATTGAGAATAGTCTGATGGGTGAAAATACAATCATTTGATGAGAAAACAGCTGTGCAGCCTGAGGAAAGAAAAAGCGCAAGGTATTTGCTGCTTCATCAAATCATCAATAGCCTAGTCACACCTTGCAGCCCATATACTGTATGTCTTGATTTCTAAGACATTCTATGGTTTGTATCATTCACAACTAAAGATTCCAAATAAATCCTAATCTAGCATACAGGACCTGTCTCAAGTGTGATTGCTTTTACACAATATAGCCACATCATACAGTGCATTCGGAAAGTATTCAGACCCCCTTTACTTTTTCCACATATTGTTACATTGCAGCCTCACTCAAAAATTACATTTTTTGCTCAATCTACACACAATACCCCATAATGACAAAGCGAAAACATTATTTACATAAGTATTCAGAACCTTTGCTATGATAATCGAAATTGAGCTCAGGTGCAACCTGGTTTCCATTGATCATCCTTGAGATGTTTATACAACTTGATTGGAGTCCCACTGTGGTAAATTCAATTGATTTGACATGATTTGGAAAGGCACACACCTGTCTATGTAAGGTCCCACAGATCTCAGATCAAAAACCAATGCATGAGGTCGAAGGAATTGTCCATAGAGCTCCGAAACAGGATTGCGTCAAGGCACAGATCTGGGGAAGGGTACCAAAAAATGTCTGCAGCATTGAACATCCCCAAGAACACAGTGGCCTCCATCATTCTTAAATGGAATAAGTTTGAAACCACCAAGACTCTTCCTAGAGCTGGCCGCCCTTCCAAACTGAGCAATCAGGGGGAAAGGGCCTTTGTCAGGGGGTGACAAAGAACCCAATGGTCACTCTGACAGAGCTCCCGAGTACCACTGTGGAGATGGGAGAATCTTCCAGAAGGACAACCATCTCTGCAGCACTCCACCAATCAGGCCTTTATGGTAGTGTCCATACGGAAGCCACTCCTCAGTAAAAGGCACAGGACAGCCCGTTTGGAGTTTGCCAAAAGGCACCAAAGGACTCAGACCATGAGACAAGATTCTCTGGTCTGATGAAACCAAGATTGCCTGGTTTCGTCCAGTGTCGCGTCTGGAGGAAACCAGGCACCGCTCATCACCTATCCAATACCATCCCTATGGTGAAGCATGGTGGTGGCAGCATCATTCTGTGGGGATGTTTTTCAATGGTAGGGACTGGAGGGCTAGTCAAGATTGAGGGGAATGATGAACGGAGCAAAGTACCAAGAGATCCTTGATGAAAACCTGCTCCAGAGAGTTGAGGACCTCAGACTGGAGTGAAGATTCACCTTTCAACACAGATGTGGCTTCGGGACAAGTCTCAATGTCCTTGAGCGGCCCAGCCAGAACCTGGGCTTGAACCCGATTGAACATCTCTGGAGAAACCTGAAAATAGCTGTGAAGTGACACTCCCCATCCAACCGGACAGAGCTTGAGAGGATCTGCAGAGAAGAATGGGAGAAACTCTCCAAATACAGATGTGCCAAGCTATTAGTGTCATACCCAAGAAGACTCAAGGCTATAATCGCTGCCAAAGGCGCATCAAAAAAGTACTGAGTAAAGGGTCGGAATACTTACAGTACCAGTCAAAAGTTTGGACAGACCTACTCATTCATGGTTTTTATTTCATTGTAATTTTTTACTATTTTCTACATTGTAGAATAATTTTGAAGACATCACAACTATGAAGTAACACATATAGAATCATGTAGTCATCAAAAAAGTGTTAGACAAATAAAATATATTTTAGATTCTTCAAAGTAACCACCCTTTGCCTAAATGACAGCTTTGAACACTCTTGGCATCCTTTCAACCAGCTTCATGAGATAGTCATCTGGAAAGCTTTTCCAACAGTCTTGAAGGAGTTCCCACATTTGCTGAGCACTTGTTGGCATCTTAATCTTCTTTCTGAGGTCCAACTCATCCCAAAACATCTCAATTGGGTTGATGTCAGGTGATTGTGGAGGCCAGGTCATCTGTTACAGCACTCCATCACTCAAATAACCCTTACACAGCCTGGAGGTGTTTTTGGGTCATTGCCCTGTTGAAAAACAAATTATAATCCCACTAAGCACAAACCAGATGGGATGGTTTATCACGGCAGATTCTGTGATAGCCATGCTGGTTAAGTGTGCCTTGAATTCTAAATAAATCACTGACAGCGTCACCAGCAAAGCATCTGTAAGAATATTTTAAGACATAATGCAGAGGACTAAAAGGTCAAGAGGGAATTAACGATCAATGGAAATAGTTGTTTTTCTGCAATAGGGAATGAATGATTAATGGGTTAGAGACATGGGAGGAATTTCAGTCCGGGACTCATAGCTACATGTGGCAAGTTCTCATTGGTCCAAATTGTCTATACATTCAGCCTGAAATGGGATACATTGGCCAGATATTATTGCCAGGAATTCAAATTGGTCAACCACAGGCTAGGGTTGGGGGTTATAAATTACATCCTGCCCCTTTGTTCTGTGGAGAATCAGTGAGGACAGGAAAGATTGACCATCTACTTCCCAGCATAAGAACTATGATTTGTTCTCTTTGAATAAAGCTATTTTTCTCCCCCTGATTTGCTTTGGGGTCTGTTATTGATGAATAACATCAACTGATAACACATCCCCACACCATCACACCTCCTTCTCCATGCTTCACTGTGGGAACCACACATGCGGAGGTCATCAGTTCACCTACTATGCATCTCACAAAGACAAGGTGGTTGGAAACAAAAATCTCAAATTTGGACTCATTAGACCAAAGGAAAAATTTCCACCAGTCTAATGTCTATTGCTTGTGTTTCTTGGCCCAATCAAGTGTCTTCTTCTTATTGGTGTCCTTTAGTAGTGGTTTCTTTTCATGAAGGCCTGATTCACACAGTCTCCTCTGAACAGTTGATACTTTTTCCAACCTACACTCTGAAACTTTAAATGATGCATTCAATACAGACAAGAAAAATATAATGTTATTAGTTTAAGCACACTGTCTATAAAAATAAAATAATGGATTTATTGTGATGGTGTAAATTTAATGATTTATTAGACTTTTTTAAAATAGCGATGTTCCAAAGGCACGCATCAGCGGCTTGTATGTGTCGAGGCCTGGAGATGCGTGTTTGTTATTTAATGGTCAATTACCGGGAGACCGGCAGACTTTTGCATGACAAAATTTCATGACTGCTACAGCCACACCGGAGACACACAAAAAAATAGTAATACAAGTCTTTATCATTGTTTTTTTTACAGGACTGTTTGGCGATCGACTAGGAATGCCTTGAAGATAAACTGGTTGGTGACCACTGCTCTAGAAAGTTGAGTGAAGTTCAGTGTAATGATTCTCCCATGGGCTGATATATTTCTGCGAGGCAATCCCGGGGAGCTGCACGGCAGTCGGGGCTACTGCACACGCAGCTTAGAGGGAACATTGCTTGTATCATCGCACATACTACAAATCACCAACAGAGGGCAACAATTTTGAATCCATTTTCCCATTCACTCTATTGGTAATGCTTACCGTTTGGATCACACCTGTAACATTTGCAGAGATCCCCCTCTGGAACTTTGATATGCCCGTAGAGTATATTATGTTCACCAAAAAAATATCCAAATAAATTGGATATCTTCAATATTCATGCTTATTTTTAAATATTAATTTAAGAATTGTTATTGAAATAAAAATACTACTCATATTACAGAGCAAGCAGTAAAGCTTTGTAGCACCTACAGATGAAACATTATGGAGTCTTAAAGGAGGTCATAAATATGCCAATTGATTGTTTTTAGATACAAATGTCAATAATCCTTCCTCCATAAGGACCATTCTATGGATTTACATTTTGTGAAAATCCATAAAATCATGGTCTTTTTTGTGACCTGGTTTCATGAGGAATCGCTCTATGGCTCTACTATTGCCAACTTGTTAACTGCCCAACCTGCTCTCTCTCAGGATAAGGCCAAATTAGCACCTAAATACGCTTTCCAGGAACCCCTTTCCATTAGGAATGTTTCAAACAATAGGTCAAAAATACATTTTTAACCATAACTTCTTATTCTTACTTCTTACCAATAAATATTCCTCATTGACTCCTCAAATTTTTGTCATGAAAACCACGGGTATGACAAAACATACATTTGTACTGCTCTAATTATGTTGGTAACCAGTTTATAATAGCAATAAGGCACCTCCGGGGTTTGTGATATATGGCCAATATACCAAGGCTAAGGGCTGTGTCCTGGCACTCCGCGTTGGGGCGTGCATAAAAACACCCCTTAGCCGTGGTATATTGGCCATTATACCACACCTCCTTGGGCCTTATTGCTTAACTATAGACTATTGCACCATACTGAATCTTCCCAGATCCTTCGTCTGCACTTATGGACTGCCCTCTTCAATTCGAAACGAAGGTTTTCAATGGGGTTCAAGTCTGGAGACTGAGTTGCCATTGCAAAACGTTGATTGTGGTCAATGAAGTTGTTTAAAGATTTATTAGTCGTATGTATGGGAAACACATGGTATTCACTGTCCAACGAAATCCTTACTTGCAGGTTCCTTCGACAATGCAACAATAAGAAATAAAATATAAACAAAGTAAAATGGCTCAGTAGAATAGAATAAACATTTTAGTATCAGTATAATACAGGAAGGCACAATTTATAATCCAATATTTGACACACTTTGGGGACAGGGGGGATTAGGGGGCAAGTGTTTATATTGTGCAGTATTTAGAAATCATAATACGAGTCTGGTAGCAGCAGTTGTGTCATGTCTGCTCCTGCTCCTCCACGCCAGAATACTAACCACCGGTCCTGAGATTCATCATTACGCACACCTGTGAATCATTATGATTCACACCTGTACTCCATTACCTTCATCATTTCCTCCCTTTTATGTCCTTCTCTAGTTGGTATTGTTCTTGTGTTGTTTTGTTGTTTTATTAAAACATTTCACCTGCACCTGCTTCCGACTCACTGCCCCATCATTACAAGTTGTGATGTGTGTGTGTGTGTGTAGCATACGTTTATATGTGGGTATGTGCTAAGGTGTGTTGAGTCAGTGTAGGTGGTCAGTCTAGTTCAAGTGTTCAGCAGTTTGATGGCTTGTAGATAGAAACTTTCTCTGACCCCAAACCATAGCCCCTTAGGTATGGTACGACAGTGCATTGTATAGCCTACAAACACCACTTCCAGCTGCCCCCAGGCGGCGATTCTCAATATTCAAAAAACATTTTTTAATTCTCCTGCTTCAGTATTATTTTTCTCCTGCGACGAAATGGGTCATATTAAGATCCGACATCTGTATGTATGCACTCACGCAGCCGAGTTGGGGAATAGCTTTCAAGATTCTTAGAATTGGTAATACAGTCAGGTGTGGGGGGGAGAAAGAGCAGCACTGCTGAAAGAACACCAGTCCATCTATAGATTTTAAAGTGAGGAGCAGCAGAGACCGGTAGAAAGATGGGTCTTCTAGTCATCTCTCCAAATGTGTCCCTGATGTGCTCATGTTAATTTAGTGAATAAGCTTTGAGTGATTTAAAACCACACTTTTTTTGCTTCTTTTCTCCAACCGCAGACAGAGTGAAACAAATAGACTGATGGTCCATTTAATATTCACCAGCCTGGCCATCAATTCAGGGGTTTGCTTTACAGCCGGCCTGGGAAGCCTAGGCTCTGGCAGGAGCCATTGTAACCTTGCAGGGGATGATGATCAGATTACGATGCTTTATGACTGCAAATTGGATGTAATCTAATTGTCTGTTTCCAAGCAATAAAAATTGCATCAATAAAGACAGAGAGAAAGTGGATCTGGTGATGAAGTGGGAAGGCTTCTGGCAGTAGACCAAATAGGGAGAGGGAACAAAAATAGAGGAAACAAAAAAACAAAAAAGAGGGCGAGAAAGCGAGAAAGAGGCGAGGCAGACAGTTAAGAGACCGACCAAGAACAAACAGATGATATTCCACAGATGATATTCCCAAGGGAAGTGAAGCACATAGTATGTCATACCTCGCAGCTCTGCCACCTGTTGGGGATGTTGGCCCGTAGTTTCTGGTCACACACCACCCTCCTCATCTCTTCCACCGAGGGGTCTGACTGGACCAGGTCATAGTAGGGCAGCTGGTAGTCCTCGTGGATACCTGGGGAGCAACAGACACGGGATGGGATTAGACACAAGGCCAATGGCAATCTAGGAACAAATTCTGTGAATCTAGGAACAAATTCATTTTCCTGTGAAAATGTAACGAGTAGTTTTGGGTGTGAGGGAAAATGTATGGAGTAAAAAGTACATTATTTTCTTTAGGAATGTAGAGAAGTAAAAGTAGGCAAAAATAATAAAGTAAACTACAGATACCTAAAAAAACTACTTAAGTAGTAATTTAAAGTATTTTTACTTAAGTACACAACACCACTGGTTCTCACCTCCTATTGAGCATCTCCGTGCGATCTCCCAGAACACCAGGCCCATGGCGTAGATGTCTGCCCGCTTGAACGACTCAAAATGCTTCATATTGATTGAGTCATCCAGGACTTCAGGGGCCATGTACCTGAGGAGACATTCACCAGACAGTTCTCTTTAGCCTTTCAGACACAGGGTCGACAACATGAGCTCTTTACTCACTCTTCATTCTCAAAGAGTATCCTGAGTGATCAGGGTGAACAAGTGTACTCTCAGTTAAGAGGTAATGAATGTACTATGCTGGTTTAAGCATGAACGTTCTAAAGATGAATATTCTACACTGACCTTTTCTGATCCAAAGCTCCAATGACGGTCTAAAATCTGGATTTAAACATCCCTGTACAGTCTCAGTCTATTGTCTAATCCTTTACTAGGAGATGATCTGATCGAGGCGAGCCTTGCAGTGTCGTCGGGAGAGTGGGAGAGTAAAAGGGCAGGAGCGAGAGAAAAGGGCTATAGTAGGTTAGAGGTCACAAGAAAGGTCAAACCCAGACAACACTCAGAATTTTTATTAGCCCGTCACACTGTCACTGACTGCAGTGCAGCGTGGTGGGAGGCCCACGTGTGTGTTCCTGCATTGAAAAAAACGGTTGGCAGCAGTCGCAGAGCGACATCAGTGAAGGGGATTGGCTGTGACATGCTCCTGTCCAATGCTTGCTAGTGTCTGCTGAGACCAGCCAAGCCTCCCAGCACTGCTCTACACGCCCCATGATGCAACACATCACGATCAACATGCCTCCCTCACACTCCCATCCATCCCTCTGTACAGCCTTAGCTTGACACAGGTAACCATTTTCACACCCACATCTATCCTTTACACATCAAATCTCACATCCTTACTAATTCCTTTTAGCACTGGAAACCACACTGGAGTGGACACATTGTCCTCTTAATTATAAGACAGAAATAATGTACATTTGTGAGAAATAGCATTAGTGTAGAAAATACAAGTAATGCAGGCAATACTTTAAAGACATGCTCCAGAACTACTAAGTATATTTTAAATGTGTAGTGCATACAAGCATAATCTATGAGCAGAATTACTGTCGTACCTTAAATTCCCTAGTTTGAAAGCTAATTTTTCTGGAATCTGTGCTGCGTAATTTCCCCTACACCCCACCCCCCCGCGGGCCAGCCCACTAGCGATTCGAGGCCTAGCCAATGAGTTTTAGCGCCTTGTCATTTGAGTGACATCTAGCAAGATGCACACAGAAGAGCGAGAGAGAGAGAGAGCAATGATGTGGTGCACATACAGTACCAGTCAAAAGTGTGGACACACCTACTCATTCAAGGGCTTTTCCTTTATTTTGACTATTTTCTACATTGTAGAATAATAGTGAAGACATTAAAACTATGAAATAACACATATGGAATTATGAAACAAGAAAAAAAGTGTTAAACAAATCAAAATATATTTTATATATTTGAGATTCTTCAAAGTAGCCACCCTTTGCCTTGATGACAGCTTTGCACACTTTTGGCATTCTCTCAACCAGCTTCACCTGGAATGATTTTCCAACCTTGAAAGACCTCAACCATCTCAATTGGGTTGAGGTTGGGTGATTGTGGAGGCCAGGTCATCTGATGCAGCACTACATCACTCTCCATCTTGGTCAAATAGCCCTTACACAGCCTGGAGGTGTTGGGTCATTGTCCTGTTGAAAAACAAATGAAATCCCATCTGGTTTGCTAAATACATTTTAAATAAATCACTGACAGTGTTACCAGCAAAGCACCCCCACACCACCTCCTACATGCTTCACGGTGGGAACCACACATGCGGAGATCATCGGTTCACCTACTCTGTGTCTCACAAAGACACGGCGGTTGGAACCATAAATCTCAAATTTAGACCAAAGGACAGGTTTCCACAGGTCTAATGTCCATTGCTCGTGTTTCTTGGCCCAAGTAAGTCTCTTCTTCTTATTGGTGCCCTTTAGTAGTGGTTTCTTTGCAGCAATTTGACATGACGGCCTGATTAACACAGTGTCCTCTAAACAGTTGATGTTGAGCTGTGTCTGTTACTTGAACTCTGAAGAATTTATTTGGGCTTCAATTTCTGAGGCTGGTAACTGTAAGGAACTTCTCCTCTGCAGCAGATATAACTCTTGGTCTTCCTTTCCTGTGGTGGTCCTCATGAGAGCCAGTTTCATCATAGCGTTTGATGGTTTTTGCAACTGCACTTGAAGAAACTTTCAAAGTTCTTGACTGACCTTCATGTCTTAAAGTAATGATGGACTGTCGTGTCTCTTTGCTAATTTGAGATGTTCTTGCCTTAATATGGACTTGGTCTTTAACAAATAGGGCTATCGTCTGTATATCACCCCTACCTTGTCACATCACAACTGATTGACTCAAAGCATTAAGAAGGAAAGAAATTCCAAAAATTAACTTCTAACAAGGCACACCTGTTAACTTAAATGCATTCCAGGTGACTACCTCATGAAGCTGGTTGAGAGAATGCCAAGAGTGTGAAAGCTGTAATCAAGGCAAAGGGTGGCTACTTTGAATAATATATATTTTGATTTAACACTTTTTTGGTTACTACATGATTCCATATGTGTTATTTCATAGTTTTGATGTCTTCACTATTATTCTACAATGTAGAAAATAGTAAAAATATTGAAAATCCCTTGGTTGAGTAGGTGTCCAAACTTTTGACTGATACTGTATCTGCACATGTGACATAGTACAACATTTTCAGGAACCACTTTTAGCTTGTGAGCTCTACTTTCAGAACTACTGGCTAAAAAGTGTAAAAAAGTACCGGAGAATCTTAAAACTTCTACCTGAGTAGAGTAATGGACCAAACAGATCAGATTTCAATCCTTTGCCAACACCTGCTCCGTCTACTGAGCCGTTTAAGATTTCAGAGATAAAAGCTGGATCTACTCCTCAGCACTCTCTTTCCCCCTTCACTCCTCAGCTCTCCCACAGGCATCTAATATCAACAGGCTCTATGACTAAGATGTGATTTTCCCTGAGCACAAGCCACAGACAGACTCAATACTGACGGCACACTAGTAAGGGCATACATAGCCGTGTGGATTAAGGCATCAGAGAAAAACAATGTAACCTGCACTCAAGTAGAGTTATGGTTCATCCAAATAAGATTACAAATTCCATTAAATATACGTCTGTGCTTCTATATGTGTTTTTGTGTTTCAAGTTATATTACTCGTATTTACAGGACATGTAAACACTGTCCAATGAAATGCTTACTTGTAGGTTCCTTCGACAATGCAACAATACGAAATAAATTATAAGAATACAAAAGTAAATGGCTCAGTGGAATAGAATAAAACATTAGCATAAGAATAAACATTTAGAATAAACATTTTAGCATAAGTATAATACATGAAGGCACATGTGTGTGTGTGGATGTATCCCCCCAGACAATGGTTTCCCTGTGCAGTAGGGCTGTCCCTGGCAACAACAAATCTTTGTCGACCAAGAGTTGTCTGATCTTTCTTTCAAATTTTAAAATGTGTATTTTTCCATATACACACACCGTATGTGTTTGAATAAAATCAACTATGCTGAACAAAAATATAAAACGTAACGATTTCAACGATTTTACTGAGTTAGTTCATAAGGAAATCAGTCAATTTAAATAAAGGAAGGCTACCAAAAAAGTTCCACCCAAGTTAAACAATTTAAAGACAAAGCTACCAAATACTAATTGAGTGTATGTAAACTTCTGACCCACTGGGAATGTGATGAAAGAAATAAAATCTGAAATAAATCATTCTCTCTACTCTTATTCTGACATCTCACATTCTTAAAATAAAGTGGTGATCCTAACTGACCTAAGACAGGGAATTGTTACAGTATTAAATATCAGGAATTGTGAAAAACTGAGTTTAAATGTATATGGCTAAGGTGTATGTAAACTTCCGACTTCATCTGTGTGTGTGTGTGTGTGTATGTATGTATGTATGTATGACACACACAAAAGTGTTAAACAGATCAAAATATATTTTATATGCGAGACTCAAAGTAACCACCCTTAAATTCTAAAAAAATTCCCGACAGTGTCACCAGCAAAGCACCCCCACAACACCTCCTCCATAATTCCTGGTGGGAACCACACATGCAGAGCTCATCTGTTCACCCACTCCGCATCTCACAAAGACACGGCGGTTGGAACCAAAAATCTCAAAATTTGGACTCCATTGGTCTAATGTTCATTGCTCATGTTTCTTGGCCCAAGCAAGTCTCTTCTCAACCCAATTGGGATGGTTTGGGATGAGTTGGACCGGAGAGTGAAGGAAAAGCAGCCAACAAGTGCTCAGCATATGTGGGAAATCCTACAAGATGGTTAGAAAAGCCTTCCAAGTGAAGCTGGTTGAAAGAATGCCAAGTGTGTGCAAAGCTGACATCAAGGCAAAGGGTGGCTACTTTGAAGAATCGCAAATAGATTGATTTGTTTAACACTTTAAGGGGGGTTACATGATTCCATGTGCTATTTCATAGTTTGGATGTCTTCACTATTATTCTACTATGCAGAAAATAGTACAAATAAAATAAGAGCACACAAGTAGGTGTGTCAACTTTTGACTGGTAACAGTCCATTACTTTAAGACATGAAACAAACTCCAAGCGGGCCGTCATTTGCCTTTTACTGTGGAATGGCTTCCATCTGGTCACTCTACCATAAAGGCCTGATTGGTAGAGTGCTGCAGAGATGGTTGCCCTTCTGGAAGGTTCTCCCATCTCCACAGAGGAACTCTAGAGCTCTGTCAAGAGTGACCATCAGGTTCTTGGTCATCTCCCTGACCAAGGCCCTTTTCCCCTGATTTCTCAGTTTGGCTGGGCGTCCAGATTTAGGAAGAGCCTTGGTGGTTCCAAACTTCTTTCATTCAAGAATGATGGAGGCCACTGTGTTCTTGGAGACCTTTAATGCTGCAGAAATGTTTTGGTACCCTTCCCCAGATCTGTGCCGCAACACAATCCAGTCTCGGAGCTCTATGGACAATTCCTTCGACCTCATGGCTTGGTTTTCGCTCTGACATGCACTGTCAACTGTGGGACCTTATATAGACAGGTGTGTACATTTCCAAATCTTCTCCAATCAATTGAATTTACCACAGGTTGACACCAATCAAGTTGTAGAAACATCAAGGATGATTAATGGAAACAGGATGCACCTGAGCTCAATTTCAAGTTTCATAGTAAAGGATCTGAATACTTATGGAAGTAAGGTGTCTCTTGTTTTCTTATACAAATTTGCAAACATTTCTAAAAACCTGTTTTCACTTTGTCATTATGGGGTATTGTGTGTAGATTGAGGAGGGAAAATATGTATTTAATTAATTTAAGAATAAAGCTGTAACATAACAAAATGTGGAAAAAGTCAAGAGGCCTGAATACTTTCCGAATGCACTGTATATGGATGATGTATAAAGCCAGGAACATTTAACAGCTAGGCTATTGATTATAGACCCAATTAAGTTGGCGTTTCCTATTTCCTACATTTTCTGAAGACAATTAAGGCAAGGGCTGTTTTCTCACTCCGCTGCTGCCTCTGCTGAATTGTTCTCAAGACCGATATGCTGGTTAACTTTAATATTATGCACATATGAACATAAGAAAACAATTCAAAGGTGCACTGAAGATGTTTCAGAACCGCGGACAGCGACCGCTATCCAACGCAGGAGAAAGCACATTTGTTATAAAATAATATATTTATTTGTGTTGTACAATTATTTTTACATAACATGTCTTATGCCCGATGTCCACCAGATGCATATACATTTTGTTTTGCCGGATGCCTAGCCCATATTTTAAAGCATGCGGTACGCAGGACCGCAGCCTAGTGTGTGTTGCGTGCTGCTCCATTGACGATGAATAACTTCCACCGGAGCGCCATGAGTTTGATGCATCTGGTGGACATGAGGCCTTAAGAGTGATGGACCGTGCCATCCCAGGGGGCTCTGCAATGGATTAGTCCACTGAGACAGGCGCGTATCAGACAGGTGTTTTGCGCACCAAAATTGCAACTGCTCGACTAAAGAAATTCCGGTCGACCCACAGCCTATCTACCAATCCTCTAAATGGAGTCATCCCTACTGTGCAGCCAGTCACCTCTTGGTTCCCACTCTGTGATTGGGGGCGATGTCGATGGTGTCGGTGGCGGAGTCGTGGCGGACAGCCAATCCCAGGTCAGCGATGCAGCAGGTACCATTCTTCTTCACCAGGATGTTCTTAGACTTCAGGTCGCGGTGGGCGATGGCTGGTTTACCTGGGGGGAGAGAAGTGGAAAAGGAAAATAGCTATACAGAGAAAGGAAAAGCTGAGTGCAGAGTAAAACCACCACATTTCATAACTGTATATATATGTTATGTGGATACATGTGCCACATTTGATTGGTCCTCCTCACCTTGCGTGCCGACAATCTCCATGTGCAGGTGAGCCAGGCCACTGGAGGTGGACAAGGACAGCTTGATCATGCCCTCCACTGTCACCGTGTACCTGTTCAAGTAGTCAAACAGGGAGCCA
Organism: Oncorhynchus nerka; assembly: GCF_034236695.1. Lineage (NCBI taxonomy): Eukaryota > Metazoa > Chordata > Actinopteri > Salmoniformes > Salmonidae > Oncorhynchus > Oncorhynchus nerka. Next base: position 69,840,324 of record NC_088415.1, on the reverse strand, counting down.
TGCTCATGGTAATCTGATACCAGCCACAGCTGGGTCCACGTGCCGTTATCTTTGAGGAGAGCAAGGACAGCGAGAGGGGCAGAGGGAGGAGAGTGTGAAAGAGAGTGAGCTACCGTATCTTATTCCACAGGGAAACACTTTACATAATGATTGCACTTACAACAGATTATCTCATCATTGAAAGGCTGCCTGCTAGCATCCTGACAATACTGTCTGGGTCCCAGCCAAACACACAGTTCTCACTGCTTGTCAGCTGATTTAGGCATGTGTGGCTTCTAAGTACACTGACACAAATTTAAGAGCATTATAGAAGTCATAGAAAGTAGAACCAGTACTGGGTCATGTTCAGTAAGGCACACTGTAGAAACATATTTTACAACAGAAAATAAAAACCTGGCCACTTATTGGACAAGTTCAGAAAGTACCTTCCTGTTTCTAAATGTTTTCTCCCAAATGAACACAACGCTGGCCCAATGTGCCCTCTGACCTTTGTTGTCAGCAGCGATGAAGCCCAGGATGTTCTCATGGCGCAGCATGACCGTCTGGTAGATCTCAGCCTCGCGGAACCACGAGCGTTCCTCCCGAGATGAGAAGATCTTAACGGCCACCTCCTCTCCTCGCCAGCGGCCCCGCCACACCTCCCCGAACCTCCCCTTCCCAATGCTCTCCTGCAGGATAATGGTCCTTGCTATGGTCCTCTGCACCAGCAGGGGCAGGCCTGTAGAAGGGGATGGAGAGAGAGCACAGTTATGAGGCAAGGGTTTTAGGATATTTTTGAAAGCAGTTCAAGCAGACCTTGAGTAAAAAGCAAGCCATTAGATCCAAAATGTGTCTTTGTTGATAAATCCAAGGCCAGATTTTACGAACATTGAGGGAGACAGATGTACAGTCGTGGCCAAAAGTTTTGAGAATGACAAATATTAATTTTCACAAAGTCTGCAGCCTCAGTTTGTATGATGTCAATTTGCATATACTCCAGAATGTTATGAAGAGTGATCAGATGAATTGCAAAATCCCTCTTTGCCATGCAAATTAACTGAATCCCCCAAAAACATTTCCACTGCATTTCAGCCCTGCCACAAAAGGACCAGCTGAAATCATGCCAGTGTTTCTCTCGTTAACACAGGTGTGAGTGTTGACGAGGACAAGGCTGAAGATCACTCTGTCATGCTGATTGAGTTCGAATAACAGACTGGAAGCTTCAAAAGGAGGGTGGTGCTTAGAATCATTGTTCTTCCTTTGTCAATCATGGTTATCTGCAAAGGAAACACGTGCCGTCATCATTGCTTTGCACAAAAAGGGCTTCACAGGCAAGGAGATTGCTGCCAGTAAGATTGCACCTAAATTAACCATTTATCGGATCATCAAGAACTTCAAGGAGAGCGGTTCAATTGTTGTGAAGAAGGCTTCAGGGCGCCCAAGAAAGTCTGGCAAGCGCCAGGACCGTCTCCTAAAGTTGATTCAGCTGTGGGATCGGGGCACCACCAGTACAGAGCTTGCTCAGGAATGACACCAGGCAGGTGTGAGTGCATCTGCACGCACGGCGAGGCAAATACTAAGGATGGCCTGGTGTCAAGAAGAGCAGCAAAGAAGCCACTTCTCTCCAGAAAAAACATCAGGGACAGACTGATATTCTGCAAAAGGTACAGGGATCGGACTGCTGAGGACTGGGGACTGAGTCATTTTCTCTGATGAATCCCCTTTCCGATTGCTTGGGTCATCAGGAAAAAAGCTTGTCTGGAGAAGACAAGGTGAGCGCTACAATCAGTCCTGTGTCATGCCAACAGTAAAGCATCCTGAGACCATTAATGTGTGGGGCTGCTTCTCAGCCAAGGGAGTGGGCTCACTCACAATTTTGAACACAGCCATGAATAAAGAATGGTACCAACACATCCTCCGAGAGCAACTTCTCCCAACCATCCAGGAACAGTATGGTGATGAACAATGCCTTTTCCAGCATGATGGAGCACCTTGCCATAAGGCAAAAGTGATAACTAAGCGGTTCGGGGAACAAAGCATCGATATTTTAGGTCCATGGCCAGGAAACTCCCCAGACCTTAATCCCATTGAGAACTTGTGGTCAATCCTCAAGAAGCGGGTGGACAAACAAAAACCCACGAATTCTGACAAACTGCAAGCATTGATTATGCAAGAATGGGCTGCCATCAGTCAGGATGTGGCCCAGAAGTTAATTGACAGCATACCAGGGCGGATTGCAGAAGTCTTGAAAAAGAAGGGCCAACACTGCAAATATTGACTCTTTGCATCAACTTCATGTAATTGTCAACAAAAGCGTTTGACATTCATGAAATGCTTGTAATTATACTTCAGTATTCCATAGTAACATCTGACAAAAATATCTAAAGACACTGAAGCAGCAGACTTTTGTGGAAATGAATATTTGGGTCATTCTCAAAACTTTTGGCCACGACTGTACAGTAAGAAAACATCAACAGTCAGACCTGCAGCTATTCTGTTTCAAAGACGTAGAACAAAAAGTATCTGAGAATAGAACAAATTAACACTGTCTGAAGAGTTACAGTCTTCAATGTTCTCTCATTCTCTAATTTGGAGGTCCTCTGTCTGTCTGGTTTCATCTGGTGTATGTGTACATAAAACAATCTACAGCGTGCTTCTGCCCACATTCCGGCTGCCTGGCCGGTCTGCATTCTTTCCATTCTCTTAAAACTGGCCATTAAAACTCAATGAGCGGAGAGAATAGCCAGCAAGTTCGTGCCAGTTCGATGGCAGAGAAAAACAAATACTGTCCCGACCTCGCTTCAACAGAGGGTTCATTTTTTAGGCAAACTTGCCCTAACAAGAGTTACTAAATAACTTTTCATCTCAAGTTCTATGGACAGTTAATGTAAAAGCCCTTAGAGGATGATGGCCACACATGAGATGTTGACACATCAAAAGGGTTGGCTGTAAGAGTGTATGATGAGGCTATGATGATAGGTCAAAACTATGTGATTGGAAACATGAATTAGATTATATTTCTCTGATTGAATGATGGTCCTCGTCTGGTAGCAGTATGTCCCAGCCTAGCCGGCTGCTAAGATGATGTATTAATGAACACACGTCTCCTTATCATTCACTGAATCAGTCATAGCAAAGAACATTTCCAGCAGCATATTGGCTCTCATCTCGCAAACCACTCGAATTTAACAATTGAAGAGTATTGAACAACTTCTTCAATACAACCCACTGAGTATATGAGAAACTAAGAGCTCGCAAGGTCAGGATTGCAGCTCTATGGAAACAACTTCTAAGCCTTTTCAGAACAACTTACATAAGCGGTCAGTTAATGACATTTGTCTGTGCCTACAGACAGACTTGTCCATTGGGCTGATATAACTATGACACAAATCCTCAAAGTATCCCCCCACCTCTAGATGGAATACTTTAATCAATCCTAAGGGAGATTATAGCACTCCAAGGTGTGAAACCTGTATTGGTAAAGAGATGGGACGCTATTATGTTAGCTTCAGGAACATCTTAATGAGGATAAAACTGGACATATTGTACAGAGCATTATGGGTCCTGTAATAGACCATGCTACACCTCTAAGCTCAGCCATCTGTTGAAAATGTATCTCCCAAAGAGTGTGATAAATGTACAGTACATCAAACTACAAAACCCACCTGATCCGGAGCCTGAGGTGGTCATGTCGTAGATGAGGTCTTTGAGGGTGTGGCCGTCAGCTAGGAAGGGGTGGTCCATGGTAGGGTCTTCCTCGTTGGGCACACGGCGGTGGACGACAGAGCGGCTGTGGCACACGTAGAACACCAGCAGCAGCACAAAGCACAGCACACACACTGGCCCTGCGATGACAGCCGCCAGGGCTACTGGGCTCAGGGGGCGTACGGGCTGTGGGGACTAAGAAGGGGTGGGGGGGCGGGGGATGATCCAATCGCTGATTACATTTTTGTACAACACCCCTCATTTTGATGTCCCCACAAACGACTTCAACGACAGGCCGTCTCAGTCTGAAGTATGTAGCAAACATAGAGCAGGGGAAAAATTATGTTTGAGTCATCAGGCAACCGGCTATCACCAATCGCAGGAAATCAGTCAGTCCGTAAGAGACAGTTTCCATCAAAATAACTTCCTTACATAATACACACAGCTTTTTTGGGAGTGATAACAAAGTAAGAACTGATAGGATTCCTTTGAAAACACTGCAACAGCCTTGTTGAAACAACAAAAGCATTTCCCAATACTGGCTAGACTTTCTCATATTGACTTGCTGAGAATCAGAAAAGTGTAATCTGCACACAGCGCTGAGACGTGAGAGTGATCAAATATTAAAATGGTACTTTAAGTCAGGCGCTTTCTTTTCTCAGAATAAGGGCCGTCGTGGGACTTCATTACGAAGAATCAAAACTTGCTTCTGGAGCTTTTAAACCGTTCAACTGCCTGGCCACTGCCTGTCAAATATTTCCAATATTCACAGCTGCACACATCGAGAGGAAGGCTTACTAATGGCTCTGCTATTGCTGTGACACAGCTGAATGACACTACTGTATGGTGAGACAGAGGACATCTGCTGACTATCATACTGAAAAGCACAGCATGGAGGCAGTTTCAGACCCATGACCAAGAATGACAGCACTGAGGTACTTATTTCTGACCACAAGAGCTAAACCTGACAGTGTGTCCAGGCAAGGACATTGCCTCAGACATAAACAATATTCAGTGACATATAGGACCAGTTTCCTTATCAAAGATTAACCCTCTGGAGTCTAAGCTGGTGGCTTATTTGATGAAACATTTGGCATTACTGCCATTAGCCCATAGAAATGCATTGAATAACAGATTCACTACATGGAACAACAAGATAGTCAAAAAGGAAGTTTGTTCTGAAGTGTCTATCTGAGAGAAATAAGAAAGATGGGGAAACACGGACATGAATTTAACCCCTTATTTTAGGTACTAAACTATCTCCATATATAGTTCTATTAATTTTTTAAACTAGTACTGGGAACCATCAGACAAATTGTATGAGCAAACCAACAGACAAGTACGTGTTTGTGAGAGTCATCTTTCCAGAGAGGTCATAATAGTTTTTAGAACAAACCATTCGGATGTAACAGTAGTTTTCATGAGTAGACTAATTTTTGTGATGTCTCAATCTGACTAACACCCCTCTAGCTCTGCACCCTTTCACCACAGATGCAGAAGGGCGATATCGGCGGATGCCGTGGATTGAGACGCATCCCATGCAAAAAAACATCTCCAGCTTAAAACAGACAGATTGATGGGGATTTGTTGTTTGTTGTTTGGCCGAGATTTTTTTTAGTCGAGCAGTGGCAAATATATATTTAAAACATGTATGGCACACGAGGATGCCACGGGGATGGCACACCAGTATCATATTTACCTCAAATTACCATCAATTCTAATCTAAAATATTTGTTTGATTACGCTAATTTCTGTTGATGCATTCAATATATTATTTATACTACAGTCTTACTGTTGACATTGTAGGAGTGGACACGTTGTTTGCAGAGCGTACAACCTAGGCTACACTTGTGAGAGAAGTTTTGGTTTATTTTTATTCTATTTAGAAGTTGTCAATTTATTAATTGTCTTGTTTGGAGCGCTCCTGTCAATCTTGAGTAAGCACACACACCTGATTACGCATAGGAGTAGGCTAGGCTACCTGGCTTGCGTGAAAATGTAGACTTATAAATGCCCATTTGGGGGTCTGATACTATTTCTGATTGTCTTAACTCAACATCACTGTGTAGCTTCTCAAAGTAATTTGTTTACCTACTGTTTGAGGCAAAGCAAAGTCTGTTTTTACATCCATTGAGAATGAAAATAGTTCAACGTAGCCCATTTGAAAAATCTTTCCTGCGCTCTCCCTTTCAAAAACCACTCAGAGTGAAAGGGGGAAAAAATGTCATGCTCGGAATCGGTGGAAACGTCATAAAATAGGCCTACCTGATTACTTCTTATCCCTTACGCAACTAACCCACAGTTGTGTCTTTCCGGAGCTCAGTGGCCCAGGAAATTGAGTGCCCAGAATATTTTGTTAAATGTTGCAAGTTTGCTAGCACCAGCTTCAAGCCAGACAAAGTTAATAGTTAAAACAGGTCATGCGTAGCCAATGTGATTTATAGGATATTTTCTACAGGCTGCAATGTTTTTATTCGAGTGGCTTTATGTATGCTATTGTTACATATTGTCAATGGAAGTTACTTTTAGATTTGTATAATTAACTGGCCCCTCCGTCACAACGTTACCTGAACGCCCATCTGCGGCCCGCTAATCGTTAGCTGTCTTATCGGCTGCTATTTGAATAGGTCTATCAGACCTAATTTTCTTGGGCCACTATAACTATTTTGCCAATTGGATTGGTCCCTTCTACCACACGGAACCCCACTAATCTGCCGACGGAAATGCACGAGGTGGCTAAGAACAGACCTCCATCTACTGCCAGCTTGCTACCCATGGCCCGGCTAGCTGTCTGAATCGCCGTGACCCCAACCAACCTCACTACTCAGTGGACCCTTATGATCACTCGGCTAAGCATGCCTCTCCTTAATGTCAATATGCCTTGTCCATTACTGTTCTGGTTAGTGTTTATTGGCTTATTTCACCGTAGAGCCTCTAGCCCTGCTCATTATACCTTATCCAACCTTTCAGTTCCACCACCCACATATGTGATGACATCACCTGGTATCAATGATATTTCTAGAGACAATATCTCTCTCAATCACTCAATGTATTCACATCCTACCATACCTTTGTCTGTACATTATACATTGAAGCGATTTTATCGCCCCCAGAAACCTTCTCCTTTTACTCTCTGTTCCGGACGTCCTACACGACCAATTCTCATAGCTTTGAGCCGTACCCTTATCCTACTCCTCTGTTCCTCTGGTGATGTAGAGGTGAATCCAGGCCCTGCAGTGCCTAAGCTCCACTCCTATTCCCCAGGCGCTCTCTTTTGATAACTTCTGTAACTGTAATAGCCTTGGTTTCATGCATGTTAACATTAGAAGCCTCCTCCCTAAGTTTGTTTTATTCACTGCTTTAGCACACTCTGCCAACCCGGATGTCCTAGCCGTGTCTGAATTCTGGCTTAGGAAGACCACCAAAAACTCTGAAATCTCAATCCCTAACTACAACATTTTCAGACAAGATAGAATGGCCAAAGGGGGCGGTGTTGCAATCTACTGCAGAGATAGCCTGCAGAGTTCTGTCCTACTGTCCAGGTCTGTACCCAAACAATTTGAACTTCTACTTCTAAAAATCCACCTCTAAAAACAAGTCTCTCACCGTTGCCGCCTGCTATATATAGACCACCCTCTGCCCCCAGCTGTGCTCTGGACACCATATGTGAACTGATTGGCCCCCATCTATCTTCAGAGCTCATACTGCTAGGTGACCTAAACTGGGACATGCTTAAAACTACTTGGTGACAGGGGGCAGTATTTTCACATCTGGATGAAATGCCCAAATTCAACTGCCTGCTACTCATCCCCAGAAGATATGCATATTATTAATAGATTTGGATAGAAAACACGCTGAAGTTTCTAAAACTGTTTGAATCATGTCTGTGAGTATAACAGAACTTATTTAGCAGGCAAAACCCAAGGACAAACCATTCAGATTTATTTTTGAGGTCACTCTCTTTTCAATGAGTTTTCATTGGAATCCAGATTTCTAAGGGACCTTCTTGCAGTCCCTACCGCTTCCACTGGATGTCAACAGTCTTTAGAAATTGGTTGAGGTTTTTCCTTTGTGTAATGAAGAAGTAGCCCTGTTCAGAACGAGGGTCACTTCAAGTGTACTGTTAGAGGCGCATGACCAGAAAGCTAGCTACAGTTTGTTTTCCTCCTGTATTGAACACAGATCATCCCGTCTTCAATTTTATTGATTATTAACGTTTAAAAATACCTAAAGTTGTATTACAAAAGTAGTTTGAAATGTTTTGGCAAAGTTTACAGGTAACTTTTGAGATATTTTGTAGTCACGTTGCGCAAGTTGGAACCAGTGTTTTTCTGGATCAAACGCACCAAATAAATGGACATTTTGGATATATATCGACGGAATTAATCGAACAAAAGGACCATTTGTGATGTTTATGGGACATATTGTAGTGCCAACAAAAGAAGCTCGTCAAACGTAAGGCATGAATTATATTTTTATTTCTGCGTTTTGTGTCGCGCCTGCAGTGTTGAAATATGCTTTTCTCTCTTTGTTGACGGAGGTGCTATCCTCAGATAATAGCATCGTTTGCTTCCGCTGAAAAGCCGTTTTGAAATCGGACATGTTGGCTGGATTCACAACAAGTGTAGCTTTAATTTGGTATCTTACATGTGTGATTTCATGAACGTTCAATTTTTATAGTAATTTATTTGAATTTGGCGCTCTGCATTTTGACTGGCTTTTGGCCAGGTGGGACGCGTCCCACATATCCCAGAGAGGTTAACACCCAAGTCATCATACAATCTAAGCTTGATGCCCTCAATCTCACACAAATTATCAATGAACCTACCAGGTACCACCCCAAAGCCATAAACACGGGCACCCTCATAGATATCATCCTAACCAACTTGCCCTCTAAATACCCCTCTGCTGTTTTCAACCAAGATCTCAGCGATCACTGCCTCATTTCCTGCACCCGTAATGGGTCAGAGGTCAAACGACCTCCACTCATCACTGTCAAATGCTCCCTGGAACACTTCAGCGAGCAGGCCTTTCTAATTGACCTGGCCCGGGTATCCTGGAAGGATATTGACCTCATCCCGAACTACAACAATCTCTGAAACTGGAAACACTTATCTCCCTCACTATCTTTAAGCACCAGCTGTCAGAGCAGCTCACAGATTACTGCACCTGTACATAGCCCATCTATAAGTTAGCCCAAACAACTCTTCCACTACTGTATTTATTTATTTATTTATTTAGCTCCTTTGCACCCCATTATTTCTATTTCTACTTTGCACATTCTTCCACTGCAAATCTACCATTCTAGTGTTTACTTGCTATATTGTATTTACCTCGCCACCATGGCCTTTTTCTACTGTATTATTGACTGTATGTTTATTTTAATCCATGTGTAACTCTGTTGTTGTATGTGTCGAACTGCTTTGCTTTATCTTGGCCAAGTCGCAATTGTAAATGAGAACTTGTTCTCAACTTGCCTACCTGGTTAAAAAAAGTGAAATATTATTTTTGATAGAATTTGGATGAACCACATCACATTGATTTTGAGATATGAAGACTACTATTAATTAAATTAAACTGTTCCACCAAAATGTGTACATGAGAATCCTAACTGGCACGCAGATCAGTTGAAATTATATTGTAGGAGAAGGGTTCAGACTAAAAAGCATGTTCAATGGAAATCGAATTTGCCTCAGTGTCCAGCAGGGTTTCTGTTGTGGGCCCTGACAACGTGACCGGCATTTTTATTTATTTATATGCATTAGTAGGTGTTTAACTCATTACCAACTGTGCTCAGAATGACAGAAATAACATTTAGATTATGGTAACTCATTTTAACAGAACATGCAACTTCTGTAATGAAGCAGTCAAAAAAATGTAATTTTCAAACATTTGCCAAAATGCAATTAGCTGGAAAACACCATTCTAAACAGGGCACCTGATACCAGTGATTCCATGTGAACTAGATGATAGTACGAATGCAGAGCGCAGGTGACATACCGATATTCTACTGTAGAATAGTGAGTGGAGGATCTTCGAACATGCTTTACAAATAATTGTGTCACCATCAGTTTTCTGCATCACTGTTCAGAGTGCGTCGCACAATACCAAATCAATTCAGATAGTTCTACGTAACAGAGACTCAGATTATTCATTATAAAATGTGAAACCACAAACTGGCCTCAGGGAATTTCATATTATTCTGTACGTGTGACATGTTACATTTGGTAAGGTTACAGATAATGTGAATGTAAAGCAACCCAAAGAATGAGAGTTCAACTTTAGCATTTTAGCAACTTTTCAATTACTTAGCATTGTTGGATTCGGGATAAACTTTGAACATTGAGATATTAAATAAATGATAGATCAGAAGCATAGATTATAAGGAGTGAAATAGACTAGGTTTTATGTCAGAAGTTAATGATTTTCTGTAGAAAGACGGAGTGGATTTGGAATGTGTTGGGTGGATGGGAGGAGATCACAGGATTGCTATAGGGGAGCGGATGGACATCTGTGTATTAGGCGAAGGAGGGGTTGAGGTCAGGTTAGATCCCCTGAATGGAGTAATAAGGGTTTATTACCCTATTGCCCTCTTCCTGTGGAACCATAAGCTGTAAGGATTGGAGAGAAGGAGGAGTGTCTAAAGTGGGATATACAGTTGAAGTCGGGGGTTTACATACACTTAGGTTGGAGTCATTAAAACTCGTATTTCAAACACTCCACAAATTTCTTGTTAACCTCTTAACAAACTATAGTTTTGGCAAGTCGGTTAGGACATCTACTTTGTACATGACACAAGTAATTTTTCAAACAATTGTTTACAGACAGATTATTTCACTTATAATTCACTGTATCACAATGCCAGTGTGTCAGATGTTTACATACACTAAGTTGACTGTGCCTTTAACTTCTTATGGCTGCAGGGGCAGTATTGAGTAGCTTGGATGAAAGGTGCCCAGAGTAAACGGCCTGCTCCTCAGTCCCAGTTGCTAATATATGCATATTATTGGTAGTATTGGATAGAAAAACCCCTGAAGTTTCTAAAACTGTTTGAATGATGTATGTGAGTATAACAGAACTCACATGGCAGGCAAAAACCGAGGAAGAAATCCAAACAGGAAGTGAGTAATTGGGGAATTGAAACCAGGTGTGTAAGACAAAGACACAGCCTAGTGGTTAGCTCATTGGGCTAGTAACCGAAAGGTTGCAAGGTCGAATCCCCGAGCTTACAAGGTACACATCTGTCGTTCTGCCCCTGAACAGGCAGTTAACCCACTGTTCCTAGGCCGTCATTGAAAATAAGAATTTGTTCTTAACTGACTTGCCTAGTTAAATAAAGGTAAAATTTTTAAAAAAAAGTTACTGGCAGATAGCCATTTCCTGGTCACGCGCATTTTTACATGATAGCGACCTGCGTTCCATGGCTCCTCTACACACAAAGGAATTCTCAGTTTGGAACTTTGAAGATTTATGATAAAAACATCCTAAAGATTGATTCTGTACTTAGTTTGAAATGTTTCTACGACCTGTAACATAACTTTTTGAAGTTTTTGTCGAACGTTATGCCTGACCTGCACGACCGTTTGGATATGTGTACCTAACGCCCTAACAAAAGTAGCTACTTGGACATAAATAATGGACATTATCGAACAAAGCAAACATTTATTGTGGAACTGCGATTCCTGGAATGCATTCTGATGAAGATCATCAAAGTTAAGAGAATATTTATAATGTCATTTCTGAATTCTGTTGACTCCAACATGGCGGAAAATTGTATTTGTTTTCTGAGCGCTGTCTCAGATTATTGCATGGTTTGCTTTTTCTGTAGAGTTTTTAAAAAATCTGACACAGCGCTTGCATTAAGGACTGGTATATCTATATTTCCATGTCTAACACTTGAATTTTCATCGACATTTATAATGAGTATTTCTGTAAAATTATGAACTAGTGAAAAAAAACGCACCAATGTATACAGAGATTCTTATATAAATATGAACTTTATCAAACAAAACATACATGTATTGTGTAACATGTAGTCATATGAGTGTCATCTGATGAAGATCATCAAAGGTTAGTGATTCATTTGATCTCTATTTGTGTTTGTGTGACTCCTCTCTTTGGCTGGAAAAATGGCTGTGTTTTTCTTTAGCTTGGTGGTGACCTAACAATCGTTTGTGGTGCTTTCGCTGTAAAGCCTATTTGAAATCGGACACTGTGGTGGTATTAACAACAAGATTACCTTTAAAACGGTATAAGATAACCGGCCGCGACCGGGAGGTCTGTGGGGTGACGCACAATTGGCCTAGCGTCGTCTGGGTTAGGGAGGGTTTGGCTGGTAGGGAAATCCTTGTCTCATTGCGCACCAGCGACTCATGTGGCGGGCCGGGCACAGTGCGCGCTAACCAAGGTTGCCAGGTGCACGGTGTTTCCTACGACACATTGGTGCGGCTGGCTTCCGGGTTGGATGGCGCTGTGTTAAGAAGCAGTGCGGCTTGGTTGGGTTGTGTATCGGAGGACGCATGACTTTCAACCTTCGTCTCTCCCGAGCCCATACGGGAGTTGTAGCGATGAGACAAGATAGTAACTACTAAACAATTGGATACCAGGAAATTGGGGAGAAAAAGGGGTAAAATTCAACAACAAACAAACGGTATAAGATACCGTTTGAGGAATTTTTATTATGAGATTTCTGTTTTGAATTTGGCGCCCTGCACTTTCACTGGCTGTTGTCATATCGATCCCGTTAATGGGATTGCAGCCCAAAGAAGTGGCTTTAGAAGCTTCTGATAGGCTACCATCAAACCCAGTGCCTCTTTGCTTGACATCATGGGAAAATCCTAAGAAATCAGCCAAGAGCTCAATAAAAAATTGGAGACCTCCACAAGTCTGGTTCATCCTTGGGAGCAATTTCCAAACGCCTGAAGGTACCACGTTCATCTGTACAAACAATAGTACGCAAGTATAAATACCATGGGACCACGCAGCCGTCATGCCGCTCAGCAAGGAAGAGGCCACTGCTCCAAAACCACCATAAAAAAGCCAGACTACAGTTTGCAACAGCACATGGGGACAAAGACCGTACTTTTTGGAGAAATGTCCTCTGGTCTGTTGAAACAAAAATAGAACTGTTTGGCCATAATGACCATCGTTATGTTTGGATGAAAAGGGGGAGGCTTGCAAGCCAAAGAACACCATCCCAACCGTGAATCACAGGGGTGGCAGCATCATGTTGTGGGGGTGCTTTGCAGCAGGAGGGACTGGTGCACTTCACAAACTAGATGGCATCATGAGAAAGGGAAATTATGTGGATATATTGAAGCAACATCTCCAGACATTAGTCAGGAAGTTAAAGCTTGGTCGCAAATGGGTCTTCCAAATGGACAATGACCCCAAGCATACTTCCAAAATAGCACAAAGTCAAGGTATTGGAGTGGCCATCACAAAGCCCTGACCTCAATCCTATAGAAAATGTGTGGGCAAAACTGAAAAAGGACACCTACAAACCTGACTCAGTTACACCAGCTCTGTCAGAGGAATGGGCCAAAATTCACCCAACTTATTGTGGGAAGCTTGTGGAAGGCTACCCAAAATGTTTGACACAAGTTAAACAATTTATAGGCAATGCTACCAAATACTAATTGATTGTATGTAAACTTCTGACCCACTGGGAATGTGATGAAAGAAATTAAAGCTGAAAAACAAAAATCGCTCTACTATTATTCTGACATTTCACACATTCTTAAAATAAAGTGGTGATCCTAACTGACATAAAACAGGGCATTTTTACTAGGATTAAATGTCAGGAATTGTGAAAAACTGAGTTTAAATGTACATGGCTAAGGTGTATGTACATTTCCGACTTCAACTGTATATACTTGTGATGGTGAGAAATTATTTTTGGTCTGAATACAGCAGTGTCAACCCTTTGGGAAGAATTAAACTTGGTTAAGCTTCTCTAGTGTCCGCGAGTTATTTACTCAGAAAAATAAGAACCTAACAGCATGTAAGATAACCTGCCTAGCTAATGTTAGCTAGCTAGAATTCGTAACATTTTGTACATTTTTCTAAGTCGTGAAATATTGTATGTTTTGCAAATTATTAACATACTGTATAACACAAATTGTAATTCATAAAATATCATATGAAATGGGCAATGTACATCCACAAATTAATACATACCACACGAAACATAACATTTCATACTAAAATGGAGGGTGCCAAATTTACGTACTGAATAATACGAAATGCTCTGAGACCAAGTTGAAAACCAATTACTGCAAAGTTAAACAAACCATAAAACTCTATGCACAAGGACTACTTTCAAAAATTTCCACTGAACATGAAAAAAAACTATTTACTTACAGTGCAGATGCAAAGTTTGGTAACAGAATGATGGTTTGTGCGGTCATTTTGTTACCAAACTTTGCATCTGCACTGTTCTTCGAGTAAAAGTGTTTTGTAAAAATGTATGTGGAAACTGTCAAACATTGTTCTTGTGCATTGAGTTGTATGGTTTAACTTTGCAGTCATTGGTTTTTGTTTGACATGTATTCTAAAGTGAAAAATCAGTCTCCATGCCATTGTTCTCGTGTTGTTGCCCATTCCTAATCCCTACCCCAAAGCATTTTTGTATATCTGAAATGATTAAGAAACTATAAGCAATATGGTAATATGATGAGAGGTATGGTAATATGTTGGGCAACATTTTCACCATACCACTTCCTTCCATTTACTCCCTTCAGATCTACTGTACACAGTTGCACTGCAATTGCCTATGAACTAGTGGTGGATTTGGAGCAGGGCATGCGAGTGTGTGAGAGATGAGACTCGAGCCATATCAGACACTTACATGTCAACGAGTAGTCGCCCGGATCAGGGTCTTTGTTACACATGTCTGTGTTGCAGCAGACAGGGACCACCCCAGTGTTCTCTTTTTTCGATGGGGCGCAGACAAATGGCCTGTCCTTAGGGATGAGGTCTGCCTCAGGTAAACACATGCTCCCCTGTGCCACCATCTTACTGCCTGACTTCACGAAGGACACAAAGCACAGGCCGTCTGTGTAGCAGGTGCTGTTACTACACCACTGGCAGTGGCACTGCAATGCTAAAGGAGGAAAGAGAGAAAGGTAGTTATTGATTACACTTAACACAGAAAAAAAAAAGGGACATGGGTCTTTCTATAAACTAAAGTATCCGTGAGCATGTCTTGTAGTGGACAGCTGTTTGGAGCTGATACAAAGTAATTAATGACCATTTGCCTTTTTTTGTGTCAAAATATTAAGCTGTAAAAGGGGGGGGGGAACATCGATACTCTCAATATAATTAATGAGTTGAATCAAACCCTGTTTAAACAGGGGTGTTAACATTTAAATGTTAAAAACAAAGTTGGGATCTTTAACGTTAAGAAAAAAAATCACTAACCAAAAAAACAAACAATCTTACCCATTTAATTATAATCACAGTGCAGTTATCACAAAACATTATTTTCTGTGTCATAGCGAATAGGTGAAGGCATGCAAGATGAAGATTACCAAAACACACAGTGCATTCTGAAAGTACTCAGACACTCAGCACATTTTCTTACGTTACAGCCTTATTCTAAAATGTATTTAAATTTAAAAAAATATCAATCTACACACAATCCCCCATAATGAAAAAGCAAAAAACAGGTTTAGAAATCTTAGCAAATGTATAAAAAAAAAAAAACAGAAATATCTTATTTACATAAGTATTCAGACCCTTTGCTATGAGACTTAAAATTGAGCTCAGGTGCATCCTGTTTCCATTGATCATCCTTGCAATGTTTCTACAACTTGGAGTCCGCTTGTGGTAAATTCAATTGATTGGACATGATTTGGAAAGGCACACAACTGTCTATATAAAAAGGTCCCACAGTTGACTGTGCATGTCAGAGCAAAACCAAGGATTGTGTTGAAGCACAGATCTGGGTTTGGGTACCAAAAAAATTCTGCAGCATTGAAGGTCCACAAGAACAAAGAGGCCTCCATCATTCTTGAATGGAAGAAGTTTGGAAACACCAAGACAATTCCTAGAGCTGGCTACCCGGCAAAACTGAGCAATCGGGGGAGAAGGGCCTTGGTCAGGGAGGTTAACCTCAGGGGCAGAAAGACAGATTTTTACCTTGTCAGCTCGAGGAATCGATCCAGCAACCTTTCGGTTACTGGCCCAACGCTCTAACCACTTTGCTACCTGAAGCCCCAAATACATATGAGATGAGTAATGCATGATACGAAGGCATTAAGGAAATGAAACACTAGCCACTTTAATAAAGCGGCCAGTGATTCCTAAGCGATGTCTATAGGCAGCATCCTCTGATATGCTGGAGATGGCTGTTTAACAGTAAGTGTTGTAATATATAATACAATACAGTATATACATATGAAATGGGTGATGCAATGTGTAAAACACAATTTAAAAAGTGACTAAGATACCATAGAATAGTGTGGAGTGCAGGTTATACATGCGAGATGAGTAATTCTAGATACAGAAACATTAAAGTAGCTAGTGATCCATTTCTAAAAGTGGCCAGTGATTCCTAATCTATGTCCATAGGCAGCCGCCTCTGATGTGTTAGTGATGGCTGTTTAGCAGTCTGATGAGATTGAAAAACAGCTTCTGTCTCTTGGTCCCAGCTTTGATGCATTCAAAACATATTGGAGTTATTTTCATTAAATAAACTGTGATTTATTAGACATACAGTGATATGAACAAAATTAGAAAGACTGCATGGGGGCTTTAATACCTGTCAAATACTTGCTTCCTCTGTCCTAAGAAGAGTTCAATTGCATTTCCTTGATTTGTTTCATCCTCAAAACCCATTGGATGAGAAGGTCAGAGGTCCTTCCCTCTCACCTTATACAATGGGTTTTGAGAAGGTGAGAAGAGAGGAATCGAGATTCTCCCCTTGATTTCCCCTCCCCCCCGATTCCTCACCTCCCTTTCAAAGCATATTGGGGGAGAGGAGTGAAGGTTCCTCCCCTCAGGCTAAAATGTACTTTCAAGCAGAGGCAAGGAGTAGAGGAAACGAGGACAGAGGAAGCAATAATTCGACAGCTAGTTCAGACACAGACTCACACAAAATTTGTATTGATTATGATTTCATTATTATTACAATATTTCAATGATTTTGTTGACAGAACCCTTGTACTATATTACATATTAAAACAAAATAAGTATAGCCAAGTCAACACCTTAACATTTCTCTGTTTGTCCGGAATATAAACCAGCCATTGAAAATTGGCATTCTTTGTGCACAACAGGTAAGGATGTTCTTTCAGAGCAGTAATTTCAGGATAAATGTGATCACAGCAGCTGTGGTTTGTAAGTAGCCTACACAATGTGGTTGATAGTGGGTTGCAACCGCAGATGCTACAGGACACACCGTAAGTAGCTGGAAAGTGTTGCTAATGCTTTTACTGCAACAGGAGAGTCCAGACTCTAGAGAGTTCTTATTCGTCAGCCTTTGGTCCCATTTCTCAGGTTACACAGGGAGGCTGGAAGGAGGTGTGTGTGTGTGTGTGTGTGTGTAACAGTGGCACCATGCAGAGCTGCAGCTAACACAGGCCAGATGTAGTGGGCCCTGCAATATACTCAACCTGCAGCGAGCTCCTGTGACCACACACACACACACACACAAACATCGGAGGAGCAACAGGCCAAACCTCAAAACAGCCTTGCATCAAACCACAGGGTACAATTAAAGCAGTTTGGGATAGCAGTCTGGCTAGACGGACTTCTAGAGCTCTGGTTTGAAACAAGACCGGAGAGGGAGATAGAGGCCGGCCATTAAAGGAATGCTAGGAGTAAATGGACATCTGCTGCATTCCTAGAGAGAATCTTGGGGTCGGGACTTGAGTGGGAGTTGTAATGGCAGCAGTACTGCAGAGAGAGTCAGGGGAGGGAGAGTAGTTATGTGAGAGAGAATGGGCCATGGTAGAGTGGCAGTCTGATCATGTATCCTGTAGCACCGACTGAGGGATCCATCAAACCTGAGATAACTATTGTTTTAACTATGCTTTGTGGAAAAAATAAAAATGGTTTTCCCAGGGGAAGAAAGTTACTTTGGAAGGGACAACAACTAATAGATATAAAAAATAAAGACTACTTTTTAAAACGTTTTTGAATAGATATCTGATAAAGAAACTACTTTAAAAAACATTCAGTGCATAACCTACTTAAGTATTCAGACCCTTTTGTTATGAGACTCAAAATTGAGCTCAGGTACATCCTGTTTCCATTGATCATCCTTGAGATGTTTCTACAACTTGACTGGAGTCCACTTGTGGTAAATTCAATTGATTGGACATTATTTGGAAAGGCACACACTTATCTATATAAAAAGGTCCCACAGTTGACAGTGCATGTCAGAGCAAAAACCAAGCCATGAGGTCGAAGCAATTGTCCGTAGAGCTCAGAGACAGGATTGTGTCGAGGCAAAGATCTGGGTAAGGGTACCAAAAAATGTCTGCAGCATTGAAGGTCCTCAAGAACACAGTGGCCTCCATCATTCTTAAATGGAAGAAGTTTGGAACCACCAAGACTCTACCTAGAGCTGGCTGCCGGGCCAAATTGAGCAATCGGGGGAAAAGGGCCTTGGTCAGGGAGGTGACCAAGAACCTGATGGTCACTCTTGACAGAGCTCTAGAGTTCCTCTGTGGAGAAGGTAGAACCTTCCAGAAGGACAACCATCTATGAGGGACTCCACCAAATCAGGCCTTTATGGTAGAGTGGTCAGACAGAAACCCCTCAGTAAAAGGCACATGACAGCCCACTCGGAGTTTGGCAAAAGGCACCTAAAGGACTCGCAGATCATGAGGAATTCTCTGGTCTGATGAAACCGAGATTTTACTCTTTGGTCTGCATGCCAAGCGTCACATCTGGAGGAAACCTTGCACCGTCCCTACTGTGAAGCAAAGTGGTGGCAGCATCATGCTGTGGCGATTCTTTTCAGCGGCAGGGACTGGGAGACTAGTAAGGATTTAGGGCAAGATGAACAGAGCAAAGTACAGAGAGACCCTTGATGAAAACCTCCTCCAGAGAGTGCAGGAGCTCAGACTGGGGCGATCGTTCACCCAACAGGACAACAACCCTAAGCATATAGCAAAGACAACGCAAGAGTGGCTTCGGGATAAGTCTCCGAATGTCCTTGAGTGGCCCTGCCAGAACCCAGAATTGAACATCTCTGAAGAGACCTGAAAATAGATGTGCAGCAACACTCCCCATCTAACCGGAGAGCTTGAGATGATCTCCAAATAAAAGTGTGCCAAGCTTGTAGCGTCATACACAAGAAGACTCAAGGCTGAAATCCCTGCCAAAAGTGCTTCACCAAAAGTACTGAGTAAAGGGTCTGATTACTTAAGTAAATGTGATAAGTTTTTTACACATTTCAAAAAGTTTAACTGTTTTTGCTTTGTTATTATGGAGTATTTTCCAAATCATGTCCAAACCCCTCAAACACCATTGGGATGAATTGGAACGCAACAATGTTCCAACATCTAGTGGAAAGCCTTCCCAGAAGAGTGGAGGCTGTTATCCTCACTAGGGTAGGGGACAGCGTTCTGAATTTTGGATGAAAAGCGTGCCCAAAGTAAACTGCCTGCTACTCAGGCCCAGAAGATAGGATATGCATGTAATTAGTAGAGTTGGATAGATAACACTCTAACGTTTCCTTAACTGTTAACAGAATGTCTGTGAGTATAACATAACTGATATGGCAGGTGAAAACCCAAGGAAAATCCATCCAAGAAGTGCCTTTATTTTGAAATGCCTGTTTTTCCATTGAAAGCCTATCCACCATACAAAGACTTATGATGCAGTTCACGGTCTCTATGGCTTCCACTACATGTGGCCAGTCTTTAGGCATTGTTTCAGGCTTTTACTCTGAAAAATGGAGGGAGGAACACAACTTTCAATGAGAGGACAGTGGAAATTTCCAGACATTAATCCAGCACCCGGGAACGCGCATTATGAATACCAAGCATACTTCCAAATTTGTGGCAAAATGGTTCAAGGACATCAAAGTCAAGGTATTGGAATGGCCATCACAAATCCCTGACCTCAATCCTATAGAAAATTTGTGGGCAGAACTGAAAAAGCGTGTGCGAGCAAGGAGGCCAATTTATGCATAGTCACATGAACTAATCCTACATATACAGTTGAAGTCAGAAGTGTACATACATTTAGGTTGGAGTCATTAAAACTCCATTTTCTACCACTCCACAAATTTTGGCAAGTCGGTTAAGACATCTTTGTGCATGACAAGTCATTTTTCCAACAATTGTTTATGGAGATTATTTCACTAAATCACAATTCCAGCGGTTCGGAAGTTTATGTAAAGTTGACTGTGCCTTTAAACAGCTTGGAAAATTACCGAAAATGTCATGGCTTTAGAAGCTTCTAATAGGCTAATTGACATCACTTGGTCAATTGGAGTGGTACCTGTGGATGTATTTCAAGGCCTACCTTCAAATTCAGTGCCTCTTTGCTTGACATCACGGGAAAAATCAAAAGAAATCAGCCAAGGCCTCAATGAAAAAGTGTGGTTCATCCTTGGGAGCAGTTTCCAAATGCCTGGAGGTACCACGTTCATCTGTACAAACAATAGTACGCAAGTATAAACACCATGGGACCACGCAGCTCAGGAAGGAGACTCGTTCTGTCTCCTAGAGAGGAACATACTTGTGCGAAAAGTGCAAATCAATCCCAGAACAACAGCAAAGGACCTTGTGAAGATGCTGGAGGAAACAGGTACAAAAGGATCTATATCCACAGTCAAACGAGTCCTATATCGACATAACCTGAAAGGCCACTCAGCAAATAGAAGCCACTGCTCCAAAACCGCCTTAAAAAAACTAGACTACGGTTTGCACCTGCACATGGGGACAAAGATCGTACTTTTTGGAGAAATATCCTCTGGTCTAATGAAACAAAAACAGAACAGTTTGGCCATAATGACCATTGTTATGTTTGGAGGAAAAAGGGGGAGGCTTGCAAGCCGAAGAACACCATCCCAACCGTGAAGCACGGGGGTGGGAACATCATGTTGTGGGGTTGCTTTGCTGCAGGAGGGACTGGTGCACTCCACAAAATGTATGGCATCATGAGGTAGGAAAATTATGTGGATATATTGAAGCAACATCAAGACATCAGTCAGGAAGTTGAAGCTTGGTCGCAAATGGCTCTTCCAAATGGACAATGACCCCAAGCATACTTCCAAAGTTGTGGCAAAATGATTCAGGGACATCAAAGTCAAGGTATTGGAGTAGCATCACAAAGCCCTGACCTCAATCATATAGAAAATGTGTGGGCAGAACTGAAAAAGCGTGTGCGAGCAAGGAGGCCAACAAACCTGACACCTGCTCTATCAGGAGGAATGGGCCAAAATTCACCCAACTTATGTGAGAAGCTTGTGGAAGGCTACCCGAATGTTTGACCCAAGTTAAACAATTTAAAAGGCAATGCTACCAAATACCAATTGAGTGTATGTAAACTTCTGACACACTGGGAATGTGATGAAAGAAATAAAATCTGAAATAAAATCACTACTATTATTCTGACATTTCACATTCTTAAAATAAAGTGGTGATCCTAACTGACCTAAGACAGGAAATTTCTACTAGGATTAAATGTCAGGATTTGTGAAAAACTGAGTTTAATTATATTTGGCTACGGTGTATGTAAACTTCCGACTGCAACTGTACATTTTACCTCAAATAGCCCGACTAACCGGTACACCCGCACATTGACTCTGTACCGGTACCACCTGTAAATTGCCTCGCTACCGTTATAAAAAATAAAAAAAGTATTTCTTTACTTATCTATTGTTTACCTAATACCTATTTTTTACTTAAACACTGCACTGTTGATTAAGGGCTTGTATGTAAGCATTTCACTGTAAGGTTGTTGTATTCGGCGCACATGACATATAAACTTTTATTTGATCAAAATGTGTTACACTTCAAAGCACGCCGTTGAAAAACACCAAAAGATCAGACAAAGGTGCCTAGCGTCAAAGATTTTTAGGGAGCCGCTAGTTATAAACTAGCCCATCTTTCCTGTAGTGGCTTCTTTACCAATTGACCATAGCCACTGCAGAAGCGGGGTTGTTTAGGATGGATACAGTCCACATTCGAAGTTCCCAAATTACAAAAACATTCAATGAGTTCCAGGGATATGTTGCAAAAAATCAAATACATAAAAAAATACAAATAAAATAAAGTTTGTTACTGGGCCCCTTCAACCGATGAACCTGCACAGGGCATTGATGCAGGAATCAGTATCCAGATCACTAGCAACTTCTAGGTGGACAGCTCGATTCACACCATACCACTTCACATGAATGTGGCCTCTATGGGGCCGAAGTAATCTATGCCCATGGGTGAAAGGCGGAAAATCAGGTGACACCACATCTTGTGGAAGGTCAGCCATCTTCTGTTCTCCAGCTTTAGCTTGCATCCACCTGTACATGACACAGCTTTTAAGGATCTTCCTTGCTAAGGAGTTGGCACAGGGTATCCAATACCACTGGCGAAGTTTGGTAAGCATGTGATCTCTCCCAGTAGCCAACCCACTCATGGATGTGGAGTAAGATCATTCTGGGGATGTAGGAGTCTTTGGGAAGGATCATAGGATTCTTCAGTTCCTTGGGCATAGCAGCTTTGCTTAACCTTCCTCTCAGAATGCCATAGTCAACAATTGGATCAAGCTTACAGATTGAGCCGCTTCCCTTGGCACATTGTCTTCCTTTCCCAACGAGTGAAATCTCTTGTTTAAAGTGCTGAATTTGCTCAAATCGAATGATGTCCTTTTCTCTGTGGATGACCTAGACGAAGCAGAGACTTTCTTTTCCAAACGTCAGTTTGATCCTCAATTTGTTCCTTCAGTGAGTTAGTTAACTCTTTGGATGAACTCTTTTCTCCTACACTTGTACTGTTCACGATGACATCTTTTCTCACCTCTGGATCATCCGGAGGGATGGAGCCAAGCTCCTCTGAGACTTTCAACCATTGTGTTTCTGCTTTCTCCAGGAATTCTGGTCCTTTGAGCCAGCTCAGAGTTCAGGAAAGTTTCAACATGTAACCCTTCGAGGCATTGTCAGCTGGTTGTGTTTGGAGTTCAAAAACCTCCACTGTACAGCTTTGATAGGTCACGGATTACAGCAACCCTATTAGCTACAAAGGTATGGAATCTCTTGGTATCGTTGCGGATCTATTTTAGCACAGACTGAGTCCAGAAAGTTTACTCCTCAAGTTCAATCTGGAGCACCAACCTTACCATCCTGCCAACTTGCACAGTCAATGTTGCTGCAGCAAGTTCCAGTATGTGGATCATCATCTGCTTGAGTGGAGTCACCCATAGGTTCATAAACGGTATGGGGAAATCAAGGTAACTTGCCGTGCCATAGCCTTGTTCACTTGCATCACTGAAGTGATACAGCTGTGTGGTCTTGACTAAAGTTATCAGGCATCATGCACCTGTCAATCTGGAATCTGGACAGCTTGTCCAGTTGAGGGCCATGTCTCCCATGAAATTAGAGTGTTCGTCGGGGATGACTTCGTCCCATCCACACTTTAGCTTGCAGCTCTTGAAGAAATTGCTTTGCCTTTAATATGAATGGGGAGAGGAAACTTCTTTTATCTGCTTGGCTTTGTGTTCATCAGGGATAGAAGCTAGCACAGCACGGCTCTTGCTTACCCACTTGGTCAACTTGAACCCATCCCGAGAGCACACAGGAGTTTTTTTTGTGAGAGCTATGGCTTGTTCTTCTGTGGCCACTGATTTGAGGCAGTCATCAACATAGAAGTTGGACTTGACTCTTTCAATCACCTCTTCATCGTACTTCTCAAAGTTGTCTTTCACAGTGCAATACAGTCGTTCACAGTGCAAAGTTTGCACAACTTGGAGAGAATATAGCACCCGAAAAGATGTACCGTCATTCTGTACTCCTCCAATCTTTAGTTAGTATCACCATCTGGCCACCATAGGAATCACAGGAAGTCTAAGTCATCTTCATGGACACGTACTTGATGGAACATTCCTTCGATGTCTGCCATCATGGCAATGTGCTCTTGCCGAATTCTTAGCAAGATTCCGATGAGCGTGTTTGCCAGGTCATAGCCTTGAAGGAGTTCACTGTTGAGAGATGTGCCTTTATATGATGATGAGCAGTCAAACACCACTCCTATTGTTCCTTTGAGCTTATGGTGAACGCCATGGTGTGGTATGTACCATACCTTGCCTTTCTCTGAGGCGCTATTCTTGTGATACCTGCTCGTCATAACCTTTAGTTATTACCTCTTCCATGAAACCTTTGTATTTTGCAGCGTAAACTTCATCCTTCTTAACTTCTTATGGATGGGGGGCATATTATTAGTAGATTTGGATAGAAAACACTCTGACGTTTCTAAAGCTGTTTGAATGATGTCTGTGAGTATAACAGAACTCATATGGCAGGCAAAAACCAGAGAGAAAATACAACCAGGAAGTGGGAAATCTGAGGTTTGTAGGTTTTCAAGTCTTTGCCTATCCAAGATAGTGCAATCAGATCAAATGTACACTTCCTATGCCTTCCACTAGATGTCAACAGCTTTCAGAACCTTGTTTCAGGCTTCTACTGTGAAGGGGGAGCGAATAAGAGCTGTTTGACTAAGAGGTCTGGGAGAATGCCATGAGCTAAATCATGCGCGTGGCCGTGAGAGCGAGCTGCGTTTCTTTTCCTTTCTAAAGACAAAGGAATTGTCCGGTTGAAACATTATTGAAGATTTATGTTAAAAACATCCTAAAGATTGATTCTATACATCGTTTGACATGTTTCTACGAACTGTAATATAACTTTTTGACTTTGTCTGGACTAAGTGCCTGCGCCTCGTTAATTTGGATTTGTGAACTAAATGCGAACAAAAAGGGAGGTATTTGGACATAAATTATGGAATTTATCGAACAAAACAAACATTTATTGTGGAACTGGGATTCCTGGGAGTGCATTTCGATGAAGATCATAAGGTAAGTGAATATTTATAATGCTATTTCTGACTTCTGTTGACTCCACAACATGGCGGGTGTCTGTTTGGCTTGTATTGTGCCTGAGTGCTGTACTCCGATTATTGCATGGTGTGCTTTTTCCGTAAAGCTTTTTTGAAATCTGAAACAGAGGTTCCATTAAGGAGAAGTACATCTTTAATTCCATGTATAACACTTGTATTTTCATCAACATTTATGATGAGTATTTTTGTAAATTGATGTGGCCATCTGCAAAATCACCAGCTGTTTTGGAAGCAAAATATTACTGAACATAACTCGCCAATGTAAACTGAGAATTTTTGATATAAATATGAAGTTCATCGAACAAAACATACATGTATTGTGTAACATGAAGTCCTAGAAGTGTCATCTGATGAACTTATATCTCCCTCACTAACTTTAAGCATCAGCTGTTAGCGCAGCTTACCGATCGCTGCAGCTGTCCATCTGGAAATAGCCCAACCAACCACCTAGCTCATCCCCATATTTGTTTCTGCTCTTTTGCACACCAGTATTTCTACTTGCGCATCCTCATCTGCACATATATCACTCCAATATAAATTGTAATTACTTCCGGTCGAATTCTCAGCCAAAACGTGAAGAGCTAACAGAGTTATTTCGGCTACAAAATAATATTTTAGGAAAAAAGGAAAATTTGCTATCTAACTGGGAGTCTCGTGAGTGAAAACATCCGAAGCTCAAAAGGTAAACGATTTAATTTGATTGCTTTGCTGATTTGTGACCATGTTGCTTGCTGCTAGCTAGGCATAATGCTATGCTATCGATAAACTTACAGAAATGCTTGTCTTGCTTTGGCTGTAAAGCATAATTTCAAAATCTGAGATGACAGGGTGATTAACAAAAGGCTAAGCTGTGTTACTATATTTCATGAAAATTAATATTTTCTAGAAAATATTTTGTCTGTTGCGTTATGCTAATTACTGTAGTTGATGACAACGCTCCCGGATCGGTAGTTACAAGTGATCTTGATCTCAGAAACTCAACCTTGGATTCATGTAGCTGTGCCTTCACCTGTTGGCAGCCGACCAATGAATGCTCACCAGCACAAAATACACAAGATACTGGGAGCAGAGGGTAGGTGCCTGGTCTCTTTACTTTGAATGTTTGCAACTGAAAAACCTTTAAAAGAACAAGCTTCTTCCCCCGACTCTTGGACTTGAACTGCTGTTTAAAGGTCTGCTGCGGGTTTTTAAAAACCTTTTGTTGGACAGGGAATCTTGAACATCTCCATACAACGGATACTGCAATATTTTGGCCTGTTTTTCAATTAACATCACTGAACTGGGCCCTCAGGTGGCTTCTTTCTAAAATATCACATGCTGTAGACCTACATTTATCCCTTCGTTTGTAGGAGAGTTTGACATTATCAACTTTATGTTGGAGGGAAGATTAAGCTCTTCCATGTTCTGTACGTCTTGTATAGCGTTTTAGCAACCTTTAAGATAGTGCCTCGCCACCCAGTCCCTTTCCATCATCCGGTTTGATGTTTGTCCAGTTCTAAACTTTTAACATCTAAGCAGTGGTGACTGATTTCATTGCCAAAGTATTCCTTTAACAACCTCAGCAGCCTCTTCTGGCTTCCATATGCAGACAACTGCAGATCAGATCCTTGGGCTGACCAGAGGTGTACTGTTCCAGTTAGAGCCGATCCTGGTGGCTGCTTGTCTTATCTATGCCATGCTCAAATACACGCATAAATTGCCTAAAGTTTAGATGTTCACCGTCAAACATAGATATCTCCCTAACAGGGAGTGTGGCCTGTTTGAACTGTAGTACAAGGAGGTCTGCAATTTAATTTGCCTTTGCATGACAGTAGAGAGGTTATCATGGCTGATACCCACAGTGTTGATTCTGTGCTGATTGTTAGACCTTGCTGTTGGTTGCTGAAGGGTGTGGTTTATGACTTTCCTGAATGGGTTTTAATGTCTTTGTTATCTGTTGTAAAACCCTTTGTAGTGGGGTCTTTGGAACTGCACCTAATCCTGCTAACTCAACAGGTGATGGTTCAGGTTCCTGGTTCTCAAAATAGGAGTTAATTCCATCTTATTGGCTTCGTAAGTGTGCTGCCACAGAATGGGATTGAGAAATTGACTCCCGGAAAATGCTGCTATTTCCGTGTCCAGTTCCATTTTTTTCCATCCTAACATCCAGTTGAGCTTTCTCTAGTTCCAATGCATGCTTGTCCTGTAATGATGCTTGGCGAGAGAGTAGTGCTGCTCTCTGCCACAGCTTTTAGGCATGCAGAGGACAATGCAGCCTTAGAATACTTGGTTTTACTTGATATTTTTGACACATTGGAAAAGCTGTCATGTGGTTCAATGAGCGTTTGTGGCTCCACTTTCCCACCTTTTTCAGAAAATGTTCATAAGTCCTAATTCTTGGTTGATAGTTAATGCTCTCCTGTCACTTTTCTTCTTCCGTGACAAGCTCTCACAGATTCACGAGCATTCTTAAAGTCATTGAGAACAACAAATGCGTCATGACCCTCTTTCACAGTTGCAACATTTCCTCCAACAAGGACTTTTATTTCATTCACTTTGCGTGTACATACTCCAAGTTTGCCTCACCGGGCTGCATAGAGTGAACTCTAATGCGCCTCTGCCCTCTCCAGTGCGGTCTCATTTGGGATTTAATCCGCCATCATTCACTTTTAATTCACTCAATTTACAATGACACAGTTGTTGACTTGATTGTTAAACCGCAATGCCCCTTCAGACCTACTTAAAATGATTTAAAATACAGTCATTCGTTTCAGCACATTGACCAATTGGCATTTTAGGTGTGTTCAACCTTCCCTTCCATTATAGGTTTGGTTCCCTTTATTTAAAACACCCAGGATCTTTAGATCCTTTAGTTGCGTTCCATTGATGGATTGCATTTCCACGTTAGGCCTAATATTAGACATTTGATTAGGCTACATTGTGCATAGGACCTCAGTGTTTCCCAAACTTCATTATTGTTTTCACAGCTCTGTGTTTTGAATTCCATTGCCAAGATTATCAAACATTCTAATTCTAAGAACATTTGCGCTTCAATAATATGCTTGATCATATGATTGCATTGAACAGGGCGGCTCATTCAGTCGCAGTGGATACTCACGGCTGGCGAATTCCATCTCAAAATCAATGTCATGTGGTTAATCAAAGTTCTATCTAAATGAAAATGATACAAATCTAAAAGTAACATTATTGCCAATATGTAAATATAGCCTACATAAAGCCAACAAATAAAAACATTGCAGCCCGCAGATAGAAAATATCCTCATAAAAATATCTAATAAATCACATTGGCTACACATGGCCTGTTTGCAAGTAACTTGAAACATTGTATTAACTATTAACTTGGTACAGCCTAAAGCTTGTGCTACCAAACTTGAAACATTTGTATAAAATATTCTGGGCTGGACAGACAGATACAGCTGTAGGCTATTTGCACAAGGGATAAGAAGTAATCAGGTAGGCCTTTTTTCCAACGTTTCCACTGGATCAGAGCATGCCGAGTGGTTATCGATAGGGAGGGAGCTGGAAAGATTTTTCAAGTGTGCTAGGTTGAGGAACTATTGTCATTCTCAAAGGATGTAAAAATACTAATTACCTGCCGTTTTTAGGCAAAGAAAAAAATTACTTTTGAGAAGCTACACAGTGATGGTGAGTTAAGAAAATCAGAAATAGAATCAGATCCTCAAATGGCCATTTATAAGGCTCTCATTTTCACGCAAGCCAGGTAGCCTAAGCCTACTTCTATGCGTAATCCAGTGTGTGTGCTTACTCAAGATTGACAGGAGCGCTCCAAACAAGACAATTAATAAATTAACAACTTGTAAATGGAATAAAAATAAACCAACACTTTTCTCACAAGTATAGCCTAGATTGTAAGCTCTGCAAACAACATGTCCACTCCTACAATGACAACAGTACAACTGTAATAATAATAAATTGAATGCATTAACAGAAATTAGCATAACCAAACAAACATTTTAGATGAGAAATTATGGTAATTTGAGGTAAATGTACTACTAGTGATTACATCCCTGTGGCCTCCGCAATGGATTAGTCCACTCAGTCAGGTGTTTCGTATGCCATAAAAAATATATAAATCAAATTTGTCAAATGTGCCGCATTTCACATGTAGACCGTACAGTGAAATGCTTACTTAACTGCATTGTTGGTTGAAGGCTTGTAACTTCTTTGGGATGGGGGGGTGGTATTTTGACGTCCAGATGAAAAGCATGCCCAAAGTAAACTGCCTGCTACTCAGGCCCAGAAGCTAGCATATGCATATAATTGGTAGATTTGGATAGAAAACACTCAAGTTTCTAAAACTGTTACAACAATGTCTGAGTATAACACAACTGAATGGCAGGCGAAACCCAGAGGACAAACCATAAAAATAAAATAAAAATCAGCATACCACTGATTTCAATGGCTGGCACTTTTATAATACGGTGAAATTGTCCCTGATTGCAGTTCCTAGGGCTTCTACTAGATGTCAACAGTCTTTAGAAAGTTTCAGGCTGGTTTTTGGAAACATGAGGGAGAACTTGTAGTTTTTCTAAGTGGCTTCCATTTTGGCTGTAGTGTTTCCAAGCGCATGGCCGAGAGAGCGCGTTCTTTTTGTTTATCTCCGGTAAAGACTATAACGATTCCCAGTCTTAAATGTTATAGTTTATTTGCTTATTAGGGTACCTAAGGACTGATTTTAAACGTTGATTGACATCTTTAGATAAGTTTATTGGTAACGTTTGGGATTCATTTTGTATGCATTTTGAAGGAGGGAAACCGAGTGGATAATTGACTGAAGCGCGCCAGCTAAACTGTTTTTTTTATGGATATAAAGAAGGACTTTATCGAACAAAAGGTCCATTTGTAACATAACTGGGATCTTTTTAGAGTGCCAACAGAAGAAGATATTTAAAAGGTAAGGCATACATTATATCGCTGTTTCTGACTTTCATGTCGCAACTCCCTGGTTGAAAATGATTTGTGTGCAGGACGCTGTCCTCAGATAATCGCATGGTTTGCTTTCGCCGTAAAGCCTTTTTGAAATCTGACATGGCGGCTGGATTAACAACAAGTTCAGCTTTATTTTGATGTATTGCACTTGTGATTTCATGAAAGCTAAATATTTATAGTAATTGAATTTCCCGCTCTGCAATTTCACCGGATGTTGGCCTAAAATGACATGCCGAAATCTAACTGCCTGTAGCTCAGAACCTGAAGCGTGGAGATGCATTTTTTTGGTGCCATTTGAAAAGAAACACTTTGAAGTTAGTGGAAATGTTAAAGGAATGTAGAACACATTAGATCTGGTAAAAGATAATAGAAAGACATTTTTTTTTGCACCATCATCTTTGAAATGCAAGAGAAAGGCCATAATGTATTATTCCAGCCCAGGTGAAATTTAGATTTTGGCCACTAGATGGCAGCAGTGCATGTGCAACGTTTTAGACTGATCCATTGACTTTCTGTAAAAATGAATTGTATCAAGACTGCCCAAATGTGCCTAATTTGTTTATTAAATAACTGTTCAAAACTGTGCACTCGCCACAAACAATAGAATGGTATTACTTCACTGTAATAGCTACTGTAAATTGGACAGTGCAGTTAGCTTAAATTCTTGTTAATCTTTCTGCCAATATCAGATGTCTAATATCAGATGTGTCTAATATCAGATGTGTCTTGGAAATGTTCTTGTTACTTACAACCTCATGCTAATCGCTTTAGCCTATGTTAGCACAACCATCCCCCAGGGAACCAACCAATGCTGAAGTTAAGAGGTTAAGGAAAAAAGTATAAACTAAAATAAACTGAAGTAAAAAAAAAGAAGCTTTTAAGAAGCCTGAGGACCCATGCCAACATCTTTTCAGTCTCCTGAGGGGGAAATAGGCATTGTCGTTCCCTCTTCACGACTGTCTTGGTGTGTTTGAACAATGATAGTTTGTTGATGATGTGGACGCCAAGGAACTTGAAGCTCTCAACCTGCTCCACTACAGCCCCGTCGATGAGAATGCGGCGTGCTCGTTCCTCCTTTTCCTGTAGTTCACAATCATCTCCTTTGTCTTGATCACATTGAGAGAGGTTGTTGTCCTGGCACGACACTGCCAGGTCTCTGACCTCCTCCCTATAGGCTGTCTCATCGTTATCGGTGGTGGTGTTGGAGTCGTGCTTGGCCATGCAGTCATGGGAGTACAGGAGGGGACTGAGCATGCACCCGAGGGGCCCCAGTGTTGGGGATCAGCGTGGCAGATGTGTTGTTACCCACCCTTAACACCTGGGGGTAGCTCGTCTGTAAGTCCAGGGTCCAGTTGCAGTGTTTAGTTCCAGGGTCCTTAGCTTAGTGATGAGCTTTGAGGGCACTATGGTGTTGAACGCTGAGCTGTAGTCAATGAATAACAAAACCTTGAGACTTCCTTAATATTAGATTTCATGCACCAGCTGTTACTTACAAATAGACACAGACCACCACCCATTGTCTTACCGGAGGTAGCTGTTCTATTTTGCTGATGGACCAAAAACCCTGCCAGCTGTGTGTTATCCATGTCGTCGTTCAGCCACGACTCGGTGAAACATATTACAGTTATTAATGTCCCGTTGATAGGGGTCTATCCAATGATTACTGTCAGTCCTATTAGCCAACGTGCCGAGGGGGATAACTCACTCACAGTCGGATCCTTACAAGGCACCCCGACCTACGTCTCCAATATCTCGGTCTCTTCCTCATGCGAATGACGGGGATGTGGGCCTTGTCGGGTGTCTGAAGTAAATCCTTCGTGTCCGACTCGTTAAAGAAAAAAAATCTTTGTCCAGTAATCGCTTTCCTGATATCCAGAAGCTCTTTTCGGTCATGAGACAGTGGAAGAAACATTATGTACAAAATAAGTCACAAATAAGGCGAAAAAACAAACAATAGCACAATTGGTTAGGAGCCCGTAAAACGGCAGCCATCTCCTTCGGCACCATCTCTCATATATATATATATATATATATACACACTGTATATTTGCCGCGGCTCGACTAAAAGAATCTCGGGTAACCAACAGGCTATCGGCCAAACAATTGACAAATGTTATCAGCAATTGATGGAATGAAAATAAACAAATCTAAGGCAGTACTATACTTTTACAATCTAGAGAGAAAATATGTACTGGGCACTGTATGGAGGCTGTGTACAGGTTACACAACCTGGCCTTGAAGTCATGAGGAGAACACAGCAGAATAGAGACAACCAAATAAAGAACAGGACAAATAAACAAAAACAGTTCTCTTATAGAGGGGTATTCATAGTACTCGTTGGAAAAGCTCATCAGTATGGCCACTGTAATACTGTGCTCAGCAGAAGAGACCTTGGAGAGCTAAAGGGAATGAGAGGAGCGGATGATTGCCTGTTCCGTTCCCCTCAGACAGTAGCCTTGACTGTCTCAAATCTCTCTCCATCTCTCGTTCGCTCCCTTCTCATATTCTGGATGCATACATGAGGCTGTGGGGGGAGGATGGGCCTACTCAGTGCTCCTGGGGGGGTGCTGCATGGCTTGACTGACCAACAGCAGCCCTAAGGACTAACAGTATCAGACCATCAGCACCGTTGGCTGCAACACTGGCATCACCCGACACAGGTTTCTGTGTACCCACTACCCTGCCCCCTAGCCAGAGAGAGCAAGGCCTGCTGGGATGCAGGAACGGAACCTTCCAGAAGCTAGAGGAGGATTGACAGCCCCACTGGAACATGATGACTTCTACAGCTACTAAAAATACTCCAATACATACAATGAACAAAACCGTGTAACTAGCATAAACCCAGCAGGATTCCTAAACAGCAGGATTCCTAAAAAACAATCCCTTTTATACCAGTGTTAAAAGCCCATAAATCCAATCACAAACTGGCGGCGGAGTCCGCTAAGGCAGTTACATCTGCTGATGTGCCATTGAGCAAGGCTCTTAATCCTAATTGTGCCAGCTTCGCTGTTGATAATGGCATACCCTGGCCATGATCCCACTCTCCAAAAGGGATCTCCGGGAGAGTTGGGATACGCAAAAAGGTAATAAAAAAAAAAGAACCTTTCCAATTTACACGTGTACATGTGTGAAATAGGAAAATATAAAGCAGCCACAAACGTATCATTATTTAACAGCCCAGAACTTACGAAAAGGCTTTTAGAGAGGAAAAGTGAATGCCGACGGCAGCAACAGGTTAGAGCAGACAGACAGACAGATAGATAGAAATGCTTGGGTTTAAGCACACAGCCAGAAGAAATTATGGAGTTGAAATAGGAGAGGTAGAGAAAGGAGAGGTATGCAAGACATATCCATCAGCTGAGGGTAGAGGTAGGGCCTACAGAGCGAAGGACCCTGTTGCTGCAGCAGCTCTCAGTCAATGGCCTGGCTGGAAAAGGCAACTATCAGGCCCAAGTGTGCACTTCAGTGACATGGTCACACTAAGGACAGAGGACAAAAGCAAGGCAGAGAGTGACATTTTTCTTTATCCTCTAAGCAGTATTTACCCCTGGATTTTATCAGCAGTGGTGGCAAGGGTAGCAATGACATGCCAGCTGTTCACAGACTTCGTCATTGAGCCAGCGACTAGGCAGCAGAGGCTTTGAATATATAAATGTCTGACTTGTGTATTAACTTTCTGCATATAATATATTTGTTTGCCGACGTCACAACATTTATTTCCATTTAACTGGAGTATAAAATATAATGTATCCATTTGAAAGCACGTCTTGGCAGAAAAATATATTTAAACAATTACAGCATATTTTTTGCAGCGGTGGCGACAATTTAGAGGCGATGGGCGATACGGCCTAAAAATCATCTTTTTTTTTTTTCTAACTTAAGGGCGATTCACATCTCAATTTTTAAAAAAGTAGTTCACAAAATAATCATTGTTGTACAATTAAAAGGACAAATTCACTGCATTTCAAACAGTCAGCAATAATCTAATGATTTCAGGGCTGGTGAAGTTATACCTAGGCTAAAGCTAAGCCTTCCACAACGATAAAACCCACAAATTATTTAATCAAAATAGTTAATCCTGCTTTTATTTGCAATAATCACGATCTGGCTTTCAAGTATTTCAATGAAAATACCCTTTGTAGTTACAAATTTAACTAGAACCATGCATAATGCACATTCACTAATAATTAAACTTTTTGTAGCAGGCATTAGGCTATATAAAATGAACACAGGTCCCATCAACAATCTCTCAAGCCCACGTGCTAGTGACTAGCCAGCTAATCTTTATATTTCAAGTTAAACCAACTTGGATATACACGGAACAAAAATATAAAACGCAACATGTAAAGTGTTGGTCCCATGTTTCATGAGCTGAAATTAAAGAACTCAGAAATGTTCCATATGCACAATAAGCTTATTTCTCTCCAATTTTGTGCACATCCCAATTAGGGAGCATACTTTCTTTGCCAAATTAATCCATCCACCTGACAGGTGTGGCATATCAAGAAGCTAATTGAACAGCATGATCATTACACAGGTGCACCTTGTGCTGGGGATAATAAAAGGCCACTAAAATGTAGAGTTTTGTCACAACACAATACCACAGATGTCTCAAGTTGAGGGGCAGGAATTTCCACCAGAGCTGTTGCCAGAGAATTGAATGTTAATTTATCTACTATAAGCCACCTCCAACGTTGATTTAA
Organism: Oncorhynchus nerka; assembly: GCF_034236695.1. Taxonomy (NCBI): domain Eukaryota; kingdom Metazoa; phylum Chordata; class Actinopteri; order Salmoniformes; family Salmonidae; genus Oncorhynchus; species Oncorhynchus nerka. The sequence goes on along the minus strand of NC_088415.1, from coordinate 69,805,925 downwards.
AGAATATGGCAGTACTTCCAACCGGCCTCACAACCGCAGACCATGTGTATGGCGTGTAGATGAGTGGTTTGCCGATTTCAACATTGGGAACAGACTGCCCCATGGTGGCGATGGGGTTATGGTATTGGCAGGCATAAGCTTCAGCCACAACGAACACAATTTCATTTTATTGATTGCAATTTGAATGCACAGAGATACCATGAAGAGATCCTGAGGCCCATTGCCGTGCCATTCATCCGCCGCCATCACCTCATGTTTCAGCAAGATAATGCATGGCCCCATGTCGCAAGGATCTGTACACAATTCCTGGAAGCTGAAAATGTCCCAGTTCTTCCATGGCCTGCATTCTCAGACATGTCACCTAGGGCTGGGCGATATGGCAAATAGATTATCACGATATCTATATATATTTTTTCACTCAATAATGATAATTATCACAATATTAATCAAATAATGTTTAAAGAGGTGCATATCTGGCCAGTAACCAAAAGGTTGCTAGATCGAATCCCCGAGCTGACAAGGTAAAAATCTGTCGTTCTACCCCTGAACAAGGCATTTAAGGGAAAATTGTTCCATGTTTGTGGCCAGAGAGCACGTACCTGGGGTCAATTAAAATGATAAGCCTCTTGAAACCTTCCTTTGGCTGTGCTAATTGGTAGCATGTCCTTAGCAATGCAATACATAATAGCATTTGTGATGTCTTTGTCTTTTCAATGTTTGTTTGTAGGGCGTAAACGCTTTTAGTGTCGACTGTGTCGGGCAAACATCCCTAGTTTGTCTGGTGCTTGAGGGGCATTTATCAATACCGTGGCGCAAACTCAAACTTCCTGCATGTTCCAAAGAGTGATTTAGCTTCAGATGTTGAAAAAGGTTTATTGTATTACCAGACTTCGTAGTCACCGGTCTACGGCACAATTTGCACCGAACATTGCTCTGTTCTTTGTCGGACTTCAATAAGCCAAACCACTTCCAAATTACTGAAACAGTTTTAACCGTTTTTATCAATAATTTCGTTGTTGTAATTGTTCGTAATTTCCGCTCCTTCTCCATGGCTATCACTGCCACTGTTTTCGCCTACATCACTCATTTGTCGTGGTTAATAGTGGCTACTCCATCACTCGAGGTGCTAAGTGTTTAGTGGGCGTATACCTATCCATATTGTCACTTCTACGCATGTTCCTCCTGCGTCAGAGGTGAAATGGACTGCTGTACCCAATGATTCTATATCGGCATTATCGAAAATGAATCTAAATGTTTTTATATCATCATTGAGGGAAGTAATTACCTTGATAATTATTGATATTGATTTATTGCCCAGCCCTAATGTCACCCATTGAACATGTTTGGGATGCTCTGGATTGATGTGTACAACAGTGTTCCAGTTACCGTCAATATCCAGCAACTTTACAAAGCTATTGAAGAGGAGTGGGACAACATTCCACAGGCCACAATTAACTCTATGCAAAGAAGACTGACTGGTTTATATTCTTGTTCAGTGTATTTGCTAGCTAACAAGGTTGAACAGTTGAATTGTTATGAACTCACTCTTCTGTCTCCAACTTTTTGAAAAGCATGTTAGTCTGTCCACTTTGTTCAGATGTTGAAATCAAGTGGACAACTTTATTTCTCAGAGCCATTTTCCAGAATCAATGTTCATTGATACTCTCATTTTTGTAGTGTCTGCTCTGCATGCAATTTAAGTAGTTGAAACATAAAAAGGATATTGTTAGAAAAGTGAACTTCTCTATTACAGTAAAATAATGTCTCAATGTGTTTGTGTTCATATGACCGATACTGTTGGACCAAACCTCAAATAGCAAGTTGAAACTGCTTGTCAGAGAGAAAGATGAGATCTCTCAACTTTGTTGGCGTGAAAGGCAGAGGCTTGGTGTGTGTGTACACCATAGAGGATAACAAAGGCCAATGCATTTCTATGGGCCTATTTTTGACCTAAGCACGTTGCCTGCCTTCCCGCATTTGGGACAACGACTCCCTTTGTTAGGGCAGAGACATGCATCTCGCCATTATATACAGATCTCTGGTGTAAATGGTCAAATACACACAGTACCGAGGAGCGAAAGAGACGAGACCAAAAATACAACAGAGAACAAGCGGACATAAACACTCATAAGAACAGAAATAACAAAACTTTGATTCTTGCGATATTCGCATTTGTAATATCGCGCAAAAACATACATTGAAATGAATCTGATATAGCGCCCAGCCCTACGGTGGGCTAAAGCTGCTGAATAAATATAGGGGAAACACAGCTCTGAGTAACCTACGTGTGTAATATATGTTAATTCCATTGCCTTACACTGCATCCTGAGTCCTCTTTCTCACACGCACACCATAATGCCACTGAACTACAAGCTGAGGGGTTTAAGACTCGCTGGAAGTATTCTGTCACCCCTCATCCCCAGGGAGAGAGGAACTCTTTTCAACAGGGCCACGGGTCAGTCAGGGATCTAGAGGGGGAGGGGAATATAGACAGGACATGAGGGAGCATCTGACCTGCCTAGTATCACAAAATCCCATTTACTTTACTCTTCAAAAAACAGCCCACATTAGATGGGTTGGCTGAAAATGTCACGAAAACAAATGTGTACGCTTCAAATGGGACAGATGGCTGGGATCTACCAACAATGACAAGTTGCCATGTAGGGAATCGTAGGTGGCTCGTTTAATCTTGAAATGAACCACCTACGTCTTGTTTACATTTAAGTCATTTAGCAGACGCTCTTATCCAGAGCGACTTACAAATTGGTGCATTCACCTTATGACATCCAGTGGAGCAGCCACTTTACAATAGTGCATCTAAATCTTTTAAGGGGGGTGAGAAGGATTACTTTATCCTATCCTAGGTATTCCTTAAAGAGGTGGGGTTTCAGGTGTCTCCGGAAGGTGGTGATTGACTCCGCTGTCCTGGCGTCGTGAGGGAGTTTGTTCCACCATTGGGGGGCCAGAGCAGCGAACAGTTTTGACTGGGCTGAGCGGGAACTGTACTTCCTCAGTGGTAGGGAGGCGAGCAGGCCAGAGGTGGATGAACGCAGTGCCCTTGTTTGGGTGTAGGGCCTGATCAGAACCTGGAGGTACTGAGGTGCCGTTCCCCTCACAGCTCCGTAGGCAAGCACCATGGTCTTGTAGCGGATGCGAGCTTCAACTGGAAGCCAGTGGAGAGAGCGGAGGAGCGGGGTGACGTGAGAGAACTTGGGAAGGTTGAACAACAGACGGGCTGCGGCGTTCTGGATGAGTTGTAGGGGTTTAATGGCACAGGCAGGGAGCCCAGCCAACAGCGAGTTGCAGTAATCCAGACGGGAGATGACAAGTGCCTGGATTAGGACCTGCGCCGCTTCCTGTGTGAGGCAGGGTCGTACTCTGCGGATGTTGTAGAGCATGAACCTACAGGAACGGGCCACCGCCTTGATGTTAGTTGAGAACGACAGGGTGTTGTCCAGGATCACGCCAAGGTTCTTAGCTCTCTGGGAGGAGGACACAGTGGAGTTGTCAACCGTGATGGCGAGATCATGGAACGGGCAGTCCTTCCCCGGGAGGAAGAGCAGCTCCGTCTTGCCGAGGTTCAGCTTGAGGTGGTGATCCGTCATCCACACTGATATGTCTGCCAGACATGCAGAGATGCGATTCGCCACCTGGTCATCAGAAGGGGGAAAGGAGAAGATTAATTGTGTGTCGTCTGCATAGCAATGATAGGAGAGACCATGTGAGGTTATGACAGAGCCAAGTGACTTGGTGTATAGCGAGAATAGGAGAGGGCCTAGAACAGAGCCCTGGGGGACACCAGTGGTGAGAGCACGTGGTGAGGAGACGGATTCTCGCCACGCCACCTGGTAGGAGCGACCTGTCAGGTAGGACGCAATCCAAGCGTGGGCCGCGCCGGAGATGCCCAACTCGGAGAGGGTGGAGAGGAGGATCTGATGGTTCACAGTATCGAAGGCAGCCGATAGGTCTAGAAGGATGAGAGCAGAGGAGAGAGAGTTAGCTTTAGCAGTGCGGAGCGCCTCCGTGATACAGAGAAGAGCAGTCTCAGTTGAATGACTAGTCTTGAAACCTGACTGATTTGGATCAAGAAGGTCATTCTGAGAGAGATAGCGGGAGAGCTGGCCAAGGACGGCACGTTCAAGGGTTTTGGAGAGAAAAGAAAGAAGGGATACTGGTCTGTAGTTGTTGACATCGGAGGGATCGAGTGTAGGTTTTTTCAGAAGGGGTGCAACTCTCGCTCTCTTGAAGACGGAAGGGACGTAGCCAGCGGTCAGGGATGAGTTGATGAGCGAGGTGAGGTAAGGGAGAAAGTCTCCGGAAATGATCTGGAGAAGAGAGGGGATAGGGTCAAGCAGGCAGGTTGTTGGGCGGCCGGCCGTCACAAGACGCGAGATTTCATCTGGAGAGAGAGGGGAGAAAGAGGTCAGAGCACAGGGTAGGGCAGTGTGAGCAGAACCAGCGGTGTCGTTTGACTTAGCAAACGAGGATCGGATGTCGTCGACCTTCTTTCAAAATGGTTGACGAAGTCAAGGAGGGGGGGGAGGGGGAGGAGGATTCAGGAGGGAGGAGAAGGTGGCAAAGAGCTTCCTAGGGTTAGAGGCAGATGCTTGGAATTTAGAGTGGTAGAAAGTGGCTTTAGCAGCAGCGACAGAAGAGGAAAATGTAGAGAGGAGGGAGTGAAAGGATGCCAGGTCCGCAGGGAGGCGAGTTTTCCTCCATTTCCGCTCGGCTGCCCGGAGCCCTGTTCTGTGAGCTCGCAATGAGTCGTCGAGCCACGGAGCGGGAGGGAGGACCGAGCCGGCCTGGAGGATAGGGGACATAGAGAGTCAAAGGATGCAGAAAGGGAGGAGAGGAGGGTTGAGGAGGCAGAATCAGGAGATAGATTGGAGAAGGTTTGAGCAGAGGGAAGAGATGATAGGATGGAAGAGGAGAGAGTAGCGGGGGAGAGAGAGCGAAGGTTGGGACGGCGCGATACCATCCGAGTAGGGGCAGTGTGGGAAGTGTTGGATGAGAGGGAAAAGGATACAAGGTAGTGGTCGGAGACTTGGAGGGGAGTTGCAATGAGGTTAGTGGAAGAACAGCATCTAGTAAGGATGAGGTCGAGCGTATTGCCTGCCTTGTGAGTAGGGGGGGAAGGTGAGAGGGAGAGGTCAAAAGAGGAGAGGAGTGGAAAGAAGGAGGCAGAGAGGAATGAGTCAAAGGTAGACGTGGGGAGGTTAAAGTCGCCCAGAACTGTGAGAGGTGAGCCGTCCTCAGGAAAGGAGCTTATCAAGGCATCAAGCTCATTGATGAACTCTCCGAGGGAACCTGGAGGGCGATAAATGATAAGGATGTTAAGCTTGAAATGGCTGGTAACTGTGACAGCATGGAATTCAAAGGAGGCGATAGACAGATGGGTAAGGGGAGAAAGAGAGAATGACCACTTGGGAGAGATGAGGATCCCGGTGCCACCACCCCGCTGACCAGAAGCTCTCGGGGTGTGCGAGAACACGTGGGCGGACGAAGAGAGAGCAGTAGGAGTAGCAGTGTTATCTGTGGTGATCCATGTTTCCGTCAGTGCCAAGAAGTCGAGGGACTGGAGGGAGGCATAGGCTGAGATGAACTCTGCCTTGTTGGCCGCAGATCGGCAGTTCCAGAGGCTACCGGAGACCTGGAACTCCACGTGGGTCGTGCGCGCTGGGACCACCAGATTAGGGTGGCCGCGGCCACGCGGTGTGGAGCGTTTGTATGGTCTGTGCAGAGAGGAGAGAACAGGGATAGACAGACACATAGTTGACAGGCTACAGAAGAGGCTACGCTAATGCAAAGGAGATTGGAATGACAAGTGGACTACACGTCTCGAATGTTCAGAAAGTTGAGCTTACGTAGCAAGAAATTTATTGACTAAAATGATTAAAAATGATACAGTACTGCTGAAGTAGGCTAGCTGGCAGTGGCTGCGTTGTTGACGTTGTAGGCTAGCTGGCAGTGGCTGCGTTGTTGATTTGGGGGCTAGCTGGCTAGCTAGCAGTGTTGATTACGTTACGTTGCGTTAAAAGAACGACAATAGCTGGCTAGGTAACCTAGAAAATCGCTCTAGACTACACAATTATCTTTGATACAGAGACGGCTATGTAGCTAGCTATGTAGCTAGCTACGATCAAACAAATCAAACCGTTGTACTGTAATGAAATGAAATGAAAATGTGATACTACCTGTGGAGCGAGGCGGAATGCGACCGGGTTGTTGAGTTCTAATCGGTAGACGTTGGCTAGCTGTTGGCTAGCTAGCAGTGTCTCCTACGTTAAGGACGACAAATAGCTGGCTAGCTAACCTCGGTAAATTAAGATAATCACTCTAAAAACTACACACTCTAAACTACACAATTATCTTGGATACGAAGACAGCAAAGACAACTATGTAGCTAGCTAACACTACACTAATCAAGTCGTTCAGTTGAGGGTAATAGTTTCTACAGTGCTGCTATTCTTATTGACTAAAATGATTAAAAATGATACATTACTGCTGAAGTAGGCTAGCTGGCAGTGGCTGCGTTGTTGATTCAGGGGCTAGCTGGCTAGCTAGCAGTGTTGATTACGTTACGTTGCGTTAAAAGAACGACAATAGCTGGCTAGGTAACCTAGAAAATCGCTCTAGACTACACAATTATCTTTGATACAGAGAGAGGCGTCTTGTCTTATGTCTTGATTAGAGGTGTTTTGACTGATGTCATGTCTATTCTAATAAGGCAAAAAAAAACAGCTAGTTAGCTAACCAACAACTGTAGTGATGTATTTGAGAGACAACAAGTGCTCATTGTGCAAATGTATTTGTTTTCAATAAACATTGGAAACAAATGTTTACATGTTGTCAATCTAAGCCAACCGTCTGTTTTGCCACAGTTGCGCACGCGTCTGTTTTGTTGCTAAACAACCAACCAGTCTATTCCTGTCTTCTAACAAAGGACATACCAACCTATACCCTCAAGTCCTAACCTCCAAACTCAATTATCTTTGATTCAGAGGTGACAATCAAGAATACCCATCCACACTGATGACTAGGGCTGGAAATTGCCAGGGACCTCACGATAAGATATTACCACGATACTAAGGTGCCGATGTGATATGTATGGTGAATCTACATGTATTGCGATTTGATGTTCCAAACCTAATGCTCACTACATGTCTGCTGCAGAGATACGAGAGAGAGCACAAGAAAATGAGTTATGATCAGTCATGGAAATAAGTGTTAACATGTTGACTCATTATTTAAAAAGAAGATGGCGAACAAGTTACAGGATGAAAAATACTAGTTTTTCTCCAGGTACAGCCGACTAGCACTAACTAACGCTATAGCTGACCGCTCTACAGTCATCTCCGTAGTCAGGTCCCAGCTCGGCCCTTCTCCAGCCCCCTGATTGCAGCTATTTTGTCCTCAAAAGGTGTGTGTGAGAGAGGCGAGCCCCGACTAAAGCAGATGTCTAGGGTGACCGCTCTGGTCGTGACCTGTTCTCTGCCCATTCATGACTTTAGGGACCTCAGAATAATTCAGTATGTGTGAGCTTACTCCGACTAGCTGATGCTAGTACACAGATTGCCTAATTTAAGACAAACCTAGATTGATATTGGAGCTGGAACACAAAGTGTGCCTTCAGGGGTGTATTGGCACACACTCATTTATTGCAAATCATATAAATTGAAGTGCTCTGAAAAACCACAAACAGCCAGTGGTGTAAAATAACATAAAGTACAAATACTTTGAAGTACTACTTTGTGAAGTAATTATTTTTATTTATTTAACAACTCCGCTACATTCCTAAAGAAAATATGTAGATTTTACTAGGGATGTGACAAAATAAATTATAATCTTAACATTTAAAATGGCCATTTTGCTATCGGTTTTCCGTTAAACGATAAGAAAAATTCATAAAATTCCAAGTGAATTCACAATGCAGATGGTCTACATCGCACAGACATTTTCTAATTTATGCTGCTGGCGTTCTTGCTTTCACGAGAGAGGCGTGTTGTTTTTTTTCAAATCAGAAGTCATCAAACCAGCACTAGGCTAGTCATAGAGCTAGAGAGTCTCCGTATGGCAAGTTACTAGGAGACATCTAGGCTAATCAAATGGAAGATGAATTAAAATGACAGAACTAAAAGTCAAATGAGGACAGGCTAGAGCCAACAGGTAGGCTGCAACTTAATCATCTGAATGGAGTTATTATTTACTGTAGGATTCGGAATGGGGAAAAAAAGCACACAGTTCAAGTTGTAGTCTCAATAAGCCTGGCTAACATTTGCTAGTTACCTAGCTTCTCTCGGATTGATGCAGTTAAGACAGGAACCATGTCATCAGATGAGATGATCAATAACTAGAAATAAGTTTGTCTACCAAGCGCAAGTTGACTTGGTTACCATCTCTCACCCCCTCCCTGCACCCCTTGTCACTCACTTTTGAGCTGCTGCTCTGCTTTGAGCCTCTCACTCTCCCTGTGTATTACAGCTCCGGTTAAACTCTCTGCGCACCGAACCCATTAGCGGGATTAAATTTGACAACATACGGTGATCGCTACAAAAATATTCATATTAGACATTCATGAAAATACAAGTGTCTCACATGGGTCGAAAGCCTAGACTCTTGCTAATCCAACTGCGTTGTCAGATTTAAAGAACGATTTACTGCAAAAGAATACAATGCGATTATCTGAGAACAAAGCCACATAAAAAAAACTATTTCAACCAGCACAGGCGTAACATCACAAATTGCAATCAAATAAGTTGTTTACCTTTGACGATTTTCCTCTGTTTGCAATCCCAATGCTCACTGTTACACAAGGAATGGTCTTTTGTTTGATAAAATCCATTTTTATAGCCTAACACGAAACATTTTGTGAACCGCTTGTGTCGTGAATTCCGTCTCATTCCATTTGACGACACATTTGATGTAAATACACACACTAAACGTGACTTTTCCAGTCATGTTTGGTTTCATTGCAATCAACTGGTTTGTTTGTAACACAACAAAGCTGTGAGATGCGTTGTTTGTAACACAACCAAACCGGATGGGTCATTTCGCGGGATGTATTGACTGAAAGAAACCGATTTGGAGACAACAAGTAATGACATCATTGTGCACCAATGATATGACCGCGGTTTCGTTGATTGACTGTATTTTAACCCAATGACCACTGATCGTCTTGAAATCTAGCTGGGTAGATAGCCAATGAGCCGAGGTAAACGGCAATATGTAATGTTTATGTGTTGGAAGACCAACCCATGTAGTAAACTCCGGCGTAAAGAGGGTCATTCGCCATTGAAGTTTCATACCGGAAGGAGCCACGCATGTTACGCACAGCATTGTTTTGGTAAAGCGCATTTTCAGCTGTTTATATATCAATCAGTATGGCGACTAAGTCAGGGAAAGCTAAATCTAAGTCTAGATATACAGATGTACAAACAATTTTAGAAGAAATTGATCGGGAAAGTAAGACAGAGATTGTTGGAGGACGATTCATTTAGCGATTCCCAAATGGAGGAATATTTTTTGAACAGAGAGGACATCGTTTTGGACTGGTAAGTTCTTCTCATGCTAATGCCGTTGTTTGAAATTAATAATATAAAATATTATTTGTGATTTTTTTTGTTTGTAGCAATATATAAAAATGTAATGTAATGAAATGTGAGATGCGTGTGTCTGCCGCCCCACCCCACCCCCACACGAAATAGCCTATTTGAGGCTGTTGAGGGGAGGGCAGGCCCACAACAATGGCCAAAGTGAAATGGATACAGTAGATACAGCTGATCTGTTCTAATATAATAAAAGACAGTAGATCTAGCAGGTCTATAATAATATATTCAACCTTATGTTCCCTGTACTCTATATACATCTGCTTATTATACCTGTTGATACAGGGCTTATATGTGAAACTATTCTAACTGATCATTTTCCTTCACAGTAACCCTGACTCCGAATGGGAGCCCCCAGTGCCAAGGTGTCCATCCCCCACTGAAGCTGGTTCATCCAGCTCCTGTCACAAGTGGTGTTCATCTGCCCAAATGTATTTCTGCAGGCATGGATGTGCCTCAGGGCCAAAAGTGCACAGCATGGAGGCGTCGCTGTGTTCTTTGCAGAATGAGGTCCCCCATCACCTGCACCACATGCTTGGTGACCCTCTGCTTTACAGCAGAAAGAAACTTCTATGACACCTGACATCAGCAGCACAATATTGTGACTGAGGGTCTTCCAAATATTGAAAGTGTTATTTTGTAAATATATTTTTTTTTTATCATGTTTTTGGGCTACTTGTGTGGGACACCTGGGTGACTTCCTGATAAATGTCATGTAACACACTCATTTTGGAAGTTATCATTCTGAAACTTTGCACAAGTACTGTTGCCCTCATATTTTTCACTGAAATTTTCCCCATCATCCTATCTGAATGGCTGTTTTTTCTTGTTCATTTTAAAGATGATACAACAATAAAAATGAAAAAAACATATGTTTTTTTCCTTGTATTATCTAAACCAGATCTATTGTGTTATATTCTCCTAAATTCAATTCACATTTACACAAATTTCAGAGTGTTTTCTTTCAAATTAAACCAAGAATATGCATATCCTTGGTCCTGGGCCTGAGCCTGAGCTACAGGCAGTTAGATTTGGGTATGTCTTCAGGCGGAAATTGAAAAAAGTAGAGCGGTAGCTGTAAGAGGTTAATAAAGTAGCTCAAATATTTGCCCTTTTCTCCTCCTACTAACATTACAGCATTGTTTCGTTAGGTATTGGTTTAATTTGCATTTCCATTTATGATGATCGTGACCTGTTAGTGGTAGCTTTGTGATAACTACACTGATTTTAAATTGTGTGAAAACCAAAAAAAAACACATTGTTCTCCAGTTTAACTCCTCCCTTTGAAAGATTACTCAAATGTAGACTATTGCTGTGTGACACCAAATAATGGCCTGTCGCCACCCACTGAAAAAAAGTTTGTGGCACCAGTGCCAACACGGGAAAATGTGAGTCTGGGGCCCTGTCCTCGAGCCAAAAAGTTAGACCACCCTTGGACAGTAGTTTCTGTAGAAAACAATGGCTTCAAAAGTATTATTGTTTTGCTTCTAGCTCAGTCATTGCATTTGAGGAAGCCAATTGTGTTGTCGGAGTCTCGAAAGAACATTATCTGCTCCAGAATTCATTAATATAAATTCATCAGTATTCAATTCATATAAATTGCTTTGTTCAAGGGTAAAATGTTATTTTAGTTATGTGACTGTGGAATCCAAAAATGTCAACAATAGATTATGTAGGCCTACATGTTCCTCCTGTCCTTGTACAGCATATTGTCAAGGAGGGGTAAGGTACTTGTACACTAGTGTGAACATGTAAAACTCGATAACATTTGTCAGTTTAACTTCGTATAGGCCTAAGGTACACTAACCCCATTCCATACAAATGTGCGCAACCATGAGGCTGCAAAGAAAACTAACGGGACTGTTGCGACTGTGTTGACATCAAAATCTGGGGTGTGAACTACGTTTCTAGTCAAGCGTTGATTGACATGGTAATGGCTCTATAGTATTGGAGAAAAGTTTTTTTTAAACGCTGTACGTTGCATCGTGACATGTCATGGCGTAACGTACAGCACACATAAAGCAACTAATTCTGTCTTACAGCCTCTCTCCACCAGGCGTAGCACTTCTCTCACTGTTTAAAAACACGAACAGGGTAAGGGGGGATACCTAGTAATGTTTTTGCGTCATCACTGCAAGCTATCATGACTCTCAAAAGCCGCTGTTTTCTTCTGAAGATCAGATTGTTAGGGCAGTGCTAAAGTGATTGAAATGTGACACAAACCTTCAAATAGGTATGTAATGACACATTATATAAACTCTTAATAGTGTTTTATTTACATGAAAAAAGACGTTTCCCCACACGACATCTCTCCTTCGCACTATCACGCAATAGGCTTGAATCATGCAGAGATGGGCATCATGAAGGTCTCGTCATTGATTTTGTTGGAAAGGGGAGAACTTGCGCTTTACAATGGTATTGATATTACAGTTGATCTGGCAGTATTATGTTTTTTTGGGTACTAAAATAAGGTCAATTGTACGATGTAAAAAAGTGAGTTCGTTCACGTTAGTTGTTGGTGGTAGCGCACAGACGGTCTCGATTCACAGGCAACACTGTTATGGATAATGATGAATAACATGATGAAATATGTATCCAGCTGACAAACTATGTTTGCGTCCCAAATGGAACCTTTTTGCGTATATGGTGAATACTTTCGATCAGGACCCATAAGTCGATGGTCAAAGCAGTGCACTATAGGGCAGGGGTTTTCAATACTTAACCAGGAGTAGTCCAGGCCTCTTAAGGTTTCTGTTCTACCTGATAATGAATTGCACCCACCTGGTGCAAAATCAGTTCCTAATTAGAGGTGAAAAATGTGGGGGTGGGGGCAAGGGGGGGAAGCAGTGGAACTGGCTTCAAGGTCCAGATTTAAAATTGGAGGGTTATAGGGAATAGGGTGTCATTTAGGAAGTACCAGTTAGTCTGCCTGCACACTCAAATCTTGGTAAATCATCGGCGCTCAGGGGGCAGTTGTTGGGGGTTAGCTGCCTTGCTCATGGGCAGAAAGGCACGAACCAGCGACCTTTAGTTACTGGCCCAATGCTCTTAACCACTATACAACCTGCCACCCTTATTACTATTAGCCTACTTATTACCCCATTACTGTGCTCAAGGTAGTTCTACACAGAGAATAAAACCTGAATATGCAATACTATGACATCATGTTTTTTTCCTCAAGAGACCAAAGCCATTGAACAGAGAGAAACTAGAGCACAGCGCCTGAAAAACTGTATCAGTGTCAAACTAACCTGTCCTTCACTCTTTTTGAATATTTATAGACAGTGAAATTTAAAATACACTGCTCAAAAAAATAAAGGGAACACTAAAATAACACATCCTAGATCTGAATGAATGAAATATTCTTATTAAATACTTTTTTCTTTACATAGTTGAATGTGCTGACAACAAAATCACACAAAAATGATCAATGGAAATCAAATTTATCAACCATGGAGGTCTGGATTTGGAGTCACACTCAAAATTAAAGTGGAAAACCACACTACAGGCTGATCCAACTTTGATGCAATGTCCTTAAAACAAGTCAAAATGAGGCTCAGTAGTGTGTGTGGCCTCCACGTGCCTGTATGACCTCCCTACAACGCCTGGGCATGCTCCTGATGAGGTGGCGGATGGTCTCCTGAGGGATCTCCTCCCTCCCTTCTGATTTCACAGAAGTGTGATTGACTTGGAGTTACATTGTGTTGTTTAAGTGTTCCCTTTATTTTTTTGAGCAGTGTATATATTTATACAGTACCAGTCAAGTTGACACCTAGTCATTCCAGGGTTTTTCTTTATATTTTACTATTTTCTGCATTGTAGAATAACAGTGAAGTAACCCAAAAAAAGTGTTAAACATTTCAATTAACAGGTGTGCCTTGATAAAAGTAACATTTCTGGGACTTCTTTCTGAATGCATTTGAGCCAATCAGTTGTGTTGTGACAAGGTAGAGGCAGTAGCTCTATTTGGTAAAAGACCAAGTCCATATTATTATATTACAAGAATAGCTTAAATAAGCAAAGAGAAATTACAGTCCATTACTTTAAAACTTGTTGAGTGTAGGGGGCAGTATTTTCGTTTTTGGCAACAAAAAAAAAACATACCAATTTGAAACTGCCTATTTCTCAGGCCCAGAAACTAGAATATGCATATAATTGTCAGATTAGGATAGAAAAAAACTCTTAAGTTTCCAAAACTGTCAAAATATTGTTTGGGAGTATAACAGAAGTGATATTGCAGGCAGAAACCTAAGGAAAATCCAACAAGGAAGTGCTGTTTTTCCTGAAAGCGCTCTGTTCCATTGGATGCCTTGCCTCCATTTAAAGGGATATCAACCAGATTCCTTTTCCTATGGCTTCCTCAAGGTGTGAAGTCTTTAGACATAGTTTCATGCTTTTATTTTGAAAAATGAGTGAGAAAGAACCCATTGCGTCAGTGGATGGCTGGGTGCCAGGAGAGTTTTTCATGCGCAACAGCCATTTTCTCTCCCTCTACCATGGAAGAAGCTACATTCCGGTTGACATATATTGTAAAAACAACCTGAGGATTGATAATAAAAAACGCTTGACATGTTTCTACGACCATTACGGATACTATTTGGAATTTTTGTCTGTCCCGTCGTGACCGCTCGAGCCTGTGGATTTCTGAACATAATGCGCCAAACAAATGGAGGTATTTTGGATATAAAATCATCTTTATGGAACAAAAGGAACATTTATTGTGTAACTGGGAGTCATGAGTGCAAACATCCGAATATCAAAGGTAAGCAATTTAATTTATTGCTTTTCTGACTTTCGTGACCAATCTACTTGGCTGCTAGCTGTTTGTAATATTTTGTTTACTGAGAGAGATGTTCTTACATAAAACGCTTGGTATGCTTTCGCCGAAAAGCTTTATTGAAATCTGACACGCCAGGTGGATTAACAACAAGCGAAGCTGTGTTTTGCTATATTGCACTTGTGATTTCCTGAAAATTAAATATTTTTTGTAATTTAATTTGAATTGGGCGCACTGCAATTCAGCGGATGTTGATGAAAATGATCCCGCTAATGGGATGGGTGAGTCAAGAAGTAAACTTCTTAAGGTATAGGGGGCAGCATTTTCACTTTTGGATAAATAGCGTGCCCAATTTCAACTTCCTGCTACTCATGCTAAGAATATAAGATATGCATATTATTAGTAGATTTGGATAGAAAACACTGACGTTTCTAAAACTGTTTGAATCATGTCTGTGAGTAAAACAGAACTTATGTAGCAGGCAAAACCCCGAGGACTAACCGTTCAGAATTTTTGGATGTCACCAGTCTTTGGAATTTTGTTGAGGTAATTCCTTTGTGCAATGAAGAAGTACGGCCATCTAGGACTGGGTAACACTGTTGAGAGTTGCGCAAGACTTGAAAAGTAGCATTGATTTGTTGTCTTCCTGTATTGAACACAGATAAACCAGTCTTCAATTTGATCGATTATTAACGTTTAAAAATACCTAAAGTTAGTTTGAAACGGTAGTTTGAAATGTTTTGGCAAAATTTACAGTCAACTTTTGAGATATTTTGTAGTGACGTTGCGAAAATTGGAAGCTGTTTTTTTCTGGATCAAACACGCCAAATAAATTGACATTTTGGACCAATTGTGATGTTTATGGGACACATTGGAGTGCCAATAACAGAAGCTTGTCAAAGGTAAGGCATGTTTTATATTTTATTTCTGCGTTTTGTGTAGCACCTGCAGGGTTGAAATATGCTACTCTTTGTTTACTGTTGTGCTATCATCAGATAATAGCTTCTTATGCTTTCGCCGAAAAGCCTTTTAAAAAATCTGACATGTTGGCTAGATTCACAACGAGTGTAGCTTTAATTTAGTATCTTACATGTGTGATTTAATGAAAGTTTGATTTTTAGATAATTTTATTTGAATTTGCCGCGCTGCATTTTCCCTGGCTTTTGGCCAAGTGAGACACAAGCATCCCCTATACCTTAAGAAGTTAAGACAAAGGTCCGTCAATACGGAAACGTTTCAAGAACTTTGAAAGTTTCTTCAAATGCAGTCTCAAAAACCATCAAGCGCTACGATGAAAGCGGTTCTCTTGAGGACCGCCACAGGAAAGGAAGTGGAACTATCATTTGTTTGTCAACAGAACAATGACCCAAAACACACCTTCAGGCTGTGTAAGGGCTATTTGACCAGGAAGGTGAGTAATGGAGTGCTGCATCAGATGACCTGGCCACCACAATCACCTGACCTCAACCCAATTGAGATGGTTTGGGATGAGTTGGACCGCAGAGTGAAGGAAAAGAAACCAACAAGAGCTCAGCATGTGGGAACTCCAAGACAGTTGGAAAAGCATGCTAGGGGACTACCTCTTGAAGCTGGTTGAGAGAATGCCAAGAGTGTGCAAAGCTGTCATCAAGGCAAAGGTTGGCTAATTTGAAGAATCTAAAATATAAACTATATTTTTATTTACTACATGATTCCATGTGTTATTTCATAGTTGTGATGTCTTCACTATTATGCTACAATGTAGAAAATAGTACAAATAAAGAAAAACCCTTGAATGAGTAGGTGTCCAAACTTTTGACTGGTACAATATATATACATACATACATACATACATACATATGTACGCACGCACGCACGCACGCACGCTTATTTTACCAGCTAAATTGACACAACACATTTTCATTTACAGCAACATCGGGGAATAGTTACAGGGGTGAGGAGGGGGAATGAATGAGCCAAATGGTAATCTGTGGATGATTAGGTGGCCATGACGGTATGAGGACCAGCTTGGGAATTCAGCCAGGACACTGAGGTTAACACCCCTACTCTTATGATAAGTGCCATGGGATCTTTATTAAGCACAGAATCAGGACACCCGTTTAACGTCCCATCCGAAAGACCAGGAAATGTCCCCAATCACTACTTTCAGACCAGAGGAAAGAGAGCCTCCTACTGGCCCTCCAACACCACTTCCAGCAGTATCTGGTCACCCATCTTGGGGCCAACCGTGCTCAGCTTCAGAGGCAAGCCAACAGTGGGATGCAGGGTAGTATGCTGCAGGGATAAAATGTTTTATCCAGTACAGGGATAGATTATTAAATGTAATGTGGAAAGGGACACAGGGTTTCTTCTCAGACTACCAGTGAAATGGGGGGGGGGGGTTGTGCAATTCCACTGGTAGTCTGAGAAGAAACCCTGTGTCCCTTTCTACATTATATTTAATAATCTATCCCTTTTTTTGTTGAATTTTACCCCTTTTTCGTGGTATCCAATTGTTTTTAGTAGCTACTATCTTGTCTCATCGCTACAACTCCCGTACAGACTCGGGAGAGAAGAAGGTTGAAAGTCATGCGTCTTCCGATACACAACTCAACCAAGCCGCACGGCTTCTTAACACAGCGCGCATCCAACCCGGAAGCCAGCCGCACCAATGTGTCGTAGGAAACACCGTGCACCTGGCAACCTTGGTTAGCGCGCACTGCGCCCGGCCCGCCACAGGAGTCGCTGGTGCGCGATGAGACAAGGACATCCCTACCGGCCAAGCCCTCCCTAACCAAGACGACGCTAGGCCAATTGTGCGCCGCCCCACAGACCTCCCGGTCGCGGCCGGTTACGAAAGAGCCTGGGCGCGAACCCAGAGTCTCTGATGGCACAGCTGGCGCTGCAGTACAGCGCCCTTAACCACTGCGCCACCCGGGAGGCCAATTCAGCCCTCTTTACTAGAATCCAAACATCACTGCCATTGCTCTGCAAAAGAAGTGTCTGACCAGTGGGGACAGGGCACTGCTTTATGTCAGCTAGTGGGATAGGCTTTTTATGTGGTCTGTATTTGCCTAGTGCCTGCATTGAATCAAAGCTTCACCCACTCATATAGGAAATAGAATCTCCATCTAGCCTATGGTCTAGCCTATGGTTTGGCAATTTCCTGTCACCGAGGACATTGAACACTTAAATAATTATTGTAAAGCAGCACTCACACATATGATGCAGTGGTATTTTCTTAAGTTTATTTCATAACCAAAGTGCCAAGGATACGGCAGCCTATACAATTCACAAGAGGATGGTAAATGCTGTGTGGCTGACATATTCAATTTTTTGGATGGCTAACAAAGCATTTTGGGCCAATATGTGTCCTTGAGGCTGATGTTTTATTTATATATATATACACACACACACACACACACACACAACCTTTCAAAAGTTTGGGGTCACTTAAATGTTATTGTTTCTGAAAGAAAAGCACATTTCTTTGTCCATTAAAATAACATATTGATAAGAAATACAGTGTAGACATTGTTAATGTTGTAAATGACTATTGTAGCTGGAAACGACTGATTCTTTTTAATGGAATATCTACATTGCGTACAGAGGCCCATTATCAACAACCATCCCTCCGGTGTTACAATGGCACATTGTGTTAGCTAATCCATTTTAAAAAGGCTAATTGATCATTAGAAAACCCTTTTGCAATTATGTTAGCACAGATGAAAACCGTTTTTCTGATTTAAAGAAGCAATACAACTGGCCTTAGATTAGTTGAGTACCTGGAGCATCAACATGTTTTGGATCGATTACAGGCTCAAAATGGCCAGAAACAGAACTTTCTTCTGAAACTCAGTCCATTATTATTCTGAGAAATGAAGGCTATTCCATGTGAGAAATTGCTAAGAAACTGAAGATCTCATACAACGCTGTGGACTGCTCCCTTCACAGAACAGCGCAAACTGTCTAGAACCAGAATAGAAAGAGTGGGAGGCCCAAGTGCACAACTGAGCAAGAGGACAAGTACATTAGTGTCTAGTTTGAGAAACAGACGCCTCACAAGTCCTCAACTGGCAGCTTCATTAAATAGTACCCGCAAAACACCAGTCTCAATGTCAACAGTGAAGAGGCGACTCCGGGATGCTGGCCTTCTAAGCAGAGTTGCAAAGAAAAGGCCTTCTCACATTTGCCAATAAAAAGATTAAGATGGGCAAAAGCACACAGACACTGGAAAGGAAGTCGGCCTAGATGTACAGCATCCCAGAGTTGCCTCTTCACTGTTGACGTTGAGACTGGTGTTTTGCGGGTACTATTTAATGAAGCTGCCAGGTGAGGACTTGTGAGGCGTCTCTCAAACTAGACACTAATGTACTTGTCCTCTTGCTCAGTTGTGTACCGGGGCCTCCCACTCTTTCTATTCTGGTTAAAATCAGTTTGCGCTGTTCTGTGAAGGGAGTAGTACACAACGTTGTACGAGATCTTCAGTTTCTTGGCAATTTCTTGCATGGAATAGTCTTAATTTCTCAGAACAAGAATAGACTGACAAGTTCATTAGAAAAGTTCCTTGCTTCTGGCATTTTGAGCCTGTAATCAAACCCATACATGTTGATGCTTCATATAAACTAGTCTGAAGGACAGTTTCATTGCTTCTTTAAAATCAGGACAACAGTTTTCAGTTGTGCTAACATAATTGCAAAAGGGTTTTCTAATGATCAAATAGCCTTTGAAAATTCTAAACTAAGATTAGCTAACAATGTGCCACTGGAACACGGGAGTGATGGTTGCTGATAATGGGCCTCTGTACGCCTATGTACAGATGAGGTCGGAAGTTTACATACACCTTACCCAAATACATTTAAACTCTGTTTTTCCACAATTCCTGACATTTAATCGTAGTAAAAATTCCCTGTCTTAAAATAAGTTGGTGATCCGAACTGACCTAAGAATGTGAAATGTCAAAATAATAGAGAGAATGATTTATTTCAGATTTGATTTCTTTCATCACATTCCCAGTAGTTTACATACACTCAATTAGTATTTGGTAGCATTGCCTTTAAATTGTTTAACTTGGGTCAAATGTTTTGGGTAGCCTTCCACAAGTTTCCCACAATAAGTTGGGTGAATTTTGGCTCATTCCTCTTGACAGAGCTGGTGTAATGGACTCAGGTTTGTTGGCCTTCTTGCTCCCACACACTTTTTCAGTTCTGCCCACAAATATCTATAGGATTGAGGTCAGGGCTTTGTGATGGCCACTCCAATATCTTGACTTTGTTGTTCTTAAGCCATTTTCCACAACTATGGAAGTATGCTTAGGGTCATGGTCCATTTGGAAGACCCATTTGCAACCAAGCTTTAACTTCCTGACTGATGTCTTGAGAGGTTGCTTCAATATATCCACATAATTTTCATACCTCATGATGCCATCTATTTTGTGAAGTGCACCAGTCCCTCCTGCAGCAAAGCACCCCCACAACATGATGCCGCCACCCCCATGGTTCACGGTTGGGATAGTGTTAATCTCTAGGAGACAGAACGGGTCTCCTTCCTGAGCGGAATGACAGCTGCGTGGCCCCATGGTGTTTATTCTTGCGTACTATTGTTTGTACAGATGGACGTGGTGCCTTCAGGTGTTTGGAAATGGCTCCCAAGGATGAACCAGACTTGTGGAGGTCTACAATTTTTCTTCTGAGGTCTTGGCTGATTTCTTTTGATTTTCCCATGATGTCAAGCAAAGAGGCACTGAGTTTGAAGGTAGGCCTTGAAGTATATCCACAGGTAAACATCCAAATGACTCAAATGATGGCAATTAGCCTATCAGAAGTTTCTAAAGACATGACATCATTTTCTGGAATTTTCCAAGCCGTTTAAAGGCACAGTCAACTTAGTGCATGTAAACTTCTGACCCACTGGAATTGTGATACAGTGAATAATAAACAATTCTGTAAACAACTGTTGAAAAAATTACTTGTGTCATGCAAAGTAGATATCCTAAAACGACTTGCCAAAACTATAGTTTTAACAAGAAATTTGTGGAGTGGTTGAAAAACAAGTTTTATTGACTCCGACCTAAGTATATGTAAACTTCAACTGTAGATATTCCATAAAGAAATCAGCAGTTTCCAGCTACAATAGTCATTTACAACATTAACAATGTATACACTGTAATTCTGATCAATTTGATGTTAAATGGACAAAAACAAGGACATTTCTAAGTGACCAAACTTTTGAACGTACAGTGGGGCAAAAAAGTATTTAGTCAGCCACCAGTTGTGCAAGTTCTCCCACTTAAAAAGATGAGAGAGGCCTGTACATTTTCATCATAGGTACACTTCAACTATGACAGAGAAAATGAGAAGAAAAAAATCCAGAAAATCACATTGTAGGATTTTTAATGAATTTATTTGCAAATTATGGTGGAAAATAAGTATTTGGTCAAAAACAAAAGTTTCTCAATACTTTGTTATATACCCTTTGTTGGCAATGACAGAGGTCAAACGTTTTCTGTAAGTCTTCACACACTGTTGCTGGTATTTTGGCCCATTCCTCCATGCAGATCTCCTCTAGAGCAGTGATGTTTTGGGGCTGTTGCTGGGCAACATGGACTTTCAACTCCCTCCAAAATGTTTCTATGGGGTTGAGATGTGGAGACTGGCTAGACCACTCCAGGACCTTGAGCTGCTTCTTACGAAGCCACTCCTTCGTTGCCCGGGCGGTGTGTTTGGGATCACTGTCATGCTGAAAGACCCAGCGACGTTTCATCTTCAATGCCCTTGCTGATGGTAGGCTTTGTTACTTTGGTCCCAGCTCTCTGCAGGTCATTCACTAGGTCCCCCCGTGTGGTTCTGGGATTTTTGCTCACTGTTCTTGTGATCATTTTGACCCCACGGGGTGAGATCTTGCGTGGAGCCCCAGATCGAGGGAGATTATCAGTGGTCTTGCATGTCTTCCATTTCATAATAATTTCTCCCACATTTGATGTCTTCAAACCAAGCTGCTTACCTACTGCAGATTCAGTCTTCCCAGCCTAGTGCAGGTCTACAATTTTGTTTCTGGTGTCCTTTGACAGCTCTTTGGTCTTGGCCATAGTAGAGTTTGGAGTGTGACTGTTTGAGGATGTGGACAGGTGTCTTTTATACTGATAACAAGTTCAAACAGGTGCCATTAATACAGGTAACGAGTGGAGGACAGAGGAGCCTCTTAAAGAGGAAGTTACAGGTCTGTGAGAGCCAGAAATCTTGCTTGTTTGTAGGTGACCAAATACTTATTTTCCACCATTATTTGCAAATAAATTCATAAAAAAATCCTACAATGTGATTTTCTGGATTTTTTTCTCATTTTGTCTGTCATAGTTGAGGTGTACCTATGATGAAAATTACAGGCCTCTCATCTTTTTAAGTGGGAGAACTTGCACAATTGGTGGCTGACTAAATACTTTTTTGCCCCACTGTATGTGTATTTAAGTGCTGGCCCGAGAGTTTTTATTCAATATGTGGAGAAAAAGCATTCACTCTAAGACTTTGTTTACGTGAATTATTGGTTGACAAATTACCTAAACATTGGCTGTATGATTTGATGTGACATTTTCAATTGGTTCACAGAACCCCATCACTCTGAAGTGACAATGGTGTTTGTACACATTGTGGAATGGCTCTGAGGGTTTATTCCCCATGGTAGGCTATAGGTTTGTAAGTGACATTATAGAAATGACATATAGCCTATATGTCATTTCCAAAATATCACTCACAGACCTATCCACATCTCTGCACAGTACACTGATATACATAGATGAAATGAGACATTATAGCAGAAAACTAGATCATGTCTCTGCTTTCCTCTCCTCTAGTCATCTATACCAAGAGATCCTACACTGGGATGCTAGTGCTGGAGAATAAGCTGTGCTCTGTACATTGAAGGTATGAGGGTGTGGATGAGCATCTTTCAGCTCTGCCTATCAGAGTGGACTCATGGAGCGCATCACCGTTCCCAGTACAGATGGGATGCTTTGTGTCAAGAAGCGTGCTCCCTGAATGGGATTTACCCTTTTATCTAAACTGCATCTCGAATTGGATTAAAAACGTTGTGGCTTCATTAACTATGACCTTGACTCATCTCATCTCTAGGCTACATCTATCCATCCTTTATAAACGCAAATCCGTCCCTGTACGTTTTTCGAATAAGACATGGCGATAATGATACTGTGTTACAATGTATTTTTGCTCTCTGAGCTCCAACAGAGAAGCTGTCGAAACTATAAACTATGTTGCCTAGGACAACTCGCGGGTTAATGTCAACGTCGGCTGCATGCGACTCCAGCATTCACGGATACATCAGCACGCGCGTTGAATGTTTAGTAGCCTAATCATTCATTTATCAGTTATCAGCAACACATTGTTTTAATTGATAGCTAACTACGGCTCCCATTGTCTGTATCAAACGGCCATACGATGTTTATCTGGTAAATGTGTCGTTGGGTAGTCAGTAATTAACAATGTAATCGCGTATCTTCATTTACACTACACACGTGAGTACTAATCAATGCGCTTCAATCGGCAATTTAGCGACTTTTAGAGATCATGATGTGGTCTTCGGACTAATGTCTTCTACTTTATCTATTCGACAATTGTAGTTATCGCTATTCCATAATAATAATGATCTAGCACTTGTATCACATTGTAGCAAATATAAAACTGCCACGTTTACAGCTTTGCTTGTCCCCCGACTCAAAACAAGAAAGCCACGATAAACAATTATTCTGGACAAAATTAATTTACCGCGCGCCGTGCCAAAAAAAATTGACAAAGTATGCTACCGAAAGATCAATTGTCGAGTTTCTCTCTTTTGCTCGACAACATAGGCTATGAACCACTTCAACACAACGGGACATAAATGTCTGACCATGGCACCGCCTAAGTCCTAAACTACAGGCAACTGAGGCCATTTTCGTGTGACTTTTTATCCTCGCTCCCTCTCTCGTCTGGCCATACGCTTAACAATAAACATTCCTGACAGCTCGCATACCCCTGACCTGCGCCATCTTTGAAAACACTATTCTTGAAAACAAAAAACAAGTGTGAAAATGTAACTTGAGAATCACAATTCTGTATCTAAAGCCATATAAGGCAGTCACCGAATCACTTACCGATGGATATCTGAACTCCCGCTCCAAGAAACAGGACCCAACATGTTAAATAAGAGCGCATTGTATCCATTGTCGCACGGAATTACACTGGACTTGCTGTTGGTCAATCGGCAATTTCTCGCACTCAACTTCTGTAGTCTTTGCTTGGAGAAAAAAAACTGTGTGATTGGCCAACAACGCGAAAATACCCCGCCCACATGGGACACCCCTAACCCCACTCTCGTTACCCACCCTGATTTGATTCCATTTTGTAGCCACGTACAACGCATGCCTATCCATCCACTGCTATTTACATATCAGGCATCGATGCCCAACCCCAACATATCCATTAGTCTAAATAATTTTAATAATGAGTAGCCTATTCCTATAGAAAGATTATGTATAATTATCCAGTCACATTGATGACATTAAAACCCCTAGCCCATTGGTAGCCTATTGATCAGATCAGCTTGAAAATGTATTATATAAATTATATCTAAGGATGTAGCCTATGAATATGCAGCATACATATCATTTATGTCAACAACTTCAAGACTTCGAAACGGTATTAAGCTTTCACCCATTCACTCCTACCACTGGTTGTATGGATCCACATACACAACTAGTATCTGACCCAGTCCCCTTCTGCCCCCTCTACACCCTTCTCTGGGCCAGTGGCAGAAGTGATTGATGACAGGACATTCTCTCTAGTATCTGGTCTATTTGCCAACAGGCCTTGTCCTGGCGGTCCAGCATACACTGGACGCAATGCACCAAATTCCCCCCAGGCCCACCCACCCCAAACACAGGGGGATCAATGTGGAATGCTGCCCTTTTTAGTTGACCAACACAGTTTTCTGTTTGTTTGACTGCTGAGTAAACAGCCTTTAGCGTGACAGAAAAACAGACCTTGCTGGGGAGGTGCAAACAAACAGCACGTCACTATTTGGAGTCACTAGGCTTTCTAAGTTTAAATCCATTCACGGTCTTCCATTCATTCAAGATTTAAATTAGCACCACTTCATCAATAACACTGAATTTGAGAACCATAACTTGGCTTACTTTCATCCCACCAACAGAGTTACAGGATAAAAAGGTGAATGTTATGGTTAGGGGGGGTGATAGAATAACTTGTTTCTCCGTCATGCATTTATGTGGGAGACTGAGCTGGGTTGTGCTCTGCTTTGATAATGAGAAGACTGGTGGTACGGTAGATAGTGTACAGGGAGAGCACATTATCCCCTGTTGTTTGTTGTAGTTTGTCAGTGCCTTGGACAGGTGTCTTGGGTGGCAGGGTGCAAAGTAACACAAGGGCAGGTGACAGGTGGGAGTATAAATTGTCTCCAAACACACACACACACAGGTTCTGTAATGACACAGAGCACAGTGAGGGCAGATGGTCATGAACACAGGACTCTGGATCTACCTGTAGGGACAAGACGTGAACATCCCATTAACAACCTGAGAGAGGCCTCTAATGATGAAGAAAACAACAAACACACTGCCGTGCTGCATGAAACTGGCCTCCTTTGTCACAGGTGAAATAACGTAAGCTCCCCCTATGACTACAAGCCAATGCACTTATTGAACCTGACATGAGGGGGATGTTACTGTAAGTTTTATATTGCCCTTCACTCTTTCCGTATGAACATAAACCTTTATTTTCATTTAATAGATTTTATTTTCAGCTCGAAAGTGCATCATGTCCTTCATAAACGGTCTCACAGAACTGCTGCTTTGTCTGGAGGACAATGATGTATGTACAAAGCAGCACTGTGTACTGCAAACATCTAGGTTTTAGATTCAGGGAAACAATGAAACATTCAGAGAATCTTGTTTACAAAAGATAATTCAATTCAATATGATTAAAATTACTTCGGTCGATTAATAATTTCAAGGAGAAACACGGAAGAGTTGTAATCATTGCAGATACACTGTAAGAAACACCTAGTCAGAGTAATCCAGAGAGACAGATTTGATAACAAACCAGAAATATTTCTCAAATATCCCCAACCATAATTAAGAAGCTGTATGAACACTCATCAAATTATGCCGAGGTTTTTTATTCTTAATGATGTAGACGTCCTAGGCCCACTTTCAACAGAATAATCGGTAAAGTGACATGGTTTGCTACCACCTAGTGCCCATTTGGTGTAACTGCGTTTATTTACCTTCAAGATAAAATGTCATTGATTGTGTGTTGCAGAACTACACATGACATTAATAACAGTCTTTTAAAAAAAAAATTTATTCACTGAGCAACAGTCAATGAGTACAAACATTGTATTTCTCTGAATGACAGTCAAACATTTTCTTTCCAATTTAAAAAAGACAATCTTCCTGACTGTAAAAATATAGCCTATCACGTCTGTGAAATGAATCAACATATAAAAATACTTTGCGCTCTAGAGTTGATACTGTTCCTATCATTTCCCCAGCCATTAAAATATCTAGCTCTTGATTATATATTTGTTGAAAGTACATCTACAGTTAGTCAATTAGTAGAATACCGTACAAAAATAACTTTCAGGTTAGATAGCACGTGTAGTGTTTCAATTTCATTTCATTTGAATGTGAAGCTATGTTTTGCTAGATTTAAGATGATGTGCTGTTACAGTATAAATAAAAAATGTAAAACATAGAATTAAACTTAAATATTAAGAAAAAGTTATCACTCGCAACAGAAAAACCCTTAACAATTTTCACAGACAAAAAAGCCTTCATGGCTATGGAAACATCCCAAACTATTCAAATCAACTCACAGTGCATCGAAATGACTTCAAGGCCTAAAGAGGAAAAAAAGGTCCCTTGTCTGAAAACATCCAAGTATTTTATTATACATTTATATCACAGAAAAACAGAAAAGACCAGTTGTCCTAATTTCATCATATCATCACATTGTTTTGGGGACTGATACAGTAATCCACAAAAGGTTAGAACTGTTGTTGCCTCTATGCAAACTACTCTACTGGGCACTTAAGAATAAGACTAAATTGAGCAAACCAACAAAAAAAATGTGTTAATGATTACTTCAGCAGAAACAGTGTGTTAGTCAGTTGGTTGCTGATTACCAGATCTTTGGCATTCCTTATTCAGTCAATTTAAACACAAAGTGAATTGGAGTTATGCAGTGCTTTTGACAGGAAGCAATTTACATTATATTTACACTTCTCTTAAAGGGACAGGAAAACTTAGATTAGGGACAAGTGCAAAGCGGTGATGCTGTGTTGATGGAAGGTTAATAATGAGAGGTTAATGAAGTGGGGAGTTTCATCTGTGGTCAGTATGAAATAGTGTAAAAATGCCTCGTGGTCCAGCACATAACTGCTATTTGTTAATAGGAGACGTGTGTGTGTGTGTGGTGTGTGTGTGGAGGGAGGGAGGGAGTTTATTGTGTGGTCCACATGGATGTTTGCTGTCAATGAGAGGTGTGTGTTTGTTTGTGTGTACTGGATTTGCTTGAACATGTGTCAATAGCTTAGTTTTACATGCTCTTCATGAAAACATGAATGAGATCTAGTTTTGTGTGTGTGTATGAGAGAGAGTGTGTATACTAGATGTGTATGTTGAGGTTAATTAGACCTTCTGTGGTCAGTGTAGCTGTTCTCGATACACAGCACTACGAAGCGGTTGGAGCAGCTGCGGGTGTGTTGGCCCAGCAGTCTGCCTGTTTGGAGGAGAGAGGCCTGGCCCGTCACTGCCATGTCACCTGCCCGCCACGCCTCGCAGTAGTTAGTGGTCATACGGATTCCCACCGTGCTGGAGCCATGCCACACCAGCTTCTGAGGCCTGCGTTCACAGACAACACACACAGAGAGTTAAACACAGACCTTTGACATTTTACATTTAGAGACACTCGTTTCCAGAGTGACTTAAACCAGGGTTCAACTATGTTGTATGTCTTTTAATGGGTCAGCCAAAGCTGGTCACTAACCAAGTGGGGTCCGTCATGACGTTCCGTCCGTCAAAGGAGTAGATGGGGATTGATGGGTCCAACACACCTCCATTCCCAGAGAAGATGTTCATCCAGCTGCCATAGAGCACCTCTCCCTGTGGAAAAGATACGATTAAAGGCACATTTACAGTCACACACTTCCTGTAGTTTCAATGAAGGAAATATTTCATTTAGAAAAATATGACTATACCATAATGAGATTAGTACAACTGTCTTACCACATCATAACCAAAAAACGAAGGACCTATCAGTCCATTGTTTGTGTTTTAGTTGTCATAAGAGAGAACAACTGTACCTTGAGGTTGATGACGGGCATGCTGTAGCGATCTCCCTTCTTGACGATGGTTGCCAGGTCCTGGAGGTGTGAGGACATGAAGGCTCTGTAGGTAGCGGTGAGGCCCATGGTGCGGGCCTGCTGGTAGCACTGGAAATCTGCCCCCCGGATGCCACGCATGTCCCCAGAGAACGGAGCGTTTAGGGCCACCAAGTGCAGCTGAAGAAGAAAAAAGTCAATGGACTTAGACAACACAGCTTAAAACCTTTTAGGGATAGGGGGCAGCATTTTCACTTTGGATGAATTGCATGCCCATAGTGAACTGCCTCCTACTCTGTCCAAGATGCTAATATATGCATATTATTATTACAATTGGATAGAAAACACTCTGAAGTTTCTAAAACTGTTTGAATTATGTCTGTGAGTATAACATAACTCATAGGGCAGGCAAACTTCCAAACAGGAAGTGGAAATTCTGGGGTTGGTTGATTTTCAACTCATCGCCTATTCACATCCAAATAAGATATGGATCTGTTCGCACTTCCTACGCCTTCCACTAGATGTCAACAGTCAGTAGAACGTGGAATGAAGCCTCTAGTGTGATGTGGGACCGGATGGCAGCTATTTGAGTCACTGGTCTGGCAGAATGCCAGTTCCTGGTTACGCGCAGTAGTCATTATATCACCTTGCGGTCCATTACTCTGTAGACAAAACGAATGCTCCGGTTGGAACGTTATTGGATATATATGATAATAGCATCCTGAAGATTAATTCTCTACTTAGTTTGACCAGTTTATTCGACCTGGAATATAACTTTTTGAAGTTATCGTCCGAGTTCGCCTGGACCAGTGCCAGCTTTTGGACATGTGAACTAAACGTGCTAGCAAAAGTAGCTAATTGGACACTAGTAATGGACATTATGGAACAAAACAACGATTTATTGCGGAACTAGGATTCCTTGCACTGAATTCTGATGAAAGATCATCAAAGGTAAGGGAATATTTATGATGTAATTTCGTATTTCTGTTGACTCCAACATGGCTGAGCGCCGTCTCAGATTATTGCATGGTATGCTTTTAACGTTTTTAAAAAATCTGACACAGCGGTTGCATTAAGAACGAGTGTATCTTTAATTATATGTAAATCATGTATCTTTCGTCAAAGTTTATGATGAGTATTTCTGTTATCTGACGTAGCTCTCTGTAATTACTCCGGATATTTTGGAGGCATTTCTGAACATGGCGCCAATGTAAACCGAGATTTGTGGATATAAATATGCATATTATCAAACAAAACATAAATGTATTGTGTAACATGATGTCATATGAGTGTCATCTGATGAAGATTATCAAAGGTTGCTGATTCATTTTATCTCTAATTCTGCTTTTGTGACTCTATCTTTGGCTGGGAAAAATGGCTGTGTGTTTTTTTTGTGGATTTGGTGGTGATCTAACATACATTTTTGAATTTCCCGCACTGCCTTTTCAGCTGAATGTTGGGGGGGGGGTTCCGTTAGAGGAACCTGTGTCCTAGACAGGTTAATTAAGCAAGTCCATGGTAAACAATGTGCAACAGAGGTATAAACCCATAGCATATTGTATATGAAAATGAAGTCTTACCCCCGGTACTGAGTGAACCATATGAGGTAGGACATTATAGTTGGGCATGTAGCTAGTTCCAACTAGTTCCTAAAAAAACAGAGACACAAGCAAAGATTGACACGCCGTGAGTAAAGAAATCCTAAATAAAACATTTATAATAGACTGAAGAGTGGCAGGTAGCACCTAGGTCAGAGCGCTGGGCCAGTAACCAAAAGTTCACTGGTTCGAATACCAGAGCCGAGACGGTGACACGTCTGTTGTTGTGCCCTTGAGCAAGGCACTTAACCCTAATTGCTCCAGGGACGCTGTTTGGATATGCAAAAAAAAAAACATTTCCATTACGCACTTGTGTGTAGCAGGACAAATATAAGCACGCCCCAGATGCAGTGTGCAGTGTAACAACAGTGGGTGCTGTGTTACTGTTGCCACAGTACCTGCCTGTGTGGTCTGCTACGATCTGGTCTGCTCAGGGCCTGGGACAATGCGGAGGATGGGGTCTCTGCTGGGACAGGGATCAGCTCACCAAGCTGGAGAGACAGGACACTCATCACTGAATAAGCACAGGCAACATCTCATTTTCTATGCCAAAGGCTTTTAAGTAACTGAAGACATAACTGTGGGATTGTGGGACTGTAACGGCATACAGTACCTGAACCTTGCGCCAGCCATCTCTGGCTCTAACATAGAGTTCTCCCTTGTCTGAGACGTAGGCCATGGATCCCTCTGCAGCACGGTGGCTCTCCCTCATCAGAGTGATGGTGTTCCTGTATGTGGTCACCTGGGGTGAGAAGAGAGGAAGTTCACACTGAATCATAGACAACAGATAAATCCATGGTGGCAATATGAGAACTGTATAGTGCACACGCAAACTCACACACAAGTAGGTACACAAAAACACATACACACATTTCCCTGTATGTTTACCTATGTTGACTTGGTGAGTATATAAGGAAGTAAGTACCCTACTGGTTGTCTTACCAGATTTTCATAGCCAGTAATCCCAGGAGGACCAGGAGGCCCAGGTGGGCCAGGAATACTCACAGCTGAAAAATAGAACAGTCATACAAAAGTATATCAGTGTACTGTAGGTCTACTAAACATACATTTGTGTATTTTATTAAATACATGAACTTGGAACTCACCCTAAACTAAAGCATGACAGAAAGGCTTAGTTTAAGATGTTGTATTTTAGCGAGCACACAGTGCACAGCTACCTGAGGCATAGACAGGGGGTGGTCCAGGGGGTCCAGTTGGGCCAGGGGGCCCCCGAGTGCCTGGTCGTCCAATGCCAGGAACTCCTGGTTCACCAGGAGCTCCAGGATGACCAGGGGCGCCAACAATGGATTCACCTTTTGGACCCTACATATAAATCATATACAAAATGGCCAGAGACACTGTCATATTTACTGTCATATTTCCAAATGTAACATACAAAAGTAAAAGCTTTATCATGTATGGAAATGAGTGTCTTTTCTATTTAGCTTGACTACAGTTTTTAGTCAAGGTAAATGTATACAAGGTAAATGTATAATGTATACTGTACTTTGTTGAGTATTTGGAGCCTGAAATTACTCACCACAAGGCCTGATCTCCCAGGAAGACCTGGTGGGCCAGGCAACCCAGCGTCACCCTTCTCTCCTTTCATTCCTTCATAGCCCACGTCCCCTTTTTCTCCCTGTGGAACACACAGTTTGGCTGAATCAGTCTATTACATGTACATTTGAGTCATTATCCACAGCGACTTGCAGAAGCAATCAAGGGAACATCAACAGATTTCTTGACCTAGTTGGCTCTGGGATTTGCACTAGCAACCTTTCGGTTACTGCCCAACGTTCTTAACCATTAGCCTACCTGCCGCCCTATGACATGCATAAGAGTTTTACATAACATACATTTCCACTACTTATGCAGTATTTGAGAGTTGAACCGGTAAATGTTCCTTAGAGAACTTAAGGAAAAAGACTCACCACAAAGCCTTCGGGAAGAACACCATCTGAGGAGGGAGAAGACATCTTAGTTAATTGTCGTCTGTTGCAAACATATGTCTGAAGACGCTCATGCATACAGTTTCTGTTATAATTAAGTGCGCTAATTGCCAATAAACAAGTTAAATGGAGGAGAAACTGCACCCTTGGCTGCACATACATACCTGGTTCTCCAGGTGTTCCAGGCAGTCCAACCTCTCCCTTTTCTCCTTTAGCACCTCTGTTTCCTCTCCTGCTACCTTTACAGAAATACAGTACAGGTGTATGAGACAACTGAGATCATCTATAAAAATGTAAACCCTGCTCCATAGGCTGGATAGGTGATCCGATATTGTCAGTGTGATTCATTGATGACTTACCTTGTGATGATCCCCTGCTGCCATTCACCTAAAACACAAGATTGTATGCTTATTATACTGTTATTGTGGATCAAACTTGTTGTGGAAAGATGTCACAAACAATATGGCTAATATAAAATTACACCCAAAACCAGTTCCACATAATTCCCCCAAAATAATCACTAACAAAACAGCTGTACATCCTATACAGACAACAAGTAAAGATGTTTCTGTTCAGTCAAAAACGTTGGGAAATTAAAATGGAGACATGAAGATTCATTTAGGTGTTAAAACATCCCTGCCAGCCTTGCACACACCAGTTAAACATAGAATGAGGACAAGGAGGGCGAGAGGTAGTAAGGAACTCAGTTGAATGTTCTTATTTTGGCCACCTTGAACTGCAGAAAAGTTAGAAGACGGAGAGCAACCATTACACTGGCTGCCTGTGAGTTTTTAAATTCATTTTAAGATTCTTCTATTGTTTCATAAGTCAATCCACAATAGTGCACCCCAATGCATGTCAGACATGTGTTTAAGGTATGTACCTAGTAGGTCCCTTAGGTCCTCTGGCACTTAACTATCCCAAAGCCTAGAACCAAGAGGCATGGAGAGGCAGCATTTAGTTATTATGTCCCCAGCCTGGAATAGCCTGCCAGAGAATCTGAGGGGGGACGAAACTGTGGACAAATTTAAAATAGATCTTTAAACACATCTTTTTAGCTTTGCTTTTCCTTAGGATGCTTTTTAGTGGTTCCGTTTGTGTCATTCTTTCGTTTTTTTTATCTTATGTTTGTTGTTTTTGTCCTGTAACGCACATTGTGTTGCATGAAATGTGCTGTATAAACAAAGCTTGATTTGATTAATAACCTCTTAGCGCTCTAAAGCTGAAAACCCAACAG
Source organism: Oncorhynchus nerka (assembly GCF_034236695.1). Lineage (NCBI taxonomy): Eukaryota > Metazoa > Chordata > Actinopteri > Salmoniformes > Salmonidae > Oncorhynchus > Oncorhynchus nerka. The sequence continues at coordinate 69,773,391 of NC_088415.1, read as the reverse complement.
ATAAAAACCCATGCAACAGCAACATGCCCAGGGTTAATAAAGGAACCGGATCACTCGAGGGAAAAAAAGCTCTTTAAATTTCTACTGGATTTTTACACTGTCAGCATAAAGCAGGCTGAACATTCAAAAGAGTTTGAATTCATCAATTCAGAAATGTATCTATTGAAGTCAATGTGACTATTCAGTGTGGTTGAGATGTTCCAGTCACATATAATGGGACTGTATGATGTCACATATGACCTTATGACCTGCGGAAGAGCAGGAGCCAGCTTTATGCTGTTGTGAGGACCACCACAAACCCAGGAAATGCGGAGGGAGACACAGCACAGCTGCAGACAGGAGGAGAGGAGATGAAGGACTGCCTGTTAGAGGTAAGAGCCCACGGACTTACATGCGCCGCCCCACCCAAAGGGCCTTAAAGGTGCTCAAACACAAACTTACTGGTGTTTTGCAGAACGGTCGGGGACGGACCGGAAAAACTGTCTTAAGATTCAGAGGGAAATTATGACATCAGGCTAGTATTGATGGCGACATAATTGACAGCATCTGGATATCCAATGAAAGCGAGTACTTCATGTGTTGACATTACACCACCACTGGAGACAAATGACCGTTCATTTGTTGCTCTGTTTTGTTTGTCTCCAGTGGGTCTCGTTGCTACTGTATAACATTGCTACTAAAATCAAATGTCCATTCCCATCCACAATGCATTCTAATAATAATAGAGAAACAGCAATGACATCAACACATCAATTCTTACTTACAGTATACAGGCATACTGTACTTACTCCATTGAGTCCTATTACTGGTCCTGGGGGACCGGGAGGGCCAGGAGGACCAGGAAGTCCCTAAACACAATTACATCGATCAATAAATCACAGTCAATGACACCTCACTTTTCTATTAGTTAGTTAGTTGATTGTACTGTAATCCCATAAAATCACGTTCAAAAATGGCGATTCTTACTGGTTGACCAATGGCATCACCCTTGTCTCCCTTCTTCCCTGCCATTCCAGGTCGTCCCTACAGAAGAAAAAGGTAAACACTTACATAGGGCAGATTACAGTGACGGAAGAAACTATCATATAATAACCAAACAAATTAAAACAGTAGTGACAGTAGAGTAGTGACTAAAAACACTAACCGGTCGACCAGGGAACCCGTATTCTCCTTTTTGTCCGGTTGGTCCGATTGGTCCCTTAAAAAGAAAACATGGTATTTTTTCATAACATTTTCACTCAGTAGACAGTAGGGACCAGTTTCCCAGACACAGATTAAGCCTATTCCTGGACTAAAAAGCATGCTCAATGGAAATTCTCCATCAAAAGTACTTTTTAGTCCAGGACTAGGCTTAATCTCTGTCCGGGAAGCCGGCCTTATATGTTTACAGTTGTTTCCAACGTCTATAGCTAAGACCAATGTAACAGAGCATTGATTTAACAAGTCTTCATTCACTCACCATGATACCAGCAACTCCAGGGAACCCACGCTCACCCTGTAAACAGCACCCATACAAGGTCAGAATGCTTATCATCAGACAACCACTACCATACAATGTCTGTTGACCCTAGAGGTATAAAGAGACGTCACCTTTATTCCTTTTGGTCCCTGAGGGCCCCTGACACCTGTCAACACAGTGCCGTCTGCAGCGATCGTGACACCAGAATCCCCCTTCGCACCCTATGATGAGGAAAGACATAGAAGACACAAAGACATGATCACCAGGTCTTGGTTAGGTAATAAAAATCCTACCTATCTGATATAAGGTCTAGAGAATATAAATGCCCTAGCATGCAAGGGCAGTTAACACTAAAGACAAGAGCTTCCTCTGAGCTTACCTTCATTCCTGGTGGACCGTGAAGACCAGGAAGCCCAATGTCACCCTTTGGTCCTCTTGGGCCCTGGGCCAAGATCACAAGAATAATTATGGACAGAAAAGATAAGCGTATTTGAGCATAATGTACTTACAGTATAGTAGGTGAGTCAAGATATATGTTTTATTCATAACTACAGACTCTTCTCATTATGATAAGGAAACTACAAGTTTGTAGTGATTCCTATGTTGATGTAAAGAATATTTGTTGGTCCGTCATTTGAGAAGCAACCAGACGCCAAACTTGACAAATTTATGAAATGGCTTATCCCAGTTAATAATAAGCATGCACCCATTAAGGAAATGACTGTATCGATTGATGAGGAGTTGAAAATTTGTATGGTTGAGAGGGACGAGGCAAAAGAAATGGCAAATAAGTTTGGCTGCACAACCGATTGACAAATAAAAAAATCATGTGACTAAAACTGAATAAAAAGAAGAAGAAACTACACTATGAAACAAAGTAGAATGACATAAAGAATGATAGTAAAAAGCTTTTGAGCACCTTATGAAATTTTGGTCAAAAAGGCATACTCCCCTCCATCATTCATTGATTCAGATGACTCATTCATCATAAAACCCACTGATACTGCCAACTACTTTAATGATTTTTTATTGGGAAGATTAGCAAACTTAGCCATGACATGCCATCAACAAACGCTCACACCACACATGCAAATCTATCTTACCAAATATGAAAGACAAGAGTTGTAATTTTGAATTCCGGATACTGAGTGAGGAAGAGGTGAAAAAAGTATTGCTGTCTATCAACAATGACAAGCCACCGAGGTCTGACAACTTGGATAAAAAAGAGGATAATAGCGTACGATATTGCCACTCCTATTTTCCATATATTCAATTTAAGCCTACTAAAAGTGCGTGCCCTCAGGCCTGGAGGGAAGCAAAAGTCATTCTGCTACCTAAGAATAGTAAAGCACGATTTGCTGGCTCAAATAGCCGACCAATCAGCCTGTTACCAACCCTTAGTAAACTTTTGGAGAAAATTGTGTTTGACCAAATACAATGCTACTTTACAGTAAAGAAATTGCCAACATATTTTTAGCATGCTTATAGGGAAGGACATTCAACAAGCACTTACACAAATTACTGATGATGATAAAAAGATTGTGGGGGCTGTTTTGTTAGATTTCAGTGTGGAGTTTGACATTATTGATCATAGTCTGCTGCTGGAAAAACGTATGGTGTTATGGCTTTACACCCCTTGCAATATTGTGGATAAAGAGTTACCTGTCTAACATAATATATAGGGTGTTCTTTAATGGAAGCCTATCCAACATAATCCAGGTAGAAATAGGAAGTCCCCAGGGTAGCTGTCTAGGCATCTTACTTTTTTCAATCTTTACTAACGACATGCCACTGGCTTTGAGTAAAGCCAAGGAATAAGTTAGTCCTAAATATTTAAAAACAAAAAGCATTGTATTTGGCACAAATCATTCACTAAACCTTTTTTGTGATGAATAAGGTGGATATTGAGCAAGTTAAGGTAACTAAACTGCTTGGAGTAACCCTGGATTGTAAACTGTCATGGTCAAAACATATTCATACAACAGTACCTAAGATGGGGAGTCTGTACATAATAAAGCACTGCTCTGCCTTCTTAACAGCACTATCAACAAGGCAGGTCCTACAGGCCCTAGTTTTGTCGCATCTGGACTACTGTTCAGTTGTGGTCAAGTGCCACAAAGAGGGACTTAGGTAAATGGCAATTGCCTCAGAACAGGGCAGCACGGCTGGCCCTTAGATGTACACAGAGAGCTAACATTAACATGTCAATCTCTCCTGGCTGAAAGTGGAGGGGAGATTGATTTCATCACTACTTGTAATTGGGAGAGATATTGACATGTTGAATGCACCGAGCTGTCTGTTTGAACTACATTTACATTTACATTTAAGTCATTTAGCAGACGCTCTTATCCAGAGCGACTTACAAATTGGGGACTACTGGCACACAGCTCAGACACGCATGCATACCGCACAAGACATGCCACCAGAGGTCTCTTCACAGTCCCCTAGTCCAGAACAGACTATGAGAGGCGCACAGTACTACATAGAGCCATGACTACATGGAACTCTATTCCACATCAAGTAACTCATGTAGGTAGTAATATTAGATTAAAAAAAACAGATAGAAATATACCTTATGGAACAACGGGGACTGTGAAGCAACACAAACATAGGCACAGACAATTGCATGCAAACACACGATAACATACGCACAATACACACACGTACCATGGCTTTTTTGTTGTAGATATGTGGTAGTAGATTAGTGGCCTGAGGGCACACACTTAACCTCTTCAACCTATGGGGGCGCTATGTCATTATTGGATAAAAAAAGTGCCCGTTTTAAGCGCAATATTTTGTCACGAAAAGATGCTCGACTATGCATATAATTGGCAGCTTTGGAAAGAAAACACTCTGACGTTTTCAAAACTGCAAAGATATTATCTGTGAGTGCCCCAGAACTGATGCTACAGGCGAAACCAAGATGAAACATCAAACAGGAAATGAGCTGAATTTTTGAAGCTCTGTTTTACTATCGTCCAAGATGTCTGCAGCATTGTGACGTATTTGTAGGCATATCATTGGAAGATTGGCCATAAGAGACTACATTTGCCAGGTGTCCGCCCGGTGTCCTGTGTCGAAATTATTGTGTAATCTCTAGGTCCATGTGCGTTCCATTTCTTCAGAAGAAAAAGTCACCTGCCACGAAGGATTTATCATCCATAGATATGTGAAAAACACCTTGAGGATTGATTCTAAACATCGTTTGCCATGTTTCTGTCGATATTATGGAGTTAATTTGGAAAAAAGTTTGCGTTTTAATGACTTAAATGTTTTTGTTTTTTTTTTCGTTTTTTTTCTTACCCAAACGTGATGAAGAAAACGGAGCGATTTGTCAACACAAATACTCTTTTTGTAAAAACTGAACGTTTGCTATCTAACTGAGTCTCCTCATTGAAAACATCTGAAGTTCTTCAAAGGTAAATGATTTTATTTGAATGTTTTTCTGGTTTTTGTGAAGATGTTGCTTGCTGAATGTCAGGCATAATACTATGCTAGGCTATCAATAGTGTTACACAAATGCTTGTTTTGCAATGGTTGAGAAGCATATTTTTGAAAATCTGAGATGACAGTGTTGTTAACAAAAGGCTAAGCTTGAGAGCAAATAGATTTATTTAATTTCATTTGCGATTTTCATGAATGTTAACGTTGCATTATGCTAATGAGCTTGCGGATAGATTTACACAATCCTGGATACAGGTTTCTTTCGTAGCTAAACGTGACGCAGAAAACGGAGCGATTTGTCCTAAACAAATAATATTTTTGTAAAAACTGAACATTTGCTATCTAACTGAGAGTCTCCTCATTGAAAACATCTGTTCTTCAAAGGTAAATTATTTTATTTGAATGTTTTTCTGTTTTTTGTGAAAATGTTGCCTGCTGAATGCTAATGCTATAAATGCTACGCTAGCTATCAATAGTGTTACACAAATGCTTGTTTTGCAATGGTTGAGAAGCATATTTTGAAAATCTGAGATGACAGTGTTAACAAAAATCTAAGCTTGAGAGCTAGCATATTGATTTCATTTCATTTGCGATTTTCATGAATAGTTAACGTTGCGTTATGGTAATGAGCTTGAGGCTGTATTCACGATCCCGGATCCGGGATGGCTCGTCGCAACAGGTTAATGTGTTGTGAAATCTGTTGTGAATGTATTTGATAGAGGAAAATATGGTTGAAATGACTAATTATGTATACATTCCAATCAGAAACTGACTAGTCCAAATGCTATAATGTACGGTACATGTGAGTTTTCCCTCTAGCTCCCTTTCCCAATTGTATATAATGTAGTCAGGAGTTAGTAACAATATAGGTCTGTTCCTTAGTTCATTCAGTTGTACAAATCTCCAGGTGGTGGGAACGGGCCATCTCCAAATGGTCGGGAATGTTGATTTATGCTGACTGGCCTTGACTTCGTGCTGATAACGTGGAGGCTTGAGAGTTAAGAGGGGCCCTCTGTTTGTGAAACGGAACGTTTGGAAAACGCTGACGTCATTTTCAGTTTATAACCTGTGGAAATGTGTGTAAGCATTCAGTACTCTCTGGAATTAAACGCTCTTTACCTGGCTTTTAAGACTGGTCTCGATCTACTTCATGCATAATTAATGAACTTACAATTCATTAATGAATTAGAAATGAGTGCTAATTGATTTTGGCAATTAAAGCATAAAGGAATTTAGAATTCCTCTATCAGTATTGTAATGTTTTTTAAATTGTATAACTGACTTAATTTTGCTGCACCCCAGAAAGAGTAGCTGCTGCCTTGGCAGAAACTAATGGGGATCCTTAATACATACAAATACCCAATTCCTTCCCATGGCAGCAAAGACTAAATTAAATCTGTAATACAGTCATTCATAAAATGTACAATGGATCCTGCATGCTATATATGGGGTTATCACATTAAGAATGGAATTGCTCTTACAGGGAATCCTGCTCTGCCAGGCTCTCCTTCGGGGCCCTGTGACATGCAACAAAACACACATATTATTAACGCATGGAATAATACAGTAACATGAAGTGTCTATGCAGCATGTATTAGCAACCATCTCACAGAATACACACATTTCAAGGCTGTAATGTATCAACAATCTTTAGACCTGATATAATCATGATTCAGTGTAAGTGTGTACATACATTATGTAAGTAAGCTAAGCATATGCATTGTATGACCTAACTGTATGTGTTCTGGATCAATTATGCATTATGGTTGTATTAATGGTTGATTGGATGGTTAGGCTGAAACTTAGCTGAACCTAGCTCTAGTAAATAGGCATTGAGGAATTGAAAACAGGCCACTCTGGCTTTACAAATGATAGATGGGACCAGAATGTATGAATCATTATGTCATTGCTCATGCATGACAAAACAATAAATGCAAACTGCCCTGAGGCATATTGATATGTGCCATGCTTCAGCGTCCAGCCCATTTAATGTAGAGCATAATGGTCATTTCCATTAAATTATAATCGACTAGTTTCAGAAATACATATCAACTGAACATTGTGCTTCTCACCATCGGGCCAGGGGGCCCACGGATCTGATGAAACATGCCCTCTGTGTCGTTCAGGAGGAGCTGAGGGTAAATATATGACACACTGATTACAATAGTAAATATGCTGTATCTATACAAGCTATACACTTTACATACTTTACAAACTATGAATAGTTGAAAACCAAGTGGATGGCGATGAATACAATTGCAACATACATCTCAAGTTACTTCATGTAATATACAGTGAGGGAAAAAGTATTTGATCCCCTGCTGATTTTGTACGTTTGCCCACTGACAAAGAAATTATCAGTCTATAATGTTAATGGTAGGTTTATTTGAACAGTGAAAACAATCCAGAAAAACACATGTCAAAAATGTTACAAATTGATTTGCATTGACACCTCACAATCAGAAAGATTTCTGGCTCCCAGGTGTCTTTTATACAGGTAACGAGCTGAGATTAGGAGCACACTCTTAAAGGGAGTGCTCATAATCTCAGTTTGTTACCTGTATAAAAGACACCTGACCACAGAAACAATCAATCAATCAGATTCCAAACCCTCCACCATGGCCAAGACCAAAGAGCTCTCCAAGGATGTCAGGGACAAGATTGTAGACCTACACAAGGCTGGAATGGGCTACAAGACCATCGCCAAGCAGCTTGGTGAGAATGTGACAACAGTTGGTGCAATTATTCGCAAATGGAAGAAACACAAAATAAATGTCAATCTCCCTCGGCCTGGGGCTCCATGCAAGATCTCACCTCGTGGACTTGCAATGATCATTAGAACGGTGAGGAATCAGCCCAGAACTCAAAGCAGCTGGGACCATAGTCACCAAGAAAACAATTGGTATCACACTACGCCCTGAAGGACTGAAATCTTGCAGCGCCCACAAGGTCCCTTTGCTCAAGAAAGCACATATACATGCCCTTCTGATGTTTGCCAATGAACATCTGAATGATTCAGAGGACAACTGGGTGAAAGTGTTGTGGTCAGATGAGACCAAAATGGAGCTCTTTGGCATCAACTCAACTCGCCGTGTTTGGAGGAGGAGGAATGCTGCCTATGACCCCAAGAACACCATCCCCACCATCAAACATGGAGGCGGAAACATTATGCTTTGGGGGTGTTTTTCTGCTAAGGGGACAGGACAACTTCACCGCATCAAAGGGACGATGGACGGGGCCATGTACCATCAAATCTTGGGTGAGAACCTCCTTCCCTCAGCCAGGGCATTGAAAATGGGTCGTGGATGGGTATTCCAGCATGACAATGACCCAAAACACACAGCCAAGGCAAAAAAGGTGTGGCTCAAGAAGAAGCACATTAAGGTCCTGGAGTGGCCTAGCCAGTCTCCAGACCTTAATCCCATAGAAAATCTGTGGAGGGAGCTGAAGGTTCGAGTTGCCAAACGTCAGCCTTGAAACCTTAATGACTTGGAGAAGATCTGCAAAGAGGAGTGGGACAAAATCCCTCCTGAGATGTTTGCCAACCTGGTGGCCAACTACAAGAAACGTCTGACCTCTGTGATTGCCAACAAGGGTTTTGCCACCAAGTACTAAGTCATGTTTTGCAGAGGGGTCAAATACTTATTTCCCTCATTAAAATGCAAATCAATTTATAACATTTTTGACATGGGTTCTTCTGGATTTTGTTGTTGTTAATTCTGTCTCTCACTGTTCAAATAAACCTACCATTAAAATTATACACTGATCATTTCTTTGTCAGTGGGAAAACGTACAAAATCAGCAGGGGATCAAATACCTTTTTCCCCTCACTGTACGTGTGCACACCAATTTGGTTATGAATACTCATGAAGGTAATAACCCCTTAATAAACCACAACAGCTCTATTCCTGGTCAATGTGTGTGTTTTATTTGCGAAACAGCACCCAGACAGAGGATGGGAGTTGTGAGGGGTGGACGTACATCCTGCAGATTGATGATGGGACCTGGAGAGCCGGGAGGACCAGGAGAACCAGGTACACTGTGTCCATCAGGACCACACTCTCCCTGGAAGACACAGCACACAGGACAGTTAGGATACCCCCCCATGAACTCAACATGACATGGAGGACCAGAGAGCTAATATTAATAATATGCATCTCAATCTCTCCTGGCTGAAAGTGGAGGAGAGATTGATTTCATCACTACTTTTATTTATGAGCGGTATTGACATGTTGAATGCACCAAGCTGTCTGTCTAAACTACTGGCACACAGCTCGGACACCCATGCATGCCCCACAAGACATGTCACAAGAGGTCTCTTCACAGTCCCCAAGTCCAGAACAGACTATGGGAGGCACACAGTACTACATAGAGCCATGACTACATGGAACTCTATTCCACATCAAGTAACTGACGCAAGCAGTAAAATTGTATTTAAAAAAAAAACGGATTAAAAAACACCTTATGGAAGAGTGGCACAGACACACACGATAACATACACACTATACATACACATGGATTTAGTACGGTAGATATGTGGTAGTGGTGGAATAGGAGCCTGAGGGAACACAGTGTGTTGTGAAATCTGTGAATGTATCGTAATGTTTTTAAAATAGTATAAACTGCCTTAATTTTGCTGGACCCCAGGAAGAGTAGCTGCTGGTCTATAATGTTGTAACAGGCTTTGATGCAACCACACGTAATATATGATGAATAGTAGATGAGGGTAGAAGAACAGCCCACAACAGGGTTAGTTTGGAGTCGTTCTCCTGTCTAACACTAAACATACCTTTGGTCCTGGATCGCCTTTGTCTCCTTTCAATCCCTGGGGAGAGACGAGTAAAGAAAGCATAGCGCATCAAACACCTTCGTAGTAAGACAGTAAGTAGATGAAAGTAAGCCGGTACGGAAATAGTGGGGGTGCACTGTACCGGTAAAACATGAGACTTCAACAATTATAAAAAATAAAGATTGCAAGAAAACTGTAGGTTATTAAATCAAAATGTATCATAACTGCCTGTCAGCCACATGAAAAATGTGCGAATGGACTTATGCTACAAATGCAGTGTGGTTGGACGTGAATACAAACATTTTGGCTCGGCAGAGATGACTGGCCGTGACCGACACACGCGCGGACAGCAGTGGACACATCAATTAAATCTACTTTAATCCCTGGGTTTAGCTAAGACTTAAGTTCATGGTTACTGCACGTGAGGCATGGTGTACTTTCTGGTTCAATACTGACCCTGGCGCCAGGAAGTCCAGCTAGCCCTTGGAGTCCCTCAGGGCCAGGAGCACCAGGCTCACCCTGAAAAGAGACCGAATAAAGCTGAAGACAGGATAAATTACACAGTATATGGAGACACAACCATCAATGTCCATCATTATTGTAGAAGGTGGTGTAAAATAGATGCAACCAACCTTCACTGACAACCCAGGAGCCCCATCCTTCCCATCTTCACCCTGTAGAAAACAAACAGGATATGCAACTTATCAGATTTCCATGTGAACCAACACTGAACAAAAATATAAACGCAACATGTAAAGTGTTGATCCCATGTTTCATGAGCTGAAATTTTAGAAATTGTCCATGTGCACAAAAAGCTTATTTCTCTCCAATCTGTTTACATCCCTGAGTGAGCATTTCTCCTTTGTCAAGATAATCCATCCACCTGACAGGTGTGGCATATCAAGAAGTTGATTAAACAGCATGATCATTACACAGGTGCACCTTGTGTTGGGACAATAAAAGGCACTCTAAAATGTGCAGTTTTGTCACGTAACACAATGCCACAGATGTCTCAAGTTTTGAGGGAGCGTGCAATTGGCATAATGACTGCAGGAATGTACACCAGAGCTGTTGCCAGAGAATTTAATGTTAATTTCTCTACAATAAGCCACCTCTAACGTAATTTTAAGAATTTGGCCTCACAACCGCAGACCACATGTGACCACTTTAGCCCAGGACCTCCACATCCGGATTCTTCACCTGCGGGTTGTCTGAGACCAGCCATCCGGAAGGCTGATGAAATTGTGGGTTTGCACAACCGAAGAATTTCTGCACAAACAGTCAGAAACCATCTCAGGGAAGCTCATCTGTGTGCTCACCAGATTCTTGACCAGTTCTGTGTCGTAACCAACTTCAGTGGGCAAATGCTCCCCTTCAATAGCCACTGGCACATTGGAGAAGTGTGGTTTTCACAGATGAATCCCAGTTTCAACTGTACCGGGCAGATGTCAGGTGGCGTGTTTTGCGTCGTGTTGGCGAGCGGTTTGCTGATGTCAAGGTTGTGAACAGAGTGCCCCATGGTGGCAATGGGGTTATGGTATGGGCAGGCATAACGCAATGGACAATGGACACAATTGCATTTTGTTGATGGTAATCTGAATGCACAGGGATACCCTGACAAGATCCTGAGGCACATTGTCATGCCATTCATCCGCTGCTATCACCTCATGTTTCAGCATGGCCCCATGTCGCAAGGATTTGTACACAATTCCTGGAAGCTGAAAATGTCCCATTTTAAGTTAGGGCAAATCAAGTCAGAAATGTTCAAGTGGAAAATTTCATGTTTGTAATCTTACCTTTGGTCCTGCAGAGCCAGGAAGACCAGGAGGTCCCTATAGAAGAGAGTAGATAATAACAGTTATTCTCATGAAAACTTAAGGAGAAAGACCATTTACAAGTACTTCAAAACTACAGGAGACACACACATACACCACTCTCACTCACCTGAGGGCCTTTGAGTCCTACGCCAAGGAGCATGTCATTCTTCCCAGACCCCTCCATATCCTGCAAGCACCAACACACAACATTGTTGCATTCAGAATCAATAGAGACAAAACAAGTCAACCGTATGATAGGAAACTGACTCAACAGTAAAATCAACAAAACAGCACCTCGACAAACAATCCTGCTCCTGGGGGTCCGGGGGGGCCAGGCAGCCCGCGAGGGCCAGTGTTGCCCCTCTTCCCCTCTGGTCCCCTCAGCCCTGTAGCTCCTGCCAACCCTTGGTCACCTGGTTCACCCTGCAGGGAAGAATAGGCCCATTAAATTGACTATGAAGAACATGGTATAGTTTTGACTTGACAATAAAGTAGATGTTACTGCGTGTCAGCAGCATGATTAGGAACTTAGGTCTCATTGTTTGATTAATGCATTTTATAACTGATAACTGAGTTATCAGATGGTTAGAAATACCTTCGGTCCAACTCGTCCTTGTTCACCCTATGTGAGGAAGAGAGATCGGTTAATGTAAACATTTGCAATGGAATTGGTTATAGGGGATCAAATCAGCTGCCGACAATCAAATGCCGACAATAGCCTCCAGAGTAACTATCATCTTACCTTCAGACCTTTAGGCCCCGTCGGCCCAACATCCCCATCCAGACCAGGTTGACCCTGAAATCAACAGCAGAGAGATGTGATGTCACAACCGCCGCTCTCTGAATTTAATGCACAAACAGGTCCCACAAGTGACTAGTCAACCATGACCAAGACTGTGTTGCTTTCCTTCGAGTGATAGTAGCAACCATAGATACTGTTGCAAAGATAACGTTCAAAAATTCATTTAAAAGGTTTCTCGACATAGTAATTATTGATTATTTTTTAACTTTATTGAATCCCTCAGAATTAGTTACTTTCCAACATAAAATATAGCATTCCTCTGTCTAAATAGTTGTACATTTTTTTTAAATATAAATCATTGCCAGCCTGTGCCACCATTGTCCCTTTTGCCATTCCTGAAGGAACAACATGGCTCATTGACTGTAAAAAATAAAGGGCAAGCTCCATAAATGCAGTTAGTGAAAGCACGCAGGCAACAGACTTATATAAAAAGGCAGGTTCTCTCCAATGTACAGTAGCTTGACCATGTTTGATCTATGAAGCACATAGCTCAAGCTTAATGTCCATCAAGGCCGTTAAAGTCCAACCTGGGTTGTTTCCCGCTAAATGAGAGGATTGGGAATGAGCATAGACCCCATGATGGTTTCATAGATGGGTAAACAATTCAAAGCAGAGGCACATGTGCGCACACACACACACAGGAGTGGCGTACCGCAGTTTCGTGGGGCCTCCGCAAGGTCTGAGCAAGGCCCCCCCTGTTAGAAGTTTTTTTTTTTTTTGGGGGGTTCTACATATTTTGCCAAGGGCAAAGAGAAACATTTTACAGTTGTATAGCTAATCTCATGCTATTCTACACATTTTGTCATGGGGGTTAAGAGCAATTATGCTGTTTTAAAGCTAAATTCCTTGCAATTCCACACATATTATTGCCATGGGGCAGAGAGAAAACATTTGAGTTTTATAGCTCATTTCATGATATTCTACACATTTTGCAATGAGGGTGAGAGAATTTAGCATTTTTAAAGCTAATTTCTGTCTATTTTACACATTTTGCCATAAGGCTGAGAGAAAATGTTGCAATTTTACAGCTAATTTTCTGTAATTCTAAACATTTTTGCCATGGCTTGTGACCTGTTCATATAGAGTACCAGTCAAACGTCGGGACACACCTACTCATTCAATGGTTTTTCTTTATTTTTACATGAAGACCTGTGGCGGTCCTTATGAGAGCCAGTTTCATCATAGCGCTTGATGGTTTTAGCGACTGCACTTGAAGAAACGTTCAAAGTTTCCGGTTTGACTGACCTTCATGTCTTAAAGTTTTGATGGACTGTTGTTTCTCTTTGCTAATTTGAGCTGTTCTTGCCATAATAAGGACTTGGTCTTTTACCAAATAGTGCTATCTTCTGTATACCACCCCTACCATGTGACAACACAACTGATTGGCTCAAACGCATTAAGGAGGAAAGAAATTCCACAAATTAACTTTCAACAAGGCACACCTGTTAATTGAAATACATTCCAGGTGACTACCTCATGAAGCTGGTTGAGAGAATGCCAAGAGTGTGCAAGGTTTTCATCAAGGCAAAGGGTGGCTACTTTTAAGAATCTCAAATATAAAAACACTTTTTTGGTTACTGCATGGTTCCATATGTGGTTTTTCATAGTTTTGATGTCTACACTGTCTACACTGCCCCCCCCCGCACAAGAGGCCCACAGAGCTAGTGGGGCCCCCAACCACACAAAGACACACACACACTCATCCCATGTACAGTAAGTTAAATGGCGCAGGCTGTTAGAAAACATGGTTGGAGAGAACAGTCTGCCTTTTCAAGCCTACTGGTTCAGTGAAGGAACCAGGGAAATACCTCGCCAGAACCAAGCCCAGAGCCGAACAACCCTGAGCCAAACTCAGAGTCAAACCCAGAGCCCAAGCCAGAACCACTAAACCAATCCTCATTCACCTGAAACAATAAAGGCCAGGGATAACCAGGTCAATAACAACAGAGAGTGGAGAGGAAACCACTGTCAACTACAATGCATACACATACAGAAGAATATAAAATAACATTTACAATACAAAATAAGGGTGGGAACATCAATAACAGTTGAAAATGAGTGGTAACAGGTGGAAACATCAATAATGGATATTAGGGAGAACATGAGATAGACAACTCACCGGAGGTCCAGGTTTCCCAACAAGGCCATATCTGCCAGGAGGACCTGGTTGTCCAGTGAACAGGCCTTCCGAGGCATTGAAGGGACTGGTGGGTCCTGGGGGGCCAGGTTGACCTGGAGGGCCAGGAGGACCCTAGGAGAAAATCATAAAAGTATCACATCACTATAGTGGATTGGTCTCAACTATACAGTAGGTGATCAGATGAAACGACACCACCTGTTGGATATGGGATGCCATAGCACATGTTTAACATTGAGAGATGAACACTTGTAGCCTCTTACTTCAAGCCTGAAGTGTAGCGAAACCTATAGTGATGTGATTTTTTTTTTTTTAATGAAATCTTGCAAGATCAGGCTGGCAGTATGTGGCTAAAATACTCCTCCTAGAGACATTTTATTAGAGAAAAACAACAGATAGGCTGACAGCAGAATGAACGTTCTTACTCTGATCAATTCTGTATTGTCAAGGTCTCCAAAACCAGAGCCGAGTGCATCCTCTCCATACTGCAATGCAACAGAAAACAGGCAGTTAAAGACGAATCCCCACTTGATCCCCAGTTCAACCCAATGTTTTCAGGATGTTACACTGCTACCCACTGGCACACTGTGTGATCTGAGGGGTCCGAGAGGTCCAGGGGGGCCTGGAGGCCCTGGTAGTCCTGCTCCTGGGTCCCCCTGCACAGAAGAGAACAAAGGGTATGACTAACTGCCTATCTCACACACATTGAATATACATTTTTCCTTCTTACATCTTTTATTACTGTACCTTGTCTCCTTTGACTCCAACCTCCCCTGCCAAACCTGGGAAACCTTGAGGTCCTCTCTGTCCCTGTGGGTATTGCCATAGATTCTGTCATTTCTTAAGACATGCAGTATTTATGTATGACCATGACAGAACAGTACACATTTGACACAAGACCAGATTTACTCACTGGATCTCCATCTTCACCCTTGCTTCCCTAAAAAAAATTGAACACTCCTTTGATTTATCTTTTCAGTCTTGTCAAGTGAAGGTAATAGAAAACATAATCAAACATGTACTACGATCACAGAGTAATGGATGATTATAATGACATAAAGCTCACCAGCTGGCCGTCCTTCCCTGGCACCCCAGGGGCCCCTGTTGGCCCTGAAGGCCCCAGAGGGCCCCTGGGTCCTGGCTGGTGGTGCCCAGACCTTCTACCCTCAGAGAGAGTGGGGGGGCCAGGGGGGCCACGGGGACCAGCAGGACCTATAGGCCCAGGCTCTCCTCGCTCTCCTTTCAGTCTGTGGCTAAGAGGTCCACCCTGATGATCAGCACAAAGAGGAGAATGTTGTATAAGAAGATGTATTAAATACTGAATCATTAATTAAGCATTTAAGGGACATCAGGTTTTGAGGCACGTAACATCTAAGCTATTACTTACATCCCCTGACATCTCTGGCTCCTCTGTCTGGTGGGGTCCTGAGAGAGGAACAAGAGACACCAATAGGATTAACCAATGAGGCTTCAATAATGTTAACCAGGTAGGGATATATGATGTATTCAACCAACGATATCAACCAGTGAACGACAGATAAGATTGATCAATGCAAAGAGAAAATCCAATAACAGTTGACATAGTCACCGGACGAGTTAAATCAAGAGCTCATCAGTTATTTCCCTGGACTGCCATAAGATGATAGGGTAAGTGCATGGTGAACCTGCCTTCCCCACCTCTGAGATGCATCTCCTGATGGGCCTCCTCTGTGGGGGTCAGGTGTCCTGAATACTCATCTAGCTCCACCTCCGGAGACTCTGTGGGCGGGGCTCGCACAGGCCCGCTCAGCATGTCCTCTGGCTGGAGGGAGAAAAACATTTACGAGGAAGAGAGAGAGATAAAGAGAATGCGAGAAAGAGAGCGCACGAGAGAGAGAGAGGAAAGTACATTTGTAAAACAATGTGCAACTTATTTTAAATATACAGGAAACATCCAGCGATCTAAAACATTTGGACGAGAATCAAATAAGAATAATAAGAACAGACAGCTTACATCATATATGTATTTGTAGTAATTGGGGTCAGATTGTGGGATGTTTAAGGGCAGAGTGACATGACATTCTGGGACAAGTACAGTGTGTTACAAGGCTAGTGGTGGGAGGATGAAAGCGAATGTAGCTTACACATAGCCAGAATCTGGAGCACCCCCGGAATGGAAGAGAAACAGACACTGTATCGGTGTTTGCTTCCTATTGACAAGGATGTGGTGGTTGGCCACATTTTCCTTATAAACAACCACTGCTACCAGTAGACATAACAGACACATCAAAGGCCAGTGCAAATACTTAATATGGGGGGAACATTAGTGTTAGGCCATAGACAAACACACTATCCAGGTTATACTTCCACACTCCCTTCCCACAGGGGGCAGCGGCAACCTTGTCCAAATGCTGAGCCTGGTTGATAAGCACACCAAGTGCTGCTAATTAAGGTGATCGTCAGTCAGTCTCCCACGGGGAAAGCCGTGAGGTTGCTGGGTTTGTTTGGTGGCCATGAGGTCTTTAGTTTGGTATTTTTCCTTTTTGTACATATTTATGTTTTGTCACCCAATGAACAAATTATAATCCGCTTGGACTGGCCAACACGGAGCTGGCCCTGAACTTTTTTTATTTTTCAAAATCTAGAGATTGTTATAAATTGTGAGTTGTCTGTTAATTTTGATGTATATTTTAAGTGTTTTTGACTGAGTGAAAAATGAGTGAGCTACAGTAGCTACTTTTCCGAGTCTATATAACCAGCTTATCAGGCTCCATCTCCGTATGCTTCATTCTATACCTAGAGGACTCTTTTGTCCAGGAGTGATAAGTATATATTTAGTCTATATCTGTTGTGGTCTAGTACTGTCTAGTACTTTGCTAGCTACGGCCATCTATTTTAAGTTCTGCCTGTCTTCCCAGTAGCCTATTTGGTGTGTGAACTCCTGACTGCTCATAATTTGCAAATAGTTGTTGACACATCAATCAGGATCAATGGGCAGGGCGATTTGTTTTGGTAATCAGTGGCTGTATTGGAGGGGGGAGTGGTTTCACCTCTCCTAGGCAATTAGTAAAGGGAGGGGTGTTCTCCACCTCTGCTGGGCAATTAGTGTTAAGAGGATGGCTCCACACCACTCTCTCCTTTTAGTATCTTACCTAGTTATTTACAGATCTAATTGTGTTTTGATCGCTTTGTCAACAATGTGTTTTCTATACCTGTTCACACCTCTCCCTGTAGGCTTTGCAGATGCTCCCCACCCCTTGTCTGCAACCCTTCTAAAGTACTGTACCCTGCACACAACCCATGTGGAATTCTGGGTCTTTGGCAGTGTTTGGATCTGCGGTCAAAATGCCGAGTTCATCTCTGCTGCCCTTCAGTCCCTTGACTTTTTGGCCCTGAAGGAGACATGGATCACTCCAGAGAGAGCAGCTGGAGTAGCAGTGTTTTCTTCATCTGACTGTTTTCTCTCATAGTCCGAGAGCATCTGGTCTTCTAACCTCAACACTATAGCCCTACAGTAACCACAATGTATGCTCACCCTGGGCGCCGCTGGATGACTCTCAGTACTGTATCTGATTTATTTTGTTTACCCTTGAATTTTGAATAGGCTCGTTCATATTTCCTTAATCTGGTGCTTACCTGTTTACACAAATGTAAGCACCACAATTGTAATGCAAAGATGAATGAAAGTAAACTAAATATAAAAATCAAGCAGAGTACTGGCAAGATTCCTCCACGGTGGTTGCTTTAGTTTCAGGCCCTGCTTAGCCTAAATGCAGAGACTATTCTTCTCTCTGCTGAAATAAATGATCGTCCTTCAAGATGTGATTTAAGTGGATTTGTGTTTCATTCAAGGAACTGCGATGTAGGGAACACCTTGATAGTGGAAAAAAAAGTGTAGGATCCCTGAGGTGTGGTGATAATACATTTACTAATTCAATAATTGTGTTTCTAATACACGGTTATTTACTGATACTTATGGGTGAGACTTGGGCGGAGATGTATTGCAACTGGCGTTAAACGTGCATTGGAATGTCAAGATGTGTGTGGCCGTTTTTAGGGGATTTACTGAACCGTTTCCAGATATATGCACGCCCCCACACAAGGGGTCCGTTATCGGCGATATACTGGATGTGTGCAGGGCTGTAAACGTGTCTTTCCATGCAGTGATGTGCATTCAACACAGTCCTCAAATGCTGATTTCTCAAATAAATGCACACATTCATTCAGGTTACAGACATGTAACAAGGCTTAGGACTCCTAGACTTAGCGAGTGCAACAATGTTAGCAGGCTAGTAACTGGGGAGAGAGGAACTGAATCCCTCTACTGGAATATGTGCCCCAAGTGTTCACTATTAGGTACTTGTGTTTTGTACCAGTACAAATTGAAACGGATAAAACAGACAGATGCTCCACTGCATGTCAAAGTGTTGCTCAGTCAGCGACGTTCCTTGTCCAAGCCAATCTTAGTTGAGCGGGTGGATGTTCTTTCTCTCACCTCTGCTCAACCAGTGTCCGTTGACAGCCTCTCACTGAACACAATCTCTCACCCCATGCTCACCCTTGCTGTTTCCTTTCTTCGTTTCATGTCATTCATCGTTTCGTCCCCACTCCCATCTCCAGAAGCCTGGAATACAGAAGACATCACCACCCATCTAAACACGATATTGACACCAGTGACCTAGAAGTAGAATTTCCCTAACTAACCACTAGAGAGAACTCATAATTCACGTAATTTAGGCGAAGAAAGGCAAGAGTAGTGGCAGCTATGGATGTGCGTGAGAGCCAGTTAAAGTGAAAATCAACCAGTATTCCCTATTTTGAACACTATGGGGAGCCATCTTTATGCAAAGTCAAGCCATGGATAAAAGTCCTGCCAGCCAAACGCTCAACACGTTAGTCAATAATTTGTGCTGGTGAGGCCTCTATAATGTCAGGAGCTCAAGGCTATGGATGCATACATATCAATAGAACTGAATGTGTATTGTCAGGCTGTGGTGTGTAAACACTCACATAGGGATCATCTTCCTCACACTGCTCCTCTGCAGCCCTGGGGTCTGATTTGATCACCAGCTGCTGGATATAGCCCTGTACAGAAGGAGAGAATGAGATATGTGATGTATGATAAGGAGTTATTGTGCTGCTATAGCTAACTTAGAGAGAGATTCTGATCTGGGATCAGTGGGATGTAAAATACTGGCCCCACAGTCAGTCAGTATGGAACACAGCAACCTACGACATTTACTGCTGTAAAATCATAAGACACAATATTGCATAGAGAGACAAAGACCGCCAGAACACAAGACCAAAGAGAGCGAGTGAAATGAATCAAGGCTGCATCAGAACAAAACTCGTAGCTTTATTGTCCTGGCTGGTTTTGATGAGCCAGAGCTATCTCTTCACACAGAGTTTTGCCCAGCATGACAGACCACAGTGTTCTTTTGGCTCTGTGGGACCCCCTTATTCTACCGCCTTCTCTACCCCCTCCTCTCTCTCTCTCTCTCTCTCTCTCTCTCTCTCTCCCCTCTCACCCCTCCCTGGCCCTTCTGCACTGACTGACTGTGGTTTACCCCTCTTGGCCCTCTCAGGCCCCTCGCCAGTCCAGCACCAAATTGTCTCACAACAACAAAAGGTAAAGCTGCCCACTTTGCTGCTGTCACCATGGAAACCACTTTCCAAAACACACACCAGAACTCTCAAGGCACAGCAGCATACTAATAAAACACGTTGCTGGATGGTTCATTTAGGGGCATGGAGAAAGTCCCATTCACTTCATCATAGAGTTATTAGTCATATCATGTACAGGGTACAAACGGTATACACCGCCCAAAAGGAAATGCTCACTTGCAGGTTCCTTTTCAACAATGCAACAACAATAAGAAATAATAAAAGAGAAGAATACGAACATAAAGTAAATAGCTCAGTGTTTGACCTAATAGAAGCGGGCTTTAGGGGAAGTTTTGCTCTTGCTCTGACACCCAACAACATTATTAATAGGAATATTTTCATTGGTTATATTGAACCAGCTGAATAGTTCTCTCTTCCTAGATAATATAACATATTTCAATGGTCTCACTCTAACTACACTAGATGACAGTCAATGTTTGATAGCTGGGAGATGTTGTTTTGACTAGACCAGACCAGACACGACTATCACCCCCTTAATTCCTCCGTTTTTCTTCTCAGAGAAGCAAAAAAACTGGAACAGACATCACAGGACACATCAATGTGAGGAGCAGAGCTGACCACGGGTCTGTTTATTAAACAAAGTTGATCTCTCCCTTCCTCTCTGAGAAACTGCCAGGACCTCCCATCAGGACACAGACTATCAATGGCTGTCAAATTTCAGGATGTTTGGACCGGAGTTATACAACCTTATATGAGCTGATTCTGAGAAACTGTGATCAAGTGACTATAATCCATGACCGAGCACATTCATACATGAATCACTGTATATGATACAGCTAAACGTTCTTGTTTAAAATCCGATATTGTATGCTAGACAAGTGGTGCACAGCGAATGGGAAGATGTCCCAGCTGTGGAGCTTTTAGTTCAGCAGTTAAGACTAATTCAACACAGATGACCATTGAGTCTTTTATCATGTTAATTGAGTAATGTTCACGCTAACACAGACTGGGCAAACAGAGTAGGACTCACAATCCACACAGTGCAAGTCATTTGTGCAAAGAATTAAACACAGACAGAGAGAGAGAGCAAGAGAGCCCAACCCACCCAAACCCAGC
This sequence comes from Oncorhynchus nerka, assembly GCF_034236695.1. Lineage (NCBI taxonomy): Eukaryota > Metazoa > Chordata > Actinopteri > Salmoniformes > Salmonidae > Oncorhynchus > Oncorhynchus nerka. The sequence continues at coordinate 69,752,223 of NC_088415.1, read as the reverse complement.
ACACAAACTCAGTGACATGGTACTGTAAAATGATCAGAAGCAACCACCGACTTACCACAAACCTCTCCAGGCCAGTCCCTCCAGCGTTGCCCACAAAGATGCCTGAGCTGGGCTCAAAGCTGAGCTGGCGGCTGCTCCTGTGGAAGGTCTCTGCTTGGAAGTCATCACAGTTCATATAGAGGCACACTTCCTGGTCCTGCACTGACAGAGTGAATATTGTCCACTTTTTGGTCATATCAGGCACCTTGAAAGACACCACCTGCTGGCTGTGTGAGGACTCCTGGCCCCCCTCGGTGTAGTACAGCTGAATCCTCTGAGTCTGATCCTCCACGGCTGTCAGCGCCAGCCCCAGCTGCACCACCCTCTGCTGGGCATCAGTGATGGCGAACAGCACCCCTCCCTGGTTGCTGCTGGGCCTGATGGTGACGATGATGGCAAAGTCCCTGAAGAAAGGGTCGGGCATGAAGGTCTTGGTGAGGCGTCCGATGTTGGCGCCGGGACCGAAGTTGTAGGCCGGCCGGAAGCCCTCATAGCCGGTGGTATACGAGACAGAGGGAGGGAGCGGCACTCCGATCAACTCAGTCAGGTCTAGGTGGCCTGTAGAGCCAAGCTCTGTAAGCAGGAGGAAACGCAACAGAATCTTGAAATCAAAACACAATGAACAGAATCACGTGTATGAGCCTAAAGCTGTATAGAAAACTCTGTGGCAGTTAGCCTAGCAGTTAAGAGCATTGGGACAGTAACCGAATGGTCGCTGGTTCGCGTTGTGCCAGTGACCGAAAGGTCTCTGGTTCAAGTCCCCGAGCCGACTGAAAAATCTGTTGATGGGTCGTTGAGCAAGGCACTTAACACTAATTTCTCCTGTAAATCACTCAGAATAAGAGCGTCTGCTAAATGACTAACATGTAAATATAATAGATGGCTCAGTATTACTATAGATATCAGTACCATTTCCATTATCAGCATAACTCAAAATCACAATAACATCCAATGCTCTCATCAAGATGTGTCACCATACTCTACGTCATCAGGTTACGTAACTTCACCACTGCAGTCAGAACCTCAGCCACTGGAACCTTTATGGAACTCCTCCTCCAGTGTCAATTAGGAGACAATATCATACATGTATGTATGTGCTGTCACCTGACCGTGATCAGTCCCTGGGCATCATCACAATCACTATTGCATGGTTGTATGCACTTGAACACAAAAGGTAGGTTTTTCCAGACACAGATTAAGCCTAGTCCTAGGCTAAAAAGCACTTCCAATGGAAATTCTAAATTGAACATGTTTTTTACACCTCGATCATGTGTAGTACAGACTATAGAATGTTGTAGAATGCCATAGTAAATACTACAGTATTAGCCACAAAAAAAACTCTAGTAAATACTACAGTAATGTCTGCAAAAACACTACAGTCCACAAAAACACAACTTTTTAAACTATAGTAAATACTACAGTATTTAATTTGCATTCCCCTCCCCCATATCACAATTTGTGCCACCCATAAGTGAGAAACATACATGCCAAGTATATACCATATATTGTGTTCCCTACCTACTTACAGGTTATGGAAAATGTGCTCTTTTAGTATTTCTCCTGTAGGTTCCGTGAAGGAGAAAGCCTCCACTTCTATGTCAAAGATAATAAAATATTACAGAAAATACTACATTCTGCAAAAACACTACAGTAAATACTACAGTTTAGTATAGTCCGCAAAAACACTACAGTAAATACTACAGAATACTTCAATCCACAAAAACACTAATTACAATAGTAATTACTATACCCTGCCCATTCCCCTCCCTCATAACACAATTTGAGCCACCCATCGGTGAGAAACCTATATGCCAAGTATAGACCATATTATAATAACATATATTATATTGTGTTCCCTACAGGTTATAGAAAAGTGCCGAAGTGCTGAACCATCTGTTCAGATCCCAGTTCTACCTACCTACTTACCTACCTACAGGTTATGGCAAATGTGCTCTTTCAGTATTTCTCCAGTGGGTGTCCTGAAGGAGAAAGCCTCCACTTCCATGTGATAATAAAACAAAAACACTACAGTAAATACTACAGTATAGTGCAGTCTGAAGAAATACTACAGTATACTTCAAACTATATACTGTAGTTTTCTTTTACTGCAGTATTTTAACTGTAGTTAACGGTAAACACTACAGTGAATAAACTGTAGTGTTTTTGCAAACTTTAGTCTGCAAAAACACTCAATTCTGCAAAAACCCTACAGTGACTACTATACTAATTTGTAATGTGGGTAGTACAGGTCTAGGCTTCTAACCTGTGTCCAGGAAACCATACCAAAGAGTGCAAGCACAGTATAGGAATAATATCTCATTCTACCATAACCGATGTGGCCAGGGTCTCCCAAATCCATCTATCCTCATCACTGAGCCTAACGACCCCTTAAAGAGTCAAAAGATCACCTATGGCTCATTGCACTCATCCCCCCCCCCCCCCCTGTCCAGACCATAATGCTCCCCAACATAACCTACAGACACTTGCCGTAAAGCCTTCACAATTGGGGTTGAGGGGCCTATCATCGTGGCGTATAGAGAGAGGGCTTAGCAGAGAAAGATACCAGTAGTACCACATTCTCTCCATTCTCCCCCACATGCTGTTCATCTCCCTTGGCGAACACTATGACCCCAACATTCCACTGTGGTAACCTCTTGGCCATTGGTTTCACCTCAGTCTGGTCAAGTATTAACCCTCATCTTCACATCAGTGGGCCTCTCTGCCCACAGACTAGACATGGTCTCTGATTGGGTCTGTAATTCCTCAAATTAGCAAAGTGGGAAAAGACACGCCAATTAGGGAGGAGGGTGATAGTGTTTGAACATCCTCCGCTCAGAACAAATGCCTCCCACAACATGCAGCCTCACACAAACACTGACTGAGTCACACAACCCAGACTGCCACAACCGAGCCAATCTATTAGTGGGATCAGAGAAAGTTCACGTAAAATAGTTTGGTAGGAATATATCCAAACATACATCTGACGTCCTCAAAGAGGACCCTGCCTGTTTTAGCATATTGACACAGTAATGCAAATAACGTACGGGTGAATGGTGTGAACTGTCTAAAGTTCTGTAAATAGGTTGTCATACTGAGTGGATGTCTGGGAGAGTGAGTTACTGTCGATGGCCGGCTATAATCAAAGCTGGATCGACAGACCGACATCCTCCTTGGACAGGCACATTGTGGAGAGAAGCTGTCAGAGTGTAACACCTACAGTACAGCTCAGACAGAGGAATAGACAGGAGAGCCCTCATGAAACTTATGGTTTACTACAAAAGTTACCAACACATTTTATTCTGAGAGAGCTTGCAGAATGTGGACACAACTTTGTTCTCTTTGTCCAGTGATTTTCTTGGAGTCTATGTACTGAATTATTATAGTCAGGCAACACTATAACCGGTGCACCATCCATTTCAATTCTGAAAAAGTTGTATTGCTCCTCTCATCTCCAGCCTCTTGATATCAGTCCTCCCTCCCATACCTCAGCCATCTGTCCGTCCCCCATTCCCCACTCTCTCTCACCCCACAATCCAGCCCAGCCAGGCTCTGAAACAATTCTCACACTCCTCAGACCCTAATTTCCTCAGGTTCCAGGAAGGCTCCTGGCCCTAATCCTATTATTTTAATATCATGTGATAGGGATTTAATTTGGAAACCAAGGAGCTAGCAGGAAACCTGCTCCCCTCAACAATGCACAGCCTCAATTAGACAAGTTAAAAATGCTTAGCCACGCTCAGTAATCTTGAGCAGGCTGTGAGGGAACACACTTCCGAATCCCTGTCATGATCCCACTACAAGTATCAGCTTGAGACTACTTTAACAAAAAATAATGGACCACCATGAGTCTACAGCTCCACAGCTGCCACATTGTCAGGGTCTTTAGATTCTTTCAGGGGAAGTTTTAGAGCATTATGCTAAGTCGATGACTGAGAACTCACAGAGCATTGGTTCTATTTCATTGAACGTGCAAGCCAAGTGTAGAAACCAGTAGCAGAAGTGTTTGTTATTTAAACACAACATAAAATACTACTTTTTTGGACAGAATCCCAAACGGAAATGAAACTGAAAAAACTACTTCACCCAGCACACTCCAGGTGTTCCTCGACTCCTGCACAGCACAGAATAACTCACCACGACTCTTCCACATTTTCAGAGGTATTTTCTTAGCCTTGGGCTTGATCTCTGTTGTTCCAGCACCTGCGGGCTCATGTGCGCTCTGTAGAGGTGTACCCTGAACAGGTGCAGTAGTGTACACCTCTGTCTGGGTCCCCACCTGGCCCACCTCTGTCCTTTCCATTGTCCAAAATACCTTGGTGGTGGTGAGGACCTCGGTGGTGGGGGGCTGTGTGGTCATCTCCTGTGCATTCCCCCAGAGCACACTCCACCATTGGCCATGAACAGGAGCCATGAGCAGCAGCAGCAGACTGCACAGACGCAGGACAGCCATCCTGTCTTGATGCTCCAACTACCGACTAAAAACTTAAGTATGTTCTCCAGTATGTTCACAGATCAGCTCTCATGCTCCACTCTCTTCCCTGCTTCTATCTGCTCTCTCTCTTTCCCTGCTTCTATCTGCTCTCTCTCACTCTCTTCCCTGCTTCTATCTGCTCTCTCTCTCTCACTCTTCCCTGCTTCTCTCTCTCTCTTCCCTGCTTCTATCTGCTCTCTCTCTCTCACCTGCTTCTAACTGTGCGCTCTCTCTCTCTCTCTCTGTTCTGCTCTGCGATTAGCGGTGACCCCTGCTCCAGACCCCCTCAGCACCACGCAGACTTAGGTATTTCACAGGCAGCACAGCAAGAGCAGTAGCTCTACCCCACGTCTGGCTCACTTCACTCTGGCTCCCATCACAGTGGGTGGGTGTTAAGAGGATGTAAGTGCCAGCTGTAAGCCACAGCCCCCTTCAGTAATGCCATCCCCGTCTGTATCCCATTATCATCAACTCTAGTACAGCTTACATGTAGGAGCTGGCCATCAACAGTCGTTGCTTACTAAACAAACAGTTTAGGGGCACCGTGACATTAACTCTGGTGTTTTTGATCCTGTAGTATGTTCTCCATTTTCTTTTTAAAAAGTAAGCCAACATGTTTTCAGCACCTTTATTTCCATGACTGATCAAAATTATTTTTTCTTATGGCTCGCTTATGTGTTTCTGCAGCAGACCTAAAGTGAGCAACATGTTTGGAGCATCAAATAGCAATATCATCGCAGTATCGAATCACAATACATATAGAATCGTGAGAATCGCAATATATATCGTATCGGGACCTAAGTATTATGATAATATCGTAATATCGTATCGTGAGGTCCCTGGCAATTCCCAGCCCTGAAAGACATGGTGAGCACTTCACACATGTTCCATTCACCCGGGACAAGAGACTACAAGACCTCAGAAGAATGCTGTAAAAAAGAGCACCACAAAGGAACACAATTAAATGTAACACTAACGACTTGTACATTTGACATCTTACCTACCCGTAGTCAGTTGCATTCATGTCCATGAAAAAGCTGAATAGAACTATAGGTGTAACAATACAGGAAGTTGGGGTGCTGAGGGTGCTGCAGCATCCCCTTGAAAAATGGAATGCGTTGAATCGCGTGGCCTTATCGTCGCTTTCTTTTGCAAAATTACTAAGAATTAACAAACGTGTTTTCTAAAATTGTCAATTGCAAACATCATATTAAGGTGTGGGATGTTGATTGTATGACAAGAAAAAATGTGCAGATCCATTTCACTCCAGCAGATAGCTTAATCTGTCTGTCCGCAATTCACCATGGCAACATGGCGGTTCTCAACATCACACAACACAAAGAGCTGGCTGCTACTTTCAGAGAGATCGTTCATGAGGAGATTACCTCTGGCCTCGACTTGAAATTAAAACCGGTAAATGAATCACTCACTTCTAAATTGAATGCCTATTCAACTAAAGTGGAAAGTCTGGAGAAGGCGGCCAATGTGACAGAGGTGTGAATCCATGACCTGGAAACAGAGCGAGCTAAGCTAGAAGGGGAAAACAATCTCCTAAAGAGAAAACGGAATCACTTGAAAATGATTCCGGTAAAGTCAATGTACGCGTTATAGGACTTGAAACTGGAGTGGATGCGGGCAACCCAACTTCCTTCATGAGCAATCTTCTCTCTAAACTGTTTGGGCAGAAGAAGCTGGGTCCCATGCCGCTAATTAATATTGCGCACCACACGGGTCCTCTATGAAATGGGTCTTGTTCTATGATTGCACAAATCCACAGTTTTGAAGTCAAACCGTGAGTTGTTCGCCTTGCAGTGGAATCCAGGGCTCTGACCTATTCGGAGAATAGGATCAGCATCTACCCAGATCGTAATGGCGAACTGCTAAAAAAGAGGGCGCCCTACAATGAGGTGAAATCCCAGCTACGCGAGCCAAATCGGAGATGCGGTTCATCCATCTGGCAAAACTCCTCTTGATCTTCCAGAATACAACAAATCAAATCACACTTTGTCACATAAGCGAATACAACAGGTTTAGACTTTTCCGTGAAATGCTTACTTACAAGCCCATAACCAACAATGCAGTTCAAGAAAGAGTTAAGAAAATATTTACCAAATAAAATAAAGAAAAAAATTATGAAAAATAACACAAGAAAATAACAATAATGAGACTATATACAGGGGTACCGGTACGGAGTAAATGTGCGGGGGTACAGTTTAGTCAAGGTAATTTGTACATGTAGGTGGGGGGGGTCAATGTAAATATTCCGGTGGCCATTTGATTAATTGTTCAGCAGTCTTATGGCTTGGGGGTAGAAGCTGTTAAGGAGTATTTTGGTCCTATACTTAGTGCTCAGGTACTGCTTGCCGTGTGATAGTAGAGAGAGCAGTCTATGACTTGGGTGACTGGAGTCTCTGACAATTTTTGGGCTTTCCTCTGACACAGCCTAGTATATAGGTCCTGGATGGCAGGAAGCTTGTCCGCATGTACTAGGCCGTACGTACTCCCCTCTGTAGCGCATTACGGTCAGATGCAGAGCAGTTGCCATACCAGGCAGTAATGCAACCATGCTCTCGATGGTGCAGCTGTAGAACTTTTTGATCTGGGGACCCATGCCAAATCTTTGCAGTCTCTTGAGGGGGAAAAGGTATTGTTGTGTCATCTTCACGACTGTCTTTGTGTGGTTGGAGCTTGATAGTTCATTGTTGATGTGGACACCAAGGAACTTGAAACTCTCGACCTGCTACACTACAGCCCTGTCGATGTCAATGGGGGCCTGTTCGGCCAGCCTTTTCCTGTAGTTCTTGATCAGCTCCTTTGTCTTGCCCACATTGAGGGAGAGGTTGTTGTCCTGGCCTCCTTCCTATAGGCCGTCTCATGTTGGTAATCAGGCATATCACCACTTTTGAGTCATCGGCAAACTTAATGATGGTGTTGAAGTCGTGCCTGGCCGTGCAGTCTTGGTATTGAATTATCACATAGGTGTTCCTTTTGTCCAGTTGGAAAAGGGCAGTGTGGAGTGCAATAGAGATTGCACCATCTGTGGATCTGTTAGGGCGGTATGCAAATTGGAGTGAGTCTAAGGTTTCTAGGATAATGGTGCACTTCATGGCTGCAGATGTGAGTGCTATGGGTCGGTAGTCATTTAGGAAGGTTACCTTAGTGTTCTTTGGCACAGGGACTATGGTGGTCTGCTTAAAACATGTGGGTATTACAGACTCGGACAGGGAGAGGTTGAAAATGTCAGTGAAGACACTTGCCAGTTGGTCAGCGCATGCTCGCAGTACACGTTCTGGTAATCCATCTGGCCTTGTAAATGATGACCTGTTTAAAGGTCTTACTCACATCGGCTGCGGAGAGTGTAATCATACAGTCGTCTGGAACAGCTGGTGCTCTCATGCATGTTTCAGTGTTATTTCCATCGAAGCAAGCATAGAAGTAGTTTAACTCGTCTGGTAGGCTCATGTCACTGGGCAGCTCTTGGCTGTGCTTCCCTTTGTAGTCTGTAATGGTTTGCAAGCCCTGCCACATCCGACGAGCATCAGAGCCGGTGTAGTACGATTTGATCTTAGTCCTGTATTGACGCTTTGCCTGTTTGATGGTTCGTCGGAAGGCATAGCGGGATTTCATATAAGCTTACGGGTTAGAGTCCTTCTCCTTGAAAGTGGCAGCTCTAGCCTTTAGCTCAGTGCAGATGTTGCCTGTAATCCATGGCTTCTGGTTGGGGTATGTACATACAGTCACCATGGGGATGACGTCATCGATGCACTTATTTATGAAGCCAATGACTGATGAGGTGTACTCCTCAATGCCATCGGAAGAATCCTGGAACGTATTCCAGTCTGTGCTAGCAAAACAGACCACTTTTTTTTTGAGTCACTGGTGCTTCCTGCTTTAATTTTTGCTTGTAAGTAAGAATCAGGAGTATAGAATCATGGTCAGATTTGCCAAATGGAGGGCGAGGGAGAGCTTTGTACGTGTTTCTATGTATGGAATAAAGGAGTTTTTTTCCTCTGGTTGCAAATTTAACATGCTGATAGAAATTTGGTAAAATGGCTTTAAGTTTCCGTGCATTAAGGTCCCCAGCCACTAGGAGCGCCGCCTCTGGATGAGCATTTTCCTGTTTGCTTGTGGCGGAATACAGCTCATTGAGTGTAGTCTTAGTTCCAGCATAGGTCTGTGGTGGTATGTAAATAGATCCTAAAAATACAGATCAAAACTCGCTAGGTAGATAGTGTGGTCAACAGTTTATCATGAGATACTCTACCTCAGGCGAGCAAAACCTCAAGACTTCCTTAGACATCGTACACCAGCGGTTGTTTACAAATATACATAGTCTGACCCCCCTTGTCTTACCAGATGCCGCTGTTCTATCCTGCTGATACAGCATATACCCAGCCACCTGTATGTTGATAATGTCGTCGTTCAGCCACGACTCCGTGAAGCATAAGATATTACAGCTTTTATTGTCACGTTGGTACTTTAATCTTCCTTGTAGGTTGTCAATTTTATTTTCCAATGATTGCACTTTATCTAGTAGAACAGAAGGCAGTGGAGGTTTATTCGATCACCTACAAATTCTCAGAAGCCAGCTTGACTGCCCTCTTTTTCTCCAGCATCTCTTCATGCAAATGACGGGGATTTGGGCCTGTTCCAGGGAAAGCAGTATGTCCTTCACGTCAGGTTCGTCAGACTCGTTAAATGAAATAAAAGCTTCTGCCAGTTCGTGGTGAGTTATCACTGTTCTGATGTCCGGAAGTTATTTTCGGTCATAAGAGACGGTAGCAGCAACATTATGTACAAAATACGTAAAAGAATAAGTTGCAATAACGCAAAAAAATGAACAACAGAACAGTTGGTTAGGAGTACGTAAAACATCAGGCATCTTCTCCGGCACCATGATAGACATTCCCTGTGGGGCTACAGCGCATTGAGTTCCTAAATAGGCTAAATATGTACAATAAAAAATAAAAAAAACAAAACAATATAAGTTGGAAACTACTTTTTGCTACTGAGATATGGCCAGTCCCATATGGACAACTACACAATGTTTTTTTTTTATTACATTTTTTTAGGACAGGCTATTGAATTTATCTCCCAGGGAGGCCATAATGAAATATTGTGAAGATTTTGATTATAGACTTCATTTCTTGCACATATCATCTTCTTAATTTCTTTTTTTTACATAGCATTGATCACTTAAATGCTTAATAAAAATGTAGGGGGGGGACTTTCTAATATAATTAAGAACTCCTCTTCTCTCAGCAGGAGAAGCCACCTCACTGGGAGCTCAAATCTCTCTCAATGAACTCAAAAGGGCACTGGATAGCATGAATAAAGGGATGATATTCCTCCTGAGGTCTATTTAAAATGTTGGAATCAATTAGGTCCACTATTGCTCGAAATTATTAACACAGTCGTTCACAAAGGTTCATTTGGGAGAGAAGTGAATACAGTACCAGTGTTCTGACTATCGCCCCCATCTTTGATAAACACAGATATGAAACTGTTTTCCTAAATGTTGTTGTCCCGTCTCGAGACTTACCCAAATTGGTCCACACAGACCAAAGCGGGTTTGTTTAAAAAAATGTATCCTCGGATAAACTCCGTTGACTATTACATATCTTAGATGCTTCATCAGAAACAACAGCTCTTTGGGCTCTATTATTTCTCGACGCAAAAAAAACATTTTGGTCTGTCTTGGAACATATGGGAATTGGCTCCAATACTATGATTAAAATACTCTATGTCAATCCCTCAGTCATCGTTATAACAGACAATATCTGCTCCGTTTAGAATCACTAGAAGCAGCAGACAAGGCAATCCGATTTCGCCTTTGTTATTTGTATTATCCATGGAACCCCTGGCACAGGCAATTTTTCAAATCGAAGGAATAACACCAATTTACCTAGAATCTACTAATTACTTCATCTCATTATACACAGATGATATTTTACTTTATCTAGACAACATATCTCAATCGCTCCCAAACACATTGAAAATCAAAGATAAATTCAGCTTAATCTCAAATTATAAAACATACAGTATCTAACCAAATCAAGACTTCTGCATCTCAAGGCCCCGATGGAGCTCCATCTCTACTTATGGAATACCAATTGTTACCGATTTTAAATACATCGGAGTAGATATTTCCTTTTTTAGATAAAACCATCACCAGAAACTTTAGCAGAATGCTTAAATCAATTAAATCCGACCTCGATGGAATAATATCCTAGTTGCTTAAACTGGCAGAATATCTATTGTCAATATACATACAGTGCATTTGGAAAGTATTCTGCCCCCTTCCCTTTTTCCACATTTTGTTATGTTACAGCCTCATTCAAAAATGTATTAAATAATTGATTTCCTTCATCAATCTTAACATAATACCCCATAACGATAAAGCAAAAACAGGTTTTTAGTCATTTTTGCAAATGTATCAAATATAAACAGATAACTTATTTACATAAGCATTCAGACCCTTTGCTATGAGACTCAAAATTGAGCTCAGGTACATCCTGTTTCCATGTATCATTCTTGAGATGTTTCTACAACTTGATTAGAGTACTGTGGTAAATTCAATTGATTGGATGTGATTTGGAAAGGCACACACCTGTCTACATAAGGTACCACAGTTGACAGTGCATGTCAGAGCAAAAACCAAGCCATGATGTCGAAATAATTGTCCGTAGAGCTCAGAGACAGGATTGTGTCAAGTCACAGATCTGGGGAAGGGTACCAAAACATTTTAGCAGCATTGAAGGACCCCAAGAACACAGTGGCCTCCATCATTCTTAAATGGAAGACATTTGGAACCACCAAGACTCTTCCTAGTGCTGGCCGCCCGGCCAAAGAGTTCCTCTCGCCCAGTTCCAGAGTTCCTCTGTGGAGATGGGAGAACCTTCCAGAAGGACAACCATCTCTGCAGCCCTCCACCAATCAGGCCTTTATGGCAGAGTGGCTAGACAGAAGCCACTCCTCAGTAAAAGACAGCCCGCTTGGAGTTTGCCAAAGGCACTTAAATGACTCTCAGACCATGAGAAACAAGATTCTTGGCTTGAATGCTAAGCGTCACGTCTGGAGGAAACCTTGCACCATCCCTATGGTGAAGCAGGGTGGTGGCAGCATCAAGCTGTGGGGATGTTTTTTCAGTGGTAGGGACTGGGAGACTAGTCAGGATCGAGGGAAAGATGAATGGAGCAAAGTACAGAGAGATTCTTGATGAAAACCTGCTCCAGAGCTCTCAGAACCTCAGACTAGGGCGAAGGTTCACCTCCCAACAGGACAACTACCCTAAGCACACAGCCAAACAATGCAGGAGTGGCTTCTGGAGAGACCTGAAAATAGCTGTGTAGCGACTCTCCCTATTCAGCGTGACAGTGCTTGGGAGGATCTGCAGAGAAGTATGGGAGTATTCCCAAAATACAGGTGTGCTAAGCGTGTAGCTTCATACCCAAGAAGACTCAAGGCTGTAGTTGCTGCCAAAGGTGCTTCAACAAAGTACTGAAAACCTATGTAAATGTAATATTTCAGTTTTTTGTTGGACATTTTCAAAAAGGTCTAAAAAACTATTTTTGCCTTGCAATTGTGGGGTATTGTGTGTAGATTGAAGAACAAACAACAATTTAATCCATTTTAGAATAAGGCTGTGACGTAGTCAAGGGGTCTGAATATTTTCCAAATGCACTGTCCTGCTGCGGCTGAATTATTGTAGTTCAATGATTCCCATGGCTCCCCCTTCTGGCAATTGGGATAAAATTCATAGTGCGGTTTCAAGATGTATATGGCAAGGTAAACGATCCAGGATAAAATGAACAAACTTATAAAGAGTGAAAGACATAGGAGGACGATCCGTACAATTTTTTAAATCGTATTTCCAGGCACTAGCATTTCGCCCCATCCTAAGTTGATTAAGACATGATTTTTTCGCCCTCTGGCTGAGTATAGAGAGACATATGGTGTCGCCTATTGCCCTAAAAGAGGTGGTCTTCACTGATATATCCCTTAAACAATGTAAGCTATACTTTGGTCCTATTATTGCTCACACAATTTGTATTTAGCACCAAATGTAAAAACAAGGTAACTGGGATTCAACATGTCATGACCATACTCCAGCATTTCACAATAATGCCTTGTGATCTGGAGGGCGACCTTTTGCATTCCCCCAATAGTCAATATGTGGAATTCTTACGCTTATCGATATCATGGACAGATGATATCATGGATATAATGGTTTGAGAACATTTCAAGATTTGAAAGATACATACACATTACCAGGCAACTCCTTTTTTCTACTGCCCTGTAATTAAATGCTTCAGGGGCATAGTTACAAAATAAATTTTGAAGTGCATGAATGTAAATATTCAACACTTTGTATCTATTATCTTTACTTAACAATGATAGCTCCTTGAATCTGTCAATCAATCAGAGATGACTACTGCTGGCAGGCAGCAATCAGGGGTTGGGTTGGATGGGGTGGGAGGTTGGGGGTGGAGTCCCACTTATTTTTTTTGTTTTCTTTTCCTGTATATACTGATTGTATTATTATTATTACAAAACATCTCAGCAATCAGTACATTAGGTCCCCATTGGACAGGAATCTGCCAATCAGTGGCTGTCTGACTCTGAGGGCCCCTGGGCACTGATTAAACATGGGAGAGTGAAAAGCTGGACTGTGACAGAGGAGAGGGGAATGCAGGGCATGGAGGAGAGGAGAAGAGGAGAGGGGCTTCTGCCAAGCCTTCACAGCTCAGTGATCAGAGGGGCCGGGCAGAAAGACATGCAGGCAGGCAGACAGGCAGGCAAAAATACAGGCAGGCAGGCATAGTGACAAAGGAGAAGCCTGTTTCGCTACTCAGTACTCAGGACCCTGGTGTTGAGGGGATGGGAATGGGGCCTAGGACAGGTTCTGACAGCACTGTCAGCAGCACACACACACAGACATGGAAGATGAGGATGAGCCCAATCTGGACCAATCAAGTACCAGAGGAATACACTGTTCAGATACTGCTTCAATTACAGTAACAATACCTATTCAAATGCACATTAAGATTACCAATACACAATCATGCATTGAACACCAACTGTAATTGTGAAGTGCATGTTTGGATATTACAACCAGCACTTGGAATTGCATGTGCATTGTCTTAGATGTGCAACATTTCACAGCAATCCACAGTGGAGGTATGGATGGACTCCATACCAAAGAGACTAGAAACTAGTGTTTCAGTGGGGAGGAAGGAAGCCCAGGTTAGCCTGCCCTGGGGTGGTAGTGTTTCATGTGAGGGGGCCTCTATAAGAATCCCATTCTTATAGGGTCCTGATGGGCTATAGAGGGCTAGGGGCTAGGAGGCAAGCCATCAGTTGCTGTTTTAATGTTGCGAATTTCTTCACACAGAGATACAGTCATTTTTCATCTATATGGAATCAGTACACAAGACCTTTGACTGTAATACACTATATCCAAAATCCAGTAACACCTAGCACTTCATCACATGTACTATGTATAAAATAGATTCAGCACAAAGTGATTAATATGCTCACAATATATGCAATGAACAATGATAATATACATTCTGTGCTCATATAAAGTCTAACCATGAATGGGTTTGAATACCCCCATTCAAATCTGTAATGAATTCCTTCAAATGTCCCTACTGTAAAAGTGACTGTGTTTAATATAACAACTAAGCTTCTTGGTAACTTCATGTGTAGATTGTTACAGGTGTAAAAGCATTCACCTTCCCTGATACAATAAAATTACATCACAGACCAATCATTCATAGACACAGAGTGGTCCCCCAGCTCCTCCATGTGGTCATAAACAGAACTGCAGATGAAACTTCATTCCCTCACCAGAACACACTGCCCTGCGTACTACACACACTGTGCCCTAAATGCACCCCATTCCCTATGTAGTGCACAACTTTTGACCAGGACCCATGGGACTCTGGTCAAAAGTAGTGCTCTATATGGGGAATAGGGTGCCACAGCAATCCCTGCCCCTTTAAGATTGACCATAGTGATGTCACCAGAGGTTAGGCTCCTGGGAGGATTACCGTCAGTGTGGAGGAGAAGAGCCAACCTGACAGAGGCCAGGACTCACTAATCAATTAGCAAAGTGAAGGAGACTTTGCGGGTGAACAAAAACAGAACTTTGCCACATTAAATCACAATCACTGGGAAGCTCTCTTATCAAGAGTCTGACCCTTGAATGGTGTATTATTATTATGGGCAGCAGATCAAGAGCCATCTGGTTTTATCGGGATGATTTAGTTAGACACATGGGCCCAATGGCCTATAGCTAAGTTTGTAGCCAAATAAATCTCTCTCTCAAAAAAGATTTGTCCCAACATGTTGAAAGACAGACATTCCAATATTTTGCTTGCAAAATAATCCATTATTTGTATGCCACCATATGTTAGGATATTCAGATCCTTACTCCTTTAACTATCCTCATCAGTTTATTATACATTTAGCTAAGTCTACATTTCATCTGAGGGCTGCCAATTTCTTTAAAAGAGTGACAAAATCCATAAGCCATAAAACTCCTAAATTGCCACATAACTTTCAAATAAGAGGGCATTACTACTAATAAAATGCTAACTTGACATAAAACCATAAAAACATCACTTTAAATGTACAGTTGGACCAATCTAGCCTTGAAGACAAAGTATGTAGGAAGGCTGTCCATATAGCAGCCAAAGTATTTATTGTGTCAGAGGAACAAACTGATTGGCAGTTCTCCCAGCCAATCCCCGTCAAGATATAAGAGCTATGGGTGGAGACCAGTGGAGAGGTAGACAGTGTGTGACTGTTCTCCACTCTGGAAGAGGTAATTATAAAGCATTTCACTTTTCAACTCTCTCTCCGCACACACACATACATAAGTTCCATCTCCCTCTCAGCGATCCAACTCAATGAAGCCTCTGTTGCAGATCTGTTTTCCTATGGCTAAGTTGGCCAACTCCCCCAGTGTCATTTATGACGCATTTTCAGGTCAGGCTATCTATGGCATGTTCAGAGCAAGACATTTATTTATTTATATGTACTTATAGGTTAAGGGTACTGGTCCTCTCTGACTTGTAATAATCTGCAATAACATTAGAGTTGATTATGTTTTACTGGGCGAAATACTTTGGCAAATGTGACACCAGATTACAGACACACTGTGATGATACACCACTGACTATACCCCCCTCCCCTCAAGGTGTCGAAAGCGTTCCACAGGGATGCTGTCCCATGTTGACTCCAATGCTTTCCACAGTTGTGTCAAGTTGGCTGGATGTCCTTTGGGTGGTGGACCATTCTTGATACACACGTGAAAAACCCAGCACCATTGCCATTCTTGACACAAATCGGTGCGTCTGGCACCTACTACCATACCCCGTTCAAAGGTACTTCAATCTTTTGTCTTGCCCATTCACCCTCTGAATGGCACACATACACAATCCATGTCTCAATTGTCTCAAGGCTTAAAAATCCTTCTTTAACCCGTCTCCTCCCCTTCATCTACACTGATTGAAGTGGATTTAACAAATTACATCAATAAGGGATCAGAGGGAAGCAATGGCGGAAGGAGAAGTATTTTTTGATTCTCTTGGCACAAGTACAATTGGTAAGAATGAGTGGACGATGGTGAACAAGAGTGGAGAAAAAGGGCTAAAGTTGGAGATGAAAAGCAATTCATGGTCGGGGTGCAATTCACAAGCAAGGATGTGTTTTGGGGGTAACCTGTTTGAGATCTCGAATGACGAATTGGGTAAAGTGGAATCGGTCAGAGTGACCAGGAGAGGTATGATGTTGATTTCATGTGTGTCAAAAGCGCAAAGGGAGAAAGCTCTGTGGCTCAACAAGATGTCAACGTCTGATGTGGAACGCTACACTTTTCAGAGTAGGGCACTGGTTAAAGGTGTCATCATTCCAGGAATGGTTGACGCACTTAGCTTGAATCAAATGATAGACGGAAAGAAGGATCAAAGCCTATCGGTTGTACTGTCGTTTGATGAAGGGGTTCTCCCGACTTATGTAAAGATAATTTGGTGAGACAGTGCTGTATGGACAGAAGCCGTTTCAGTGTTACAATTGTAAAAAGTTTGGACACGTGGCAAGTGTTTGTCGAAGGAATAAATATGAAGTAGTGGAAGAAAAGTATAGCCAGTTATAATTAGTTATGGTAATTGTTTAGCAGATTCTAAAAAAAGACCAGTCTTTACGTGGCTAAAAGAAATATAACATTATTAAAACGGTTATATTAGGTATTGTTCATCCTGATCAGACAGGTTTCTTCATGGACGATACATTGGAGATAATTTACGACAACTACTAGAAATAATAGAACATCATGAAACATCTAAGAAGCCAGGCCTGGTATTTGTAGCGGATTTTGAAAAGGCCTTTGATAAAGTAAGACTGGATTTTATTGATAAATGCCTGGATTTTTCCCCATTTCTGTGATTCTCTTATAAAATGGGTAAAAGGAATGTATAACAACCCCAGGTGTAAAATAGTAAATAGCGGCTACTTAGACAGTTTTTAATTGTCAAGAGGAGTTAATCAAGGGGGTCCGCTGTCACCATATATATTCTTTATGCCCATCAAAATGCTAGCTATTAAAATCAAATAACAAAATTAGAGTATTAGAATTCCAAGGCTTAAAAACAAAGTGTCCATGTATGCCGATGACTCAAGTTTTATGTTAAGTCTGCAAGCTAGATCCCTGCAATGTCTCATTGAAGATCTAGATAACTTTTCTGGACTCTCTGGACTAAAACCTAATTATGATAAGTATACCATATTACGTTTTGGATCTTTAAAAAATACAACTTTTACATTACACTGCAGTTTACCTATATAATAGGCTGATGGTGGGGTAGACATACATGGTATTCATATCACAAAATATATAAATGAGCTCTCCACAATGATTCTCAATAGAAAACGAGTAAAAATAGACAAGATCCTTCAACCATGGAGAGGTAAATACCTGTCTATTTATGGAAAAATGATTAACTCCTTAGTCATTTCTCAGTTTACTGATTTACTTATGGCGCTGCCTACTCCAGGTGATTTGTTTTCAAATCATATGAGAAAAAAAATATTTTGCTTTATCTGGGACGCTAAACCAGACAAAATAAACCGTGCCCATCTATATAATGAATATGAACTGGGTGAGTTGAGATTATTAAATATAAAAGCACTAAACCTCTCTCTAAAAGCTTCACTTATTCAAAAGTTTTACTTGAACCCTAAATGGTTCTCAAGTAGATTACTAAGAAAAGCTCATCCATTGTTTAAAAATGGCCTTTTTGCCTTTGTGCAGATTGCCATGTCTCATTTTTGTTGAATTGAAAATGATACTTTTTTAAAAGCATCTCTCTTTTTCAAACAAGCATTGTAGAGCTAGCTACAATTTCAATTTCACCCCCCCTGAAAAGATAGAACAAATATTACAACAAATAACTTGGCTGAACTCAAATGTGCTGGTTGATAAAATACCTGTATTTATGGGTATTTTGTTTTTAAAGGATATTATAAATTGGAATGGTAGAGTTGTGTCTTACATGGAGTTGTCAGAATTGTATGGGGAGGTCTGCTCAATCCAAGAGTACAACCAATTAATTACAAGCATTACCCCAAAAATGGAGGAGGCAGGTGGCAGCGGGAGGAGGTAGGTGGCAGCGGGAGGAGGTAGGGAACAGGTCTGTCTGACCAATATAAAGGATCAAAACTGGCAGAGGAATACAAATAGCATAAAGAGGAAAGTATACCAGTTTCATTTGAGGACCAGGATGTTGGCACAACTGTGCCAAGAGACTTTTGATATACCGATTCCATGGTACAGGGTGTATGAGTTGATATATAAAGATTCAAGACTGTGTTTTTCAGCTAAAATTATTATATGGAATTCTTGCTACCAAAAAAAATGTTGAATATTTGGGGCATTCAATCATCAAAGTTCTACAGATTTTGTTGTGAGGATACAGAATCAATAGACCATTTATTTTGGTATTGCCCTCAGGTAGCCTGTTTCTGGTCTCAGGTTCAGGAATGGCTGAAAATGCAGAACATTGATCTAAAATTGACCCTAGAAATAGTACTGTTGGGAGATCTGGAGAGACCGGGTCAATTAATAATATACTAATATTCTTAGTAAAAGTATTTATTTTCAACTCGCAATCTGGGGATTCTATTTGATTAGATAGATTGAAATTGTATGTTAAACATCACAGCATAGTTGATATATATATGGTGCGTAGAAATACGAAGAGGGTGACCACCAATGTAGATGTGATGTTCAGGGCAGGTCACCCAGCCAATTCTATTAGCCTTAAAGGAAGTCATAAGAGGAGAATTATAGAACCTCAGATGCTCTCCTCTCCTCACACACAGACAGGGGTTCAAAGCGTGTTGCCGTGTGCTGACTTCCCTGTAGGAATAGACTAACGCAGGACAGCATTTGAGTAGAACCACAGGTTATTGGGTAATGTATCTGTATTATCCAGTGTGTGGCACTGGCCGATTGAGTGGAATGACTTGTATTAAATGCATTACAGTCAGGGTTGGGGAGTAACAGATTACATGTAATCCTGTATATGTAAGGGGTTACAAAAAACAGTAACTGTAATCCTTATTGTAATAAGATTAACGTTTAAATTCAGAAAGGATGTTTCCGGAAAAAAATCTTTGACACTTCTCTGTTTTCTCAATAAGTTTGTTCCTCCTGAGTGAGGCTGGCCACAAGTCAGAGACCACTATGATGATACACCAAATGGGTTTGATGGATCGCGGGAAAAGAGCAGGAATCGTTTTAAGCTACAGTGTCTTCCAACAGTGCCACTGATGTAGGCATCCAAAGATGATCCAACTTGAATAAACACTTGGAGGTAAGGATGACAACAGTGGTGTAGTCTACGGTGATACGGACATCACTTATTATTGATATCTACATACCGCATTGATGTGAGTCACACTGCTGCTCTCTCATTTAGCTATTTGCACGTTATGGATTGTGGTTGTTGTGGATGGCTGTTCACAAATCGAAATGTGTATTTGAACCCTATAATGGCTGAACTCAAGAAGTTTAAGCTGCCTATCAATCATTGTTCTTAAACCAGTGGACAGCCAGTGAAAAATGCGTTCCTGCAACAGCTGCATAGTGCCGATCCAAGCCTATGGAATAAAAGTGGGCCTTTTATTTCTCAATCAAATTAATGCTGATGAAAAAGAAATCCATAGGTCTAAATGGTCACATGCACAAACTCGCACACTTTCGATAGATTTAAAAGGGGCAATCTGTAGTTGCAAGCATCCGTTTTTGGATTTAAAACAATAAAACAATTGTGATATCATGGTCAGTCCTTGCATTCATAGCTCTGTCTATTAATCTGAGAGTGGTTACATTTCTCCAGGCCCATCCCTCAGATTTTTACCAAAACAGAGGCGGGGCGCCCGTTTTGTTGTTGTTTAATTTGTAGATTTTCCCTCTAAACAGCTGCATATTATCAAGATATCAAAGTGTCACCCAAAAAAAGGTCAACAATAGGCCTATTGCAAATGCAGCACATGGCATTCATTTCTCACATGTAAATAGCACTTTTCAGAACCCTATAGGTTCACTCCCCTTGTCAATTGTAATTGTTTAACCTAGCTCAAAACCTCCCAAAAAATGTGGGATTGTACATGAGTTTGAATGAGAGAATTGTATTGAATCTCCAATCAACGCATTATTATATGAAATCAAGCAGCCTCTTTTCTATGGACATTTGTAAAACTTGGCTAGGAGTCAGCTAGTTGTTAGCCCAGCTGTAAGCCACTATCTAAACAAGTTATTAGCCTGAAAAATATCGACACTTTTAATCTCTTTAGAACAAGCGTGAAATCTTCACATCCCATTCTCATTGGAGGTTGGGGTGGGGGGAGGTTAGTTGATGACTTTTTTTGAGTTTCAGGATGTTCGCAGAGTACTCTTAGTTCTGAGTACATGAGTTCACAGTAGTGAAATAATGTTTATTTTTCAACTGTAAATACTGTCACTTTTTGGTCCACCAAACATCGTCTCTCCTTTCCTGTTTACAATCAAAGCGATTGTATTTCAATGCTCCCTACTCATACTCACCTCTTAAACATGACCCATTTCACCTTAACATGGTATCAAATACATCCTGCTTCAGTGGGATATGTTTATAGCTTATTAATGGCCATGTCTTTCTGTGCTTGGGGCTTGTGGTACTTTTAGAGGCTGTGTAGAGAGGCTGAGCTGACCTGAACACAGGTCTACAGTACATTAGTACTGATAGAGCCAGCATGGCCACATTTGATTTAGTGTTCTCATTGGAAGCAATAACAGAGTTTAAGGTAAACACTTGTGCCTTAAGGGCATATATTTAAAGAGTAGCGGAATTAACAGGAAGCCTTTCTGCCAGCTGATGACCATCAGATTAGTTTATTTACTTCATTCTGAGACATTTTAACCTGGAGTAAAGTTGAGTGGGAGGTCAGGTTAGTTAAAGAACTACTGTAACATAATACAATACAGAAAAAATCATATTAATTGATGGCATGCCAAAATAACACTGTCCTTGATCCTCAAGTGCTTAAAGTAGGAAAGGAAAGGTTGCCGATAGTGTCTGATGCAGATTCATAATACACATCTGGGTGTATTGTTTATAAGGACAGATAACTTTCCCGCAACACTGTACCCACAATTAGTAGTAATGGCTATGCAAACAGACCTGTGGAGATGCATTGTGTGGTCTGCCATTCGTGCTTATTTGGGTCGGACAGAGGAGAGCCCGGGCCATCTTTCTGAGTCTGCCAAGGGTCCCTTCAGCACGCAATCACGCGCGCGCAATCTCTCACACACACACACACTCTCTCACACACACACACACACACACACACACACACACACACACACACACACACACACACACACACACACACACACACACACACACACACACACACACACACACACACACACACACACACACACACAGGCAGGTAAGCAGTCTGGTTCAGTCTTGCAGTCTGCTTTATAAAGACCATCGAGCCATTTCACTGGCTCACTCAACCAATCAGAAATCATACAGCACTGGTGACATCACGTCACAAGAGCGTGTTTTATGTGTCTGGACAGAATGGAGAGGAAATGGTTTGACAACATTTCAGCCACAAAGGAAAACCAAACAGCCCAGTGAAAACCTCTATTGAGTATTGTTCAGACTGAGACAGATTTGTTACAGTAGACTGGACAGTTATTCAGCAGAGTTCATTCATAAATCTCCCTGGGTAGGGAGTGAAAGAGGTCACATTTACAGGTGAGATAACTAATGTAATGTGCCTTCAAACGATGAACTGTCACTGTGGTCATCGTCACTGTCTCTACTTTGATATCTAAATGATCTGTAGCCTCAGTTAGATTCACCTGGTCTCACAGGAGAAGCAACTGGAGTCACCATATACCAACAGCCACTTTGATCTCAGAATAACTCTTTCTATTGGATCATCTTTTAGCCTCTAACAATGAGAACTTAGATTTCGTTTAGATTTAAGTGCTGCCTTCAATACTATTGATCATGCTATTCTCACTAAGAGGCTAGACGACTTGGTTGGTCTACGAGGACAGGTTCTCAATTGGTCCAAATCATACACCACACCAGTATCTCGACCTGCACATGTTCATCTGATCATTTATCACTCCAGTGTTAATCTGCTAAATTGTCATTATTCACTCCTATGGCCTATTTATTGCCTACCTCCTCATGCCTTTTGCACACAATGTATATAGATATTTTTTTTTCTACTATGTTATTGACTTGTTTATTGTTTATTGTTTACTCCATGTGTAACTCTGTGTTGTTGTCTGTTCACACTGCTATGCTTTATCTTGGCCAGGTCGCAGTTGCAAATGAGAACTTGTTCTCAACTAGCCTACCTGGTTAAATAAAGGTGAAATAAAAAATTAATAAAAATACCTCTGAGCGGTATTCAATTTGTTCATCTGGCCAATAATTCATCTGAACGTTCCAAGCTTGAATGTGCCATTTCCCAAGGTTCTGTGCTTGGACCCCTTTAATTTCCCTTGTACGTGTTACCCCTTGGTTATGTTATCTGTAAGCACAACATGCACTTTTACTGCTAACGCTGATAATACTCAATTGTATTTATCTTTTAAACCAGACAATGCTTTCCCGTCAGCCCACCATGAGACTTGCATCACAAGTCTCAACACAGGATGACAACCAACCTCTTGCTTTTAAACTCTGATAAGACATAAATGATGCTACTTGGACACTAAAAACATATATAAAGTGTCAGACCTCACTCTCAACGTTGAAGGTTGCCTCATTACACCAAACATGGTTGTTAAAAACATTGGTTTTACATTTGACAACTTTGACAACCACATAAAAAGCATCCAAAAACAGCATCCTTCCATCTCAGGAACATTTCCAGAATTACACTTCATCTCTCAGCCAGATGCCGAAAAATTGGCCGATGCATTTGTTTAATCTAGGCTAGACTACTGTAATGCCCTCATCTCCAGCTGCTCAGACTCTATTAAAAGTCTACAATTTGTACAGAACACTGCTGCTCGTATTCGAACAAACAATGGAAGGTATGAGCACATCACTCCAGTTTTATATGCACTACACTGGCTGACTGTAAAGTATCGGTCTGATTTTAAGATCTTACTCTTAACTTTTAAAGCCACTGCATGGCCTTGCCCCCTCATACAGTGCCTTGCAAAAGTATTCATCCCTGTTCCCGTTTTTCCTATTTTGTTGCATTACAACCTGTCAGTTAAATAGATTTTTATTTGGATTTCATGTAATGGACATACACAAAATAGTCCAAATTGGTGAAGTGAAATGAAAAAAAAGAAGAGAGAGAGAAAAAAAAGTGGTGCGTGCATATGTATTCACCCCCTTTGCTATGAAGACCCGAAATATGATCTGGTGCAACCAATTACCTTCAGAAGTCACATAATTAGTTAAATAAAGTCCACCTGTGTGCAATCTTAGTGTCACATGATCTCTGTATATATACGCCTGTTCTGAAAGGCTCCCGAGTCTGCAACACCTCTAAGCAAGGTGCACCATGAAGACCCATACACATGGTTAGCAGGTGTTAATGCAAGTGTAGCGAAATGCCTGTGCTTCTAGTTCCGACCAGGTAGTAATATCTAACAAGTAATATAACCTAACAATTTCACAAAAACGACCTTATACACACAAGAGTAAAGGAATGAATACGAATATGTACATAAAAATATATAAATGAGTGATGGCCGAACGGCATAGGCAAGATGCAGTAGATGGTAAAGAGTACAGTATATACATATGAGATGAGTAATGTAGGGTATGAAAACATATAAAGCGGCATTGTTTAAAGTGGCTAGTGATACATTACATCAAGATGGCAAGATGCAGTAGATGGTATAGCGTACAGTATATACATATGAGATGAGTAATGTAGGGTATGAAAACATTATATAAAGTTGCATTGTTTAAAGTAGCTAGTGATACATTTAATTACATCAAGATGGCAAGATGCAGTAGATGGTATAGCGTACAGTATATACATATGAGATGAGTAATGTAGGGTAAGTAAACATTATATAATATAAAGTGGCTAGTGATAAATTGATTACATACATTTTCCCATTATTAAAGTTGAGTCAGTATGTGGGCAGCAGCCACTCAATGTTAGTGATGGCTGTTTAACAGTCTGATTGCCTTGAGAGAGAAGCTGTTTTTCAGTCTCTCGGTCCCCGCTTTGATGCACCTGTACAGACCTCGCCTTCTGGATGATAGCGGGGTGAACAGGCAGTGGCTCGGGTGGTTGTTGTCCTTGATGATCTTTTTGGCCTTCCTGTGACATCGGGTGGTGTAGGTGTCCTGGAGGGCAGGTAGTTTGCACCCGGTGATGCGTTGTGCAGACCTCACTACCCTCTGGAGAGACTTCCGGTTATGGGCGGAGCAGCTGCCGTACCAGTTGGTGATACAGCACGACAGGATGCTCTCGATTGTGCATGTTTTTGGTGACAAGCAAAATTTCTTCGGCCTCCTGAGGTTGAAGAGGCGCTGCTGTTGGTAATCAAGCCTACCACTGTAGTGTTGTCTGCAAACTTGATGATTGAGTTGGAGGCGTGCATGGCCAGCCCAGTCGTGGGTGAACAGGGAGTACAGAAGAGGGCTGAGAACGCACCCTTGTGGGGACCTAGTGTTGAGGATCAGCGGGGTGGAGATTTACCTACCCTCACCACCTGGGGGGCGGCCCGTCAGGAAGTCCAGGACTCAGTTGCACAGGGCGGGGTCGAGACCCAGGGTACTATGGTGAAGGGTACTATGGTGTTAAATGCTGAGCTGTAATCAATAAACAGCATTCTTACATAAGTATTCCTCTTGTCCAGATGAGTTAGGGCAGTGTGCAGTGTGATGGCGATTGCGTCGTCTGTGGACCTATTGGAGCGGTAAGCAAATTGGAGTGGGTCTAGGTTGGTAGATAGGGTGGAGGTGAGATGGTCCTTGACTAGTCTCTCAAAGCACTTCATGATGACGTAAGTGAGTGCTACAGGGCGGTAGTCAATTAGCTCAGTTACCTTAGCTTTCTTGGGAACAGGAACAATGGTGGCCCTCTTGAAGCATGTGGGGACAGCAGACTGGGATAAGGATTGATTGAATATATCTGTAAACACACCAGTCAGCTGGTCTGCACATGCTCTGAGGACGCGGCCGGGGATGCTGTCTGGGCCTGCAGCCTTGCGAGGGTTAACACGTTTAAATGTTTTACTCACGTTGGCTACAGTGAAGGAGAGCACACAGGTTTTGGAAGTAGGCAGTGTCAGTGGCACTGTATTGTTCTCAAAGCGAGCAAAAAAGTTGTTTAGTCTGTCTGGGAGCAAGGCATCGTGATCCACGACGGGGCTGGTTTTTCTTTTGTAGTCTGTGATTGACTGTAGACCCTGCCACATACCTCTCGTGTCTGAGCCGGCTGAATTGCGACTCCACTTTGTCTCTGTACTGACGCTTAGTTTGTTTGATTGCCTTGCGGAGGGAATAGCTTCACTGTTTGTATTCGGTCATGTTTCCGGTCACCTTGCCCTGATTAAAAGCAGTGGTTCGCGCGTTCAGTTTTGCGTGAATGCTGCCATCAATCCACACTTTCTGGTTGGGGAATGTTTTAATAGACGCTGTGGGTACAACATCACCGATGCACTTGTTAATAAACTCGCACACCGAATCAGGGTATTCGTCAATGTTGTTGTTCGCCGCAATGCGGAACATATCCCAGTCCACGTGATCGAAGCAATCTTAAAGCGTGGAATCCGATTGGTCGGACCAGCGTTGAACAGACCTGAGCACGGGTGCTTCCTGTTTTAGTTTCTGTCTATAGGCTGGTAGCAACAAAATGGAGTCGTGGTCAGCTTTTCCGAATGGAGGTAGGGGAGGGCCTTATGTGCGTCGCGGAAGTTAGAATAACAGTGGTCTAGGGTTTTGCCAGCCCTGGTAGCACACTCGATATGCTGATAGAATTTGGAGAGCCTTGTTTTCAGATTAGCCTTGTTAAAATCCCCGGCTACAATAAATGCAGCCTCAGGATATGTGGTTTCCAGTTTACATAGAGTCCAATGAAGTTCTTTCAGGGCGGTCGATGTGTCTGCTTGGAGGGGGGGATATACACGACTGTGATTATGATCGAAGAGAATTCTCTTGGTAGATAATGCGGTCGGCATTTGATGGTTAGGAATTCAAAGTCAGGTGAACAAAAGGACTTGAGTTCCTGTATGTTGTTATGATCACACCACGTCTCGTTAATCATAAGGCATACACCCCCGCCCTTCTTCTTACCAGAAAGATGCTAGTTTCTTTCGGCGCGATGCATAAAGAGACCAGGTGGCTGTACCGACTCAGATAGCATGTCTCGAGTGAGCCATGTTTCCGTGAAACAAAGAATGTTACAGTCTCGGATGTCTCTCTGGAATGCTACCCTTGCTCGGATTTTGTCAACCTTGTTGTCAAGAGACTGGACATTGGTGAGTAGTATGCTCGGGAGCAGTGCCCGTCTACGGAGCCTGACCAGAAGACTGCTCCATCTGCCCCTTCTACGGCGTCGTTGTTTTGGGTCGCCGGCTGGGATCCGATCAATTGTCCTGGGTGGTGGGCAAAACAGAGGATCCGCTTCGGGAAAGTTGTATTCCTGGTCATGATGATGGTGAGTTGACGTTGCTCTTTTATCCAATAGTTCCTCCCGACTGTATGTAATAAAACCTAAGATTACCTGGGGTAACAATGTAAGAAATAACACATAATAAAAAATAAAAATACTGCATAGTTTCCTAGGACCGCGAAGCGAGGCGGTCATCTCTGTCAGCGCCAGAAATTCCCAAACAGGTCAGGGAAAAAGTTATAGAGAGTACAGATCAGGGTTGAGTTGTAAAAAAATATCAGAAACTTTGAACATCCCACAGAGCACCATTAAATCCATTATTAAAAATGGAAAGAAAATGGCACCACAACAAACCTTCCAAGAGAGTGCCACCCACCAAATCTCACAGACCAGGCAAGGAGGGCATTAATCAGAGGCAACAAAGAGACCAAAGATAACCCTGAAGGAGCTGCAAAGCTCCACAGCGGAGATTGGAGTATCTGTCCACTTTAAGGCTTACAGTCCAGCTGGGCTTTACGGAAGAGTGGCCAGAAAAAAGCCATTGCTTAAAGAAAAAAATAAGCAAACACGTTTGGTGTTCGCCAAAAGGCATGAGGGAAACTCCCCAAACATATTGAATAAGGTATTCTGGTCAGATGAGACTAAAATTGAGCTTTTTGGCCATCAAGGAAAATGCTGTCTGGTGCAAACCCAACCCTTCTTTTGGGGGAGGGGGGGGGGGGGTTGTGTTACTTCTTGTATGTTTCAAAGTGGTAGGCATGTTGTGTAAATCAAATTATACAACCCCCCCAAAAATCTATTTTAATTCCAGGTTGTAAAAGGCAACAAAATAGGAAAGATGCCAAGGGGGTGAATACTTTCGCATGCCACTGTATCTGGCAGACATGCTTGTTCCATACAACCCAGCGAAGGCGCTCTGCACCCAAGGAGCCGGTCTGCTTACAGTTTCTAGATGCAGAACCAAGGCAGAGGGTGGAGCGTTCTCTATTAAAGCACCTTAGTTGTGGAAGGGTTTGCCCTGTCAGGTATGAGGGGCAGACACCATTTGAGGTTTTTAAATCACATTTTAGCTGAGCTTTTAATAAGTGATTGTTTTCCACATCCTCTGCTCATGTTATTACTTAAAAAATATATGTATGTAAAGTGTGGGGCGATTTTAAATGCACTTTATATAACTTTTAATTTGATTCAGTCATCATTGGACCGCACTCAGGCACTTTCATGGTGAGATGCTGCTAGACTCTAAGAGATGATCTGTGCAGCAAAAACACATCAAACAGAACCAAGAGTTCCCAGATGAGACAGACGACACAACACAGCAGGCATGTCTCTCTCCTAGATGTCTCACCTGGTGGTGCTATGACAACAGGAAGTAGTCATAATTCTCCACAACCAGTTTGTGCCCACTGAGTAATCTCTATAAATCTGTATAAGATCCTTCCCATCACAGCTGTAAAATGGCCACGGCTTTCCTTTCACTGGGTGTTTCCACAACTTTCACGGGACAGAACAGCGGCATACAGAGAGTGCTTAGTGCTCCCCATGGAGCCTCCAGGAATACTGTACTGTACATTCCCCTTCATTTTTACCTCAAAGTGAACAGCTTGTGAACAACTTATCAGGACAATTTCATTAAGAAACCTATAATTTTCCTCATCGTACTCAGACAAGGTTATCATAACACTCTTACAGATGTCACTTACACAAGACAGTCTTCACATCCAAAAGTGGGTAACCGTTAGATGAGGGAGTTACTAGCCTTTTCAAATGAAGTAACCAAGGAAACCTCACGCCTACAAAACAACATCGGCATATATTTGACGAATATCAACTATAACGAACTGTCAAATATAAATACAGTTGAGAAGTTATGACATTCCTATGCTTGTATGAGCACATGGAAAAATATTGTATATTCATGTCAATGTCTCAAAAAGTACTAACACATGAATAGGTAGGATATTTTGTAATAATCCTTCCATTGAGTGGTTTTTCCCTTAAAAACCACAACGAAACATTACATTATAGCTTAGCGACACCTTTTACAGTTGGTCTTATAACCTTCACCATTCTGCTCTATATGACACTATACTGTAAGTGGAACATACTGGAACCTTTTCCAAAAAGTGGAGGGAATTTCTTAGCCCATAAAACTGAATAAGGTTTATAATGTGAATTGTTCATTTTCAAATTTATTTATAAAGCCCTTCTTACATCAGCTGATATCTCAAAGTGCTGTACAGAAACCCAGCCTAAAACCCCAAACAGCAAGCAGTGCGCAGGTGTAGAAGCACTGTGGCTAGGAAAAACTCCCTAGAAAGGCCGGAACCTAGGAAGAAACCTAGAGAGGAACCAGGCTATGAGGGGAGGCCAGTCCTCTTCTGGCTGTGCCGGGTGGAGATTATAACAGAACATGGCCAAGATGTTCAAATGTTCATAGATAACCAGCAGGGTCAAATAATAATAATCACAGTGGTTCGATGTATTAACACACTTCAACATAAATCTCCCACTGGGGACCGATCAACAGGACTGTATTAACCAAACATGAATTCATTTGTGAGGAACTGAACCAGACTAAAATAAAATGTGAAAGGCAGTAATATTCAGCCCCACTAAAAAAAAAGAGTGGGTTAGGGTTAGTAAAAGTAGTCAAAGTAAAAGTCCTCATTAACCAGTCATAAAGAATAATAAAACCTCAGATAGCGGTGGATTTTGTGATAAGAATATACGATCTCTGTTGTCTTTCATATCTTCATTAACAGACGTTTTGGCTAGGGTGATCATCATATTTCAAATGATGACATTCCTACACACATTCCCATATTTGAACTCAAAACGCCACACTGAGAAACAGATATTATACACGCTTTATGCATTTTTTTGTTGTTGTTGTAATTTGATTTGAAGCGTAGTTAACACGATATTCTCCAGAGCCACTCCTTTAGACAGCAGATTGAAGAGGAACTTAGCCCTTCAGAATGTGTGTTAACCAGAGTCAGTGTAATGACAATGTAACAACCCTAGATAATAGTACAGTTCTCTCTCTATGGTAGTAACAAGAGGGACATTTACATAAGAAGTGACCACACCAGTTCACACCCAGGTGCTGCGTTTAACCAGACCACTGCTTCCACGTCCACTGTGTGTACAACACTGCCAATAGCGGATGGGGCGGAAACCAGGGCCAGTCAAGAAAACATCTTATCGCAGGGTATATGGGGGCTATTCAAACAAATTAAAGCATTTAGAAATGCTAAATTGGTGGGTAAATATACATACACTCTAAAAAGTGTTTGTTAACAAGTATTGTATGTGACTTACATATTATTTTGAATACAGATGCAAAGAATGCATGTCCACATACTTACAGTGGGGCAAAAAGGTTCTCCCACTTCAAAAGATGAGAGAGGCCTGTAATTTTCATCATAGGTACACTTCAACTATGACAGACAAAATGAGAAAAAAAATCCAGAAAATCACATTGTAGGATTTTTTATGAATTTATTTGCAAATGATGGTGGAAAATAAGTATGTATATGTTCATCAAGTGAGCATATAACTCAGACTTGCCCGGAGTCTGTTTACTACATGCTATGTATGTCACAGGATAATCTGTGAGATGGAGAAAAAAAATCATTCAGCTATTCACCCAATAAACCAGTTGCATTCAACTTTCAGTAGGGAGGTAAAAGATGCAGCAAACACTTCATTTCAAAAGCATCTGTAGCATAGGGGGATCAATAATGTACTGTACACTAAAACTACATGAGCCTACATCTCACACCTTAAATCAACTTGTCCTCAGAAAAGTTATCAAGTATATCCACTTAAGATACTGTATCTAACTATTTTGACATAAAGAAGGCTATTTGATAAAGAAGCTACTTTGTCTTACAATTTCTTCCAAGAGAGTCAAGATATTTTAAATCCAAATGCAGCAGGTCGATAGCCTTAGCAATGTTTAGGCAAGTATTGAGTGCATCACATCAGCACTACCAAGAAATACATCAAATAGGGCTACATTAATTATGAATACTTACATTTCAAAATGTCTTACCTTCAATGACCTGAACTGCAGGTTCAAAGTGGTACAGAAGGATGAGAAGAATAACCGAAGACCACCTGGGGAGGCTGGAGGTAAGAAAATTGTTGCATGAGTTAGTCTGAATATCTTTTAAAATCAAGCACAGAACATTAAAAAATAAACACCCTTACCGAATAATCATTTTGTGATAGAGATGTCAAATCCAAGCATCCAAAATTGTCCTCAAAGTGCTTAGAGTTGGAATCTGCTCTCGGTCTACTTCAGACCTTTGCCTCTCCTGCCACTGAGTGCACTCTCCCTCCCTCCCTCTCTCTCTTCACTCTGTCTCTCTCTCTCCCTGACAGGCTGGAGTACCAATCGAACAAAGAAGGCCTCAGTTCTTCATTGAGTCACTGGCCCACGGACAAGGAAATCTGACTCCTTAAAATCCCTCACTAAACCGCTGCCTTAAAATTCTTAACTTTGCCATTTGTATGGTGACTATCTCAATTTTTCCATCTCCATTATTTTATTGCATTATTACCAGTATTTGAAGTTGATGGAATGGAAGATATTTTGCAATCCATCTATCAGGCTGGCTATTTTATTTTTTAAGTATTTTTAATTTTATTATTTTATTTTTTTCTCCCCAATTTTATGGCATCCAATTGTTAGTAGCTACTATCTTGTCTCATCGCTACAACTCCCGTACGGGCTCGGGAGAGATGAAGGTTGAAAGTCATGCGTCCTCCGATACACAACCCAACCAAGCCGCACTGCTTCTTAACACAGCGTGCATCCAACCCGGAAGCCAGCCGCACCAATGTGTCGGAGGAAACACTGTGTACCTGGCAACCTTAGTTAGCGTGCACTGCGCCCGGCCTGCCACAGGAGTCGCTGGTGTGCGATGAGGCAAGGATATCCCTACCGGCCAAACCCTCCCTAACCCGGACGACGCTAGGCCAATTGCGCGTCGCCCCACGGACCTCCCGGTCGCGGCCGGTTACGACAGAGCCTGGGTGCGAACCTAGAGTCTCTGGTGGCACAGCTGGCGCTGCAGTACAGCGCCCTTAACCACTGCGCCACCCGGGAGGCCTGGCTGGGGAACCTCAATAAGATTAAGTAGCTCCAAAATGTTTTTGTGAAAATTACATTTTGAGAGGGGCCGAAATTTGTTCGGACTCAATGAGAGTTGGGGAAAAGTTAAATCAACTTAAAATGACGTGTTACTGAAATTGTTCTGATTCATGAGACAAGTTACTATGGAAATAATTTCATCACAAATATGTGTAAATTATGTCAAATATTGGAAAACCTAATCGTAAATGTCTGTTCATAGCCTATACCCAACAACAGGTAGTGGCACCCTGACAGTGAAATTTAGTAATAAGGTGAAGGACCTTCCAAGTCTTTGAAGTTCGGTTTTCATCAACCACTGAGGACTGCTAAAGCTTTTCCATAGACCCTGTATCATGTGACTCTCGGCACCCTGTTTAGATGCTTATCTGCCTCAGACTCCATGAACTGGACCTACTGAAGATGGCATGTTGACCACAAGGCATCTCCACAAATTCCTGATTCCAATTCAGTTGATATGCAACTACACCAGATACATCCAGAACTCTACGGGTATACATTTTGAAAAGGATGTGATCTCTGAAAATTATAGTCTTTTAGCTTAGATCATTTGACATCATTATTGGATGGTCAGCGGTCATCGATCTAACATAATGTAATAATTTTGGATCAACTGGTTTTTATTACATTATATAGTTGTTTATGACATGTTTCCAAGAGAGCTGGGGGAAGAAAACTCTTATGGAAGCATTCCTGATGGAGATTTTATGTTGTGAAGTTACAATCCAATTTGACAATTTGCCTGATTGTTATTCTAGCTGGACTCCTAACCAGTCAGCACCTCGTTCCTCTGCCCTACAAAATGCATCCTGACAAAACCACTGCACGACATACCCACACCAAAGCCAATTACATTATGTCATAACAGAACTAGTGGTATAGCCACACTGACAATAGTGAAGAGGGTGAGCAAGTTTTATAGCAAACCATTGCACTGTAACATAATAAAAGCAAATAGGTTTCAATTGACAGAGTTGGTTGGCCCAGTTCAACAGTTTAAAGAGATCCAAGTGTTATTATCTCAAGCAGGGAATGGACAAGTAGAGAAAACATGGTCAGGATCCTTCTGGCCCAAAGCTACATTCAGATCTATCTGCCTATAATAACCTTTATCTCAGCAAGCACAGAGAAGAGGCTGTGAGGCCATGCTGTTTTCAGTGAAAATGGTTGGGATGTTAACAAACTACAATTAGTAGATCTTGGAATGAAAGGGTTCATAATCTACCTTTAAACTGAGAAGACAACCTGGCAAATTTTTTGCCTTATTATTAGAATTGATATGCTCTTCTATCACCTAAGGACAACACCAGCCAGATACCATCTGAACTGTTGTCTGAAAAATTTATCCTGAAAAAACAATAGAATCTGTTTTCATTTTGAGAATCAATTCTTACAATATGTTTTTAAAGAGCATGCTAGGACATCTGATTTGAAGTATTTCATTCAAGGCCAAGATACATCGACAGATATTACTCCAAGTTTAGCAGGGGCCTGGGTTTATTCACATTAGTCTCTCGCTCATATGAGATTTGGTTCTGGGTTGCCAGATTAGCAAGAAAATTACACTTCCTTTACTTTTTTGGGGACCACAACAAGGGGTATGAGGTTTTGAGCAGCACCGGTCTCCTCAACCTCTGTCTTCTACAACCCAATGTGCTGGGAAAGAGAGCTAGGAAATCTGAGAAATTAGACTTGATTTCTTTTACATGATGGCAAGCCAGGTCAAATGCTGCAAGTCCCTGCGCTTGTTTATAGGTTGTCGATTGATTACTTTGGTAACTACGGTAACAGCTTACGTAATGAAAAGGGAATTTTATCAGAGAACAGCCTTTTTATTCACAGTGCTTGAAACTCATGTAAAATGTGACTTGTATGGTATTGTAAGGGTTTTCCTGTGGTGAAGTAGAGGCGGACCAAAACGCAGCGTGGATATATTGAGTCATGTTTAATAAAAACAGATAAATATGAACACTACAAAACAATAAACGTGGAAAACCAAAAACAGCCCTATCTGGTGCAAAACACAGAGACAGGAACAATCACCCACAAACACACAGTGAAACCCAGGCTACCTAAGTATGATTCTCAATCAGAGAACACTAATGACACCTGCCTCTGATTGAGAACCCTACTAGGCCGAAACATAGAAAAACAGACTGCCCACCCAACTCACGCCCTGACCATACTAAATAAATACAAAACAAAGGAAATAAAGGTCAGAACGTGACAGTACCCCCCCCCCCCCAAAGGTGCGGACTCCGGCCGCAAAACCTTAACCTATAGGGGAGGGTCTGGGTGGGCGTCTGTCCGCGGTGGCGGCTCTGGCGCGGGACGCGGACCCCACTTCACCATTTTCTTAGTCCGCTTTATTATCCGCCTCCGTGGTTTTCTAACCATGGCCACCCTTCTCAATGACCCCACTGGACAGAGGGGCAGAAGCTCGGGACAGAGGGGCTCTGGCGCCTCAGACTCCGGCAGCAGCGCCGGACAGGCGGGAGACTCCGGCAGCAGCGCCGGACAGGCGGGAGACTCCGGCAGCAGCGCCGGACAGGCGGGAGACTCCGGCAGCAGCGCCGGACAGGCGGGAGACTCCGGCAGCAGCGCCGGACAGGCGGGAGACTCCGGCAGCAGCGCCGGACAGGCGGGAGACTCCGGCAGCAGCGCCGGACAGGCGGGAGACTCCGGCAGCAGCGCCGGACAGGCGGGAGACTCTGTAAGGATGAGCCGGAGAGACAGCCTGGTGCGGGGGGCTGCCACTGGAGGGCTGGTGCGTGGAGGTGGTGACGGATAGACCGGACCGTGCAGGCGCACTGGAGCTCTTGAGCACCGAGCCTGCCCAACCTTACCCGGTTGAATGGTCCCGGTCGCCCTGCCAGTGCGGCGAGGTGGAATAGCCCGCACTGGGCTATGCAGGCGAACCGGGGACACCGTGCGCAAGGCTGGTGCCATGTAAGCCGGCCCAAGGAGACGCACTGGAGACCAGATGCGTAGAGCCGGCTTCATGGCACTTGGCTCGATGCCCACTCTAGCCCGGCCGATACGCGGAGCTGGAATGTACCGCACCGGGCTATGCACCCGCACTGGGGACAAAGTGCGCTTCACAGCATAACACGGTGCCTGCCCGGTCTCTCCAGCCCCCCGGTAAGCACAGGAAGTTGGCGCAGGTCTCCTACCTGGCTTCACCACACTTCCTGTGTGCCCCCCCCCCCAATACATTTTTGGGGCTGACTCTTGGGCTTCCATCCACGCCGCCGTGCTGCCTCCTCATACCAGCGCCTCTCCGCCGTCGCCGCCTCTAGCTCTTCTTTGGGGCGGCGATATTCTCCAGGCTGTGCCCAGGGTCCTTTACCTTCCAATTCTTCCTCCCATGTCCATTCCTCCAAATAGTGCAGCCTCTCCCACTGCTGCTGCTGCTGCTCCTGCTGCCTCTGTTGCTTCTCCTGCTGCTGCTTTTGCTGTTGCCCGTTACCACGCCGCTTGGTCCTGTTGTGGTGGGTGATTCTGTAAGGGTTTTCCTGTGGTGAAGTAGAGGCGGACCAAAACGCAGCGTGGTTATATTGATTCAGATAAACATGAACACTACAAAACAATAAACGTGGAAAACCAAAAACAGCCCTATCTGGTGCAAAACACAGAGACAGGAACAATCCCCCACAAACACACAGTGAAACCCAGGCTACCTAAGTATGATTCTCAATCAGAGACAACTAATGACACCTGCCTCTGATTGAGAACCCTACTAGGCCGAAACATAGAAATACCCCAAAACATAGAAAAACAAACATAGACTGCCCACCCAACTCACGCCCTGACCATACTAAATAAATACAAAACAAAGGAAATAACGGTCAGAACGTGACAGGTATGCCATATGTGGGATGTGACTGGGTTAGCTAGCGGTAAGAAGGAGGGCTATGTCAGGACAGTGTGTGCAATGCTGATCTCACAAGCCATGGGTCAGCAATTATTATTATACCAATACCATAATCAATGATAATAATTGAGCCTAAGGAAAATAGACAGGTTGAATGTATGGT
Organism: Oncorhynchus nerka; assembly: GCF_034236695.1. Taxonomy (NCBI): domain Eukaryota; kingdom Metazoa; phylum Chordata; class Actinopteri; order Salmoniformes; family Salmonidae; genus Oncorhynchus; species Oncorhynchus nerka. Next base: position 69,716,339 of record NC_088415.1, on the reverse strand, counting down.
AAATGTGCATAGTGGATGAATGTCATGACATTCTGCCTACATACAGACTTGAAATCATTGGACACTAAAAAAATTGATTACTTCATTAATGCCACTTTAATAATGATGTCAACATATCTTGCACTCCCCATCCCAGATATATATACTGTATTTTATACCATCTGTTGCATCTTGTCTATGTCGGTCGGTCATGGCCCATCCATATATTTATATGTATATATTCTTATTCCATCCCTTTACTTAGATTTGTGTGTATTAGGTAGCTGTTGTGGAATTGCTAGATTACTTAGATATTGCTGCACTGTCGGAACTAGAAGCACAAGCATTTCGCTAAACTCGTAATAACATCTGCTAACCATGTGTATGTGACCAATAAAATCTGATTTGACACACACACACACACACTTACTTTAGCCCCCAGTATTTTATTCAATGTCTGGTAGCATCACAGTTTATGAAAAACTAGTTTGTATTTCATATATACAGTTATATACTGCATCAGTGGAAAATACACTTCTGTACTTCCCTTAGTAGGAGGAAAGCGTATATAAAATTAGTGACAAAATAACACTTCCCGTAGTGTTCCCTCCCCCACCCCATACCTCTGAAGCAGCCTCTTATAGACATGGTGTGTATAATTCTGGAAAAGGGGACCCACTCTGTTATACTTCTGTCAGGCTGATCATCTCTGGAGCAGCCAGGGTGACACTGAGCTGAAACGGCCCAAGTCTACTCTCTTTAAGTCACAGACCATCAAACAAACAGAAGAGAGATGAAGCACGGATTTGGGGAGGGGGCGTGACCTGATTTAAATGTTTAAAAATAACAACAAAGTACACAGAAAAGTGGAGAAGTTTGATAACTGGGTAACGGTTATGAGGGTGACGACCCACCGGGTACACTGTGTACAGTGCATTTCTTAAAGTATTAAGACCCTTTTACTTTTCCACCTTTTGTTACATTACAGCCTTATTCTAATAGGGATTAAATAGTTGTTCCCCCCCCTCAATCAACACACAATAACCCATAATGACAAAGCAAAAACAGGTATGTAGAAATTTTGGCAAATGTATAAAAAAATAAACTGAAATATCACATTTACATAAGTGTTCAGACCTTTTACTCAATACTTTGTTGAAGGACATTTGGCAGCAATTACAGCATTGAGTCTTCTTGGGTATGAAGCTACAAGCTTGGCTCATCTGTATTTGGGGAGTTTATCCCATTCTCCTCTGCAGAATCTCTAAAACTCTGTCAGGTTGGATGGGGAGCGTTGCTGCACAGCTATTTTCAGATCTCTCCAGAGATGTTTGATCTGGTTCAATTCCGGGCTCTGGCTGGGCCACTCAAGTACTGTACATTCAGAGACTTGTCCCGAAGCCACTCCTTCGTTATCTTGGCTGTGTGCTTAGGGTCGTTGTCCTGTTGGAAGGTGAACCTTCGCCCCAGTCTGAGGTTCTGAGAGCTCTGGAGCAGGTTTTCATTAAGGATCTCTCTGTACTTTGCTCCGTTCATCTTTCCCTTGATCCTGACAAGTCTCTCAGTCCCTGCCGCTGAAACACATCCCCACAGCATGTTGCTGCCACCACCATGCTTCACTGTAGGAATGGTGCCAGGTTTCCTCCAGACGTGACACTTGACATTCAGGCCAAATAATTCAATCTTGGTTACATCAGACCAGAGAATCTTGTTTCTCATGGTCTGATAGTCATTTAGATGCCTTTTTGGCAAACTCCAAGCGGGCTGTCATGTGCCTTTTACTGAGGAGTGGATTCCGTCTGCCCACTCTACCATAAAGGACTGATTGGAGGAGTGCTGCAGAGATGGTTGTTCTTTTGGAAGGTTCTGCCATCTCCACAGAGAAACTCTGGGGCTCTGTCAGTGGCCAAGTTCTTGGTCACCTCCCTGATCAAGGCCATCTCCCCTGATTGCTCAGTTTGTTTTTTATTTTGTTTTGAAGAATTTTTAAGAAATTTGCAAATATTTCTAAAAACCTGTTTTCGCTTTGTCATTATAAGGCATTGTGTGTAGATTGATGACATTTTTTTAATCCATTTTAAAAACAAGGCTGTAACATAAAATGTGGGAAAAGTGATGGCGATAACTAGGTCGCATTTGGTTGAGACATTGATCAATGAGATTACAACCGATCTTCACCCACTCAAAACGACAGCCAAGAGTGAGTTGAATTTCCAATGTGTTATCATTTTGATCCCATGTGTGATCAAAAGGTGTGATCATTGAAGTACTTTTTCACAATATAATCAATTTAATGAAATGAAAGAAACAATGTTTAGCCCGTGTTGAGCATTTGTCCATAATGTCTCATCTTCATGTCAGTACATATCTTTATGCACCTGGGGAAAAACCTTTTGGTACGGAGAATCTAAGTCTGACATACAGTAGGTCTGGACTGAAATCATTGCAGTCCTCATCCATGGCCTAAAGGAGGGTTCTACGCTCATTGGGATGGCAATCATACATCGTCCACCTGTACTGTAATCATGTATTGTATTTTACAGCATTGTACGTACAGTTGAAGTCGAACGTTTACATACACCTTAGCAAAATACATTTAAACTCAGTTTTTCACAATTCCTGACATTTAATCTAAGTAAACATTCCGAGTCTTACGTCAGTTCGGATCCCCACTTTATTTTAAGAATGTGAAATGTCAGAATAATAGTAGAGAATGCTTTATATCAGCTTTCATTTCTTTCATCACATTCCCAGTGGGTCATCTCCCGTCTGGATTACTGCAACTCGCTGTTGGCTGGGCTCCCTGCCTGTGCCATTAAACCCCTACAACTCATCCAGAACGCCGCAGCCCGTCTGGTGTTCAACCTTCCCAAGTTCTCTCACGTCACCCCGCTCCTCCGCTCTCTCCACTGGCTTCCAGTTGAAGCTCGCATCCGCTACAAGACCATGGTGCTTGCCTACGGAGCTGTGAGGGGAACGGCACCTCACTACCTCCAGGCTCTGATCAGGCCCTACACCCAAACAAGGGCACTGCGTTCATCCACCTCTGGCCTGCTCGCCTCCCTACCACTGAGGAAGTACAGTTCCCGCTCAGCCCAGTCAAAACTGTTCGCTGCTCTGGCCCCCCAATGGTGGAACAAACTCCCTCACGACGCCAGGACAGCGGAGTCAATCACCACCTTCCGGAGACACCTGAAACCCCACCTCTTTAAGGAATACCTAGGATAGGATAAAGTAATCCTTCTCCCCCCTTAAAAGACCTAGATGCACTATTGTAAAGTGGCTGTTCCACTGGATGTCATAAGGTGAAAGCACCAATTTGTAAGTCGCTCTGGATAAGAGCGTCTGCTAAATGACTTAAATGTTAAATGATGTTAAATGGTCAGAAGTTTACATACACTCAATTAGTATTTGGTAGCATTGCCTTAAAATAGTTTAACTTGGGTCAATTGTTTCGGGTAGCCTTCCACAAGCTTCCCACAATAAGTTGGGTGAATTTTGGTCCATTCCTCCTGACAGAGCTGGTGTAACTGTGTCAGGTTTGTAGGCCTCCTTGCTCGCACACGCTTTTTCAGTTCTGCCCACACATTTTCTATATGATTGAGGTCAGGGCTTTGTGATGGCCACTCCAATACCTTGACTTTGTTGTCCTTAAGCCATTTTGCAACAACGTTGGAAGTATGCTTGGGAGCATTGTCCATTTGGAAGACCCATTTGCGACCAAGCTTTAATTTCCTGACTGATGTCTTGAGATGTTGCTTCAATATATCCACATAATTTCCCTACCTCATGATGCCATCTATTTTGTGAAGTGCACCAGTTCCTCCTGCAGCAAAGCACCCCCACAACATGATGCTGCCACCCCCGTGCTTCACGGTTGGGCTGGTGTTCTTCGGCTTGCAAGCCTTCCCCTTTTCCTCCAAACATAACGATGGTCATTATGACCAAACAGTTCTATTTCTGTTTCATCAGACCAGAGGATATTTCTCCAAAAGGTACGATCTTTGTCCCCATGTGCAGTTGCAAACCGTAGTCTGGATTTTTTATGGCGGTTTTGGAGCAGTGGCTTCTTCTTCTAAGACTCTTTTTACTGTGGTTTATAGATACCGGGTTCCTCCAGCATCTTCAAGGTCCTTTTTGCTGTTGTTCTGGGATTGATTTGCACTTTCTCACTAAAGTACGTTCATCTCTAGGAGACAGAACGCGTCTCCTTCCTGAGCGGTATGACATCTGCGTGGTCCCATGGTGTTTATACTTGCATACTATTGTTTGTACAGATGAACATGGTACCTTCAGGCACCCAGACTTGTGGAGGTCTACAATTTATTTTCTGAGGTCTTGGCTGATTTCTGTTGATTTTCCCATGATGTCAAGCAAAGAGGCACCTAGTTTGAAGGTAGGCCTTGAAATACATCCATTGGTACACCTCAAATTGACTCAAATGATGTCAATTAGCCTATCAGAAGCTTCCAAAGCCATGACATCATTTTCTGGAATTTTCCAAGCTGTTTAAAGGCACAGTCAACTTAGTGTATGTAAAACTTCTGGCCCACTGGAATTGTGATACAGTGAATTATAAATAAAATAATCTGTCTGTAAACAATTGTTGAAAAATTAAAAAAAAAAAAAATTGTCATGCACAAAGTAGATGTCCTAACCGACTTGCCAAAACTATAGTCTGTTAACAAGAAATTTGTGGAGTGGTTGAAAATGTAGTTTTAATGACTACAACCTAAGTGTATGTAAACTTCCGACTTCAACTGTTGAAAATCTGAGGTTGTTTTAAAGGTACAAATTCAACATCTCTTTTTGTTCTGTTGGTTTGTCTGTTGGAATTTTGTTACCATGATGACATAATCCTGCATTTGAAATTGAACTTTTTTTCAAATCCAATTTGCGTTGACAAATTACTTTGAAGCAACATTGATTTAACTGATCTGTGCCCAGTGGAAAAACTCTTTAATGTGACTATGATCTCAAACCCATTCTGTATCCCAAATGCTAAATCAGTCTGTTCAGTTTAGTTCTCACAGAATCACTTCTCCAAGGACGCTAAAAGCAGCCATTGAGCAAAAAGAGGATTCCCCTTCCCCAGTCAGACTAAAAACAAAATAGCACAAAACAAAGTGCAAGGCAATTTAGGTCCCAAAGTAATGTGGCATAATGTTAGCAGAGGGCTAAAATGGTATTATAACACCCCCATCATGCCATTTATAAGTGGGTCAAGTGTAAAATAATTGCATACAATCTTGTGATAATAATAATCAACTCATAAAGGGAATCAAAACACCATGGAGATCTTAGTCGTTCAGGAAGTTCCTGCCAAATCCTAATTTGTCTGGTTTGTTCACGCTTCACAGTACACCCATATTCGAGTACGGTCTGTGAGGGAGGAGAGTCTTAGCGAAGGCTTCTCTGACAAGTAATGGGTGGCTGTACTGTCCTAATTGGAAAAACACAAAAAAAACATCAAACATGGCTTGCTTGATTTAAATGCTCATGTGCCTTTGGGCAGAAATGCATGTTGTTAGATGCAATATACTTCCTTCTAGAACATTTGTTAGCATTTTCTCTGTGACCATTTAGTCTGGAAGGACTTACATAATAATAGTTGGTTTAACACAGTAGCTGTTTGTGCTGGGCTGTTGGGACAGTTTCAGAGGTTGTTAGGCATTGATTCCCAGCCACATGATAATAAGCCTTGCCAGTGGAAAGCACCCAAGCAGAAAAAGGACAACATCATGGGAAATGTAATAGGATGTGCTTCAACAGCTACATGTTCAAATCAAATTTTAATGCTCACATACTGTACACATGGTAAGCAGATGTTATTGCAAGTGTAGCGAAATGCTTGTGCTTCTAGTTCCAACAGTGCAGTAATAACTAACAAGTAATCTAACAATTCAAGAACAACTACCCAAAGGGATGGAATGGGAATATATACACTACTGTTCAAAAGTTTGGGGTCACCTAGAAGATTCCTTGTTTTTTAAAGAAAAGCCATTTTTTGCCCATTTACAATAACATCAAATTGATCAGCTGGGTGGGGTTATATCCTTCCTGTTTGGCCCTGTCTGGGGGTGTCCTCGGATGGGGCCACAGTGTCTCCTGACCCCTCCTGTCTCAGCCTCCAGTATTTATGCTGCACTAGTTTATGTGTCGGGGGGCTAGGGTCAGTTTGTTATATCTGGAGTACTTCTCCTGTCCTATTCGGTGTCCTGTGTGAATTTAAGTGTAATTCTCTCTTTCTTTCTCTCTCTCAGAGGACCTGAGCCCTAGGACCATGCCTCAGGACTACCTGACATGATGACTCCTTGCTGTCCCCAGTCCACCTGGCCGTGCTGCTGCTCCAGTTTCAACTGTTCTGCCTTATTATTATTTGACCATGCTGGTCATTTATGAACATTTGAACATCTTGGCCATGTTCTGTTATACTCTCCACCCGGCACAGCCAGAAGAGGACTGGTCACCCCACATAGCCTGGTTCCTCTCTAGGTTTCTTCCTAGGTTTTGGCCTTTCTAGGGAGTTTTTCCTAGCCACCGTGCTTCTACACCTGCATTGCTTGCTGTTTGGGTTGGGGTTTTAGGCTGGGTTTCTGTACAGCACTTTGAGATATCAGCTGATGTACGAAGGGCTATATAAATACATTTGATTTGATCAGAAATACAGTGTAGACATTGTTAATGTTGTAAATGAATATTGTAGCTGGAAACGGCTGATTATTTTATGGAATATCAACATAGGCATAAGGAGGCCCATTATCAGCAACCATCACTCCTGTGTTCCAATGACACGTTGTGTTAACTAATCCAACTTTATAATTTTAAAAGGTTAACTGATCATTAGAAAACCCCTTCGCAATTATGTTAGCACAGCTGAAAACTGTTATTCTGATTAAAGAAGCAATAAAACTGCCCTTCTTTAGACTATTTGAGTATCTGAAGCATCAGCATTTGTAGGTTCGATTAGGCTCCAAATGGCCAGCAACAAAGAACTTTCTTCTGAAACTCATCAGTCTATTCTTGTTCTGAGAAATTAAGGCCATTCCATGCGAGAAACTGCCAAGAAACTGAAGGTCCTGTACAACGCTGTGTACTACTCCCTTCACAGAAGATCAATTAGCCTTTTAAAATTATAAATTTGAATTAGCTAACACAATGTGCCATTGGAAGACACGAGTGATGGTTGCTGATAATGGATCTCTGTACGCCTACGTACATATTCCATTAAAAATAAGCCGTTTCCAGCTACAATAGTCATTTACAATATTAACAATGTCTACACTCAAATCAAATCAAATTTATTTATATAGCCCTTCGTACATCAGCTGATATCTCAAAGTGCTGTACAGAAACCCAGCCTAAAACCCCAAACAGCAAACAATGCAGGTGTAAAAGCACGGTGGCTAGGAAAAACTCCCTAGAAAGGCCAAAACCTAGGAAGAAACCTAGAGAGGAACCAGGCTATGTGGGGTGGCCAGTCCTCTTCTGGCTGTGCCAGGTAGAGATTATAACAGAACATGACCAAGATGTTAAAATGTTCATAAATGACCAGCATGGTCGAATAATAATAAGGCAGAACAGTTGAAACTGGAGCAGCAGCACAGTCAGGTGGACTGGGGACAGCAAGGAGTCATCATGTCAGGTAGTCCTGGGGCACGGTCCTAGGGCTCAGGTCCTCCGAGAGAGAGAGAAAGAAAGAGAGAATTAGAGAGAGCATATGTGGGGTACACTGTATTTCTGATCAATTTGATGTTATTTTAATGGACATTTTATTTGATTTCTAAATTACCAAACTTTTGAACGGTAGTGTACATCTAAATATATGGATGAGTGATGACTGAGCGGCATAGGCAAGATGCAATAGATATATACATATGAGATAAGTAATGCAAGATATGTAAACATTATTAAAGTGGCATTATTAGCGACTAGTGATCCATTTATTAAAGTGGCCAATGATTTCAAGTCTGTATGTAGGCAGCAGCCTCTCTGTGTTAAGTAATGGCTGTTTAACAGTCTGATGGCCTTGAGATTGAAACATTTTCTGTCTCTTGGTCCCAACTTTGATGGTCCTGTACTAACCTTGCCTTCTGGATGGCAGCGTGGTGAACAGGCAGTGGCTCGGGTGGTTGTTGTCCTTGATGATCTTTTTGGCCTTTCTGTGACATCGGGTGCTGTAGATGTCCTGGAGAGCAGGTAGTTTGAACACGCACCACCCTCTGGAGAGCCTTGCGGTTTTGGGCGGTGCAGTTGCCGTACCAGGCGGTCATACAGCCCGAAAGGACGCTCTCGATTGTGCATCTGTAAAAGTTTGTGAGGGTTTTAGGTGACAAGCCTAATTTCTTCAGCCTCCTGAGGTTGAAGAGGCACTGTTGCGCCGCCTTCACCACACTGTGTGTGGGTGGACCATTTCAATTTTCCGTCATGTGTACGCTGAGGAACTTGTTAGAGAAGTGATCCCGCTGTGGGGATCAAATCAGCGGACATTTCAAGTGCGCCACGTATAGTTTTTGATAAAACTCAAACTTTCATTAATACACACATACAACGTACTGAATTAAAGCTACACTCGTTGTGAATCTATCAACCAAGTCAGATTTGTAAAATGCTTTTCGGGGAAAGCATGAACAGTTTTTATCTGATACCATGCACCCTCAAAATACAGCCATGTCACTTAAAACGACAGATTTTGCGTTATGCGTCGCTACCCAAAACGCTGAAATAAAATATAAAACATTCATTACCGTTGACGAGCTTCTTTCTTGGCACTCCTATATATCCCATAAACATCCCAGTTGGGTCTTTTTCCCGATTAAATCCGTCATTGTATAGCCAAAATGTCATTTTCTGAAGACCGGTCTGATGCAGGAATATTCTGTTTTCCAAGACGCAACGTCACTTTTTAAAATGACAAAAGGTGCCTATATACTTTTACAAAACACTTCAAATTACTTTTCTAACCCAACTTTAGGTATTAATAAACGTTAATTAGCTATACAATTCATCACGGGGCGATTTGTATTCGATAGTAGCTAGTCTGGAAATCAACGGGCATCTTTGTCATGTTAATAACTTCCTGTTGACAAACTGAAACCGGAAAGGCTAAAACGAAATAGAACCAAGGATCAAGTCTGCTCAAAATGACAGCACTGGCGACATCGTGTGGAAGCTGTAGGCGTTTACATTACGACCTGATGTATTTCCGTTCGTCTTTAACAATACATTGACTGGCGTAGTAATATATTTTTTGTGTTTTTGGAGAACAGTTTTTCGAGGGATTTTTACTGCTAAACACGTTGTGTTATAGCCACAGACACGATTTAACCAGTTTTGGAAACCTCAGTGTTTTCGATCCACAGATACTATCCATATGCATGTACTATATTCCTGGCATGAATAGCAGGGCGCTGAAATGTTGCGCGATTTTTAACAAAAAGCTGCGAAAATTCGCAACATCCTTATGAACATTCCACCTTCTCAATTGCTGTCCCGTCAATGTGGATGGGGGTGCTCCTTCTGCTGTTTCCTGAAGTCTACGATAATCTCTTTTATTTTCCTGACACCACACTCCAAGGGCCCTCACCTCTACCCTGTAGGCTGCCTCGTCGTTTATGGTAATCAAGCCTACCACTGTAGTGTCGCCTGCAAACTTGATGATTGGGTGAACAGGGAGTACAGGAGGGGGCTGAGCACACACCCTTGTCAGGCCCCAGTGTTGAGGATCAGTGAAGTGGAGATGTTGTTTCCTACCTTCACCACCTGGGGGCAGCATGTCAGGAAGTCCAGGGCCCAATTGCACAGGGCTGGGCTGAGAGCCAGGGGCACAAGCTTAATGATGAGCTTGGAGGGTACTATGGTGTTGAATGCTGAGCTGTAGTCAATGAACAGCATTCTTACATAGGTATTCCTCTTGTCCAGATGGGACAGGGCAGTGTGCAGTGTGATGGCGATTGCATCGTCGGTGGACCTATTGGGGCGGTATGCAAATTCAAGTGAGTGTTGGAAAGTCTTGTCAAATTAATGTCATGACGTTATGATGGTATGATACAGGGGATGTTGGCTAAAAGTACAAACTTAGAGTGCAATACAGTTTTCCAGTCCCAAAGTGAGTCTACTTTAACTTTAAGAAATACATAACATGAAATCAAACGGTAAATACTATGCTAACGATGGTTGATGTAGAGAACTAAAATGAGTCATAAGAGATATGTACTCCAGCTATACTATCAAATTAATTATGCTACTGATAACTTTACATTGAAATACATGAACTCAGTCATTCTGATATTCATTCATTCATATCATCTTTGGCACGTTATAGACCATCTGAATCTATAGGGCTCATATTAGTACACATGCGAGCAAAATAGGCTGACATGTTTTCATCTCTCACTATATTTCTGAGGTGCATTACAGTATATAATAGGCCAGCAACATGCAATACTGTAACAAACAAATGTATAGTATAATATTTTTAAAGTGCCAAACAATCTTTGCATTCATCTACCATCTATCTTAAAATGATGGATTTCGACACCATGTCATATTCATATTGTTCTTCCATATTCAGCTAACTCTTATTGTAAAAAGACATACAATGTCTTGCAAAATTGCATATGGTGCAGATCGCAGACACATTCAGGCTCCCTCAAACACACTAACCTCACAACATTGTATTCAAACAAGCATAACGCATGTAGATACGGCATAACCACTAGGGGAGAGTACGACCATGTAGTTGGAACAATGTCGACCCCATAGTCCTGTGTTTACCTGCAATACTCATTAGGGACAAAATAATAGTTTACAGTACACCCCGGGAAATACAGTACATGAATTCACATCCGAAATCTATCAAACAGAGTGTAGATAGAGTACAACATTAAATAAATCAATACCAGAAACTTTAAGGATCTCAATACACACAATGGCTGCTTGTCTATTGAAATGTACAAGTACGGTTGGACTCTAACACAATACACAGCATCACAGACAATTAAATAAGGTATTTAACTGTTTCCTACTACACTGTGATATGTTAAGAGCAGAAGTAGACTTCACCTGATTTACTGACTTGAAAAAATAAACAATAATAACATACTGAGCAGTTGGCCTATAAAGCACTAGCCAACTTACACATCATTCTGTGCTTATAAATGTGACATGGACACTATGTTACTGGGATATACTGTACACCCTGTACTGTATCATTCATTCTCTGTAGAACACCTCAATCATAGACTGTCCCAAATGGTGGGGCCGGCCCTGGCCCTAAGCGATAAGCGGTATGCCAGCAGCATACCACCCTGCATAACACTGCTGGCTTGCTTCTGAAGCTAAGCAGGCTTGGTCCTGATCATTTCCTGGATGGGAGACCAGGTGCTGCTGGAAATGGTGTTGGAGGGCCAGTAGGAGGCACTATTTCCTCTGGTCTAAAAAAAAATGATCCCAATGTCCCCAGGACACTGCCCTGTGTATGGTGCTGTCTTTTGGATGGAACGTTAAACGGGTGTCCGGACTCTCTGAGGTCATTATAGATCCCATGGCACTTATTGTAAGAGTAGGGTTGTTAACCCCGGTGTCCTGGCTAAATTCCCAATCTGGCCCTCAAACCATCACTGTCACCTAATAATCCCCAGTTTACAATTGGCTCATTCATCCCCCTCCCCTGTAACTATTCTCCAGGTCGTTGCTGCAAATGAGAACATGTTTTCAGTCAACTTACCTGGTAAAATAACAGATAAAAAAAGTTATACTTAAATCTGGTTCTCAAGCAGATTTGTAAGAATGTCTCACCCCATGTTCAAGAATGGCTTTATTCAGATTACAGCTTTCGGTTATTTGGAAAATGGAATCTCGAAAAAAAAAAAATATATATATATATATCACTATTTTTTAAAATGAGCCATAGAAAGTTGGATGCAATTTCAGTTTAATCCACCAGAAAAGACAGAACAAATATAACAACAAATATTATGGTTAAACTCAAATATACTGATTGATAAAAAAAACAAAAATTAGATTATAAATAGGACTGTCACACATGCAGCTAACAAAAATATATGGAAATGTCTGCTGTACAACCAACTAATTGCAGCATTACCGCAAAAATGGAAGAGGCATGTGGAAAGGGGAGAATGTAAGGAACGTCTCTGTCAGCCCTTCGTTAAAGACCAAAATTGGTTAAAGAAAATTGTGATAAATAAAAAAGTATACCAGTTTAATTTAAGATCGCAAAAATTGACAGCTGTGCCATACAGATTGCAAAGTAGTCGGGAAGATATTTTTGATGTACCAATTTCATGGCACATGGTTTATGAACTGATACACAAAACGATTCCGGATTCAAAACTTTTTTCAATTAATATTATTATACAAAAATCTTGCAACCAATAGAACGTTATATATATGGGGGACACAACCGTCCCAGCTCTGCACATTTAGCTGCAAAGAGAATCATCAGATCATTTGTTTTGGTACTGTCAATATGTATCTTGTTTTTGGTCGCAGGTTCAGGGATGGCTCTTGAATTGCAACATTTACCTGGAGCTAACTACAAATAGCACTGCTAGCTAATTTTAAAAGTCATAGTCAATCGATCAATAATATAATAATACTCTTAGCAAAAATGTTTATCTTTAATTTACAATTTGTAGAAACTAATAATAGAACATTTCAGAACTTTTGTGAAACATCACAGCTGAAAAATAAATGGCAAATAGAAACTGGATGGTGTTCAGAGATATATGAAAAGGGTTGAGTGGAGCTGAAGGGTGGGACTAAAATTAACAAGATAACTCATGTAAAATATACTGTTTCCCTAAAATGTACATAGGTTCATAACTTTTGTGAAACAGCACAGTTAAAAATATATGGCCAATAGAACTGGATGGTCTTCAGAGATAGATGCAAGGGATTGAGGGTAGCTGAAGGATAACAAAAACAATTACATACATACAGTTGAAGTCAGAAGTTTACATACACTTAAGTTGAAGTCATTAAAACTTGTTTTTCAACCACTCCACAAATTTCTTGTTAACAAACTATAGTTATGGCAAGTCGTTTAGGACATCTACTTGGTGCATGACACAAGTCAATTTTCCAACAATTGTTTACAGACAGATAATAATACTTATAATTCACTGTATCACAATTCCAGTGGGTCAGAAGTTTACACACACTAAGTTGACTGTGCCTTTAAACAGCTTGGAAAATTCCAGAAAATGATGTAATAGCTTTAGAAGTTTCTGCTAATTAACATAATTTGAGTCAATTGGAGGTGCACCTGTGGATGTATTTCAAGGCCTACCTTCAAACTCAGTGCCTCTTTGCATGACATCATGGGAAAATCAAAAGAAATCAGCCAAGACCTCAGAAAATAAATTGTAGACCTCCACATGTCTGGTTCATCCTTGGGAGCAGTTTCCAAATGCCTGAAGGTACCACGTTCATCTGTACAAACAATAGTACGCAAGTATAAACACCATGGGACCCCGCAGCTGTCATACCACTCAGGAAGGAGACGCATTCTGTCTCCTAGAGATTAACGTACTTTAGTGAGAAAGTGCAAATCAATCCCAGAACAACAGCAAAGGACCTTGTGAAGATGCTGGAGGAAACAGGTACAAAAGCATCCATATTCACAGTAAAACGAGTCCTATATTAACATAACCTAAAAGGCCGCTCAGCAAGGAAGAAGCCACTGCTCCAAAACCGCCATAAAAAAGCCAGACTACGGTTTGCAACTGCACATGGGGACAAAGATCGTACTTTTTGGAGAAATGTTCTCTGGGCTGATGAAACAAAAATAGAACTGTTTGGCCATAATGACCATTGTTATGTTTGGAGGAAATAGGGGGAGGCTTGCAAGTCAAAGAACACCATCCTAACCGTGAAGCACAGGAATGTTAAAAGCGTGTGCGAGCAAGGAGGCCTACAAACCTGGCAGCATCATGTTGTGTGGGCGCTTTGCTATAGGAGGGACAAGTGCAATTCACAAAATAGATGGCATTATGAGGGAGGGAAATTATGTGGATATATTGAAGCAACATCTCAAGACATCAGTCAGGAAGTTGAAGCTTGGGCGCAAATGGGTCTTCCAAATGGACAATGCTCCTAAGCATACTTCCAAAGTTGTGGCAAAATGGCTTAAGGACAATAAAGGTATTGGAATGGCCATCACAAAGACCTGACCTCAATCCTATAGAACATTTGTGGACAGAACTGAAAAAGCGTGTGCGAGCAAGGAGGCTTACAAACCTGACTCAGTTACACCAGCTCTGTCAGGAGGAATGGGCCAAAATTCACCGAACTTATTGTGGGAAGCTTGTGGAAGGTTACCTGAAACGTTTGACCCAAGTTAAACAATTTAAAGGCAATGCTACCAAATACTAATTGAGTGAAGGGGAAACTTCTGACCCACTGGGAATGTGATGAAAGAAATGAAAGCTGATATAAATCATTCTCTCTACTATCATTCTGACATTTCACATTCTTTAAATAAAGTGGGGATCCTAACTGACCTAAGACAGGGAATTTTTACAAGAATTGAATGTCAGGAATTGTGAAAAACGGAGTTTGAATGTATTTGGCTAAGGTGTATGTAAACTTACAACTTCTCTCACACACACAAAAGTTTGGGACACAGCTACTCATTCAAGGTTTTTTAAATTGATTTTTTACTATTTTCTACATTGTAGAACAATAGTGAAGACATCAAAACTATTAGGAAGGCTTTTTCAACAGTCTTGAAGGAGATCCCACATATGCTGAGTACTGCTTTTCCTTCACTCAGCGGTCCAACATCCCAGACTATCTCAAATGGGCTGAGGTCGGGTGATTGTGGTGGCCAAGTCATCTGATGCAGCACTCCGTCACTCTTTTTCGTCAAATAGTGCATACACAGCATGGAGGTGTGTTTTGGGTCATTGCCCCGTTGAAAACAAAACAAATGGTCCCACTAAGCGCAAACCAGATGGGATGGAGTATCGCTGCAGAATGCATTGTCACCAGCAAAAAGCATCCCCACGCCATCACACCTCCTCCTCCATGCTTCACGGTGGGAATCACACATGCAGAGATCATGCGTTCACCTACTCTGCGTCTCACAAAAGACACGGTGGTTGGAAACAAAAATCTCAAATTTGGACTCAGTACTTTGGTTCGGACCAAAGTACAGACTTTTACCAGTCTAACGTCCATTTCTCGTGTTTCTTGGCCCAAGCAAGTCTCTTCTTCTTGTTGGTGTCCTTTAATAGTAGTTTCTATGCAGGATTCGACCATGAAGGCCTGATTTACGCAGTCTCTAAACAGTTGATGTTGAGATGTCTGTCTGTTACTTGAACTTTGTGAAACATTTATTTGGACTGCAATCTGAGGTGCAGTTAACTCGAATTACTTATCCTCTGCAGCAGAGGTAACTCTGGGTCTTCCTTTCCTGTGGCGGTCCTCATGAGAGCCAGTTTCATCAGTGCTTGTTGATTTTTGCGACTACACTTAGTTCTTGAAATTTTCCAGATTGACTGACCTTCATGTCTTACAAAGTAATGGTGGACTGTTGTTTCTCTTTTCTTATTTAAGCTGCTTTTGCCATAATATGGACTTGGTCTTTTACCAAATAGCGCTATCTTCTGTATAAAACCCCTTCCTTGTCACAACATAACTGATGGTCTCAAACGCACTAAGGAAAGATATTCCGCAAAATAACTTTTAACAAGGCACACCTGTTAATTGAAATTCATTCCAGGGTACTACCTCATGAAGTTGGTTGAGAGAATGCCAAGAGTGTGCAAAGCTATCATTAAGGCAAAGGGTGGCTACTTTGAAGAATCTCAAATATAAAATATATTTTGTTTTGCTTAACACATAGTTGGTTACAACATGATTCCATGTGTTATGTCATAGTTCTGATGTCTTCACTATTATTCTACAATGTAGAAAATAGTAAAATATAAAGAAAAACCATGGAATGAGTAGGCGTGTCCAAAATTTTGACTGGTACTGTGTAATATATATAAAAATATATGGGGGTTTGGAAGCCACAATCTATCTGCGATATTAAAGCTGATCTACCACCTAAAAGAAAATATATATTGACAAAAATAACTATCAATCAAAAAAAATTCTGGCTGACATTGTTTACCGATTGACAGTCTATGACTGAAATAATGACGCACAACCAAATTTCACCTTGTATATAACAGAAAGTTGAGACCCTGACTAAGTTCCTTTTTTGTTCACAAGAGGCTGTGGGGCCCAACGCGACCGCTTATGCCTAAGGCCAGTTCTGCCAAATGGCACCCTATTCCCGATATAGTGCATTACATTTGACCAGGGCCCATAAGAGCTCTCGTCAAAAGTAGTGCACTACAGGGCAAGTGGCTCACTCCAGAGCACAACCACAGTAGGCTGCCTAACCTGGGATTTAAACACCCGTCTACTATCTGGACTTACAAGCTACATCCTATGTCAGCTAGGCTAGACCATACTACATAGAGTCCTGAGCCATGTCATCCGAGGTCATCTCTATCCATCCTAATATCATTACTTATGCACTTTGTTCTACTGAAAGAATTCCTATTCCTAACGACAATAAGAAATGGAAAGATTATCCAGAGTGCCCTCTGTTGTCCTCCAGTCAGCAGCAGTGTGTGCTTAGTCTGCTCCGCGTGTGGAGGCAGCCCCCTACTGTCCTCCCATACTACAGTATAGGGGCGACCCACTCCTCTCCTGGCACTGTGGTGGAGGCTGAGGCCCAGCCATTTGTCCGGATGACCTCGCCGGATTCTCTGAGGCTGCACCATACCCGCCCGTGTCTGTTGACGCTAGGAATAGATTGTTATCACCTCCCTGCCTCCGCCACGTACCAGCAGCACACGGTCCAGTCCATCCATAAGAACCTCCAGAAACTCCATGTCTACAGGCCATGGGGTCAAGGAGAAACAACCGCATAGACACTGACGTGGAAGAGTACTAATGGTACAGTGATTTGAAATATCAAAAGTAAAAGTAATGGGGGCAATAACCTAAAAGTCTGGAATTTTAATTTAGATGCAGACACCTCAAGCAGTTCCTCATCAACAGTTCATGCCTATGTACAATGCCGTCCGTGAAAATGTATTTCGGATTCTCTATATTTGCATATTCTTTACACTGAATGTTATCAGATCTTCAACCAAAACCAAATATTAAATAAAAGGGAACCTGAGTTAACTAATAACATTTGTATACTTATTTAATTTATTTAATTTGAAAAGTTACGCAACATTGGTGCTGAGAGATTCCTAGAAATTTAGTAAAAAAAAACACAAAAAAAACTATATACACTATACAAAAGTATGTGGACACCCCTTTGCTGACAGGTGTATAAAATCGAGCACACAGCCATGCAATCTCCATAGACAAACATTGGTCATAGAATGGCCCTACTGAAGAGCTCAGTGACTTTCGAAGTGACACTGTCATAAGATGCCACCTTTCCAACAAGTCAGTATGTCAAATTTCTGCCCTGCTAGAGCTGCCACGGTCTACTGTAAGTGCTGTTTCTATGAAGTGGAAATGTGTAGGAACAACAACAGCTCAGCCGCGAAGTGGTAGGCCACACAAGCTCACAGAACGGGACCGCCGAGTGCTGCATGCGCATAAAAATCACCTGTCCTCGGTTGCAACACTCACTACCAAGTTCCAAACTGCCTCTGGAAGCAATGTCAGCACAAGAACTGTTCGCCAGGAGCTTCATGAAATGGAAATCTTAACAATACAGCACACAATGACATTCTAGATGATTCTGTGCTTCCAACTTTGTTTCAGCATGACAAGGCCCCTGTGCAAAAATCTAGGTCCATACAGAAATGATTTGTCGAGATCAGTGCGGAAGAACTTGGCTGGCCTGCACAGAGCCCTGACCTCAACCTCATTAAACACCTTTGGGATGAATAGGAACGCCGACAGCAAGCCAGGCCTAATCGCCCTACATCAGTGCCCAACCTCACTAATGCTCGTGGCTGAATGGAAGCAAGTACCCACAGCAATGTTCCAACATCTAGAGGAAAGTCTTCCCAGAAGAGTGGAGGCTGTTATAGCAGGTGTCCACATACTTTTTGTCATGAAGTGTAGTTTAGCACAGAAAACGTTGTAATTAACTACAATGATCATAATCCATTGCGTTTCTACTTGTCCGGATGTGTGTTTCTTTTACACATGCTGTGGTAGGTTAGTGTGGGACATAGAGAGAATAGAAAAGAATGTGAGCTCGAGAGGGACAGCGAGCAGTTGCTTCACGAGGTATCTCTACTTGAAAATATATGATCTGTGATTGATAGTTGGTATTCAGCAGTCATAATAGTATGCCTTATTTATGTCTGGCGAAAACCCTGCATTCCACAATAAGCTCCTCATACCAACACTCAAGCATGGTGGTGGTAGTGTGATGATTTGAGAATGTTTTGCTGCCTCAGGACCTGACAACTTGCAAACATTGAAGGAACCATGAATTCTGCTTTGTATCAGAGAATTCTACAGGAGAATGTCAGGCCATCCGTCTGAGCTGAAGCCCAGCTGGGTCATGCAATAAGACAATGAACCAAAACACACAACTTCTACATCAGAATGACTTAAAAGCAACAAATATAACATTGTGGAATGGCCTAGTCAAAGTCCAGACCAAAATCCAATTTAGATGTTGTAGCAGGACCGGAAACGAGCAGTTCATGCTTGAAAAGCGGCAGGTAGCCGAGTGGTTAGAGCGTTGGACTAGTAACCGAAAGGTTGCAAGATCGAATCCCCGAACTGACACGGTAAAAATTTGTCGTTCTGCCCCTGAACAAGGCAGCTAACCCACTGTTCCTAACGCCATCATTGAAAATAAGAATTAGTTCTGAACTGACTTGCCTAGTTAAATAAAGGCAAAAAATATAAAAGGCCACAATTGTCACTGAGTTAAAGCAGCTCTGCATGGACCAGTGGACCAAAATTCCTCCACAGAAATTTGAGAGACTGATCAACATCTACAGGAAGTGTTTGATTGCAGCTAAAAGTGGTACAACCAGTTAATGAGTGTAAGGGGGTAAATACTTTTCCACACAGGGGAACTGAGTGTTGCTTAATTTTGTTAAATAGGTATCCAATTTTTGTGTTATTTGTTTAGTCAGGTTCCCTGTATCTAATATTATGTTTTGATTGAAGATCTGTTAACATTCAGCGTGAAAAATGTGCAAAAATAAAAATCATAAAAGGTAGAAAATGTGTTTTCACAGCACTGTACATCATTATAGCTTCAGTCGCTGTCAGTCTATTTATTACTGTAAGATGATACTGACTCAGACAGTGGACACTCCGTTATCCAGTTCAGAGTATACTAGTGGTTTAAAAAAAAGGATACAATTCTCGTCACCACCCTTGTTTTTGGGCGGTCCAGGCATGTTCAGCAGCACCAGCTGAGCTCCCTGGGATTTGTTGACCACAACCTCATTCAACTTGACCGCGGTGTGCATCCTCCTCACGTTAGACTGGTTCCTACAAAATAGGAAAAATAACAGGTTAAACTCAAGAATAACAACTTACATGTCTTCTACTTGGATTGAGCCCCAAAAGGCACCCTTTTTTAAATTGCCAGCAGCATACCACCCTGCATACCACTGCTGGCTTGCTTCTGAAGCTAAGCAGGGTTGGTCCTGGTCAGTTCCTGGATGGAAGACCAGGTGCTGCTGGAAGTGGTGTTGGAGGGCCAGTAGGAGGCACTCTTTCCTCTGGTCTAAAAAAATATCCCAATGCCCCAGGGCAGTGACTGGGGACACTGCCCTGTGTAGGGTGCTGTCTTTCGGATGGGATGTTAAATGGGTGTCCTGACTCTGAGGTCATTAAAGATCCCATGGCACTTATCGTAAGAGTAGGGGTGTTAACCAGGACACCGGGGTTAAATTCCCAATCTGGCCCTCAAACCATCACGGTCACCTAATAATCCCCAATTTACATCCCCCTCCTCTCCCCTGTAACTATTCCCCAGGTCGTTGCTGCAAATGAGAACGTGTTCTCAGTCAACTTACCTGGTAAAATAACGGATAAATACATTTTCCCTATATAGTGCACTAAAATTTGACCAGGCCCTGGTCAAATTTAGTGCATTATATAAGGAATAGGGATGCATTGTATGCCTTATATCCTACTACAGGCTTCTACTATAAACATGATATCATACCTGTCATAAGCATTCATGATACGTGACTTGACGGTATCATGGCAAAAATGTACAGTAAGCCAATTAGCTACCCTAAGTAATGTATAACAAATGCCTCCATAGCCATACTATAGATTATACTGATAAAACATGGTCCAGGAGTAATGTCATGTTGATACTGCATATATCTATATCTTAACTATATCTAGTTAAGGAATATTGCAGGCATCAAGGCATATTTGTTAGATACAGTTGAATTCGGAAGTTTACATACACCTTAGCCAAATACATTTAAACTCAGTTTTTCACAATTCCTGACATTGAAACCTAGAAAAATTCCCAGTTTTAGGTCAGTTAGGATCACCACTTTATTTTAAGAATATGAAATGTCAGAATAATAGTAGAGATCATTTATATCAGCTTTTATTTATTTCATCACATTCCCAGTGGGTCAGAAGTTTACAAACACTCAATTAGTATTTAAATTGTTTAACTTGGGTCAAACTTTTCAGGTAGCCTTCCACAATAAGTTGGGGGAATTTTGGATCATTCCTCCTGACAGAGCTGGTGTAACTGAGTCAGGTTTGTAGGCCTCCTTGCTCGCACACACTTTTTCAGTTCTGCCCACACATTTTTTTTATAGGATTGAGGTCAGGGCTTTATGATGGCCACACAATACCCTGACTTTGCTGTCCTTAAGCCATTTTGCCACAACTTTGGAAGTATGCTTGGGGTCATTGTCCATTTGGAAGACCCATTTGCGATCAAGCCTCAACTTCCTGACTAATGTCTTGAGATGTTGCTTCAATATATCCACATAATTTTCCTACCTCATGATGCCATCTATTTTGTGAAGTGCACCAGTCCCTCATGGAGCAAAGCACCCCCACAACATGATGCTGCCAACCCCGTGCTTCACGGTTGGGATGGTGTTCTTCGGCTTGCAAGCCTCCCCCTTTTCCCTCCAAACATAACAATGGTCATTATGGCCAAACAGTTCTATTTTTGTTTCATCAGACCAGAGGACAAAGTACAATCTTTGTCCGCATGTGCAGTTGCAAACCGTAATCTGGATTTTTATGGTGGTTTTGGAGCAATGGCTTTTTCCATGCAGAGCGGCCTTATGACGATATAGGTCTCGTTTTACTGTGGATATAGATACTTTTGTACCGGTTTCCTCTAGCATCTTCACTAGGTCCATTGTGGTTGTTCTGGAATTGATTTGCACTTTTCGCACCAAAGTATGTTCATCTCTAGGAGACAGAACGCGTCTCCTTCCTGAGCGGTATGACGCCTGCGTGGTCCCATGGTGTTTATACTTGCAAATTATTGTTTGTACAGATGAACGTGGTAGCTTCAGGCGTTTGGAAACTGCTCCCAAGGATGAACCAGACTTGGAGGTCTACAATTTATTTTCTGAGGTCTTGGCTGATTTCTTTTGATTTTCCCATGATGTCATGCAAAGAGGCACCGAGTTTGAAGGTAGGCCTTGAAATACATCCACATGTACACCTCCAATTGACTCAAAGGATGTCAATTAGCCTATCAGAAGCTTCTAAAGCCATTACATTCCAAGCTGTTTAAAGGCACAGTCAACTTAGTGTATGTAAACTTCTGACCCACTGGAATTGTGATACAGTGAATTATATATGTATTATTATCTGTCTGTAAACAATTGTTGGAAAAATGACTTGTGTCATGCACCAAGTAGATGTCCTAACCGACTTGCCAAAACTATAGTTAGTTAACAAGAAATTTGTGGAGTGGTTGAAAAACGAGTTTTAATGACTCTAACCTAAGTGTATGTAAACTTCCGACTTCAACTGTATTTTTAGTACCAGTCAAAAGTTGACACCTACTCATTCAAGGGTTTTACTTTATTTGTACTATTTTCTACATTGTTTAATAATAGTGAAGACACCAAAACTATGAAATAATACAGAATCATGTACTGCGGTAAACAAAAAAAGTGTTAAACAAATCCCCAAAAAGTAGCCACCCCTTTGTCTTGATGACAGCTTTTCACATTGTTGGGGAATAATCAGAATTAGTTGCTAACATAGGTAAGATGTTTTATATTCATCATATGTTTGTAAGTTACTTCTCATCAGAATGTTTATTTTTGTATAATACTGTGGCCGGGTTTGCAGTCATCTGTTCTCTGTCAGGACTAAGTTACTTGGGCCGGAGAGAGGTCAAGCGTGTATCTCTTGGCTCCACAATGTCTGTGTGCCAGTCAATGTGTCTCTGTGATCTTGTCAAGATAGGGTGGATTTGATATATGCCTGTTGATATGAGGATTTGTTTTATGGTTCTGAGTTTGAGAAAATACCATAGTTTAGGAGACAAAGCTGAACGATAAATTATTGCCAATGCTGTCTGGCTATGTGTGTCTTTGCTATAAAGGATCTCAGTTGCAATGTGTAAGGGACTCAGAGAATTCATTTATAGACACTGAATTGATCTGAGAGTCACAGGGTTGTGATGGAGCTCATATAATTAAAGATGGACTTTATGATAACTCTGACTTGTGTGTGGTTTGCTCTCATGATTTGGTAAATACAGGAAATTTCCACGACAACACTCTTGGCATTCTCTCAACCAACTTCATGAGGTAGTCACCTGGAATGCATTTCAATTATCAGGTGTGCCTTGTTAAAAGTTCATTTGTGGAATTTCTTTCCTTCTTAATGTGTTTGAGCCAATCAGTTGTGTTGTGACATGGTAGGTGTGGGTATACAGAGGATATCCCTATTTTTGTAAATGACCAAGTCCATATTATGGCAAGAACAGCTCAAATAAGCAAAGAGAATCATTACATTAAGACATGAAGGTCAGTCAATCCGGAAAATTTCAATAACTTTTAAAGTTTCTTCAAGCGCAGTCGCAAAAACCATCAAACACTATTATGAAACTGGCTCTCATAAGGACCGCCACAGGAAAGGAAGACCCAGAGTTACCTCTGCTGCAGGGGATAAGTTCATTAGAGTTACATGCACCTCAGATCGCAGCCCAAATAAATGCTTCACAGAGTTCAAGTAACAGACACATCTCCACATCAACTGTTTAGAGGAGACTGCATAAATCAGGCCTTCATGGTCAAATTGCTGCAAAGAAACCACTACTAAAGGACACCAATAAAAGAAGAGACTTGCTTGGGCAGAGAAACACGAGCAATGGACATTAGACTGGTGGAAATCTGTCCTTTGGTTTGATGAGTCAAAATTTGATATTTTTGGTTCCAACTGCCGTGTCTTTGTGAGACGCTGAGTAGGTGAATGGATAATCTCTGCATATGTGGTTCCCACCATGAAGCATGGAGGAGGAGGTGTGATGATGTGGGGGGGGTGCTTTGCTGGTGACACCGTCAGTGATTTATTTAGAATTCAAGGCACACATAACCAGCATGTCTACCACAGCATTCTGCAGCGACACGCAATCCCATCTGGTTTGCGCCCAGTGGGACTATCATTTGTTTTTCAACAGGAGAATGACCCAAAACACACCTCCAGGCTGTGTAAGGGCTATTTGACCAAGGAGAGGGATGGAGTTCTGCATCAGATGACCTGGCCTCCACAATCACCCGACCTCATCCCAATTGAGATGGTTTGGGATGAGTTGGACAGCAGAGTGAAGGAAAAGCAGCCAACAAGCGCTCTGCATATGTGGGAACTCCTTCAAGACTGTTAGAAAAGCATTCCTCATGAATCTGGTTGAGAGAATGCCAAGAGTGTGCAAAGCTGTCATCAAGGCAAGGGGTAGCTACTTTGAAGAATCTCAAATATAAAATATATTTAGATTTGTTTGGTTACTACATGATTCCATATGTGTTATTTCATAGTTTTGATGTCTTCACTATTATTCTACAATGTAGAAAGTAGTAAAAATAAAGAAACCTTTGAATGAGTAGGTGTGTCCAAACTTTTGACTGGTACTGTATATATGCCTACCATTATAAGCATATATAAAATAGTCTAGGCAAGTTAGGCAAGGTCACACATGCTGAGTGAATGTTGTCTTTTCCACGTAAATCAACTGAGAGAGAACTATACATGCTGTTAGAAGAGGAGGAGAGAAGTGAAGAAAGACACCACACACCCCTCGTTGGTCTAAGAAAAACTATAAGGTCACGACATGAGGGGGGAAAAAGGATCACACACATACTTAAGACTAAGAGAAACTTGACTTACAAACTCTCCCACTCTCTAGAAGAGAGGAAACAAAACAAAACATAGGTATGTTTATAATATATACATCTCACCATGGTTAATCACACATTTCAGACACAAATAGGGAGAACAGGGCATCAATGATGGAGTACAGACTAGTCTGAACATCCTGAGAACCGAGTATAGTTCAAGTAAAGGTATCATACTCCGTCTAGATATTTCAAGTATGGAACAGTACTGTAGCTATTGTAACCATTATTCTATATGTGCACTAGACAGGTGCATCTATGGATTGAGTAGTTTCTGTTGGCAGTGCTAATACCATTTTCACACTACCATAACCAGGCCAGTACAGAACAGCAAGACTCAGTTCAGTAGTGTGAAAGGGGTATGTCTGACAGTGTACTGCTGTGTGAGCCTCTAGGGGAGATACTTACGGTTTCATATTGAAGAGGTCCTTCACGCCCATGTTCGGCTCGCCGCGTTTACGGTTCCTCTCGGCGATCAGCTTGTCTTTGGTCCAGGTCATGTGGACATGGTGGTCGGGAGCGGCGGTAGCTGTATCACTGAGGTTGGCATGGGACTTAGTGCCCAGTTTAGTGATCAGCTGAGCCTGGGGGATAACACTGGTGTCACTACAGACCCAGGCAGGATGCTAAACAAAGCGGTGCCTCCTGTCAGATAGGATCAGGAGGCTGGCACAACTGTAGAATGGAGACTATCCTTATGTTTTGCAATATCGGCAAGAATGACAATGTTAATCCAAGCAATAGATCCAAAATGGATTATGGATGACATTCTCATGGTTGCATTCGTTCATCTGTCTACTCCATTGAAAAGGCATGAAATATTACTGTACATTTCAATGCTTCAACGTTAAAATAACAAAGCTCCATAAAAACAATGCATGACATAGAAACAAAATAAAGTGTACTATAGCAAACAATAATAATAAAACATACTACAAATAAATCAAAGTGAAGTTGAAAAATGGAAATGATGGAAACAATTAGGAAAAATGGGATTACATTTCTAATCCAAGTTGAAGTTGGCGGTTTGGGGTTGGCGGTTTTGCCAGCGCACCAAGAACGTTCTAAGTTTTTGGTTCTAAGAAGATTGTTGTAAAAATATCTAAGTGTAATACTTGCTACAAAGTTACTGAGCCGATAACTCTCACGTAAGTGGATGCAGGAGTAGGGTGACAAGGACACAAGAGGACCACAGCCATAGAAATCCTATAATTCAGTTCTCTTTCATTCTTTTGCCACAGCCATATTCATTGAGTAATGCTTCAGGGCGCTGCTTCCAGAAACGCAGACAGTATTGGGGTACGCTTTTACTGGAACACCTTAGTCATTCCTTAAGATTTCCTCAAGAATTAACAAATCACAGCTTTTTTAGAAAAATACTTAATAGCTGTGGCTCTGTCCATGTCAGATACAGGCATGAGGATGGGCTAAAGGGTGGAGAGGGAAGGGAGATTGCTTATGGGATGTTTATGGGATGGTTCTGAGGCAGACACATCACATGGCTGCTGGGCTACCTCCTCATCTTCCCGTATGTCCATGGATATGGACAGGCTTGGGACCTGTAGTGTGTTTGAGGCCTGTAGTGTCTCCACCACGGAGGACTTCTTGTTCTCGATGGAGTTACGCGACTCGTCTGTGATGCTCTGAATCTGAAGCCCAACCCGATGCGAGCCCAGAACATCCAACACAGCAGCAGGAAATCAGGACAGGCCAAAATGTCACAACAGTCAGTCCATATTACGAGCCACAAACAACAAGGAAGAACTACTGTAACAGGAATGAACAAAAATATAATCTATCCCGCGTGTGAAGTGCAACCTTTGTCCCCGTCCTTGATTTAAACACTGTGCATAGGCCTACAGTCAACATTCAAAGCAGTGACCAAGTGTTCACTTGTCAATATAATGATGTTTTATCCACTATTGTACAAAAGCTGAAGAAAACACGCACATCCAGGTACTTTCTGCAGGTGCTGGAGATGTAGGAAAACAGAAAGGAAAACACAGTATACTGCTGCTCATGCTCCCAGGTGATTTTATTTACAACAATGTTTTGACTTAAACCCTTCAGTTTCAAAATGTACATATTGTGTCTTATCCTAACTGAATATTGTGTATATATATATATATATATATATATATATATATATATATATATATATATATTACCGAAAATACTGATCACCTTCCTTGTGTATGATCATATATTTTGATACATTGAATGTTAATATTGTGAACCTGTTATATAATTTTACCTCCCGTTTCATGAACCTTCCGCCCCCACCTGGATATGGATGCCTGATGAAGGGTCGAACTGTTCCATATAGAATCACCTGGGAGCGTGAGCAGCAGTGTGCGGCGTTTCCTTTTTGTTGTCCACTATTGAATTACCTGGTTACACCACAGGAGGCTGCTAAGGGGAGGACGGCTCATAATAATGGATGGAATGGAGTAAATGGAATGGTATCAAACACGTGGAAACACGATGAGTATGATACCATTCCATTGATTCCATTCCAGCCATTACTATGAACCCGTCCTCCCCAAATAAGGTACCACCAACCTCCTGTAGGTTAAACAGAACCTGACAAGAGTTGAGCATCACATTACCTCTCTCTCCCGCTCGGTTCTGGACAGCTGCATCTGTTTCAGCATCTGAGAGCGCTGCTCCATCACCAGGGTCTTCTCATAGGTGAAGGCTGCAATGTCACTATCGTGCTGAGGACAGAAATACAAAGAAACTGGCAAAAAAAGGGGGCAAAACCCTTGACAAATGGTTTCTTATTAATACTATAGCAGGTATGATTAAGTGTGAGTGCAGCTGCTTACCATCTCCACCACCTCCACTACAGCGTTGAGACGGAGGTGATACAGGAACATCTGCAGGTCCTTCTTCATCTGAATACTGTTGTCATTCATCTGAGCCACTGTGAATATACGCATCTTACACTTCCTCCACACCTGGGACGGACAAGGGACAGAGAGATAGAAAAAAAGGAAAGAAACTATGAGCGTCTATGAAACTGTTCTAAATGATATAGTGCTTCAGTCCAATATCAGTTGTGGAAATTGTTTAATGGCCCCTTGCAATTAACAAAAAACATTTATACAGTATACAGTACCCAAAGGCATATGGTGCCAATGCCACAATACCTTGTGTTGGCGCAGTAAGAAAGGCAGCAGCATGAGAAGACCTCCATCATGAACAATCCACCACACGTCTATGGTGCCCTCCCCCAGACGGTCCTGGTTGCAGGGGAACTTGTCAATGTTCTTAGCAACCAACAGGGCCTGATGGGCTGACGTTGTCTCTCTCACTGTCTCTGTGGAATAAGGAGGATATTTACTGTACTGCTTGTATTGTTATCAGTGCAAGAAACCCACATAATTAGGCCCCACAGTTTTGACTGACTCTGGTCAGGTCATTTGGTCAGGAAAAACTCTTAACCCGGCCTACAAAACATACAAAATCGCTAAAACCAAATCTCAATAGATAGCTACACTAGCCTAATTTTTCAAATGTATGTGGATGTCGTCACAAGAGGCTACTTATTATGACATACTTGATGCTACTTAAATCTACTGTAGACTAGTATAGCAAACGATGGTGTGTAGTGTGGAGGATACTAGAGTATGGTGTGTGTACCAATGAAGTTCTTCCAGGGGTAGGAGTCCTCAGCCTGTTTCCAGCCTCCAGGCCAGGCCATGAGAACGGCGTTGTGTTTCATGCCCCCCAGCCCTGCCGACTGGATCAAGTGGGAGAAACCATCCCGCAGGTTAGAGGACACCACCACGTGGCAGAAACCTTTGGTACGCTCCAGGTGCATGGCTGACTTAACATTCTGCACCAAGAAAAGACAAAAAAACATCAGGAGAAAATATAATGAAAGAGTGAAGAGGAGGATGAATCGATGAGAAAGTGAAAAAAAATACAGTTTCCATAAATACACTTGCAAAATACCGATAGTGGATGAAACATTTGATGCAAGAATACAGTGGCAAGAAAAAGTAAGTGAACCCTTTGGAAATACCTGGATTTCTGCATAAATTGGTCATAAAATGATCTGATCTTCATCTAGATCACAACAATAGATAAACACAGTCTGCTTAAACTAACAACACACAAACAATTATACATTTTCATGTCTTTATTGAACACACTGTGTAAACATTCACAGTGCAGGGTGAAAAAAGTATGTGAACCCTTGGATTTAATAACTGGTTGACCCTCCTTTGGCAGCAATAACCTCAACCAAACGTTTTCTGTAGTTGCGGATCAGACCTGCACAAAGGGCAGGAGGAATTTTGGACCATTCCTCTTTACAAAACTGTTTCAGTTCAGCAATATTCTCGGGATGTCTGGTGTGAACTGCTCTATGGAGGTCATGCCACAGCATCTCAATCGGGTTGAGGTCAGGACTCTCCAGTAGTCATATTTTTTTCTGTTGAAGCCATTCTGTTGTTGATTTACTTCTGTGTTTTGGGTCGTTGTCCTGTTGCATCACCCAACTCCTGTTGAGCTTCAATTGGCGGACAGATAGCCTAACATTCTCCTGTTAAACTTGGGATTTCATTTTTCCATCGATGATAGCAAGCTGTCCAGGCCCTGAGGCAGCCCCAAACCATGATGCTCCCTGCACCATACAGTTGGGTTGAGGTTTTGATGTTGGTGTGCTGTGCCTTTTTTTCTCCACACATAGTGTTGTGTGTTCCTTCCAAACAACTCAACTGTAGTCTCATCTGTCTACAGAATATTTTGCCAGTAGCGCTGTGGAACATCCAGGTGCACTTTTGCAAACTTCAAACACGCAGCAATGTTGTTTTTGGACAGCAGTGGCTTCTTCCGTGGTGTCCTCCCATGAACACCATTCTTGTTTAGTGTTTTACGTATCGTTGACTCGTCAACAGAGATGCTAGCATGTTCCAGAGATTTCTGTAAGTCTTTAGCTGACACTCTAGGATTCTTCTTAACCTCATTGAGCATTCTGCGCTGTGCTCTTGCAGCCATCTTTGCAGGATGGCCACTCCTAGGGAGACTAGCAAGAGTGCTGAACTTTTCCTCCATTTATAGACAATTTGTCTTACCATGGACTGATGAACAACAAGGTTTTTAGATAAACTTTTGTAACCCTTTCCAGCTTTATGCAAGTCAACCATTCTTAATCTTAGGTCTTCTGAGATCTCTTTTGTTCGAGGCATGGTTCACATCAGGCAATGCTTCTTGTGAGTGTTTTTTATAAGGCAAGGCAGCTCTAACCAACATCTCCAATCTCGTCTCATTGATTGGACTCCAGATTAGCTGACTCCTGACTCCAATTAGCTTTCGGAGAAGTCATTAGCCTAGGGGTTCACATACTTTTCCCAACCTACACAGTAAATGTTTAAATTATATATTCAATATAGACAAGAGAAATACAATAATATGTGTGTTATTAGTTAATCAGATTACATTTGATCAAATCCAGGTAATTCCAAAGGGTTCTTACTTTCTCTTGCCATTGTACTATGCAGAAAGTATGAAGTAAAATCACCCATGGGATGTAAGTCTTTATAAATGCTTTCTAAACTTGGACCTTAAGTCAAGAGTGAGTGACCAAAATAATGTTTCAACATGTATGGCTAATAATTGGAAACATCTATACAGCTGACTGCAGGAATCTTTACAGAGCCAGTGGAGTTAGATGTCACAAAGCGTTTTATTGACCTCTTCGTACTTGAAATAGACTAGTCAGAACATATCATTGAACTTGGCCGGAGGGTAGCATGACAGAACAAGACAAATGCAGCTTTCATCAGACTGTAATCTGGGACGAGGAAGAGGACAGAGAGTGAGGTGCACAGAGAAGTATGTAATTATGTATAAAGTTGTAACATTTTGTCCCAGAGGGCAATTGGCTTTGCAGCAGGTAAAAAACATATAACATCTACATGGATCACAATGATAATTCACCAGTACTCATCTCTAACAGCTTGCCTCTATGATGTTTCAGTGCACCCCTCTGACCTGCCAGCAGGTGGCAGAGCTTTTTGTTTTGAGATCATGAATTGAGAACTCAATACACCTCAATGAGGTGAAAGCAAAGGAGTAAGCAAGCCTGTTCGAGTCAGGGATAATAATGCATATACTAGCACTTGTAGTGTGCTTGCCAAAAGCGTGCTTGACAAAGACTCCAGCCACCCGAGAGATGGATTGTTCTCCATGCTCACATCCGGCAGGCGTTACCGGTGCATCAAGGCTCAGACCAACAGACTCCTAAACAGCTTCTATCCCCTGGCCAGCCATAAGACTGTTAAATGGCTAACAACTACTGGTCTCCCTCTCCCACAGACTATCCACACAGACCATCCACAGGTCTCCACCGATGTATTACTGCATTACACTGCTGTCCATTGATTATCATGAGTATTTATCTATTTATCCTGCTACTGGTCACTATTACTACGGTTTACATGTTTATAAATACACATTAATATATACCAGTAGTATATTACCATAAGTATTTATATATTACTGTTACCAGTTACTTTTTCAGCAGTGTTTACATGTAAACTGAGTATATAAGAACACCTGCTCTTTCCATGACATAGACTGACCAGGTGAAAGCCATGATCCCTTATTGATGTTACTTGTTAAATCCACTTCAATCAGTATAGATGAAGGAGGAGACAGGTTAAAGAAGGATTTTTAAGTCTTGAATTTTTTTTGGCATGGATTGTGTGTGTGCCATTCAGAGGGTGAATGGGTAAGCCAAATAATGAATTGCCTTTGAACGGGGTATGGTGGTAGTTTTGAGTGTTTGAAGAACTGCAACACTGCTGTGCTATTCACGCTGAACTTTTTTGGTTACTACATGATTCCATATGTATTATTTCATAGTTTGATGTCTTCTCTATGTAGAAAATAGTAAAAAATTAAGAAAAACCCCTGAATGAGTAGGTGTCCAAACTTTTGACTGGTACAGATCAAATCACATTTATTCATAAAGCCCTTCTTACATCAGCTAATATCTCAAAGTGCTGTACAGAAACCCAGCCTAAAACCCCAAACAGCAAGCAATGCAGGTGTAGAAGCACAGTGGCTAGGAAGAACTCCCTAGAAAGGCCAGAACCTACCAAGAAACCTAGAGAGGAACCAGGCTATGAGGGGTGGAGCCTCTTCTGGCTGTGCCGGGTGGAGATTATAACAGAACATAGCCAAGATGTTCAAATGTTCATAAATGACCAGCAGGGTCAAATAATAATAAATCACAGTGGATGTCGAGGGTGCAACAGGTCAGCACATCAGGAGTAAATGTCAGTTGGCTTTTTATAGCCGACCATTCAGAGTATCTCTACCGCTCCTGCTGTCTCTAGAGAGTTGAACAGCACGCATGCTTGTATGCATGTATGTATGTGTGATGCACCGATATTACAGTTTTGGCCGATATCCGATATTTTCTTTGCCAAAAAACCCGATACCTGATATTAAACATTTTAGCGGCCTTTTAAGCATTCTAGTACAGTTAAATAGTTAACACACACCCATGGACGCTGTGTTCTAAGTGCAAGAGGTCATTGTTTGCAGGCTGGTTGTATTGATGCTAGCTAGGTACCAAGGTAAAAGCTAGCTACTCCAGAAGCTGCGGTCGAACAAATGATGCTTTATTACCAATGCGGTATTGTAAACACATTGTTTGTGGCCGGTGATTGCAGATTTTTTTGTACAGCTTTGACAGTGCTACACCCAAACGGTGTTCCATAGTATGCATGTCGTGAAGCTAATAGCAGTGACGCTATTACTGTGTATCTCGGTAAGGCAACATCGGAAAAATAGCACACTTGTTAGTGTTAACCGGTGCTTCGACCAGTCCGAAAGCCATAATCTCCCATGACAGAGAACGGTTGATTGTCAAGGACAATGAAATCCATTATCAAGGAATTCGCCTTTGAGTTGTCTCGCTGAAATATTGTTACTCTTTCAAATGACTGCTTGACTTGTTCACTGCTCGAACCACACAGCTGACATTGTGGGCAAGTTTAGGAATGCTGTGTTGCACGTATCGTCATTCACGTCATGTACCTTTGTTATATAGGTATGCACGTCAGCTTTGACATTGGTTTTGCACATCTGGCGTTAAAACTAGACATCGGGCCGATATCAATGTTGGCATTTTTAGCTAATATCGGGCCGATTCCGATATGTTCACCGATATATCGTGCATCCCTAGTATGTATGTATGTATGTATGTATGTAAAAAATTAGTGATGTTATCCTCGCAAGGGGAGGGTGCTAGAGTATGGAAAACAGAGGTGACAATAATTTTGACCCGGTATCTTTCGAGATTCTATAAAAAATGTTTTTAAAGTAAAGTCTATTTTTCTGAGCAAGTGTATTAGTATAAAATAATATACCAATAATTTTGAGCATAGAATATCACTCAGTACTTGTATTTATTTTACGCAGTCTTTTTTGCTCATATTTATCAAGGTTGCCAATAATTATGGACCTAACTGTGTGACTGACTGCAATAAGGGGAATTAAAAAGAGTGTATTGTCTTTTACATAAACAAATTAACTATGCTATTGTTGATTTGATTTCACGCCGCATAGCCTAGGCTACTAAGCACAGTAACATAAATAATGCTATTCTCTTCTTTTGAAATACATTTTATTTGTTGCATAATGTTTTTTAAGGCCTGCATAAATGGAAATTATAATAGATTTCTTTGTGATGGTGTATATTAAATGGACTTGGACTGGTAAAATAAACGCCTGCAGCATTGGTCAATTCGAATTTGTCGAGGCCCGGCTATAAAAAAAAATGGATTTTGTGTCTGTCATATCATTAGTATTGTATCCTCTTCTACATTATTCAATTGAAGGATGACCAACATGTCTCGTTGTCAAGATTCACATGAGGGTGTTTGTGAAAGAAAGTAACTCAAAAGTAATATAACGCGTTACTCTGCACAAAGTAATTTTCATAAAGTAACGTGTTACTTTGAAAGTAAGGAGTAAAATATTACTTTCCCAAGTAACAAATCCCAACAATGGATACGAATTCCCTGCCGCCATGATCATGTGATATGAGTGTCTCAGTCTCACCTGCTCTGCGCTCTTGGCCTCAGCTCCCAGGGTCATGTAGGTGCCCTCAAGCACAGAGCTGACGATGGTCAGGCCTTTCCCTGCCTTCAGCTGGGTGGTGAAGGACAGCAGACGAGGGTGTTTCACCCCCAGGTCTGAATCCAACTTCAGTAGCACCAGTAGCTGAGGCCTGAGGGGAGAGATAAGGTAAAGTACAGTCAGTATATGTCAATAGATAGGCATCAGGAAAAGCCCAAAAACTAGGTCACCAGACAGAACATCAAGACAACTGTGTGTATTGTGCATCAGATCTACACTAGATTCTACAGTCTTCAAACTGACAATGCACCCCTGTTTTGATTTCTAAGACATTCTTGTATCTTTCACAACTAAAGCTGCCAAATAACTCTAAATCTAGTATATATAACCTGTTTCAAATAGTCCCTTTTACGCTCAACATAGCCACTTCAAATGCCCACTCGCTCTGTCATGGGAAAAATATCCTTTCTATTTTATTCAGCTAAGTTCAATGATATTTTTCTTACTATAAAAATCATATAAAATAATGGCACAGGACTTATAAGCTTATAAGCATCAGCTAAACTAACAAGCCTACAAATCAAATCAAAGTCTATTTGTCAAGTGCGCCGAATACAACCTTACAGTGAAATGCTTACTTACAGGCTCTAACCAATAGTGCAAAAAAGTTATTAGGTGAACAATAGGTAAGTAAATAAATAAAAGTAAACATGAATGTATAGTTAAAGTGACTATGCATATATGATAAACAGAGAGTAGCAGCAGTGTAAAAGAGAGGTTGGGGGTGGAACACAATGCAAATAGTCCAGGTAGACATTTGATTACCTGTTCAGGAGTCTTATGGCTTGGGGGTAAAAACTGTTGAGAAGCATTTTTGTCTTAGACTTGGCACTCCAGTACCATTTGCCATGCGGGAGTAGAGAGAACTGTCTATGACTGGGGTGGCTGGGGTCTTTGACCATTTTTAGGGCCTTCCTCTGACACCGCCTGGTGTAGAGGTCCTGGATGGCAGGCAGCTTAGCCCCAGTGATGTACTGGGCCGTAGACACTACCCTCTGTAGTGCCTTGAGGTCGGAGGCCGAGCAATTGCCGTACCAAGCAGTGATACAGCAGTGATGTTGCAGCTGTAGAACCTTTTGAGGATCTGAGGACCCATGCCAAATCTTTTAGTTTCCTGAGGGGGAATAGGCTTTGTCGTGTCCTCTTCACGACTGTCTTGGTGTGTTTGGACCATTCTAGTTTGTTGGTGATGTGGACACCAAGGAACTTGAACCCCACATAATAGCACAATTGCTTGGGCGCTAGTAAACCTGCAGGCATTGCTTCCGGCGCCATTTTCTGTCAATGCCTATGGCATGGAGCATAGCAAGATAACATAGGCCTACAGTAGGCCAACTCATACTCTGTTCTTCTGAAACACATTTTCTTCATATCATAATGTTTGTTTGGACCAAACTAAAATAAATAATGGATTTATTGTGATGGTGTAAATTAAATTCAATTTATTTTGACTTTCTTTTTTAAATGTTCCAAAGGTGTAGGTCAGCAGCTTGTGTGCATGGAGGCCAGGAGATGTTAATGTACATTTTCGGTCAATTACAGTGAGACCGGCGGTCTTTGCATGACAATAACCGTCGGACAAAATTCCATGACTCTTTGAAGAGGAAGGGTTTTATCATCACTATACATTGGCCCTTAGTTCATCAGGAGTCATCGCCACCCTACGCTCTACACAGTTCTCAGCCTCTCACCTCCAGTTCTTAGTGTGTGTTGGCACCTCCTCCAGGCGGATCAGAGCGTAGCGAGCAGCGTTCAGGGACAGCCCTCTGATCCCGTCTCCCCACTCCTTCTCTGCCCTGAGAGGAAAGAGAGTTCAATTATAGATTTGGTTTAACCTTCATATAACTAGGCAAGTCAGTTAAGAACAAATTCTTATTTACAATGACGGCCTACCCCAGCCAAACCCTCCCCTAACCCAGACGACGCTGGGCCAATTGTGCGCCGCCCGATGGGACTCCCGATCACGGCCGGTTGTGATACAGCCCGGGTTGTGATACAGCCCAGGATCGAACCAGGGTCTGTAGTGACGCCTCTAGCACTGAGATGCAGTGCCTTAGAATGCTTCGCCACTCGGGAGCCCCTGAGATCAGAGAGTGGGTTAAAAAAGGCAGGAACACTATAGGATTACAGAGATCTCACACATTAGGTAACAAAAACAATGCACTAAACTGAAACCAATGCAATGCACCAAACTGTAACTTAAACAAATTATAAGACACAGTCCAATACATGGGTTAAAGAAAGGGTGGGACATGTGTAGGGATGTATGATACAGTGTTATATTGTATTGTGTGGAGAATGGCCACTACATAAGTGCTGTTAGTCACACATTTAAGTACCACAACCAATGTAATTACAATACAGTACAATGTTATTGAGCTGTAATTGGGAAACCAAACTCTTACCCTCTGTACTCAATGTACTTATAGATGCATCCTGCAATGGACATGGCTACCAGGGCATAGTACCAGGAGGAGATGAACATGAGGGAGAGACAGAGACTCATCCCCAGGAATGACAGAGTCCTGCAGGGACCAGAGAACAGGACAACAACAGGGGCTTATTTTTTGGATAGGCATTAGGTCAGTGTTCCTTAGTCCTGATATTTCTTGGACACCTACTTTTACTCCACACCAACAAACCTGATTTAATTAATCAAGGGCTTGATGATTAGTCGATTGGTTGAATCAGGTGGGTTAGTGCTTGGTTGAAATAAAAAAAATCTAACTTTGTTTGTCACAAACGCCGTATACAACAAGTGTAGACCTTGAAATGCATACTTACAAGCGCTTAACAAACAATGCAGTTCCAGAAAGAGTAACTAAATAAAAATAACGAGGCTTTATACAGGGGGTACCGAGTCAATGTGCGGGGGTACAGGTTAGTCAAGGTAATTTGTACATGTATTTGATGAATTGTTCAGCAGTCTTATGGCTAGGGGGTAGAAGGGGGAAAAGGTGTTGTCGTGCCCTCTTTACGACCGTCTTTGGACCATGATAGTTCGCTGGTGATGTGGACACCAAGGAACTTGAAACTCTCGACCCGCTCCACTACAGCCCCGTCGATGAGAATGGGAGCCTGTTCGGCCCGCCTTTTCCGGTAGTCCACGATCAGCTCCTTTGTCTTGCTCACATTGGAGGGAGAGGTTGTTGTCCTGGCACCGCACTATAGGCTGTCTCATCGTTGTCGGTAATCAGGCCTACCACTGTTGTGTGGTCAGCAAACGTAATGATGGTGTTGGAGTCATGTTTGGCCACGAAGTCGTGGGTTAACAGGGAGTACAGGATTGGACTAAGCACAAACCCTTGAGGGGCCCCCATGTTGAGGATCAGCATGGCAGACGTGTTGTTGCCTACCCTTACCACCTGGGGGGCGGCCCGTCAGGAAGTCCAGGATAAAGTTGCAGAGGGAGTTGTTTAGTCCCAAGGTCCTTAGCTTAGAGATGAGCTTTGTGGGCACTATGGTGTTAAACACTGAGCTGTAGTCAATGAACAGCAATCTCACATTAGGTGTTCCTTTTGTCCAGGTGGGAAAGAGCAGTGTTGAGTGCGATTGCACCATCTGTGGATCTGTTGGGGCAGTCTGCGAATTGGAGTTGGTCTAGGGTATCCGGGATTATGCTGTTGATGTGAGCCATGACCAGCCTTTCAAAGCACTTCATGGCTACTGATGTGAGTGCTACGGGGCGGTAATCATTTAGGCAGTTTACTTTCGCTTCCTTGGGCACAGGGACTATGGTGGTCTGCTTGAAACATGTAGGTATTACAAACTTGGTCAGGGAGAGGTTGAAAATGTCAGTGCAGACACTCTCCAGTTGCACGCGCATGCTTTGAGTACACGTCCTGGTAATTCCTCTGGCCCCGCGGCTTTGTGAATGTTGACCTGTTTAAATGACTTGCTCACATCAACTACTGAGAGCGTTATCACAGTCGTCTGGGACAGCTGGTGCTCTCATGCATTCTTCAGTGTTGCTTGCCTTGAAGCGAGCATAAAAAGGCATTTCTCTCGCTGATAGGCTCGGGTCACTGGGTAGCTTGCGGCTGGGTCTCCCTTTGCAGTCCGTAATAGTTTGCAAGTCCTGCCACATCCGACGAGCGTCAGAGCTGGTGTAGTAGGATTCAATCTTCATCCTGTATTGACGCTTTGCCTGTTTGATGCTTCGTCTGAGTGCGTAGCGGGATTTCTTATAAGCGTCCAGATTAGTGTCCCGCTCCTTGAAAGTGTCAGCTCTAGTCTTTAGCTCGATGCGGATGTTGCCTGTAATCCATGAATTCTGGTTGGGATGTGTACGTACAGTCAATGTGGGGATGACGTCATCGATGCAATTATTGATGAAACCGATGACTGAGGCGGTATACTCCTCAATGCCATTGGAAGAATCCCGGAACATATTCCAGTCTGTGCTAGTAAAACAGTCCTGCGGCGTAGCATCCGCGTCATCTGACCACTTCCATATTAAGGGAGTCACTGGTACTCCCTGCTTTAGTTTTTGCTTGTAAGCAGGAATCAGGAGGATAGAATTATGGTCAGATTTGCCAAATGGAGGGTGAGGGAGAGCTTTGTATGCATCTCTGTGTGTGGAGTAAAGGTGGTCTAGAGTTGTTTTTCCTCTGGTTGCACATGTTACATGCTAGTAGAAATTAGGTAAAACTGATTTAAGTTTCCCTGCATTAAAGTCCCCGGCCACTAGGAGCGCCGTTTCTTGATGAGCATTTTCTTGTTTGCTTATGGCTTTATACAGCTTGTTGAGTGTGGTCTTAGAGCCAGCATCGATTTGTGGTGGTAAATAGACAGCTACAAAAAATATAGATGAACACTCTTGGTACATAGTGTGGTCTACAGTGTAGTACTCCACACCTCAGGCGTGCAATACCTTGAGAATTCTTTAATATTAGACATCGCGCACCAGCTGTTATTGACAAATAGATACACACCCCCACCCCTCGTCTTATCAGACATAGCTTCTTGATCCTGCCGATGCATGGAAAATTCGGCCAGATCTATATTATCCGTGTCATCGTTCAGCCATGACTCGGTGAAACATAAGATATTCAAGTTTTTAATGTCCCGTTGGTAGGATCGTCTATTATCTACATTGTTTTCCAATGATTACACATTGGCCAATAGAACGGATGGTAGTGGAGGTTTACTCACGAGCCTACGAATTCTCAAACGGCAGCCCGATCTCCGCCCCCTTTTTCTCTGTCTTTTCTTCACGCAAATTATGGGAATTTGGAACAGTTCCCAAGAAAGCAGTATATCCTTCATGTCGGACTCGTTAAAGAAGAAATACAGTTTCTTCCAGTTCGAGGTGAGTAATTGCTGTTCTGATGTCCAGAAGTTATTTTCTGTCATAAGAGAGGGTAGCAGCAACACTATGTACAAAATACGTTTTTTAAAAAAGTTACAAACAACGCAAAAAAAATTACAAAATAGCACAGTTGGATAGGAGCTCGTAAAACGCCAGCCATCCCCTCCAGCGCCATTCTCAACAAAACCTGCACTCCTTGTGGGTCCAAAGGTCCAGAATGGAATATAATTGCATTTGGCGCTTTTGGTATGAGAAATAAACTCACCAGTGGTAAAACTTAAACCTGGGCCTCCAGTTGGGAGTGCGTAGCAGTGTCTGGACGGCACAGGCTAGGTTGACAAACAGGTAACACATCAGGAAAAACCTGCAACCCAGCCCCACGGAAAGGACAAATAAAAGTGACTTATTTTTGACCAACAGGCTTTTGAGACAAGATTATTCACACAGAGCTAAACACTCACATTGAGAGAATGGGGGCAACAGCATCCAGTGATGCAATGAGGATTCCAATCTCACAGATACCAACAGTCATCAAGAGGGCCCAGGTAGGTTCCCCATTGGCTTTACCATGACCAAACACCTAGAGAGACAGACACAGAGAACTATCTGAAGTGTTTCTGTTTTCGAGATGCAAAAGCAAGGGCAGTCTCTAGGACCATCCTACCTGCAGAAAGGGGACGATCCCATCGCGTGCTATGGCCTGCAGCAGGCGAGGGGCGCCGGTGAGGCTCTGCAGCCCTGCACCACAGCAGGAGAAGAAGGAGCCAATTACGATTACCCACGGAGAAGGCCATGCCAGAGTTCCAATCACCAAGTTCTTCTTAACCGAGTCCCCAAATCTGTAGTAGAAATACACCCAGTTGAATGTTATACAAACACAGGAGAGAACTAGACCAAAAGAAAGACAGGCAAATTGAGAGACAAATCTGAGCATATACTGTACACATAATGAAAAACTCAGTAATAATCTTAGGCTGATTGGGACAGAACTACTAAAACACCATATCACATGACATTGAACTTGTTGGCACACAATGTTCTCTTTACAATGCTGTCTGTTTACGTGTGGTCTTTCGTTCTAAATGCGCAACAAGGGGGTATCTGTATGTTAGGTATTTGATATAGAAATTATACAGAGCAGTAAAGGCTTCTGCATCAAAGTTACATAATGACATAACAGCTATTTCCAAGTTGTAAATAATAATAGTTCTTACTTGGAAGTACTAACTGTGGAAAAATAATAATAGATGTATTTTTTCCCTTCTGTCTTCAAGAGAGCGAGAGTTGCACCCCTTCTGAAAAAACCTACACTCGATCCCTCCGATGTCAACAACTACAGACCAGTATCCCTTCTTTCTTTTCTCTCCAAAACTCTTGAACGTGCCGTCCTTGGCCAGCTCTCCCGCTATCTCTCTCAGAATGACCTTCTTGATCCAAATCAGTCAGGTTTCAAGACTAGTCATTCAACTGAGACTGCTCTTCTCTGTATCACGGAGGCCCTCCGCACTGCTAAAGCTAACTCTCTCTCCTCTGCTCTCATCCTTCTAGACCTATCGGCTGCCTTCGATACTGTGAACCATCAGATCCTCCTCTCCACCCTCTCCGAGTTGGGCATCTCCGGCGCGGCCCACGCTTGGATTGCGTCCTACCTGACAGGTCGCTCCTACCAGGTGGCGTGGCGAGAATCTGTCTCCTCACCACTCGCTCTCACCACTGGCGTCCCCCAGGGCTCTGTTCTAGGCCCTCTCCTATTCTCGCTATACACCAAGTCACTTGGCTCTGTCATAACCTCACATGGTCTCTCCTATCATTGCTATGCAGACGACACACAATTAATCTTCTCCTTTCCCCCTTCTGATGACCAGGTGGCGAATCGCATCTCTGCATGTCTGGCAGACATATCAGTGTGGATGACGGATCATCACCTCAAGCTGAACCTCGGCAAGACGGAGCTGCTCTTCCTCCCGGGAAGGACTGCCCGTTCCATGATCTCGCCATCACGGTTGACAACTCCATTGTGTCCTCCTCCCAGAGCGCTAAGAACTTTGGCGTGATCCTGGACAACACCCTGTCGTTCTCAACTAACATCAAGGCGGTGGCCCGTTCTTGTAGGTTCATGCTCTACAACATCCGCAGAGTACGACCCTGCCTCACACAGGAAGCGGCGCAGGTCCTAATCCAGGCACTTGTCATCTCCCGTCTGGATTACTGCAACTCGCTGTTGGCTGGGCTCCCTGCCTGTGCCATTAAACCCTACAACTCATCCAGAACGCCGCAGCCCGTCTGGTGTTCAACCTTCCCAAGTTCTCTCACGTCACCCCGCTCCTCCGCTCTCTCCACTGGCTTCCAGTTGAAGCTCGCATCCGCTACAAGACCATGGTGCTTGCCTACGGAGCTGTGAGGGAAACGGCACCTCAGTACCTCCAGGCTCTGATCAGGCCCTACACCCAAACAAGGGCACTGCGTTCATCCACCTCTGGCCTGCTCGCCTCCCTACCACTGAGGAAGTACAGTTCCCGCGCAGCCCAGTCAAAACTGTTCGCTGCTCTGGCCCCCCAATGGTGGAACAAACTCCCTCACGACGCCAGGACAGCGGAGTCAATCACCACCTTCCGGAGACACCTGAAACCCCACCTCTTTCAGGAATACCTAGGATAGGATAAAGTAATCCTTCTCACACCCCCTTAAAAGATTTAGATGCACTATTGTAAAGTGGCTGTTCCACTGGATGTCTTAAGGTGAACGCACCAATTTGTAAGTCGCTCTGGATAAGAGCGTCTGCTAAATGACTTAAATGTAATGTAAATGTATTTTATATAGCGCTTTTCACTATAAAGATAATCACAACGACACTTAAATAGTACTTACTTGTCTCTCAAAACGACACCCTCGATACAGGCACCAAATAGGACAACACAGGTCATGTCTGGGAGTTGTGTTTAAGATAGAAATAGTGCGCACTCCCACACACACACACACACACACACACACACACACACAGTTTCCCCAAGGATACAAATAAAAGAAGTGGTTGCTATGGCCAGGATGGTGCCGATGGGAATCGATCTCTGGGCATCTCTCAGGTCTCCAGATCTGTTGGAGCCCGCCATGATTCCTGTGATGGAAACACACATACCGTACCAGTCAAACGTTTGGACACACCTACTCATTCCAGGGTTTTCCTTGATTTTTACTCATTTCTACATTGTAAAATAATAGTGAAGACATCAAAAAATACATAGTTCTTCCAAACCTCAAGTTACAGTAGCACCCCAACAATCTGCATGAGGGTGACAATCAATCAATAATGTCATATTATGGTAGTTCCATTATGTATATGTTGCCAATATTGTCGCAATACCAACCTGTGACAGAGGGGAAGTAGATTCCCACCAGCAGAGTGAAGAAAGTGGAGATGTCGTTGAAGATGTAAGGCTTGTAAATATCTCTGGAGTTATCCTGGACTGGGACAGAAGACTGATTCTTCTTCTCTACCAACATTCCACTGGGCCCGTACTCACCCCACATGTTGTCTACGGGGGACACAGAGGAGTCACATTATAGTAGACTATAAACTGTTGATATCCAACTGTTTTATCATTAGCCATTTAACCATTTGTATTATGCAATAACACATGTATTCCAATTGAGAAATAACACAAAAAAAGACTAATATACTTTGCTTTCCTAATTCAAACAGGTTGAGAAGACAAACCAATCATTTGTATAAGGATCCCCATTAGCCTTTGACAAGGCAGCGGCTATGGTTCCTGGGGTCCAAACAAGATTAAAAGTTTTGATAAAACAGTACATCATATAACACATTATTAACCCACTACTCTACAATACAACATGTATAATATAATACCACAATAATACCACAATATTACAACATTACAATGTAAGTGTGTGTTAGCGTGTGTATGTGCCTGTGTGTGTGTCTGTGTGTCTTCCCAGTTTGCTTTGTTCATGATAATACTATGATAAATGATGATATGACCATGGTAAGTGAGTAACTAGTAGTAAGAATGTAGAAGGCCTGGTAACATTTGTACTGTGTAGGTCTCCACCAGGCCTATCCAGTGTAGTAATTTTCGCCAGGCAGTGGGTTGTGGCTGACCTTTGATGACCCCGCTGAGCAGGCCTGGGATGCCCTGGATCTCAGTCAAGTTGTTCAGGGTAAAATATTCATCACAGGTAGCGTTGAGGTGGGGGCTGCCACAGAACAGCTTCCACAGCTCGGTGGTGTACGTCACGTTCTTGATCACCTCCGTCTTCATACACTTCTCAAAGTTGTGGTTCTGCAAGGAACGGTTCCCCAGGAGACAGATTCTGTAGGAAACATACATCTATGAGATCTTCTAGTGTAAAGAATTAAGAATATTTTCCTTTTAGCCACTAACGGCTGTAAATAGTCTAATCAAATGCGTCGCACTAATTTTGGGCCTATAAGACCAGATGACGGTCCTATAAAGTGTGCCTATTACTCTGACGAGACAAACACAGGCACAAGCATTTCCTATGCCAATAGACTAACTAGAACTCATAAATCGAACTCACGGATAGTTGGGT
The DNA here is from genome assembly GCF_034236695.1 of Oncorhynchus nerka. Taxonomy (NCBI): domain Eukaryota; kingdom Metazoa; phylum Chordata; class Actinopteri; order Salmoniformes; family Salmonidae; genus Oncorhynchus; species Oncorhynchus nerka. Next base: position 69,672,941 of record NC_088415.1, on the reverse strand, counting down.
GGTTCTATGACGGTCTTGATGACTCCAGCGTAGATGGCCATGATGGAGAGCACCACACAGGCCAGGAAGACCAGGGCCAGCTTGTTGACATATTTGACCCCCACAAACACCACTAGAGCCATAAGTGCCAGACAGCAGGTCCCATACACACGCATGTTATTCAGCATGGCCTCTGTCTCGTCCTCCTTCTTCTCTGCCACAAACACTGCAGTGTTCGGCACGATGTACGTCTGGAACAAGAATAGGAGTCAACTAGGATACTAGCTTTATGAAACATTGGTTGGGCCTGACCATGTGACATGTCCAGGAAAAACTCTGAGCCACTGTTATAGGCTATAACAAGGTAACAACTCCTGGAAGAGTCATGTGGTCATTAAAAACTCCTGTCTCAAAACATTGGGCATGTCCTACAGTATATCATGACCAGACATTCTGTTTCATCCTTACCAGTAGGATTTCAATGGTACCCAGAATATACATGGACCCAGCGAATGTGGTGCCCAGGTAGAAGCACAAGCCCACAGCCCCACCAAACTCTGGACCCAAAGACCTGGAGATCATGTAGTAGGAGCCTCCAGCTGCATGGGGCAAGAGAACAGATTCATGTAAAAACGCCTAGAAAATAACAAAAAGGTATCCACAGAATCTATAGAGCATATGTAATACATTTAATAGTAAATAAACCACCAAGGTAAAACATTAATATAGTGTTAAATAACCATGTCTCCATAAGAACACAGTTTGAGGTTCCTTATTCAAGGTGAAAATAAGTTGAAGTTGAACTGGCATTACCTGGCACTACACCATTTGTTGCAATAGCGCTCATTGATATCGCTGTCAGCATGGTCTGTAAGGGAGGAAACAATACAAAATACTAGCATTGTTGAGTGTATGGATACAATTTCCTCAGGGAGTAAAACATGAGATGACTAAGACCGACAGAGAATACTACAGTATAGTACCTGAAACTCCCTAAAAGAAAGAAAAGTAAATAGTCATACTAGATGTATGTAGACCTATATTTTTCACACCTTAGTACTCTTACATAGTTCTATAGAAAAGTACTCACACAGGTGCAGCACATGACGACAATAGCGAAGGACTCCATGATTCCAGCGGTGCCAACGATCCAGGTGAGACGCAGGAAGAGGATGACTCCGAGGATGTTCTGCATGCAGGGCAGGTACACACCGATGAAGGTGCCCATCTGAGAACTCTAGAGGTGCCAATGCAGAGGGCCAGGGAAGAGGAGAAGTAGGATTACAATGAGTCAGGTTATGGTACAGTAGGGCCCTGTAAGGTATACTGTAACGCCGCAATACAGCATACAATACAACATTGTACAATCCTGTCCAATTTTTTTAATGTATTTTTTATTTATTGAATATTAAAACATACAATCTACCTGCAGTGAAGCGGCTCAACATTTACATTACATTCAGTCATCTAATCAGAGCAGTCCACAGAAGCAACCAGGGTCAACGCACTGCCCTGCCCATGGGCACGTCGATAGATCTCCCACCAAGTCAAAAAGGGGACCCGAACCAGCAACCTATCGGCCACCGGCCCAAGCTCCCAACCGCCAGGCCACCAACCCTCCAAGATCTCCACGACAGCTGCCCCTCAACCATCTGAGACCCCCGCCACTTTCCGGATGCTGTTTGTATTCCTCTGCCAGTTTTTATCCTTTATATTGGGCAGACACACCAGTTCCTTACCCCCTCCCGCTATCTGAAATTGGAATTTATCCAGCTCTGCCATCCTCGTTTGAAAAAGAGAAATGCTTTGAAAAAGGTTTCATTTGAAATTAAATTGAAAATTTGACATCAATCTGCAGAAAGGCAAAAATGCCATTTTGGGTAAAAGTAATAGTTTTGTATAAGTGAAGCTTTTAGAGAGAGGATTAGTGCTTTTATATTTAATAATCTCAACTAACCCAGTTCATATTCTTTATATAGATAGGCACGCTTTAGCCTGTCTGGTTTAGAAACCCAGATAAAGCAAAATATTTTTTTCTCATATGATTTGAAAAAACAATCATCAGGAGTAGCAGTGCCAAAAGTAAGTGAGTAAACTGAGATATGACTAAGGAGTTAATCAGGGCAATTTTTCCATAAATAGACAGGTATTTACCTCTCCATGGTTGAAGGATCTTGTCTATTATTACTCGTTTTCTATTGAAAATCATTGTGGAGAGCTCATTTATATCTTTTGTGATATGAATACCATGTATGTCTACTTCACAATCAGCCAATTTTATAGGTAAACTGCAGTGTAATGTAAAAGTTGTATTTTTTAAAGATCCAAAACTTAATATGGTACACTTATCATAATTAGGTTTTAGTCCAGAGAGTCCAGAAAAGTTATGAGACATTACAGGGATCTATCTTGCAGACTCATCGGCATACATGGAAATCTTTGTTTTTAAGCCTTGGAATTCTAATACTCTAATGTTGTTATTTGATTTTAATAGCTAGCATTTTGATGGCCATAAAGAATATATATGGTGACAGCGGACCCCCTTGATTAAATCCTCTTGACAATTCAAAACTCTCTGAGAAGTAGCCGTTATTTACAGTTTTACACCTGGGGTTGCAATACATTACTATTACCCATTTTATAAGAGACTCACCGATATTGAATAAATCCATGCATTTATACACTGCATTCAGAAAGGATTCAGACACCTTCAATTTTCCATATTTTGTTACGTTACAGCCTTATTCTAAAATGGATTTAAAAAAAAAAAAGGTCCTCCATCTACACACAATACCCCATAATGCCAAAGCTTAAACAGGTTTAGACATTTTGGCAAAATCATTACAAATCAAAAACTAATACCAGTCAAAAGCTTGGACACATCTACACATAAATGATTTTCTTTATTTTTACATTGTAGAACAATAGTGAAGACATCAAAACTATGAAATAACACATATGGAATCATGTAGTAAGTGAAAAGGTAATAGGTAAAATATTTTTATTTGTTTATTTGAGATTCTTCAAAGTAGACACAATTTGCCTTGATGACAGCTTTGCACACTCTTGGCATTCTCTCATCAGCATCATGAGGTAGTCACCTGGAATACATTTCAATTAACAGGTGTGCCTTGTTAAAAGTTCATTTGTGGAATTTCTTTCCTTCTTAACGCGTTTGAGCCAATCAGTTAAATTGTGACAAGGTAGGGGTAGTATACAGAGGATAGCTTTATTTGGTAAAAGACCAAGTCCATATTATGGCAAAAGCAGCTCAAATAAGCAAAGAAAGTCCATCATTACTTTAAGACATGAAGGTCAGTCAATGTGGAAAATTTCAAGAACTTTGAAAGTTTCTTCAAGTGCAGTCACAAAAACCATTAAGCTCTATGATGAAACTGGCTCTCATGAGGACCACCACAGGAAAGGAAGATCCAGAGTTACCTCGCCTACAAAGGCAAAGTTCATTAGAGCTAGAAATTGTAGCTTAACCAGCATGGCTACCACAACATTCTGCAGCGATATGCCATCCCAATTGGTATGCGCGACTATCATTTGTTTATCCACAGGACAATGACCCAACACACCTCCAGGCTGTGTAAGGGCTATTTGACCAAGAAGGAAAGTGATGGAGTGCTGCATCAGATGACCTGGCCTCCACAATCACCCAATCGTAACCCAATTGAGATGGTTTGGACAGCTGAGTGAAGGAAAAGCAGTCAACAAGTGCTCAGCATGTTGGAAAAGCATTCCAGGTGAAGCTGGTTGAGAGAATACCAAGAGGGTGCAAAGCTGTCATCAAGGCAAAGGGTGGATACTTTGAAGAATCTAAAGTATATTTCAATTTATTTAACACTTTTTTGGTTACCACATGATGCCATATGTGTTATCACATGGTTTAGATGTCTTCACTATTATTCTACAATGTAGAAAATAGTACAAATAAAGAAAAACCCTTGAATGAGTAGGTGTGTCTAAGGTTGACAGGTACTGTAAGTATTCAGACCCTTTGCTATGAGACTTGAAATTGAGCTCAGGTGCATCCTGTTTCCATTGATCATCCTTGAGATGTTTCTACAACTTGGAGTCCACCTGTGGTAAATTGAACTGATTGGACATGATTTGGAAAGGCACACACCTGTCTAAATAAGGTCCCACAGTTGGCAGTGCATGTCAGAGAAAAAACCAAGCCATGAGGTCGAAGGAATTGTCCGTAGAGCTCCGAGACATAAAAAAGTAAAGGGGTCTGAAAAATTTCCAAATGCACTGTATATAAAATCCAGTCCTACTTTATCAAAGGCCTTTTCAAAATACGTTGTAAATACCAGGCCAGGCTTCTTAGATGTTTCATGTTGTTCTATTATTTCTAGTAGTGTTTGTACATGATCTCCAATGTATCGTCCATGTAAAAATAAAAAAAAAATTTAAAAAATCTGATAAGGATGAACAATACCTGGTAAAAACCTTTTTAATTCGGAGTGCTATGCATTTCACTAGTATTTTTTTGTATTATCATCACAAAATTGAAGAGGCCTCCAGATCTTTATATTCGCAGTCTGGGTCTTGTTTTAATAATATTGAAACCAGACCTTCCTGCTGAGTACGTGACAGAGTACCATTTCTATAGGACTAGTTAAAACATGCTAATAATGGAGCTTTCCGCATATCTAAAAAGGCTTGATACTTACAGTTGAAGTCAGAAGTTTACATACACCTTAGCCAAATACTTTAAACTCAGTTTCTTAATTCCTGACATTTAATCCTAGTAAAAATTCTTAGGTCAGTTAGGATCACCACTTTATTTCAAGAATGTGAAATGCCAGAATAATAGTAGAGAGAATTATTTATTTCAGCTTTTATTTCTGTCATCACATTCCCAGTGGGTCAGAAGTTTACATACACTCAATTAGTATTTGGTAGCATTGCCTTTAAATTACTTAACTTGGATCAAGCATTTTAGGTAGCCTTCCACAAGCTTCCCACAATAAGTTGGATGAATTTTGGCCCATTCCTCCTGACAGAGCTGGTGTAACTGAGTCAGGTTTGTAGGCCTCCTTGCTTGCACAAACCTTTTCAGTTCTGCCCACAAATTCTCTATAGGATTGAGGTCAGGGCTTTGTGATTGACACTCCAATACCTTGAGTTTGTTGTCTTTAAGCCATTTTGCCACAACTATGGAAGTATGCTTGGGGTCATTGTCCATTTGGAAACCCATTTGCGACGAAGCTTCAACTTCCTGACTGATGTCTTGAGATGTAGGAAAATTACTTGGATATATTGAAGCAACTTCGTGATGCCATCTATTTTGTGAAGTGCACCAGTCCCTCCTGCAGCAAAGCACCCCCACAACATGATGTTGCCACCCCCATGCACGGTTGAGATGGTGTTCTTTGGCTTGCAAGCCCCCCCCCTTTTCCCTCCAAACAACGTGGTGGTTTTGGAGCAGTGGCTTCTTCCGTGCTGAGCGGCCTTTCAGGTTATGTCGATATAGGACTCGTTTTACTGTGGATATGGATACGTTTGTACCGGTTTCCTCCAGCATCTTCACAAGGTCCTTTGCTGCTGTTCTGGGATTGATTTGCACTTTTCGCGCCAAAGTACATTCATCTCTAGGAGACAGAATGCCTCTCCTTCCTGAGCGGTATGATGGCTGCGTGGTCCCATGGCGTTAATACTTGCGTATGATTGTTTGTACAGATGAACGTGGTACCTTCAGGCATTTGGAAATTGCTCCCAATGATGAACCAGACTTGTGGAGGTCTACAATTTATTTTCTGAGGTCTTGGCCGATTTCTTTTGATTTTCCCATGATCAAGCAAAGAGGCACTGAGTTTGAAGGTAGGCCTCGAAATACATCCAAAAGGTACACCTCCAATTGACTCAAATTATGTCAATTAGCCTATCAGAAGCTTCTAAAGCCATTACATTATATTCTGGAATTTTTCAAGCTGTTTAAAGGCACAGTCAACTTAGTTTATATATGGGGCGGCAGCGTAGCATAGTGGTTAGAGCGTTGGACTAGTAACCGAAAGGGTGCAAGATCGAATCCCCGAGCTGACAAGGTAAAAATCTGTCGTTCTGCCCCTGAACAAGGCAGTTAACCCATTGTTCCTAGGCCGTCATTGAAAATAAGAATTTGTTCTTAACTGACTTGCCTAGTAAAATAAAAGTAAAATAAATGTAACTTTCTGAAACACAATTGTGATGCAGTGAATTATAAATTAAATAATCTGTCTGTAAATAATTGTTGGAAAAATTACTTGTGTCATGTACAAAGTAGATGTCCTAACCGACTTGTCAAAACTATAGTTTGTTAACAAGAAATTTGTGGAGTGGTTGAAAAACGAGTTTTAATTACTCTAACCTAAGTGTACGTAAACTTCCGACTTCAACTGTACCTCTACTGGTACGAAATCAAGCCCTGAGGTTTTTCCAGACTGATCGGATTCATAGCCTCAAAGTTATTCCTCTGTAATTTGGCCTTCACACTGTTCTTTTTGTGCATTTTACATTTTTTTATTATTTGGAAAGAGTTCCTTACAGTAATCGTCATTCAGAGGGTGAGGATGAGACTTAAAAGTAAGAAATATTCATCTTCCTCTTAAAATATAATTCAGAGAATGATAGTCTTTAGTAACGAGTTTCTGTCAAAAACATTTGCAGCGTTCCTGTGTTGGCGACTCATGAAGAATTTGTTGCATTTTTCTCCATATTCGATCCAGTTTGCTTTATTTTTGTAATAGATTAGATTATTCTTAAATAAGTTCCTCCAGTTCTTCTGGTTTTTTCTCTAACTTGTTTTGTATCTCTGTAGTACAGTTTTTATTGCCATCTACCTGTACTATTAGTTTATATATTTCCCTTGTCTGCCTTGTTTCTTTAGACAGAAACATGTTTTTGTTTTTTTTACTTACGAATATTGAATTGAATGACCTCTGACAGTACATTTAAAAAGGTATCCCAAACAGTAAAGGGATTTGCTGAACCTATTTTGCACTGAATAAATTCAGTAATAAATTATTAGTTAAGAAATAATTATCCTCCAGTAGACTTAGATAAAATTTCCGATATGCCCGTCCACGTGGAAATTCTGTAAGAGTTACGTGAAGGCCAATTAGATGATGGTCCGATCGCATTCTGTCTCCTATCAAAACCTTTGATGCAAGAGAGAAAGAAACAAAGTAGTCAAGACGACTAGCTTGATTAAGTCTCCTGCACAATACATTTTACAGCTGAGATTACAATTGGTGTTATTCCCCAGATCATTTTTGGTCTACAAATGTAATATCGGCAAAAAGAGTTGGCAAAATATTAACAGAGCTGTACACTATTTGGTAAATGTTAATTTTAAAATTGGCTCATTAGCAACCATCAAACCATCTAATTTGGAATGTGGTCACTGGCAGCATAAAAAACAACAATGGTGAAGTCAGTGGTGTGAGGTCAGCTGCTTAACTGTGCCCTGTAGTGATATGATTCAAACCCCGTATCAGGAAACCCCATCATTTAGCTGGGTTACTCACTACACTAAACATATACAAAACTGTCACATGCAAACCATACCACGCCAATCCTCCTACAACAGTTCTCACCACACAAGTTGTTTTGTTTTAAGCCTGTTCCATCCCCCATCCATCTCCCTGTGTTTGCAAAGTGAATTTTTTTTACAAATATTGGCTAATAACATTATGCAAACACAACTGACAAATTTATTGCAGAATAAATGTGCGTCACAGTTTGGAATTTAGAACTTTAATAATTATATTTCTGAGTTCTATGAAGAGAGTGAACATAGGATTAAGTTTGCATTGGCATGCATTTCAGACAGTGAGTGGACAGATGTATTGCTCAAATACATTGCAATGTGCTTTCTGCATTTAAGAAAACATCAGAAGTGGATCCTTAATCTCTTGTGAACAGACTACGTAAACATGACTGGTACTAATTACGCAAGATTTTAGTTCTGGGTTAACTAAGATGAATCCTTCCTCGGTGTTCAGCCCTTTGTCAGCATTTACCCATTCATGCTCACATATAATAACAGAAAAGTATTTTAAGTTGAAAACATCATGTTGAGACCCTTGCAGTCCTTCATAAAAATCAACAGAACGATTCAGTAAAGTAATACTATATCTGTGTTGTGTGTATGTAATAGAGTTCGGAAAGCAGGACGATCCAAATATAACACCCAAACACAGCGTACTGTTATTGGCTACCTTTACAATGATCTGTTTGACCTCATCACAGCCATACAATCCATACCCTGATCACCACAGGATAAATTAACAATTTCAGCGTGTCATCTACCGGTTGATGACACAAGCCCCCCCGGTATGCCCCACAATGCAATTCAACATTCCAAAGTTACGCCACCCCACTCTTTTGAGATCAGAGAACCCTGCAAAAACACACCTACAATCACATCAACACCCCCCCCCCCCCAAAAAAAGAAGCCGCTGCGTAAATACAGTACAGTACATACCATATATCCCATAAGACAACACAGCCCTCTCTCAATACTGCTGTTGGTTCTCCTGTACGCCTTTTTACCAGGGTCAATGTGGCCCTTGTTCATAGACCATTCACAACCTGGAGTGGCATCTTGACGATCCACTCTTTGTCTCCAAAACCTCCCTCCCCAAGCCAATCAGATCTCCAGCAGGGAGTAATTGTCAGGGGACAGAGGCATGGTTTCTGTGGCCTTGCGGTGGTGCTCTAACGCTGAAGAGCAACAGTAGGGGTATTTCTTTGGATGGGATTGGTAGCAACGGCTAGAAGGATGTGAAGGCAGCTATTAAAGAAGTTTGCTCAAGGCCTGGCATCAGTTATAACAAAAATAAGCCTGAGAGAACCCAGCCTGTGGTCACAAGAATGCTGCTTTATATTCTCAAATTCTCACTCTGTTCTCAGAGGAGCTGCTGAATAGCCATCACGCTCACCAACCAAGGTTGGCTTGCACGATAGAGCATTTTTAAGAGTTAATTGATTGAGAGTTAATACAATGTCTGTCTTCTACTGTACCTCTTTAGCAAGGTCTCCCACAAAGTACCCACTGGGATGACAACGGTCATACCTTGACTGCAATCTTTGTGACCCCATCCTCATTCTCATATTCCTCGTGCTCAGTGACGCCCTGGGTGAGGTTGGTGTAGTTGGCCAGCTTGTTGAGGAGAGAGGACACCATGGGGTTGCTCTCAATCTCTTCCTGTCAATAAGGACACGACAACATTGAAATCAGGACACCATGGCATTGAAGACATCCAAGTATACAACAAACAAGCACAACACATGTTTGGATGATATGTAGTCTACAACAAGATAATCCAGGTAAGCATTTAGCTCCCACTTTAGATTAAGTGGCATAAAATGTATGTGGTAATTAATTACATTATAATATCAAAAGCATTGACATGTGGTATACCTCAAAGAGAGCCATGTTCTTGCCATCGTAGTAGTTTCCTCGGTCATGGTCAGTGTTGTTGATGAAAGGGCTGCTCTCTCTGGGAGTGTTATCTCCTGGGAGACAACAGAAAACGCGATAGCGTATGATAAAACAAACCTCTACAGTACAATGGGAAAAACGGGATACACGCTTCAGCCCAGCTTAAACAAAAAAGGGGAATCAATGGGTTTATTGATGAGACAAACAAACAATAGGCTTACGTTTCGGCATGAATCACCTTCATCAGAGCCTTGAGTAGGAAAAGGGTTGGAGTCACCAATATACCCTTGCATTGGAGTGTCCCACTGGTCATGTCAATCAAACATGTCAATAAATGTCAACACTGTCAGGAGTAGCAACTAAAGAGGTTATTCATACAAGAGTATGAACATCATTCAAGAATCCTACATATAGATTCCACTTAAATAACAAAAGAGACAAACTAAGAAAAACGCATTTACAAAAAAGATGAGAAAGAGAGCTGTTCATTCAGACCCTTTGGCTTGGCGCAATCTAAGCAGTCGAGCCAAAATGCTATCATTTTAGGAGTGGATCAATTGTAGCATAGGTTGTGCACTCTGGAAAATGTTGCGAGAAACAAGTTTTGGTTAATTTCACTCCATTTATGAGTTTTGTCAATTTAGCGAATTGTCTTTTGTTTGAGTGCTCCTGTTAATGTTGAATAAGGACGCACACGCACAGAAGTAGGCCGAAAGGCTACATGGCCTGCGCGCAAATGTAGACATACAGTGAGAAAGTATTCAGACCCCTTGACTTTTTCCACATTTTGTTACGTTAAAGCCTTTTTCTAAAACTGATTTCATCAATCTTAACACAATACCCCATAAAACAGGTTGAGGAATTGTTGCTTATTTATTTTTAAAAATTACTGAAATTATAGATGCACGATATCCATTTTTTTTTTGTGTGTTTTTTAAATCGGTGAACATATTGGAATAGGATGATATTAGCTAAAAATGCCAACATCGGCCCAATGTCTAGTTTAACAGCGATGTGCAAAACCGATGTCAAAGCTGAAGTGTATACCTATATAACGTAGGTAGATGTAATGACACCACGAAAAATACAGCGCTACACGTGCAACACAGTGTTCCTAACCTAGCCCACGTCTGCTATGTGGATTTCAAAGGAAGATAGCAAAAAGGCCATATGCAATACCACAAAACCCGTAGGGTTAAAACTTGCAAAAGTACTCTACTACCCACACAGACAGTGTGGTGAAGAAGGCGCAACAGTGCCTCTTCAACCTCAGGAGGCTAAAGAAATTTGGCTTGTCACCTAAAACACTGACAAACTTTTACAGATGCACAATTTAAAGCATCTCCGCCTGGTATGGCAACTGTACCACCCGCAAACGCAAGGCTCTCTAGTGGGTGGTGTGGTCTGTCCAACGTGTCACCGGGGGCACACTGCCTAACCTCCAAGACATCTACAGTACCCGATGTCACAGGAAGGCCAAAAAGATCATCAAGAACATCAACACCTGAGCCACTGCCTGTTCACCCCGCTATCATCCAGAAGGCGAGGTCAGTGCAGGTACATCAAAGCTGGGACAGAGAGACTGAAAAACAGCTTCTATCTCAAGGCCATCCGACTGTTATATTCTGTTAAATAGCCATGAAAAGCACATTAAAGGCTGCTGCCTATAGGCATAGACCAGATATCACTGGCCATTTTAAGGAACGGAACACTAGTCACTTTAATAATGTTCACATATTTTGCATTACTCATCTCATAGGTATATACTGTATTCTATACATCTTAGTCCGTTCCGCTCTGACATCGCTCGTCCATTGTATATAGTCTTAATTCATTCATACTTAGATGTGTGTATATGTTGTGTTATTTGTTAGATATTTCTGCACTGTCGGAGCTAGAAGCACAAGCATTTTGCTACACCCGCTATAACATGTTAATCACTTGTATGTGACCAATAAAATTGGATTAGATTTACTAGAGGCTGTGAACAAGCGATTCGGTGGCATTCACTCTGAGACGCTTTACTGTGTCGCCACCACGCTCGATGCTAGGTACAAGGACCGCTACTTCGATGCAGCTAAGAAACAGGGTTTACGTGAAATGTTAGACACAGCTGGACAAGATGAAAACGGACAGTGACAGTGCATACCGAGGAAGAGGATCCACGACAGAAGAGGCCACGGACAGGCAGAGCTGAAACTTCACTGCTAGACATGTATAATGAAATCCTGATTGAGAATGAAACGACTGAACAAAATGCACAACTAAACAGCACAGAAAGTAAGTGAAAGAAATAGGTTTTGATTGTTTTACTGGTAATGGGGATATATGTAATTGCCAAACAAAATCATTTTTGGGGTCAGCGTGTGTGATTTTCAACTATTTAACTGTACTAGAATGTTTAAAAAGGTAGCTAAAATTTTAAATATTGGTTATCGGTATCCGTTTTTTTTTTGACAAGGAAAATATTGGATATCGGTATTGGCCCAGAATTTCATATCGGTGCATCCCTAACAGAAATACCTCATTTACATAAATAATCAGACCCTTTGCGATGAGACTCGAAATTGAGCTCAGGTACATCCTGTTTCCATTGATCATCCTTGAGATCTTTCTACAACTTGGGAGTCCACCTGTGGTAAATTCAATTGATTGTACAGGATTTGGAAAGGCACACACCTGTCTATTTAAGGTCCCACCGTTGACAGTGCATGCCAGAGGAAAAAACCAAGGCATGAGGTCAAAGGAATTGTACGTAGAGCACCATGACAGGATTGTGTCGAGGCACAGATCTGGGGGAAGGGTACCAAAACATTTCTGCAGCATTGAAGGTTCCCAAGAACACAGCGGCCTCCATCATTCTTAAATGGAAGAAGTTTGGAACCACCAAGACTCTACACAGAGCTGGGCGCCCAGCCAAACTGAGCAATCAGGGGAGAAGGGCCTTGGTCGAGGAGGTGACCAAGAACCCGATGGTCACTCTGACAGAGCTCTAGAGTTCCTCTGTGGAGATGGGAGAACCCTCCAGAAGAACAATCATCTCTGCAGCACTCCACCAATCAGGCCTTTGTGGTTGAGTGGCCAGACAGAAACCACTCCTCAGTAAAAGGCACATGACAGCCTGCTTGGAGTTTGCCAAAAGGCACCTAAATACTCTCAGACCATGAGAAACAAGATTCTCTGGTTTGATGAAACCAAGATTTAACTCAGGCATTATGCCAAGTGTCACATCTGGAGGAAACCTGGCTCCATCCCTACAGTGAAGCATGGTGGTGGCAGCATCATGCTGTGGGGATGTCTTTCAGCGGCAGGGACTGGGAGAGCGCTCAGGAACTGGGTTGAAGGTTCCCCTTCCAACAGGACAACTACCCTAAGCACACAGCCAAGACAATATAGTAATGGCTTTGGGACAAGTCTCTGAATGTCTTTGAGTGGCCCAGCCAGAGCCCAGACTTGAACCCGATCAAACATCTCTGAAGAGAACTGAAAACAGCTGTGCAGCAACGCACAGGATCTGCAGAGAAGAATGGGAGAAACTCCCCAAATACAGGTGTGACTTGCTTGCAGCGGCATACGCAAGAAGACTCGAGGCTGTAATCGCTGCCAATGGTGCTTCAACAAAGTACTGAGTAAAGGGTCTGAATAATTATGTAAATGTAATATTTCCATTTTGTATTTTTAATAAATGTGCTAAAATGTCTAAAAATCTGTTTTCGCTTTGTCATTATGGGGTATTGTGTGTAGATTGATGAGGGGGAAAAACAATAACACATTTTAGAAAAAGGCTGTAATGTAAAGAAAATTGTGGGAAAAGTCAATGGGTTCAAATACACTGTATAAATGTGCCCATTTGGGGATCAGATGGTATTTCTGATTGGCTTAATGCATCACCACTAATGACCTGTGGAGATTCTCAAAGTAATGTTGTTTTCTTCACCTCAAACACCAAGCAAACAGTCTGTTTTTACATCCATTGAAAATTACAATAGTTCCTCAATGCATTTGAAAAATCTTTCCAGCGTTTCCACCTTTCGATAACCACTCAGCGTGAAAGGGAAAAATGTCACACTCTGATCCAGTGGAAACATTTTAAAATAGGCCTACCTGATTACTTATCAGTGCTTGACTTGAACTGAAATGGGCCTTGGTACTCATTTTGGATGCTGGTACTGTTTATATTTGGGTGCAGGAGCTCCACAACACTATATTCTATAAAGAGGAACAGGAGCTCAAGTAGAAGAACATTTGTGGTGCCGGTACTCAGCTACAGTGAGCTCCTGCCCAAGTCAAGCACTGCTTCTTATTTATTTGATTTATTTCACCTTTATTTAACCAGGTAGGCAAGTTAAGAACACGTTCTCATTTACAACTGCGACCAGGCCAAGATGAAGCAAAGAAGTTCGACACATATAGCACAGAGTTACACGTGGAGTAAAACAAACATACAGTCAATAATACAGTAGGAAAATAAGTCTATATACAATGTGAGGTAAAGGCAATAAATAGGCCATGGTGGCGAAGTAAATACAATATAGCAATTAAAACACTGGAATGGTAGATTTGACAGTAGATGAGTGTGCAAAGTAGAAATACTGGGGTGCAAAGGAGCAAAATAAATAAATACAGTAGGGGAAGAGGTAGTTGTTTGGGCTATTTATAGATGGGCTATGTACAGGTGCAGTGATCTGTGAGCTGCTCTGACAGCTGGTGCTTAAAGCTAGTGAGGGAAATAAGTGTCTCCAGTTTCAGAGATTTTTGTAGTTCATTCCAGTCAATGGCAGCAGAGAACTGGAAAGAGAGGCGGCCAAAGGAGGAATTGGCTTTGGGGGTGACAAGTGAGATACAGTGGAGCAAAAAAGTATTTAGTCAGCCACAAATTGTTCTCCCACTTAAAAAGATGAGAGGCCTGTAATTTTCATCATAGGTACACTTCAACTATGACAGACAAAATTAGAGAAAAGATCATCCAGAAAATCACATTGTAGGATTTTTTATAAATTTATTTGCAAATTATGGTGGAAAATAAGTATTTGGTCACCTACAAACAAGCAAGATTTCTGGCTCTCACAGACCTGTAACTTCTTCTTTAAGAGGCTCCCCTGTCCTCTACTCGTTACCTGTATTAATGGCACCTGTTTGAACTTGTTATCAGTATAAAAGACACCTGTCCACAACCTCAAACAGTCACACTCCAAACTCCACTATGGCCAAGACCAAAGAGCTGTCAAAGGACACCAGAAACAAAATGGTAGACCTGCACCAGGCTGGGAAGATCTGCAATAGGTAAGCAGCTTGGTTTGAAGAAATCAACTGTGGGAGCAATTATTAGGAAATGGAAGACATACAAGACCACTGATAATCTCCCTCGATCTGGGGCTCCACGCAAGATCTCACCCCGTGCGGTCAAAATGATCACAAGAACGGTGAGCAAAAATCCCAGAACCACACGGGGGGACCTAGTGAATGACCTGCAGAGAGCTGGGACCAAAGTAACAAAGCCTACCGTCAGTAACACACTATGACGCCAGGGACTCAAATCCTGCAGTGCCAGACGTGTCCCCCTGCTTAAGCCAGTACATGTCCAGGCCCGTCTGAAGTTGGCTAAAGAGCATTTGGATGATCCAGAAGAAGATTGGGAGAATGTAGTGAAGCCACGCAATAACTACACCACACCAGTCAGCTCGGGTGATCCAATCTTGCAGCCTTACAGTTAACTAGTCCAACGCAATAACGACCTGCCTCACTCTCGTTGCACTCCACAAGGAGACTGCCTGTTACGCGAATGCAGTAAGCCAAGGTAAATTGCTAGCTAGCATTAGGTTATTGACTTGTTTATTGTTTACTCCATGTGTAAATCTGTGTTGTTGTCTGTTCACACTGCTATGCTTTATCTTGACCAGGTCGCAGTTGCAAATGAGAACTTTTTCTCAACTAGCCTACCTGGTTAAATAAAAGGTGAAATTATGATATTACTAGATATTATCTAGCGTGTCCTGCGTTGCATGTAATCTGACTGAGCATACAAGCATCTGAGTGAGTGGTGGTAGGCAGAAGCAGGCGTGTAAACATTCATTCAAACAGCACTTTCGTGCGTTTTTCCAGCAGCTCTTCGTTGTGCGTCAAGCATTGCGCTGTTTATGACTTCAAGCCTATCAATCCCCGAGATGAGGCTGGTGTAACCGAAGTGAAATGGCTAGCTAGTTAGTGCGCGCTAATAGCGGTTCAAACGTCACTCGCTCCGAGCCTTCTAGTAGTTGTTCCCCTTGCTCTGCATGGGTAACGCTGCTTCGAGGGTGGCTGTTGTCGTTGTGTTGCTGGTTCGAGCCCAGAGAGGAGGGAGGAGAAGGACTGCAGCTATACTGTTACACTTGCAATACTAAAGTGCCTATAGGAACATCCAATAGTCAAAGGTTAATGAAATACAAATTGTATAGATGGAAATAGTCCTATAATAACTACAACCTAAAACGTCTTACCTGGGAATATTGAAGACTCATGTTAAAAGGAACCACCAGCTTTCATATGTTCTCATGTTCTGAGCAAAGAACTTAAACGTTAGCACATATTGCACTTTTACTTTTTTTTTGCATTATTTAAACCAAATTGAAAATGTTTAATTATTTAGTTGAGGCTAAATTGATTTTATTGATGTATCATATTAAGTTAAAATAAGTGTTCATTCAGTATTGTTGTAATGGTCATTATTCCAAATAAAAATTTTAAAAATTTTAAATCGCAGATTAATCGGTATCGGCTTTTTTGGTCCTCCAATAATCGGTACCGGTGTTGAAAAATCATAATCAGTCGACCTCTAGAATGGTGGGATGTGAACGATGGTAGACGACACACCCCTTCATCATGCATTCTATAAAATAGACCAAACTCATGGCGGCGAGCTGAAACTAATCATCGTCGGATTACTTTTGATTTCTAGAAAGTGTTTTACTCTATTTCAATCAATGGTAAGCTCACCCGTGATGTAATTAATTAGACATAGTAATTGCTATTAGCCAATTCATATTGAATTTTGTCAGCCAAGCGTTATAAAAATATGACTGCTTGTGTTGCGTCAATCTTTCCTCAGTTAGCGCTAGGACAAATTTAGCCTACATTTTTCCAGTTTGGATGATTGTGTTATGCTATAGATACTTATGTGAATATGTGAACATTGCATCCAAAAATAAACTGCTCACATTGTGGACATAAAGACTGTTTGTGTAAAATGTTTCTGAAAAAAGTGGCCAGCTCAAATGCTGATTGTTGCGTCATTCGAAACTGGCCATTCTAAATAAGCGTTCTAAATCACACGGGTGTGATCGTACGCTTCAGGGACCACTGTAGAATGATCACACCTGTGTAATGGTACGTGTGAAAGGGTTAATGAATAGCGGTTTTGCTTTAATCAAAAATAACAAACGGAGTGTTTTCCAGCATACAATGTTCAGCTGCGCACTCTGATGTATCCACTCTGATTTTTTACATAGTTGGCAAAGGCAATAGAAATTACTTTTTAGGTCAGCATCATTTTCATTTAGATCTAGATCGAATTATGATTGACCACATGACAATGATTGAGGCATGAAGACGTTACTATAAATTAAATTAAAGTTTTACGAAAATGAGCATATGCAAATCATAACTGGCACGCAGATCGGTAGAAATGGTAAGATAAATTGGCATTCCAAAGTTGCCAATTCCTCGTGTAGCCTATTACCGGAAATGTCTGGAGAATAATGGCAGAATCTGCTAAAGCCAGCAGGAGCAGGAATGGAATAGTTGGGTCAGGTTGTTTTTTAAATTCTGATTATCTAGGTCTCTAGCGCACTCTTATTTCATCAAACCGTAAGCTTAAAGAATCAGACAAGCTCAACGCATATAGTTGATTTTATTAAAAACCCAGTGTGTGACTGTATATGGAAAAATACACATTCAAAAATGTAGAACAATCGATTGATCGAAAGAACAGACGACTTTTGGTTTACTAAGATTTTTTTTATTTTTATAGTCGGGGTCAGCCCTATTAATGATAATATGGTTTAATTAACTTCCTGATATGCCACACCTTTCAGGTTGATGGATTATCTTGGCAAAGGAGAAATACTCACTAACAAGGATGTAAACAAATTTGTGCACAAATTCTGAGAAGCTTTTTGTGCATATGGAATATTTCTGGGATCTTTTATTTCGGCTAAGTAAACATGGGACCAACACTTTGTGTTGCGTTCATATTTTTGTAGCTGTAAAACTGCACATTTTCCTCTATGCCCCATGGCAAAATGAGTAGAATTGCATTAAATGAGTTATTAAATGTTCTCTCTGCCCCATGGCGAAATGTGTAGAATTGCAACAAACTTGCTTTAGAATGACAATATTTTATCATCGCCCCATAGCAAAATGTGCAGACTTGCAGGAAATGAACTACAAAAATTCAGAAAATAAAGATAAATCGCTGACACGAGAGGGGCTGCTAAAATATTTTGCTTGCAAGGGGTGGATGGATGCAGGTACGCAGACCCACGAGCCACTGTGGCTTCTCATCGTGATTGCCCCGATCAAAGTTAGATAGCGGGAGAGGGTTTCTAGGCCTCCTGCATAGGGGATGTTTGTATAAAGAATTTGAACATCCATAGTTACAAGTATGTCATTAGATTCAACTTTGACATTCTCAAGGATCTTTAGCACATCAGTGGTGTCCCCAAGAATGCTGGGAGGGGAGGAACCAACTTTTTTATAAAAAATTTTAAAAAAGATATCTACAAAATTGGGATAGGGGTTCCGTGAGGCTATCATTTGACTATATGCCTCAGAGGAGGGTCAGACAGTTTCTTAGGTAGGCCATAGTAAACTGCATATCTCGGTGAGGGGTGATGAGTAAATCTCTCATTTTCAGTAATCCAACCATGGACTAAAGCACTTAATATATGCTTCAATGTTACTCTCAATACGATCTGTAGGGTTTGCACGTAAGGGGACATTTAATTCTCTATTGTTCAGATGACTCATAATGGCCATGTGATACTGTTCATAATTTTGTACCACAACAGTGCCACCCTTATCAGCAGGGCAAACTACAAGATTACAGTGATTTTGTAGACCTTTGTGTGCTACAACCTCTTCTGCAATGAGGTTACCTTTAGAGTATTTAAACTTACTGGCAACTTCTAAGGTCATTTTCAACCAGGTGACTATGTGACTCAGATTAAAGATTGCCTTTTCACCAGACTTCTTTTTGAAAGGGTTAGGAATTCTCACTCCGATTGGTTTCAATATCAGTATTCACCTGATTTAAAAAAGACAGACTCAAAACAGAGGTGAAGAAATGCTTAAATGCAGTTGTCTAAAGAATCTGAACGTTTGTCTTTTGAATCCCTATGGATTTCCTGGGAGTTTTTTCCACTTGACCAAAGTACTTAACATTTTCAGTCATACGTGTCTTAGGAAACAACCCATATTTCGTTGTTCACTTTGCCCTGCTACAGATCAATAAATCAGAGTTTTGTTGATTGTCATTGCCATGTGTCCTGTGGGGTTTTGTGCCATTGTCTGTGCTACGAAGGCTGAAAAAGCAGCACTGTGTAACCTTCAGGACCTCAGATGACCTTCACCTCTCAGATTACCTTATGTACTCAGTTCTGCTCCAGTGTGTCAGCATCAGCGGTGCCTTTGAAGACTTCTGTGGCTGTTTACACCGACAGACGTTTCACTGTTTAACTGCCAAAGAGCTGATCTCTGTTTAAATAATCTGATATGAAATCAGGAATAGAACAGCAGCATTACACACTAGAGAATTCACACCCCTGTAGCTGAGTAAATGTTATGACAGGCAACCGGCTGGTAGCACGCACAAAGCTACTGGAATCAGAACAATCAATGCCATCATATGCACCAGATGAGGGTGGTGATGACACTGGTCAATGAGACACTAAGGTCTGCACTGTAGACATCCTGTGCAGTATGATAATCAAAAGGTCAAACTACCTTGAAACAACTTTCTCTTTGCAATAATGTTATTTTCCCATGATTGCTCCCCCAACTGGCTAAGACTAGAGGTGCTCACCAGTGCTTTGTCATACTACTAAGGAAATTGCGTCTAATGTCATCATAATGAACCATCTAATTATAAAGTGCAGCCTAGTATTCAAAACTAAGAGCAGACACTGTTCCATAAAGGAGTTTCGCAATGATGCCATTTATCATCACAATGTATCATCCATTTACATTACCTTTTAAATTAGATGTGGTGCTACATCCCAAGAGAGTTTCAATGAAAAGAGCACCATTTCTCAATCATTGGATTCTCTTCATTCCTTTGCAAGCCATAGTTAGTTTGCCCTACAGTAGTCTACCACAGTCGCAGTCTCTAACAACATAAGTTTGGCAAAGCGAGACTAACACACTACAGACAAGAGACACCCAGCCTATTGTAAAATGTGCTGGCTGAGGAAAGCACGGCAGTTTTCTGAAGAGAAGACAAGGGCAGTGGTAGAACCATCTATCACCATGTACTGGCTGTCTGCTCTGTTCATTACACACACACAGGGAATGCATAGGAATCAGTTGTATCAGACTACAGCGATACATTAGACAATGGGGATCTGACACTGTATAGAGAAGAGAGGTGGACAGGTTCAGGTTCATGCATTCAATCTGGGAGATAATCCTCGTGATTTACGTTAGTTCCATTGACAGTGATGAACAGCACTGATCACTTAAGTGAATAACTTCAAGGTAAGAATCTCAGAAACTAGGAATACCTTAACTCCTATGTACACAAAATAAATACAAAAAACGTGGCTGATTTAAGATACATTTTCAATATTTAAAGTCCCCTAAAAGTTTACCAAATGCTGAAAAATCCCTCCCCAGGAACTACAGTAAGTCAAGCATTGCAACCTATGATAATACATTACAATGAGATCTACTTATAACTTGTTAAGCCTCCACAGTGGAAGATTCATAAGCTGCCTAACACACCTGAGCCTAAAGGTAAGATGCACAGACAGAGATATGAAATCCCTATATTTAACCCTGGGTCCTCCCAGCACCACAGATTAACGACGACAATACACAAGGACAGACAACACATACCTGCACATGTAGTAAGTACATCATGATGGCTTAACCATCACTTCCACAACAAGAGAAACAGCTGTGGTAATGAGCAAAATACTACAGACCAGACGAATGTGTAAATATGTCTAGCCTGATTATTTCCTAACGGTTCATCATACAGAAGAGCTCACCTGATTGTCGTGAACCCTCCCCATGCTCCATGCTAGGGGGGAGGTAATGCTGGAGTCCCACAACTCTCTTCCAGTATGCTACTGCAAACCACAGTAGAGTTACAGACCTCAGTCTCCTCTGTCTAGTCCCACTTTCATGGAGTTGACTTGAATCGGTGTAACACAGCGCTATATGAATATCTGCCTATCTGTTCTGCAATAGGGAGCTTGGCAGCTTTGGTTCAGGTAGTAGACAGGCAGGTATCTATGTCTGCAGTGCCCTGGGAATCAGCTGCTCCAGCCCAGTGAGTTGTGGACATCCCTACTCTGTCCTGTTACCGTCCTGTCCTGTCCAGTCTGGGCACTCTGTCGGAGGCAGTAGAGCAGCATCAGCACTTGAGCTCCTGACCCCTCATCCGCTCACTGGAGGGAGGGGTAGAGGGTGCAGCTTTAAAGCTGCAATATGTAACTTTTGGGGCGACCCATAGAAATGGGTGTTATGGATCTGTCATTCTCACTGAGAGCAAGTCTAAGAAGCAGTAGATCTGTTCAATATGCACTATTGCTACGCTTCGCGTTCTTAAGATTTGTTTTTGCGTCTTTAACTTTCAGGTTTGTACACCAGCTTCAAACAGCTGAAAATACAATATTTTTGGAAAATGTATTTCACAGCGATTTAGATGGTACAATGATTCTATACACTATAGTTGCGTGTTTTGTGTCAAACTGAAATTAGGCAAACTATTAGAATTTTAGCAGCCAGGAAATGGCGGAGCGATTTCTGCATTGAGCATCATTAAGTTATTGAAGGTGAGCTACTGCGCCTGTCTGCGCCCTGAAACACAGATTAATGAGCTTACAGTGCATTCCCATACACACACACAGCTATTAGCTTACCATTGTAACCTAGTATGCAGCTTGCAAAAATTCTCAAACATGTCCAGAACAAATTCAAGGAAACGTACAGTATTCTACAGGGACATGAGTGCCTGGAACTCCCTTACATCTCAAATAGCGCAAGTGAAAAGCAAACCTGGTTCCAAAAAACAAATAAATCAACACCTCACGGCACAACTCCCCCATGTGACCTACTTGTTGTGTGTATGTACTGACATGTGTACTGAACTGAGTTACAGTTCATATAAGGAAATCAGTCAATTGAAATAAATGCATTTTAGGACCTAATCTATGGATTTCACATGACTGGGAATACAGATATGCATCTTTTGTACACAGATAGCAGTGTGGATCAGAAAGCCAGTCAGTTTCTGCTGTGACCACCATTTGCCTCCTTTGCATAGAGTTAGTTGTGGCCTGTGGAACGTTGTCCCAGTCCTATTTGTAACTTTTGTATTGATTTTAGCCCTTTGCTCTCCCAATTTCAATTACGATCTTGTCTCATGGCTGCAACTCCAACAGACTCGGGAGAGGCGAAGGTTGAGTCATGCGTCCTCCGAAACATGACCCGCCAAACCGCACTTCTTAACACCCACCCAGCTAACCCGGAAGCAAGCCACACACCAATGTGTCGGAGGAAACACCGTTCAACGGACAACCAACGTCAGCCTGCAGGTGTCCGAGCCACCACAAGGAGGCAACAGAGCGTGATGAGCCAAGTAAAGTGGAGGCTGCTGAGGGGAGAACGGCTCATAATGATGGCCGGAACAGAGCAAATGGAAAACCATGCTTTTGATGAAATTGATACCATTCCACTCATTACCACAAGCCCATTCTCCCCAATTAAGGTGCATTTCTGCAGTCGGTATGCCAATTGCTTGCCAAAAAACTTGAGACATCTGTGGCATTGTGTCGTGTGACAAACATTTACATTTTATTGTCTCCAGCACAACATGCACCTGTGTAATGATCATTCTGTTTAATCAGCTTCCTGATACGTCACACCTGCCAAGTGGATGGATTATCATGGCAAAGGAGAAATGCTTATAAACAGGGATGTAAACAAATTTGTGCACAAAATTTGAGAGCAATAACCTTTTGGCCATATGGAAAATGTCTAGGATCTTTCATTTCAGCTCATGAAAAATGGGACCAACACTTCACATGTTGCGTTAATATTTTTGTTCAGTGCCAGTCAAAAAGTTTGGACACCCACTCAGTCAACGGTTTTTCTTAATTTTAATATTTTCTACATTAAGAAATAATAGTGAAGAAATCCAAACCATGAAATAACACACATGGAATCATGCAGTACCCAGTACACTCTTGGCACTCTGGAATGCTTTTTCAACATTCTTGAAGGAGATACCGCTTATGCTGAACACTTGTTGGCTGCTTTTCCTTCACTCTGCAGTGAAACCATCTCCATTGGGATGAGGTCGGGTGATTGTGGAGGCCAGGTCATCTGATGCAGCACTCCACCCCTCTTCTTCTTGTTCAAATAGCCCTTACATAGCCTGGAGGTGTGTTTTGGGTCATTGTCCTGTTGAAAAACAAGTGATAGTGGGACTAAGTGCAAACCAGATGGGATGGTGTATCGCCGCAGAATGCTGTGGGAGCCATGATGGCTATGTGTGCCTTAGAGTCAACAGCAAAGCACCCCCACACCATCACACCTCTTCCTCCATGCTTCACGTGGGAACCA
Organism: Oncorhynchus nerka; assembly: GCF_034236695.1. Lineage (NCBI taxonomy): Eukaryota > Metazoa > Chordata > Actinopteri > Salmoniformes > Salmonidae > Oncorhynchus > Oncorhynchus nerka. The sequence continues at coordinate 69,649,699 of NC_088415.1, read as the reverse complement.
CACATGCAGAGATCATCCATTCATCTTCTCTGCGTCTCACAAAGACACGGCAGTTGGAACCAAAAATCTCAAATTTGGAGTCATCAGACCAAAGACAGATTTCCACCAGTCTAATGTCCATTGCTTGTGTTTCTTGGCCAAAGCAAGTCTCTTCATCTTATTGGTGTCCTTTAGTAGTGGTTTCCCTGCAGCAAATTGACCATGAAGGCCTGATTCATGCAGTCACCACTGAACAGTTGATGTTGAGATGTGTGTGTTACTTGAACTCTGTGAAGCATTTATTTGGGCTGCAATTTCTGAGGCTGGTAACTCTGCTGCAGAGGATTTCATTAGAGGTAACTCTGGGTCTTCCTTTCCTGTGACGGTCCTCATGAGAGCCAGTTTATTCATACGCTTGATGGTTTTTGCGACTGCACTTGAATAAATGTTCAAAGTTCTTAAAGTTCTGCAATGACTGACCTTCATGTCTTAAAGTAATGGAATGTTGTTTCACATTGCTTATTTGAGCTGTTCTTACCATAATATGGTCTTGGTCTTTTACCAAATAGGGCTATCTTCTGTATCCCACCACTACCTTGTCACAACACAACTGACTGGCTCAAAGGAAATTCCACAAATTAACTATTAACAAGGTACACCTGTTAATTGAAATGCATTCCAGGTGACAACCTCATGAAACTGGTTGAAAGAATGCCAAGAGTGTGCAAAGCTGTCATCAAGGCAAAGGGTGGCTACTTTGAAGAATCTCAAATATAAATATATTTTGATTTGTTTAACACTTTTTTGGTTCTTACATGATTCCATGTGTTATTTCATAGTTTTGATGTCTTCACTACTATTCCACAATGTAGAAAACAGTAAAAAACTGGTACTGGTACTGTGTGTAACTGATAGATGCAAACACACACAAGCACCACATGTTAATGTTTTTTAATTTATGCATGTAAATTGCAAAGTCTGTCTAATGTATTTTTTGTTATGTGTCGAATCCCAGGAAAAATTGCTGTCACCATTGTTGTCGGGTAATGGGGTTCCTAATATAATCCTAGAGTCTTGTGCACTTTTTACATTTAACAGCTCAAGGGGAAATAATTATGGAGTAGCTGAGAGAGATGACATGAAGGAATATTCCGTCCCTATCCCATTCCTCTGGGAAGTAAAACGTGCCATCCACCTCAAACCAAACAGCGAAGTCAAACTGCTGAGTTGTTGTCTGGCATCAAAATAGCATGGACCTGAATGGCCTCTGACGGTGACATTGAAAGGTCTGCCTTGGTGATAAGCAGCACATCTGATGTCATATTTCATTCACAGCACACTATTAGATTGGGTACTACTTATGTTTCAATATAAAGCTTTATCCCACACTATTCCATGCTATGTAAAGCCTTGCCACAAGATGTCCCTGTTTCACAAGAGCTCCAATTCAAGCATTCAGAATGAATGCATTCAGAATGAGCATTCAGAATGCTTATTGAACAATCTTTACAGACAGCTTGATCAGACAGTTACAGACAAACTTCTTCCATTAACCAACACCTTGTACTAAACTATCCATGAATAAATAGTGGCTGAAAAAGTCAGGGAGAGTGAGCACTTTTGACGATATGGACTGCAGTCAGCCAGCACCATTACTTGGGCTTCTAGTTCTCAAAGGTGTATTTCTCCTCTTAGCTGATCATTCTCAATTCCATGATATGTACATCATATCTCAATGGAGATGAGTGGCAATAAGATTTGGGGGGAGTGTACCTCAGACTACATTGTGTTGGTATCCGTCAATTCTTTAATACGTACCTTGTACCAATGTTTGTCCTGTGTAACAGATTTGTTTTCTTTAGGTGTTACAATCTGTTTTTGATAAAAATACTGCATTCTATGCTCCTTCTGTGTTAAAAATTGGCTCCCTTGGCGGAGGTCGCAAGAAAAAAATAATGTCTTTACACAGGACAACCATACAGTAGGTACAAAGTACGCATAAAAGAACGGGCATTTTTACAAGTATCGACTGATACCAACTCAATGTAGTGGGAGGTAGTCTACACTCCGCCAAAACTCATCGGCACTCAACTCCATTGAGTTGAATTCTCAGCTATTCTCCTCTAGGCCCATTAATAACCAATTCATGGACTAAACCATTTGTGCTTAAAATGAGTGACTTTTCAATTGATTATTTATCTGTCTGTATTCTTTAGGGTGTGTAACATCTACAAATCCAAGTCCTACTATGTATAGACAATCCATAGTCCACTTGTCTGGCCCTGGCCCTGCAGCATTGCGAGTAAGACAATTAAACAGGTCAACATTCACATCGGCTACGGAGAGCGTGATCACACAGTCGTCCGAAACATCTGGTGCGCTCATGCATGTTTCAGTGTTATTTGCCTCTAAGCGAGCATAGAAGTAATTCAGCTCGTCTGGTAGGCTCGTGTCACTAGGCAGCTCTCAGCTGTGCGTCCCTTTGTAATCTGTAATGGTTTGCAAGCCTTGCCACATCCGACGAGCATCGGAGCCAGTGTAGTACGATACAATCTTAGTCCTGTATTGACGCTTTGCCTGTTTAATGGTTCATCGGAGGGTATAGTGGGATTTCTTATAAGCTTCCGGGTTAGAGTCACGCTCCTTGAAAGCAGCAGCTCTACCCTTTAGCTCAGTGCGGATGTTGCCTGTAATCCATGTCTTCTGGTTGGGGTATGTACATACGTTCACTGCCATCGATGCACTTATTGATGAAGCCAGTGACTGAATGCCAATGGAAGAATCCCGGAACATATTCCAGTCTGTGCTAGCAAAACAGTCCTGTAGCTTAGCATCTGCTTCATCTGACCACTTTCTTATTGACCGAGTCACTGGTGCTTCCTGCTTTAATTTTCGCTTGGAAGCAGGAATTAGGAAGATAGAATTATGGTCAGATTTGCCAAATGGAGGGAGAGGGAGAACTTTGTACGCATCTCTGTGTGTCGAGTAAAGGTGGTCTAGAGTCGTCGTCGCCCCCCGCCTCTGTTTGCACATTTAACATGCTGGTAGAGATTTGGTAGAACGGATTTGAGTTTCCCTGCATAAAAGTCCCCAGCCACTAGGAGCACAGCCTCTGGATGAGTGTTTTACTGTTTGCTTATAGCCGTATATGTGACAGGTTAAAGGACATATTCATAGCCTGTTATACATTGAAAAGTATTAGTAAGTTCATAGTATGTGAGGATCTTAAAACATCTAAGGTTAAAAAGATGCATTCAGTATTAGTTGATAGAGATTGATAACATTCATATAATTGTGTTAAAGTTCAAATCTGTCAAATCAAATCAAATTTATTTATATAGCCCTTCGTAAATCAGCTGATATCTCAAAGTGCTGTACAGAAACCCAGCCTAAAACCCCAAACAGCAAGCAATGCAGGTGTAGAAGCAAAGGGTACGAATTGTGAGAGTAATGTGTAAACGTTATATTGATTACTTTATTTTGTGGTGCCTAAAAGTGTTCATCTGTGATCTACGAAATGCTCTTAATCTATGAGCCGGAGATCGATTGCTCTGGTCTCCACCCATATTCCTGGGGAAAATCGCGGTCTTTTCTCATTGAACTAAACGTTGAATTGAGAATACAACACCGTATCACTGTCGTGATTATTTCTCCCCTGTTTTCAGGTACTTTATTGATGATAAAAAATAGTAATTTAAATGTTATAACTCGCTAACATGTCAAGAGTGTTTAAGGTGTGTCTTAGTAACGTCTTGAGGAAGTTAGTGTTAAGTTTGAAGAGAGTAATATTAGCCCTGCTCGGTTGAAGTGAAGAATAGCATCGTACTGAGAGTAGCTGCCATCTTATGTCGATTGTGAATGAACAAGTGTGTTGTTAATAAGATATTTGGCTGTGTTATTTGTATAATGGGTTTTCTGTTGTTTTGTAATGTGTTACTTTTGTGAAATTATTGAACTAAACGTTGAATTGAGAATACAACACCGTGTCACTGTCGTGATTATTTCTCCCCTGTTTTCAGGGGCGTAACATATACAGCTCATTGAGTGCGGTCTTAGTGCCAGCATCGGTCTGCGGTGGTATATAGACAGCTATGAAAAATATAGATGTAAACTCTCTTGGTAAATAGTGTGGTTTACAGCTTATCATAAGATACACTACCTCAGGCGAGCAAAACCTTGAGAATTACTTCGATTTTTTGCAGCAGCTGGTGTTTACAAATTTACATAAGACAAAAAGCATAAAACTGTCACGCCTTGGTCATTGTATTGTGTTTTCGTTATATGTTTGGTCAGGCCAGGGTGTGACATGGGTTTATATGTTGTGGTTCGTAGTATTTGGGATCGCGGCTGAGTAGGGGTGTTGTATAGGCTTGGCTGCTTGAGGCGGTTCTCAATCAGAGTCAGGTGATTCTCGTTGTCTCGGATTGGGAACCGTATTTAGGTAGCCTGGGTTCACTGTGTATTTCGTGGGTGATTGTTCCTGTCTCTGTGTAGTGTTCACCAGATAGGCTGTAATAGGTTTCACGTTCCGTTTGTTGTTTGGTCTTCTATAGTTATTTTCATGTATCGTAATTTCTTCATTAAAGACATGAGTAACCACCACGCTGCATTTCGGTCCTCTCTTTCGACAAACGAAGAACGCCGTTACAAAAACCTGCCAGCTGTATGTTAATCATGTTGTCGTTCAGCCACGACTCGGTGAAACATAAGATATTATGGTTAATGTCCCGTTGGTTAGATATGTGATCGTAGTTGTCTATTTTACTATCGATTAATTGAATGTTGACTAATAGGACCGATGGAAAAGGTAGATTACCCTCTCTGCGACGGATCCTTACAAGGCACCCGGACCTTCGTCCATGATATCTCAGTCTTTTCCTCCTGCGAATGACTGGGAGGAGGGCCAGGTCGGGCGGCCGAAGTAAATCCTTCACATCTGACTTGTTTAACCTCCTGGTGTTAGGGGGCAGTATTTTCATTTTTGGAAAAAATGTTCCCGTTTTAAAACGGGATATTTTGTCAGGAAAAGATGCTAGAATATGCATATAATTGACAGCTTTGGATAGAAAACACTATAACGTTTTCAAAACTGTAAAGATATTGTCTGTGAGTATAACAGAACTGATGTTGCAGGCAAAAGCCTTAGAAAAATCCAATCCGGAAGTGCCCCAGGTTTTGAAAGCGCTGCGTTCCAATGACTCCCTATTCAGCTGTGAATGTACCATCAACGAGCTTACGCTTTCTACGTATTCCCCAAGGTGTCTACAGCATTGTGACGTAGTTTTACGCATTTCTGTTGAAGAATAGCCATAGGCGGCCACATTGCGTAAGTGGTCACATGGTGGCTCCGAGAGAGATTCTCGCGTAAAATACAGAGGTAGCCATTATTCCAATCGGTCCTAGTGAAAAACGAATTGTCCCAACGGATATATTATCGATTAGAAAAACACCTTGAGGATGGATTCTAAACAACGTTTGCCATGTTTCTGTCGATATTATGGAGCTAATTTCGGGCGACTGCAATTTCGGGCTATTTCTCAGCCAAACGTGAAGAACAAACGGAGCTATTTCGCCTACAAAAATAATATTTTGGGAAAAAATGAACTTTGGCTGTCTACCTGGGAGTCTCGTGAGTGAAAACATCCGAAGTTCAAAGGTAAACGATTTAATTTGATTGCTTTTCTGATTTCCGTGACACGGTTGCCTGCTTCTAGCAAGGCATAATGCTATGCTAGGCTATGATAAACTTACACAAATGCCTAGCGTTGTCTAGCGTTGGCTGTAAAGCATATTTTGAAAATCTGAAATGACAGGGTGATTAACAACAGACTAAGCTGTATTCCAATATATTTCACTTGTGATTTTCATGAATAGGAATATTTTCTAGGAAGATTTATGTCCGTTGCGTTATGCTAATTAGTGTTAGATGATGACAACGGTCCCATTCACGGGATGGGGTGTCACTACAGGTTAAGAAGAATTCCTCCAGTACGGGGTGAGTAATGGCTGCTCTGATATCAAGAAGCTATTTTCAGTCATAAGACACGGTGGCAGAAACATTATGTACGAAATAAGTTACAAATAACACACAAAAACATACAATAGCACAATTCGTTACGGAATAATAAAACGGCAGCCATCTCCTTCAGCACCGTTATTATGATGAATGAGCTTCTTCGGCTACACATAGCCTCGCTTTTCCTGATGAGCCCGTGCGCAATCCGCTATTCCTCTTCTCTTGGAGTCCCAAAAGCCTATTTAGATAACTGTCTGCTGCTACTATGAAAATGAAAAGAATCTGTTGTCGAGGACGTTTGCTAGGAAGCCATCAATGTGCATGATATCTAACAAAGTGCAGTGAGGGTAGGAAAAAAATATGAAACTGTGGATAATAAAAACAACTTTTTCAAATCCTCCTAGAGGTTCATCCAGATCAGATTTTCTATTTCTTTACACCATTAGAAAGAGCAGATTCTAAGGTTTCTACAAGCAGATACACATACTTGTATTTTTTTATATATTTTTTTTTAAATCAGGGCATGGGCTCCGTTTGAAAAAATATCACTTTTTGCACACATAACATGGGTTCCACATAGGGTGGGACGGTATCCAGAATTTCATATCGTCCTTTTCTTATCCTAGATTTACAGTATTACCAGCTTAGTACACAAGGGGGTGCCAAAAACAACAACATTGGGAATCTATTACCATAATGCTAACAGAATTAGCACAAGTAATAGAGAATTTCCATGGAGGATGCTAGCTAAATAAATATGCTAATGATAGCAAATGAAAATAAATGAATTGCAGGACAAGACAGGCAATCCAGCTTGTAAAGTTATACATATACAGTGCCTTCGGAAAGTATTCAGACCCCTTGACATTTTCCACATTTTGTTAGGTTACAGCCTTATTCAAAAATGTATGACAATGATGAGGGGGGAGGGGAACCATCTACACACACACAATACCCCATAAATATTTACAAAGCAGATAAAGGAAATTTTTGCTAATTTATTAAACATAAAGTATTCAGACCCTTTACTAAGTACTTTGTTGAAGCACCTTTGGCAGCGATTACAGCCTAGAGTCTCCTTGGGTATGACGCTAAATGCTTGGCAAACCTGTATTTAGGGAATTTCTCCCATTCTTCTCTGCAGATCCTCTCAAGCTCTGTCAGGTTAGATGGGGAGCGTTGCTGCATAGATATTTTCGGGTCTCTCCAGAGATGTTCGATCAGGTTCATCCCCACATCATGATGCTGCCACCACCATGCTTCAACGTAGGGATGGTGCCAGGTTTCCTCCAGATGTGATGCTTGACATTCAGGCTAAAGAGTTCAATCTTGGTTTCATCAGACCAGAGATGACCATCAGACCATCTTGTTTCTCACGGTCAGTCCTTTAGGTGCCTTTTGGCAAACTCCAAGTGGGCTATCATGTGCCTTTTACTGAGAAGTGGCTTCCGTCTGGCCACTCTAGCATAAAGGCCTGATTGGTGGAGTGCTGCAGAGATGTTTGTCCTTCTTGAAGGTTCTCCCATCTCCACAGCGGAACTCTGGAGCTCTGTCAGTGACCATCGGTTTCTTGGTCACCTCCCTGACCAAGGCCCTCCCCCAATTGCTCAGGTTGGCCGGGGAGCGAGCTCTAGGAAGAGTCTTGGTGGTTCCAAACTTCTTCCATTTAAGAATGATGGAGGCCACTGTGTTCTTGGGGACCTTCAATGCTGCAGACATTTTTTGTTACCCTTCCCCAGATCTGTGCCTCGACACAACCCTGTCTCCGAGCTCTACAGACAATTCCTTCGACCTCATGGCTTGGTTTTTGCTCTGACATGCACATGTCAACTGTGGGACCTTATATAGACAGGTGTGTGCCTTTCCAAATCATTGAAAACCTATTTTCACTTTAGCATTATTGGATATTGTGTGTAGAATTCTGAGGATTTATTTTTTATTCATTATAGAATAAGGTTGCAACGCAACAAAATGTGGAAAATGTCAATGGGTCTGAAGGCAATGTATAGTCAAGAGCTACCGAATGTCATTTTTACTGAGTTTGGACATTTACAAGCGAAAGTGAATGAGATACATTGGGCAAATGAACAAGTGTTGACGCATGCTTGTCTGAAGGAAGAACAGTACTGGCTCTGGAGCAGCATGTGTACACACCGTGTCTGTGTGAAGTCTGGTGTCACTAAGGCATTGGGCCTCCCTGCTTTGCTCGGGAGAAGATGAGGGGGGAGCAGACAGGCAGAGAACAGAGAGGAGAAAAAACAAGGATCAAGCTGCAGTGGCAGCAGTACAGATAACTCATCCAAAATGCTTCTCAAACACGGCAGAAAGCTCTTCACAATATAATGCACCGTTACCGTATTAATTCAGCCACATACTTAGATAACTAGCAAGTTAAAATTAGGGGTCACATTAACACAGCATTTTGTTTTTCACGAATTAAAACAATATAAAAACACATGTAAGAAGTATCTTGCTGCGTTTTATAAATACAGATCAAAAATGCTTCTCATTGTAATTTCAGCTCGGCATCAGACACATTTTATGCTTCAGTTGCACTTCTCTACTCTGATGAGAATTCACAAACTAGCACTGTATCAGCAGACCGGTTCATTCTCGACAATGCAACAATAAGAAAATATAAGAATATGAACACTTTGCCTGTTACTAGACATAAATAATGCACATGCTGCTGTGAACTGTCCCATGCCGCTCAGGCATTTAACCATCTTCAATTAATTCACAGTAGCCTATAATGACGCAAGTCATTTCTGTTTCATTCACGCATATTAAAAAAGAACAAACAAGCAACACTGACATTCCCTGCTCTGCCATAATTGACGATGGTATCATGTAACACCATGCAAAAGACTATAATATCATAACAACTATGTTCAATTACTGTAAACAAGATGCTGTATATCCAACCTGGGGTCACTCAGAAAAAAATACTGTTTGTCATCAACCCAGAAGGAGAAGGTCAAATAAAATTAGAGCACCATTGTCATGAAAGGCTATGCGAATTACAGTAGCATTGAACATTAAATGCCATCACATGCATATGCATACAGCATGGCACGGCAGAGGACTTTGTGTTAGGGCTCTGTTTGGTGCTCTTATTGTGATAGGCAGTGACGAAGTTGAATGCCCTGAGGGTAGACTTATTGAGAAAGACAGTAGGCCAGGCCTACACATACTTAACAAGCTTGCGGATGGGTTGGGCGTTGGCCTGTGGTACTCTGTGAACAGGATTTCAACAGTCTCATGAGTCACTGTGTTGAAGTCACTCTCCACAGAATAAGGAGAAATGATCTACAGTTAGGTCGTGCAGACTGCGGAAACAACAGATCTTGCTTAAATTAATAGGAGAATCACATTGTAAACAAACTGAGGTTAACCTGAATGTAACCACATGGGCCCCTGGGTCTTCTCTCTATCTCTAGGAACACAGACACAGAAAAACAGATCTGCACAACAGATTGTAATCTCATTTTAGTCCCAAGGGAGGGAAGTCTGACCTTTTATTGCTTCTGCCAATGGGGGAGGTAGTTTTCAGGAAACAATGAAGCAAAGTTAAGTCAAAATGATAAGCATGTAGCCCACCATGATACTGTTGCTCAAATTTGGTCATCCTATATGTCAAAACAGCAAGTAAGCCTAACTCTACCTCATTCATAAACAATTATGAATGACAGTGCTAACTATCGTTTCTCACACTGCCTCAGACTCTGGCTCACTGAATGAAATTAACAGAGAATCCACTATTTATAAAAAAAGATCTGTCGCCAGTGTTTTGCAGAGGGGGCACACTGACTGGACCAGGCAAAGAGTACCCCCACTATTCTCCCTAGTAAGTGGTGCATGGAGCAAAGAGATGCCTAGGGAGGACGTTAGATACTGTAGTCCCGTGCAGTGGTTCTCAAACTGGGGGTCTCAAACATTTTGTGGGGGTCGAGAGTATGAAACTGAATGGTAAAAATATATTTTTCGTACATATTTTAATAAGCTACATATACCATTTATTTGATATGTATACCTTTGCCTATTTCATCGGGTAACTAACATAGGCCTACGGTATTGTACCATGAGATTCGAACCACTCCTTTTAGGGGACCAAAAAGTTTGATAACCACTGCTTTGGTATGGGCCGTATCTTCAGTGGAGGAGGAGAGAGTGTAGAGCAGTGGTCACCAACCTTTGAGTCAAGATCACGGAGTCAAAATTCAAGCCAAAAAATAAATAAAAATGTAAGCCTATGCAACATTAAAAACAGTACTGTAGCAATAAGGTTTGTGAGGTAGGCTATAGGACCAATACATTATCACCACGTATGGACTTTGCTTGAATTGCCCTACCAATGCATTGCTGTTCTGACATTTGAGATAGGCTATATGACCACACAATAGATTTGTTGTTGTATTACTTGTGAGGCACACCTGTGTGAGCATACATTTAAAATATTAGCTTTTTATTTGACTGGGCTCATGATGGTCTCAGTGGAGGGAGAGAGCAGCAGGCTGAGGGTCCACCTCTCAGCATCCCTCCACTCTACCTTTCCTCCACTGACACTGACCAAAAAGGGACACCGTCTTCCAGTTGATGGTTAAACTCGAGTCTCACCACATTATTTCTGCCTCATGCACAAATTCATGTTGTTACTCCTATGAACAGAGAAAGTGACATTTTCCTTGATATTAGAAAAGACCCAAGTCGTTAATAATTACAACAACGCAAGCCTATAGATGCACGTTCCTAGTCATTCATTACAGCTGCAGTGCTTGTTGTCGCGTGAGTGGAAGAAGGAAAAACGCACATTTTATGGCTTATATAGCCTAGGTGTTGAATAAAATAAAATAAAAAGTGTTGACAGTGCTGAGTAAGAACTCACTCGTAAAAACAGCAGCTCTTTGCTGTATTTGTTGACAGACTCTCTTAAGTTTTGAAATCTCACAATATTAACTTTGCTGTAGCTTTTATTTGTTTTATTTGTTTACGCCTGTTACTACAGACAAATCAGAGCAGTCCGATTGGCCAGTGGTAGACCTATAGTGCACTTGATTCAGGACTGCCGGGAAGGCGGATTTGTACTTTCAGACACATGAAATGGTTTTAAAGTCAGAACACTTAGACCTACTCAGCACACAGGGCAGCTTGTATCCAGATCACCTACCGCAAACAGCAGGAGACAAATTTTAAAAAACAGCAACGTCAAGGTTTTATTGTTGGAGGGTTTTTTACCCCAAAAATTGGTGATTTTGAAGATCAACCGATCGGTTGGTGACCACTGGTGTAGAGTGTAGAGTGACAGTCTTTGATTTGATTTTAACTGCGGGTAACGGGAAGGACTAGCAGGAGGTATGTTTGGAAATTAATTTGATCAAGCTATGTAGCCTATTAATTCCTTCTTGATGAATAAATAAAACAAAAAATGTTTTGTTGTTTCTCTGTAATACTAGCCACCAATGTTCCCTGACATTTCACGTCTGTCGAGTTCAAACTCATATGTCGGGGAAATTCTTTGCAACTTCGACACTGAGGCTGTACCTGCTTTATGTTACAGTTTTATCAGTGACCAAGTAGGCTCCTGTGGCTATTTGATCATAACGTAGGCCTATAAGAGTGGCCTACCATCAAAAACAATGGATAAAATGCATCCCATAACATCTTAACATGGAAATAGCTGATCTGTCATTCAGTAGCAGTCAATGTGTGGTGTTCAATGTAGGCCTATAAAAAAAACACGCAGGGCATGACATTAACCTGTTTATCCACGTGTCCTTCAGACACAGAAGTGACTGAAAATGGTGTTGTGTTGTTTAATGCAAGAAACCACTTTACACAAAATAAAATGCATTATTATTTCCATACCATTATTACAGAGAATCAGACAAATTAGGCTGCACTCCACCTATTGGCTACTTAGCTTATTCAAGCCCGTCTCAAAATACAACACTGCCCCTTTAAGATACAAAAAGTTATTTACCTGACTAGCATTTCAAAGATGTCTAGAAATGTACACATTTTGTGCTCTTCCGGGAAGCAATCACTACCCTAATGCTGACAAATGATATACAACTGGGCTAATAACTCACTAACTAGCAAAGGATATGAACAAAATGTGCAGACGTGGCTTTGATCTCAAAACAAGCACATCTACTCACGACCACAGCTGTAAAGACAGACCCATATATGGCAATGGTCTATTTGCATTTAGGCCTACTGCAGCTCTGATTGGTTATACTGCACCGGTCTGTGTAGAGTACTGGCTGAGTCATGTGTGTCAATCCAATAGAATCCTAATCTGATGCGTTCTGCCTACAACAAAATCTCTCGCATAGGTCATTTTGTTACGATATGTTGCATTGAAAGTGGCTAATATTGCATTGATTCGATCAGAATTTCCACAGTAAAAAGGGAAACGTTGATAGGGGATACTCTAGAAAGTTGAGTGAAATTCAATCTCGTGCTTCTCTCCGTGGGGGAGCTGCCAGGCAGTCTCGGGGCAAGCTAGCCTAACTATCTTTACATATAATTAGGCATAATGATTACGGCTCTAGATTGTAGGAAAAAGCTGTTTCAGGCGTTTAAAATAATGGGTGCATGACGCCCCCGAATAGAAATACAGGTTTTATGAGTTTATTGATGTTAAGTTATGACAAAACAAAAAAGCCTTTATGGGCTGTATATTTAGTGCATTGCAGGGAGAGAGACCCACGATGCTGTGATACCTGACACTGTCTAAGCAGTCCATTTTGGAAAACTATGTTTATACTGGACGTATTGTGTGGAGACAGCAGTGTGCGAGTACAGGTACTGTAGGCATAAGAACAGAGCGGAGAGCACATGACATAACACAGATATAATAGCTGGAAATTAGTGAAGTCTTCCTACTGCTGATTACAGCCCAATAATGACAACAGACCAAAGCCTGCCCTTACGTGTTCTGTGTGACTCATACTAGTGTTGCACGTTATATCGAAACTTCAGTACTTCTGATAAAAATAACCAAATAGGTACTAGAATCTGCCAAATGTCTCAAGTGATGAAGTCTGTCTATCAGCGCAACCCCTTAATAGCGCAAAGAGAAAAGTTCAACAAACAAAAATATAAAACGCAACACGTAAAGTGCTGGTCCCTCTCTCAAATGTTGTGCAAAAAATGTTTTTACATCCCTGTTAGTGAGCATTTTAGCCTTTGTAAAGATAATCCATGCACTTGACAGGTGTGGCATATTAAGAAGCTGATAAAACAGCATGATCATTACACAAGTATACCTTGTGCTGGGGACAATAAAAGGCCACTCTAAAATGAGCAGTTTTGTCACACAACACAATGCCACCAATGTCTCAACTTGAGGGAGAGTGCAATTGGCTCTAAACTGGTTGGACCTATGCCTTCCCCTGCCCAGTCATGTGAAATCCATAGATTAGGGCCTAATATATTAATTTAAATTGACTGATTTCCTTATAAAAAACTGTAACACAGCCAAATCTTTGACATTTTTGCATGTTGAGTTTATATTTTTGTTCCGTATACTTAAGTAAAAGTACTTTAAAGTACTACTTAAGTTGTTTTAGGCATATCTGTACTGTACTTTCACTTTAACTCCACTACATTCCTAAATTAATATGTACTTTTTACTCCCATACATTTTCCCTGACACCCAAAATAACTTGTTTCACTTAGAATGCTCAGGCAGGACAGCAATATGGTCCAATTCACACACCTATCAATATAATGCGTTTTCATCCCTACTGCCTCTGATCTGGCGGACTAAACACAAATACATTTGTAAATGATGTCTGTGTGTTTGAGTGTGTAATTATGCCCTCTGGTTTAATTAATATAAGGAATTAGATGCATAGCATTTACTTTTTACTCATGTATAACAATTGAGTACTTTTCCACCACTGTACTTAAGTACATTTAAAACTAGATACTTTCAGTAGTATTTTACTGGGTGACATTCACTTTTACATGAGACAATTTCTATCAAGGCATCTTTACTTTTACTCAAGTATGACAATTGAGTGACTTTATAGGCTGAATTATAGGCTAACTTTCATTGCTAGCTTACGGCTGAAGAAACATCAATTCACTACCCTAGTACTTTGTTTGCAAACCATAACGCAAAATATGCTGACTTCAAAGCTGATTGTCAAAAAAACTTTATTAATTAACTTAGTTAACACCAAAACCTCATTCGCTTCCTCGTCTCCCTCCCCACCCGTCTGGTTTCCACTAGATTCCATATGCCACATTCTGCCTTGCTAATGAAGTAAATACTTTCTTAAAAAGAGAGAGCACACACTTTTACAAGAGAAGAGACTGCTTCTTATATGCAAATGTTGTTGATCAGTACAATACAATATATGTTCTCCTAGCAGTTGCAAATAAAATACGTCCAAAATGGAAAGGATTGTTTGTAATCTGTCATCTGTAACCGCATGAATCAGCTAAAACAAGCTTAATAACTCAATGCACGTACACACTCCTATTTACATCATGTGCCCCGCCCACGTACCTTCAAAATTATTTGTCAATCGTCATTGACTTGAAAAACACAATTTCCATCATAATTTGTTGCAATAAAGTTGATAAAAGAAAAATCCACCCGTTGAACGGATAAAAATTGAAGATCTTTAGAAAATGTCTCCTATATCTGCCGTTTCCATTACACGTCACAACTATTATTTTTTGCGACAATGCTATTGTCTAATAACCTGGGTAAATGGAAACCTGCCTACTGATGTCTACACAATTTGGAGACAATCATAGAAAGTACTCATCAGTAACTATTTTTTATAAAGCAACTAGCATCTGGAATTACTAAGGTTTTATAAGAACGGTGTTGTGTGCAAACACTCAAATAGAATCCTACAGTACGAGCTGGCAGTCAGCCTGTGACATTCCAATAAATTAAGGGAAATTTAGAAATTAATTGGGGTGGTCCAAAAAAGGGGAAGGTTGTCAAACTTATTTTTTTTAAATTGCTTTGAGGAGGGTTGTGTGTTTTTATTTTATTTTATTGGGCACAGGAGAGGGCAGTGAGTTTCTTTTACATTTACCCTTTTGCAGGTTTTACTATATAATTTCTTCCATTCTAGCTACATTTCTTCATCTGCTTTCATGCTCCACCCCTATATCAAGGTGTTTTGGTACATCCCTTATGCACTACGCTTTTCTGCGCGCTAACTATACCACAGGTTAATATAGTCTACCAGTCTAACTGTCTATCCTGCCCTCTATCCACCATTCACAGTGACAATAGTGGTAGGTGGATAATTTGTCTAGATCTGCAATATGCTAACTAGCAATCATACCACACATCAAATTATTCAAAGCTGCACCAATTTTCTCAATAAGCAGAGGGGGCCAGGTGTATGAAAGAACAGTGAGACACGCACCTTAAAAAGCTCCCCTATTGAGCTTGCTTAAAAGGACAATACAATCATCCTACAACACCACATTCCAATGAATAATTGCATTATTATTTTCAAGTGAGTACAAAATTCTACTCAAGGCTGTAAACTGCAGTGAAAATGTATACTGAATAACAGCGTATAAGCCCTGTGATTTTAATATTTAATTCCATTTGTATCAGTTGTGGGTCTACTCTCTGCAGTTTATAAGGTCCAGAAAAGCACAGTAGCAGGCTACTCTGACTGTATTTTAAGTTCTAATACTGAGATGTACTGTCTGTTGCGGATCATCATTCTCCCAAGTCGTCCTATAATACAGGGCCTTCAGAAACAATAAACACACCTTTTTCTTTTTCAAAATGTTGTGTCACAGCCAGTAGCGGTGCGTGGGTAAAATCACTGGGGAAGCCAGTTGTGATAATTGCATTGTTTGCTCTATAACCTGTTAGTTCATATGCCTCGGCACCGTGATATATAGGCCTAAAGACTGAGACAATAGTGGGAGAATAAATTCAACCACACCTTTGTTTTATCACAAAACCAGATGGCAAACTCTGTCTGGTTTAGTCCACAAAGCATATTACATGAAAACAGAGAGTTACATGACCTACAGCATGGTCAAGCAAACTAATGTTTCTGACATTTTCAGACTACTAAACAACTATTGATTTAGAACCACAGAGAGTTACCGAAAGTCGCAAAGAAAACAGGGGCCACTATTCCAGCACCAATTCAACTTCAACATCAAATCACCTTTGCTTAGTCTAATACTTAGTCTAATACAGTGATAACTTAAAAGATAACTAACTAAAAGATACCAAAAACGATTTAGTCCAATCAACGTAAGCTAAGCATTAGTTTTACTGTGTGTGTACGTGCAAGTAGAAAAATATGTTGACTGACCCTACTTGTAGAGAAACGCCAATGCCATCCTCCTCTCATGTTGACGAAACACTGTCATTCGGTACACACGTACATTTCTTTGTATTTTTCGTAGCTGTTTATTTACCACCGCAGACGGAGGCTGGCACTAAGACAGCATTGAATGAGCTGTATTCCACCATAAGCAAACAAGAAAACGCTTACCCAGATGCGGCACTCCTAGTAGCCGGGGACTTTAATGCAGGGAAACTTAAATAAGTTTTACCTAATTTCTATCAGCATGTTAATTGTGCAGTCAGAGGGGGGAAAAAACTCAGAGACGAATACACAGTTCTCCCTCACCCTACATTTGGCAAATCTTACCATAATTCTATCCTCCTGATTCCTGCTTACAAGCAGAAATTAAAGCAGGGAGCACAAGTGACTAGATCAAGAAAATAAAAAAAGTGGTCAGATGAAGCAGATGCTAAGCTACAAGACTGTTTTGCTAGCACATACTGGAATATGTTCCGGGATTCCTCCGATGGCATTGATGAGAACACCACAGCAGTCATTGGCTTCATCAATAAGTGCATTGATGACGACGTCCACACAGTACATACCCCAACCAGAAGCCATGGATTACAGGCAAAATCCGCACTGAGCTAAGGCTAGAGATGCCGCTTTCAAGGAGCGTGACTAACCCGGAAGCTTATAAGAAATCCTGCTATGTCCTCTGACGAACCATCAAACAGAGAGTGTCAATACAGGACTAAGATCGAATCGTACTACACCGGCTCCGACGCTCGTCGGATGTGGCAGGGCTTGCAAACCATTACAGACTACAAAGGGAAGCACAGCAGAGAGCTGCCCAGTGACACGAGCCTACCAGAAGAGCTGAACTACTTCTATGCTAGCGTCGAGGCAAATAACACTGAAACATGCATGAGAGCGCCAGCTGTTCCGGAAGACCTTTAAACAGGTCAACATTCACAAGGCCTTTATTTACATATTAGGGTACCTGAGGATTGATTAGGAACATTGTTTGATATGTTTGGAAGAAGTTTATTGGTAACTTATGGGATTCATTTGTATGCATTTTGAACGAGGGAAACCGGTGGATTAAAGAAGGACTTATCAAACAAAAGGACCATTTTTTTATGTAGCTGGGACCCTTGTGATTGCAACCAGATGAAGATCTTCAAAGGTAAGTGATTACTTTTTTTGCCATTTCTGACTTATGTGACGCCTCTGCTTGGTTGGATAATGTATGTAATGCTTTTGTGTGCGGGGCGCTGTCCTCAGATAATCGCATGGTGTGCTTTCGCTGTAAAGCCTTTTTTAAATCTGACAAAGCGGCTGGATCAACAAGAAGTTAAGCTTTTAAAATGATGCATGACATGTATTTTCATGAATGTTTAATATTGCGATTTCTGTCATTTGAATTTCGCGCTCTGCAATTTCACCGGATGTTAACATCCGGTGGGACGTTAGCATCCCAATGATCCGTAAGAAGTTAAGAAGTAAAGAAATTACACAAATTAACGTTTAACTTCTTGTAACTAGGGGGCAGTATTTTCATTTTTGGAAAAATAACGTTCCCAGAGTAAACGGGCTATTTTGTCAGGACAAGATGCTAGAATATGCATATAATTGACAGCTTAGGATAGAAAACACTCTAAAGTTTCCAAAACTGTAAAAATATTGTCTGCGAGTATAACAGAACTGATATTGCAGGTGAAAGCCTGAGAAAAATCCAATCCGGACGTGACTCATGTTTTGAAAGCTCTTGCGTTCCAATGCGTCCCTATTGAGCAGTGAATGGGCTATCAACCATATTCCTTTTTCTACGTATTCCCCAAGGTGTCTACAGCATTTTGACGTAGTTTCACACATTTATGTTGAAGAATGAGCGTAAGCGACTATATTGCGTATGTGGTCACCTGATGGCTCTGAGTGATTCTTGCGTAAAATACAGAGGTAGCCATTTTTCCTCTCGGTTCTACTGAAAAGCCAACTGTCCCAGTTGATATATTATCGAATATATATTTGAAAAACACCTTGAGGTTTGATTATAAACAACGTTTGCCATGTTTCTGTCGATATTATGGAGCTAATTTGGAATATTTTTCGGCGTTTTCGTGACCGCAATTTCTGGTCGATTTCTCAGCCAAACGTGAAGAACAAATGGAGCTATTTCGCCTACAAAATTAATATTTTTGGAAAGAAAGAACATTTGCTATCTAACTGGGAGTCTCGTGATTGAAAACATCCGAAGCTCATCAAAGGTAAACGATTTAAATTGATTGCTTTTCTGATTTTCGTGACCAAGTTGCCTACTGCTAGCTGGACATAATGCTATGCTAGGCTATCGATAAACTTACACAAATGCTTGTCTTGCTTTGGCTGTAAAGCATATTTTCAAAATCTGAGATGACAGGGTGATTAACAAAAGGCTAAGCTGTGTTTCAATATATTTCACTTGTGATTTCATGAATAGGAATATTTTCTAGTAATATTTATGTCCGTTGCGTTATGCTATTTATTGTCCGATGATGACAACGATCCCGGACACAGGATGGGGAGTTACAACAGGTTTAAGGAACACCTGTTAATTTAAATGCATTCCAGGTGACTATCTCAAGAAGCTGGTTGAGAGAATGCAAAGGGTGGCTATTTGAAGAATCTCAAAATACATTTTGATTTGTTTAACACTATTTTGGTTACTACATGATTCCATGTGTTATTTCATAGTTTTGATGTCTTCACTATTATTCTACAATGTAGAAAATATATATTTTTAAATAAACAAAAAGCCTTGAATGTGTAGGTGTTCTAAAACTTTTGAACGGTTGTATATATATATAGTTTTACTTGGCGGCCCGAACCTGCCTCCGCCCACCCTAAAAAAAACATCAAATTAAAATAAACAAATACTACACTAGAATATACACAGCAAAGTAAGTACGTGGGACCATTCTAGCCAATGAGAGGGCAGATACATGTGTGTACAACAGGCACAACTGAGTCATTTTTCTCAAAATTGCCAGAAAGCAACATGCATCCACTTATATCAGTACATTTCTAACACCCTAAACATTACAAAACATATATTAGATTAAATAAGCCTCAGGTAATTCGACAATCGCCCATAGACCTCCATACAAAATAGGTATGGAGCTTATCTCATGGGACAGAGTGAATCCTCTTGCGTCACCTCTTCCTGTCTGCCCTAACCCATTGTAACTACCAAAATAAAAGGAAACAATTGAGTAAATTAGGGACAAAAAGTGTATTGATAGCTGGTGTTTCCACATAGGTGTGGTTCCTTAGTTGATTAAGCAATTGAAATAAAATTATATTTGTCACATGCGCCAAATACAACAGGTGTAGTGAAATGCTTACTCATGAGCCCTTAACCAACAATGCAGAGTCTTTAAAAAGTCAGGAAAATTTGCTAAACTAAAGGAAACATAGTAACACAAAATTACAATAACGAGGCTATATACAGGAGGTACGGGGGTTAGTTGTGGTAATATGTAGGTAAAGTGACTATGTATAGATAATAAACAGAGTAGCAGCAGCGTATTTGAAGAGTGTGAAGGAATTTATGTGTGTGTGTGTGGCGTCAATATGCATGTGTGTTTGTTGGAGTGTGAGGGTAGTCCAGTGAGTGTACATCAACCTTGTGCAAGAGTGGCTTAAGACAGTGTTTTCCATCACGACCAACAAAACACCAAATGATGGAATTTCCCTCCAATAGAGTTCCAGACACTTGTAGAATCTATGCCATGCAAAAGGTTAATTGAAGCTGTGCTGGCAGCTCGTGGTGGCCCAACGCCCTATTAAGACACTATGTTGGTGTTTCCTTTATTTGGGAAGTTACCTACATCTCCCTTCCAACAAGTACAGAACAATGGAGTTCTACTGATTCACAGCAAGTTAATACTTGACAGAGGAAAGGCATTATTGCAGTGACTGCCACTGTGAAATGCAGAGCTGAGAAACCTTTAAAAAGGTAATACTATACATATTGATTTCACATTAATCATGGTCCTAACACATGGAGGGAGAGCAACAGGGAGAAAGATTGTGTCACACTGAGGGCAAGCTATTGAATGAGTTGAGTGAATTAAAAAAGAGACAGACAGAAAGAGACAAGAAACACAGCCTGGTGCAGCAAGGGTCGAACACATGCGTGCTCCTTTGCCAATATCGATTGCTGCTTTTATCAATTTTCATAATTTGAACATGCGAGTTGTTATAGGTTATCATATTAGAGGTTCTTTGAAATTACAAGACTTTTGGTACACATATTAAAGTTGCCCCATGCAGAAATATCTCCGCCATTTTCTGGATGCTAAAACTAACAGTTTGCCTAATTTCAGTTTATGTGACATAAATAAGCTAGCATAGTGTAGAGAAACACTGTAAAAAATATATTTTCCATAACAAAAAATATTGGATTTTCTGGTGTACAAACCCAAAAGTAAAAGACAAAAACTTAAGGGAAGCATAGAAAGTGCAAATAGAACAGATCTACCACTTCTTAGACTTGCATTCAAGTAGAATGATAGATCTATAACTCACATTTGTATGTGAATTTGGTAGGGTTGCCCATAAAGTTAAATATTGCCACAAAGACATGCCTAAACAACCAATGCACGCATGCAGGCCTAAAAAGCTGGTTTACTGTTCAAGAGGAGGATATATGGAATCATATGTATTTTTATGTTTTATGGTTGTGTACAGGTCGAGGATGTCGGGACAGTAGCACTCGGTCTTAAATCGTTGGATATCAAATATAGACTGTAATGATGAGATTGTAAAACTACTGGAGTATAACAGTGTGCCGTTTTCTGTCGATTTATACAGCTTGTCATAAGGGAGATCCAAGGCAGGTTGGACTAACTTGCACACAGGGAAGGACAAGGGAATCTGTTCACAATACAGAATCAGTGGGCAGTTAATAGTAATTTTATTACCATGTGTGGACTCAACAAATCTGGATCGATGACAACAACCACATGTTAATGCAATGTGTAAGCCACAGCTTCTGTCTCCTTTGTGGAGGAAGTAAAAAGGGTAGAAAGAACAGAATATCCGATGTCAGTGAATAACAATGGAACTACACAGTAACATGCACCAAGGCCTGCATGTCACCAGCAAGATTCAGACATTCTTAATTTGAAGAAAGTGGCCTTTGTGACATGTATAGCAATGGTGATAAACGGAACTGCACTTGTCTCTTGTACATTTTTTTGTATCCCATTCAGTTGGTGGCGGCAATACACTTTTTTCGTCAACTTCACCATAAAACCCAAAAATGAGTGAGATTGAATTTAGAGAGAGAGAGAGAGAGAGAGAAAGAGAAATGGAGGCAAGGAAAATCTCAGGAAGCCCTCGCTTGTTTTTGTTTCTCAGAAGTTGCAAAAAGTTCACTCGTCTTAAAAAATATTTCATCCCCTTAGACAGGAGAAAAATAAACAAACAAAGCAATATCATATTTATGTACGTTATGTGCTAGGGTAAACGTAAAGTGAACATGTTCAGCTGTTCTACAGAAGCTGCTTCGCTTGTCTGAGCCTGTCCTGACAACGTCAACAGTGTGCCCTCACCTGAATAGGGTCGTCGTGGAGTAATATCTTCCTCCCTAAACACAAGTTCGAGACTTGACTTCCCGGCCCCGCCATCCTCCACAGGGACCACAGTGAAGTTGGTGGGCATTTTATCCCCTCACTGCATTGACTCTAGCCTGAGAAAATCAACGTCCTTAGTCCCGCTCAACATCTCAAGGCACAGTTCGATGTGTTCTCTCCTGTTACGTCTCTCTCATCTCTATCGCTTAGATTCTGCCCCCATGTGACCAGGCGTTCTCCAAATAAGGAGTGTTTCTGCAACTCCTCCCTCAGGAAAAAGTCCTCTACACTCAACTTCCCTCTAAACTATAGTCCCTTCGACAGACAAGACTCCTAATTTTACAACAGGCACATCCTGAAAATATTTCCCTTCCTTTAATGAAAAGAGCCCTCTATCTGTATTTATGCTATCTCTATGTTTCCATTTACTTGTCGATTTTTAGAACGTTGCCAAGAAAAATAAATACGACATTGCATGCTACTTTGCGTTGCAATTTAACTATTGTTGATAACAAAAACAGCTGCACGTGTTGACGTCACATCCCCCCTCAAAATAAAAAAAACTTTTCGGAAAAACCAACAGTAGCTAGGTTTCCATCCAATTGGCGACACATTTTCATGTTTATATTCTGAAATCTGAATAAAGAAAATATGCGCATTTTCCCACCAGTAGTGTAGTTCCACCAAATGGACCTGTTGCCAATACAAATCAGCGCTTGATGACGTGGTACACAAAATGTAATTGTTCGCTTACATTTTAGTGTACCCCAATAAAAATCGAAAGTGCAATGTGTGTCCATCGCATTTTCAACTCTAACGATAGTTTGTCACTCCCCAAAAACGGTTGTGTTAAATAGCCAAGGTGTCTCCTCTGGCCTTGGCACATGCTCTAGCCAACAGCTCACGGATAGCCTACATGTGCTGGTAGGCTACACGAGGTCATAATTATTATAATTATCCAAATGTATTTGATCTGTAGCCTAATAAACTGAATACTTCCCCTGGTCATAGTGGAGGACCACACCATGTCACCACGGGAATTCCAAGTTTAGAAAGTCAGGACAATCCTTGTCCTACAAAGAAACATTATTTTAATAGTTTAAAAAATATATTTCGCAAGCAGCAGGCATTTAGAATTAAATGTGGAGTGGAGCCAAAGCTGGTGGATAAATAATATAGTTCACTTGCTATTTAACACAACAGTTTTTTGGGGGTGACAAACTATCTTAGAGTTGAAAATGCGATCCAGGCTGTATCACATCCGGCTGTGATTGGGAGTCCAGCCCAGCATCCTCCGGGTTTTGCCGGGGTAGGCCATCATTGTAAATAAGAATTTGTTCTTAACTAACTTCTCTAGTTAAATAAAGGTTAAGTTAAAAAAAAATACATTTAAAGAATTAGCACGTTTACCAATGAAAAGAATTGTCAAGGTTCTTGTCTGTGTAAGTGGGTCATGGTTAGAAGGGATACAGTTCTTGTCAAATGAAAGTTTTTGACTTGCTAACTAGTTCCACGCGGCACGTGTATATCTACAGCCAGTTAGCAAGTCGGAAATGTCTGAGTTTCCTAGTGCAAGTGTAACAGTATAACTTTAAACCGTCCCTCGCCCATACCTGGGCGCTAACCAGGGACCCTCTGCACACATCAACAACAGTCACCCACGAAGCATCGTTACCCATCGCTATTTAGCGCTAGCCGTTTCACATCCGTTACACTCACCCCCCTTTTGACCTCCTCCTTTTTCCGCAGCAACCAGTGATCCGGGTCAACAGCATCAATGTAACAGTATAACTTTAGACCGTCCCCTCGACCATACTCGGGCGCGAACCAGGGACCCTCTGCACACATCAACAACAGTCACCCATGAAGCATCGTTACCCATCGCTTCACAAAAGCCGCGGCCCTTGCAGAGCAAGAAATGCTATTTAGCGCGCACCACCGCTAACTAAGCTAGCCGATTCACATCCGTTACACAAGCAAAACACTAGCACGTGAATATGGCAATAGTTACGTGAGGATATCATGTGCCCCCCCATACCTTCAAAATTATTAGGCAATCCAAAAAATTGCAAGCAAAACATTTTATCTGCCCCCCTCTTGACAGCGGAGTTTAAAGAGTTAATTTCCTGCACATTTAACCATGGGGCTGAAGAGAATGTTGCAGTTTTACCGATCTTGGTGTTCTCTGGCAAATGCCAAACGTCCTGCACGGTGTTGGACTGTAAGCACAACCCCCACCTGTGGATGTCGGGCCCTCATACCACCCTCATGGAGTCTGTTTCTGACCGTTTGAGCAGACACATGCACATTTGTGGCCTGCTGGAGGTCATTTTGCAGGGCTCTGGCAGTGCTCCTCCTTGCACAAAGGCGGAGGTAGCGGTCCTGCTGCTGGGTTGTTGCCCTCCTACGGCCTCCTCCACGTCTCCTGATGTACTGGCCTGTCTCCTGGTAGCGCCTCCATGCTCTGGACACTATGCTGACAGACACAGCAAACCTTCTTGCCACAGCTCGCATTGATGTACCATCATGGATGAGCTGCACTACCTGAGCCACTTGTGTGGGTTGTAAACTCAGTCTCATGCTACCACTAGAGTGAAAGCACCGCCAGCATTCAAAAGTGACCAAAACATCAGCCAGGAAGCATAGGAACTGAGAAGTGGTCTGTGGTTATCACCTGCAGAACCACTCCTTTATTGGGGGTATCTTGCTAATTGCCTATAATTTCCACCTGTTGTCTATTCCAACAGCATGTGAAATGTATTGTCAATCAGTGTTGCTTCCTAAGTGGACAGTTTGATTTCACAGAAGTGTGATTGACTTAGAGTTACATTGTGTTGTTTAAGTGTTCCCTTTATTTTTTTGAGCAGTGGGATATTGGGGGACGGCCCATTTTACCTGCTTATAACATTGGACATGTCCCCTCCGGCTCTTACACCCCTGGTCACTGGTTCAAATACCTGAGCCAATGAGGTAAAAAAATCTGTTGATGAATGCAATTCTCGATGCAATTAAAGCCTTTAAGTCCGGGAAAACTCCAGGGCTGGATGGCATACCAGTTGAGATATATCAAACCTTTTTTGATGTACTCCGAGAACCGTTATTATCATGTTTTAACCACTTCTATAAAAATGGTAGATACACAAGATACACAAGATCTGATTTCACTATTACTTAAACAGGACCCAGGTGGTAAATATAAAGAGTACATTTAAAAAATGTGAGTCCCCTTTACACTTCAGTGTTTTGACGCGAAATTATAGCAAAATGCAGAGCGCATAGTATTAAAAAGGTATTGTAGGATAATATTAATCCAAATCAGACAGCCTTTTTACATGGACAATACATTGGAGATAATATAAGGCTGGAAACAATAGAACACTATGAAAAACCTGTGAAAACAAAACTGGTATTCATAGCCGACATTGAAAAGGCTTTTAATAAAGTACGACTGAAATGTATATATAAATGCCTGGAATATTTAAATTTTGGAGAATCTCATACAATGTGTTAAAGTTATGTATAGTAACCCTAGGGGTAAAATAGTAAATAATGGCTACATCTCAGAAAGTATTAAACTGTCCGGAGTAAAATAATAATAATATCAAGGTGCTAGAAATCCAGGGCATAAAAACAAAAGGTGTCATTGTACGCTGATGATTCATGTTCTCTTTTAAATACACAATTTGGATCCCACCATAGCCTCATAGAGGATCTAGATACATTTTCTAACCTCTCTGTATAACAACCAAATTATGTTGTTGTGTACTAAATTACATATTGGATCACTAAAAACAAAACATTTTACATTACTGTGTAGTTTACCAATAAAATGGTCTGACGGTGAAGTGGACATACTCGTCATTCATATCCCAAAGGAAAGAAATGATCTCACTTGTCAGAGTCCTGTGTATAGGTGGCAGGGAAGTCAGGGGCAGGACAATCTAACTTAGTGGAATGGAGTTGTTTAATAACTTGAAAACAAACATAACTCCAAAACCATGAACACAATTTTAAAAAATTGGGTACGAGGACCCATCGCGCACCAATACAAAACACGAATACTGAACAATAAACAATCTCTGACAAGGACATGAGGGGAAACAGAGGGTTAAATACACAACAGGTAATGAATGGGATTGAAATCAGGTGTGTAGGAAGACAAGACAAAACCAATGGAAAATGAAAAATGGATCAATGATGGCTAGAAGACCGGTGACGTCGACCGCCGAGCACCGCCCGAACAAGGAGAAGCATCGACCTCGGCAGAAGTCGTGACATCACTACACTAACATTTTGTAGAAAGTTGGTAAAAATAGATAAGATCTTGCTACCATGGAAAGGAAAATATCTTTTTATTTTGGGAAAAATTACCCTGATTAACTCTTTAGCCATATCCCAGTTTACATATTACCTATTTGCTTATGGGCCTGCCAACACCTAACGACTTTATTTTTAAATTATAAAAGCAAAAAAGATTCAATTTTATTTGGAATGGCAAGTCAGACCAAACTAAACTGGCCTATTTATATAATGCATATGAATTTGGAGGGCAGAAACAATTAAATATAAAAGCATTACACCTCTCACTAAAGGCTTCAGTCAAACAAAAGCTATACTTAAATCCAAATCGGTTTTCTTACAGATTAGTAAGGATGACTCACCCTGTGTTCAAGAACGGCCTTATTCCCTTTATTTAGATTACAACCTCTCACTTTCGTTTATTTGAATAAAAAAAAAATTCTCCAAAATATAGCTATTTTTAAAACAAGCCATAGAAAGTTGGTTGCAATTTCAGTTTAATCCACCAGAAAAAAAACAGAACAAATATTATGGTTAACCCCAAAATAAAATGTTATATTTGGAGAAAACAAATTAAATCATAAATAGGCCTGGTGGAGTTATGTCATACATGCAGCCAACAAAAATATATGGAAATGTCTGCTAACCAAAAAATTGACAGCTGTGCCATACAGATTGCAAAATAGTTGGGAAGAGATTTGATGTACCGATTCCATGGCACATGGTTTACGAACTGATACACAAAACCACGCTGGATTCAAAACTTACAAGTTTATCAATTTAAATTATAATACAAAATTCTTGCAGCCAATATAATGTTATATTGTCATGATCATAGGAATGATGGTCGGACCAAGGCGCAGCGTATGTAGAGTTCCACATATTTATTAAAGAATAAAGTGAAACTTTAGCAAAGACAAAACAAATAAAGAATAAACGAAACGTCACTAACAATGCAGTGCTAACAGGCAACTAAACATAAACAATATCCCATAACCCACAGGTGGAAAAAATGCTACTTAAGTATGATCCCCTATTAGAGACAACGACAACCAGCTGCCTCTAATTGGGAATCATACAAATCACCAACATAGAAAATAAACCTAGAACCCCACATAGAAAATATAAACTAGATCAACCCCGCAGTCACGCCCTGACCTACTCTACCATAGAAAATAAAAGCTTTCTATGGTCAGGACGTGACATATATATATGGGGGATACAACCATCCCAGCTCTGCAGATTTAGCTGCGAAGAGAGAATCAATAGATAATTTGTTTTGGTACTGTCCATATTTAGCTTGTTTTTGGTCGCAGGTTCAGGAATGGCTGAAGAATTGCAACATTTACCTGGAGTTAACTCTGCAAATAGCACTGCTGGGTGATCTGAAAAGTCATAGTAAATCGATCAATAATAATAATACTCTTAGCAAAAAAAAATATCTTTAATTTACAATCTGTAGGAACTATGAGAATAGAAAGGTTCAGAACATTTGTGAAACATCACAAAACAGAAAATGTATGGCAAATAGAACTCAAAACTTGATGGTGTTCGGCGATAGATGGAAGGGGTAGAGGGGAGCTGAAGGGTGGGACTAAAAAGAAGAACAACAAAAAAGATAACTAATGTGAAATATTTTGTATCCATAAAATTAACAGTGCATTCGGAAAGTATTCGGACCCCTTGACTTTTTCCACATTTTCTTACATTACAGCCTTATTCTAAAATTGATCAAATATTTTTTCCCCTCATCAATCTACACACAATACTCCATAATGACGAAGCAAAAAAAGTTTTTAATTTTTTTTTGCTAATTTATATACACTACCGTTCAAAAGTTTGGGGTCAGTTAGAAATGTCCTTGTTTTTGAAAGAAAAGCTACATTTCTGTCCATTAAAATGACATAAAATTGATCAGAAATACAGTGTAGACATTGTTAATGTTGTAAATAACTGTTGTGGCTGGAAACAGCAGATTTTTAATGGAATATCTACATAGGCATACAGAGGCCCATTATCAGCAACCATCACTCCTGTGTTCCAATGGCACGCTGTGATAGCTAATCCAAGTTAATCATTTTAAAGGCTAATTGATCATTAGAAAACCCTTTTGCAATTATGGTAGCACAGCTGAAAATTGTTGTTCTGATTAAGAAGCAATAAAACTAACCTTCTTTAGACTAGTTGAGTATCTGGAGCATCAGAATTTGTGGGTTCGATTACAGGCTCAAAATGGCCAGAAACAAAGACCTTTCTTCTGAAACTTGTCATTCTATTCTTGTTCTGAGAAAGGAAGGATATTCCATGCGAGAAATTACAAAGAAACGAAATATCTCATACAACGCTGTGTACTACTCCCTTCACAGAACAGCGCAAACTGGCTCTAACCAGAAAAGAAAGAGTTTCTTTGTCATTATGGGGTATTGTGTGTAGATTGATGAGAATATTTTTAAATATATATATATATATATATATATATATATATATACTGTATTTATTTTAAAAAATCGAGATGGGGGATTGGAAATGATGCAGACAATTACATTGATAGAAGATACAGTCTATTTGCAAAATTAAAACTGATCCACCCCCCCCCCCCCAAAAAAAAATTGGTCTGTGTGCCCTTCAGCAAGGCACTTAACCCTAATTTGCTCCAGTGGCACCATACTAATATGGCTGAGCCTGTAAAACAAAACATTTCACATCACATATCCGGAGTACTGTCTGTGACAATAAAACAGCATTTATTTGGACAGTGTAGAGCTATGGTAAAGTGACTCAGGATTTTGTCTTCCTTCCTGTATGTTTTCCCACCATGTGGAAGTCAGAAGTCTGCGACATTAAGCACAGGTAAACAAAAGGGTGTTTCCTTTCCCACAGAGTAATTCAGAGGTGTTGATCGCTAGACTGACCCTGCCAGTTGAGAGAGAGGGAGAGTTGCGCCCTGTGGTAAGGCAGCAATCAACACAAAGGCCCTAGGCACGCATGTGAATCACTTCAGCCTGAGGGTGCCCCAGAGGAAAAATATGGAACAATTGGTTGAATGGATTCTTAAAAACGCTGAAAAGAGAAAGATTTAAAAGACTGAAGGCTATTCATGAACAATGAACATTCTGGAAACATCACAT
This sequence comes from Oncorhynchus nerka, assembly GCF_034236695.1. Taxonomy (NCBI): domain Eukaryota; kingdom Metazoa; phylum Chordata; class Actinopteri; order Salmoniformes; family Salmonidae; genus Oncorhynchus; species Oncorhynchus nerka. The sequence continues at coordinate 69,620,358 of NC_088415.1, read as the reverse complement.
GAATAACGCTGAACACAACAATATTGTAAAAATCTCACATCTACTCTTGGGCTATTTAACCAAAATCTCCCAGTAATGCCAGTATAGATTATCAGAACACCTTATCCTTGCATTGTATACAGTTGAATGTACTCTGGAGCAATAACAAGGTGTGTGTAAGTCATACTGTGTTCTGGTTGTGTGCAGTGTGATTATAAACTTTGTCATGGGAAGATGAAGGGAGATGAGATAAGAGATAATCATTCAATGCTTTGTTCCTTTGGCAGTACATGCAGGTTGTTTACTGTTAAAGCTTTCAAACTATTGTCAGTGCAAAAACAAAGGCACTTCAAAATAAAAGCATGTCCACAGGGCAAACCATTGGGGGAAATGCTGTAGGAGGCATATAGGCCTATTTGTTATGGTTGTCAATCATCTGTGGGTTGGATAATTTTATAGTTTGATAGTACAAAGTGCCATTGGAATTTTAAAAACATTTGGTGAAATTTGATTGACTTGTCAATCTGTCATTTATTCTGACAAACAACTTATCCTTTACAATTTATACTGAACAAAAATATAAACGCAACATGCAGCAATTTCAAAGATTTTGCTGTGTTACAGTTCATATAAGGAAATCAGTCAACTGAAATAAATCAATTAGGCCCCAATTTATGAATTTCACATGACTGGGAATATAAATATGCATCTGTTGGTTACAGATACCTTTAAAAAAAGGTAGGGGCGTGGATCATTAAAACCAGTCAGTATCTGGTGTGACCACCATTTGCCTCATGCAGCGTGACACATTCCCTTCGCAAGTAGTTGATCAGCCTGTTGATTGTGGCCTGTGAAATGTTGCCCCACTCCTCTTCAGTGGCTGTGAGAAGTTGCTGGATAATGACGGGAACTAGAACACGCTGTCGTACACGTCGATCCATGTATCCCAAACATTCTAAATGGGTGACATGTCTGGTGAGTATGCAGGCCATGGAAGAACTGGGACATTTTCAGCGTCCAGGAATTGTATACAAATCCTTGCGACATGGGGCCGTGTATTATCATGCTGAAACATGAGGTGATGACGGCAGACGAATGGCACGGCCATGGGCTTCAGGATCTCATCACGGTATCTCTGTGCATTCAAATTGCCATCGATAAAATGCAATTGTGTTCGTAGCTTATGCTTGTCCATATCATAACATTATACATATATTGTTTTTACATAATTTAGCAGACACTCTTATCCAGAGCATCTTACAATAGTGAGTGCATACATTTTAATACTTTTTTTTTGTACTGGACCCTGTGGGAATCAAACCCACAACCCTGGCATACTCTACCAACTGAATTACACTGGACTATAACCCCAGAGCCACCATGGGGCACTCTGCTCACAATGTTGACATCATCAAACCGCTCACCCACACAACGCCATACACGTGGTCTGCGGTTGTGAGGCCGGTTGGATGTACTGTCAAATTCTCTAAAACGACATTGGAGGCTGCTTATGGTAGAGCAATAAATATTGAATTCCCAGGCAACAGCTCTGGTGGACATTCCTGCAGTCAGCATGCCAATTGCACACTCCCTGAAAACTTGAGACATCTGTGGCATTGTGCTGTGTGACAAAACTAAACATTTTAGAGTGTCCTTTTATTGACCCCAGCATAAGGTGCACCTGCATAATCATGCTGTTTAATCAGCTTTTTGATATGCCACACTTGTAAGGGGGATGGATTATCTTGGCAAAAGAGACATGCTCACTAACAGGAATGTAAATGCCAAATTTGAGAGAAATAAGCTTTTTGGGCATATAGAAAAATTCTGGGATCTTTTATTTCAGATCATGAAACATAGGACCAACACTTTACATGTTGCGTTTATATTTTTGATCAGTGTATTTTGGGACAAGTAGGCCAACAGCCAGAGAGGAACAGGCAAAGCATTCCAAAATCTTTGCTAAGAATGCACATACCAAATCACCATGCTGTTCACGAGCAGAATAATGAGGTTTTTCCAAAATTCCAAGACGGCGGAAAATCTATAATGGCAGATGTCATGGTCGTCGTAAGTTACCACAGCCACAAAATAATAAACTGTGCCCATTTCTACAATTTCTCTTCTTAAAATGTGATTGTATGGCTTCACCTTAACCCTTACCTTAACCACAATGTTAACCTTATGCCTAAACCTAACCTTAAATGAAGACCAAAAAACAAATGATTGTTGTCATGATATTTTATGATAGCCTATTTTGACTATGTGGCTGTGATATCTAGTGGAAACCGGATGTCATGGGTTCGAGCATAGATTTAGGTAGACATCTCATCTTTGTATCTGTCCCATTATGGCATCTGTGAGAGCACAGGCAGCGCTATTGAGGTCATTTTCATTTTGAAGTAATCCATTTCTTCTTCCACTACTTTCATGAGTTGGTAAAGGAACTGAAAGGGTGCGTACTGCCGCTTGGAGTGTGGTTGAACAGGTATAAACTAAATTTGTCGATTTACTGCCACCTGCAGTTATGGTATGTTTGCTCAACAGTATAATTCATTGGCTGATCCCTCCTGATGACCTGGACAGAATTATGTGATCTTTCCTTAATCCGTAGGAAGACCCAGGGAGAATCTCAATTGGTTTTGCTCGCCTCCCCTCTTTCCTCTCCTTGTCTCTTTTTGAAAAAAGTCAAAGATAATTGAGGAGCGGAGGCGAGGAGAGGAAACATGAAAACAAATGCGCTTGTTTGAAGTGAGACTCTTCTTCTCCACTCTCATGTCATTAGGCAAATTACATTTACAGGAGTGGAATCACAAAATAAATGTGTAAAGTGATCAAAACAAATTGAGCTAGTTGTGCAATACATTTTATAGATAAAATGATAAGTAGCTTATTGTTTTAAATGTATGGATTTTATCCTTCACGAAAATAACATTTGATTTTAAACACTTCCACAATTGTCGGTAGAGGCTACTCTTGTGCATCCTCTGCCGAAGTAGGCAATCAAGGAGGGGAGCACTCTTCAGTCGACTACTATTGAATTGACACTCTCCTCGATCACTCGACCACTTATCTATTTCCGGGTCACGGAGGAGATCGAGGATTCGAGGACTGACTTTTTTTCAAATTGAGAATCTCCCCCACCCAGGGCTGGAGCTACGTATGTGGACACAGAGGTCCAGACCTCTGTAATTTTTTTGAATAAAAAACAACTATATGCACTTACTGTTGAGAGTTATAATAGTAGAATGCACAAGATGCAATTTCAAAACTTGGATGTGCATCAGCAGTTTTCCACTTGTTATATGTCACCAGGGGTGCAACTTTCACTGGGGAACTGGGGGGGGTCATTCTGAAATTGTATTTTTGCCCCCCCCCCAGCTTTATCATTGCAATCTGTTACAAAATGCGGCAGAGGTGTGCTTTAGGACCATGCGGACACCTCTGAGCAGTCAGGTAGGCTGTTTGTAGTATTCAGCCAGCTGGATCACAGAGCGGTCTGACAGGTTGTGTGAAGGCAAATCTTCTGGAAGGCTGGCTGGACCAGCAGAGGAGAGTTGAGCATAGTTCAGTGTGTATGTGTTCCACTCTTTCACAGAGTTTCAAAAGCAAGCAGAGCAGAGCAGAACAGAAACTGGCTACTATTTAGTTGACTGATGTAACTGGCAAGGTACAGTATATGTATACAATGCCTTCGGAAAGTTTTCAGACCCCTTGACTTTTTCCACATTTTGTTACGTTACAGCCGTATTCTAAGATTGATGAAGGGAAAAAACAATTTAATCAATCTACACACAATACCTCATAATAAAAAACTGAAATAATTGATTTACATAAGTATTCAGACCCTTTACTCAGTACATAGTTGAAGCACCTTTGGCAGAGTTTACCGCATCGAGTCTTCTTGGGTATGACGCTACAAGCTTAGCACACCAGTATTTGGGGAGTTTCTCCCATTCTTCTCTGCAGATTCTCTCAAACTCTGTCAGGCAGGATGGGGAGCGTTGCTGCACAGCTATTTGGATGTACTCTGGAATAATAACAAGGTGTGTGTTAATCATACTGAGTTCTGGTTGTGTGCAGTATGATTATAAACTTTGTCATGGGAAGATGTGTCACGATCGTCGTAAAGGGGAGACCAAAGCACAGCGTGATTAGAATACATTCTTCTTTTATTGAAGGAAGAACACGAAGAACAGTTAAACAAAGTGACGCTATGACCAACGAGTGCAGACACAGGCAACTTCACATAGACAATAACCCACGAACCACAATACAAAACAGGCTACCTAAATATGGTTCCCAATCAGAGACAACGACAAACACCTGCCCCTGATTGAGAACCATATCAGGCCAAAACACATAGAAACAGACAAACTAGGCATGCAACATAGAATGCCCACTCATATCACACCCTGACCAAACAAAACATAGAAACAAACAACGCAAATAATGGTCAGAGTGTGACAAGATGAAGGGAGATGAGATAAGAGGTCTAAAATGCCTTGTAAGACTGAGAATCGTGCAATGCTTTGTTCCTTTGGCAGTACATGCAGGTTGTTTACTGTTAAAGATTTCAAACTATTTTCAGTGCAAAAACAAAGGCACTTCAAATTAAAAGCACAACGTCCACAGAGCAAACCATTGGGGAAATGCTGTAGGAGGCATATAGGCCTATTTGTTATGGTTGTCAATTATCTGAGAGTTGTATAATTTGATTGATTAATAGAACAAAGTAGCATTGGAATTTTAAAAATGTTTGAAACTTGATTGACTTGTCAATTGGCCATTTGTTTTGACAAAGCAACTTATCCATTACAATTTATACTGAACAAAAATATAAACGCAACATGCAACAATCTTAAAGATTTTGCTGTGTTACAGTTCATATAAGGATATCAGTCGACTGAAATAAATAAATTATGCCCCAATCTATGAATTTCACATGACTGGGAATATAAATATGCATCTGTTGGTTACAGATACCTTAAAAAAAGGTAGGGGCGTGGATCATTAAAACCAGTCAGTATCTGGTGTGACCACCATTTGCCTCATGCAGCGTGACACATCTCCTTCACATGTAGTTGATCAGGCTGTTGATTGTGGCCTGTAGAATGTTGTCCCACTCCTCTTCAATGGCTGTGCGAAGTTGCTGGATAATGACGGGAACTAGAACACGCTGTCGTACAAGTCGATCCATAGCATCCCAAACATTCTAAATGGGTGAAATGTCTGGTGAGTATGCAGGCCATGGAAGAACTGGGACATTTTCAGCGTCCAGGAGTTGTGTCCAGATCCTTGTGACATGGTGCTCTGTATTATCATGCTGAAACATGAGGTGATGGCGGCAGATGAATGACACGACAATGGGCCTCAGGATCTCGTCACGGTATCTCTGCAATCAAATTGCCATTGATAAAATGCAATTGTGTTCGTAGCTTATGCTTGCCCATACCATTATATATGTTTGACATCATTTATCAGAAACTCTTATCCAGAGCATCTTACAATAGTGAGTGCATACATTTGAATACTTATTTTGTACTGGTCCCCCGTGGGAATCAAACCCACAACACTGGCATACTCTACCAACTGAATTACACAGGACTATAACCCCAGAGCCACCATGGGGCACTCTGTTCACAATGTTGTCATCATCAAACCGCTCACCCACACAACGCCATACACGTGGTCTGCGATTGTGAGGCCGGTTGGATGTACTGTCAAATTCTCTAAAACGACATTGGAGGCTGCTTATGGTAGAGCAATAAACATTGAAAATCTCAGGCAACAGCTCTGGTGGACATTCCTGCAGTCAGCATGCCTATTGAACACTCCCTCAAAACGTGAGACATCTGTGGCATTGTGCTGTGTGACAAAACTAAGCATTTCATTGTCCTCCGCATAAGGTCCACCTGTGTAATCATGCTGTTTAGTCAACTTCTTGATATGCCACACCTGTCAGGGGGATGGATTATTTGGCAAAAGAGATATGCTCACTAATAGGGATATAAATGCCAGATTTGAGAGAAATAAGCTTGTCATGGTTGTCACAAGTTACCATAGCCACAAAAAACATAAACTGTGCCTATTTCTACAATTTCTCTTCTTAAAATGTGATTTTAAACCTAACCTTAACCATTACCTTAACCACACTGTTAACCTTATGCCTAACCCTAACCTTAAATGAAGACCAAAAAGCAAATGATTGTTTTCATTATATTTTATGATAGCCTATTTTGACTATGTGGCTGTGAAATCTAGTGGAAACCGGATGTCATGGGTCCAAGCATAGACTTAGATAGACATCTCATCTTTGTATCTGTCCCATTGTGGCATCTGTGAGAGCACGGGCAGCGCCACTGAGGCCATCTCCATTTAGTAGTCCATTTTCTTCATCCACTACTTTCATGAGATAGTAAGAAACTGAAAGGGTGCATACTGCCACTTGGAGTGTAGTTGAACAGGTATAAACCCAAGATTGGCGATTTACTTTACTCAGGACTTTGTTGAAGCACCTTTGGCAGGGTTTACAGCATCGAGTCTTCTGGGGTATGACACTTCAAACGTGGCACACCTGTATTTGGAGAGTTTCTCCCATTCTTCTCTGCAGATCTTCTCAAGCTCTGTCAGATTGGATGGGGAGCGTTGCTGCACAGATATTTTCAAGTCTCTCCAGAGATGTTTGATCGGGTCAATGTCCAGGCTCTGGCTGGGCCACTCAAGGACATTCAGGCACTTGTCCCGAAGCCACTGCTTCATTGTCTTCACTGTGTGCTGAGGGTCATTGTCCTGTTGGAAGGTGAACCTTCGCCCCAGTCTAAGGTCCTGAGCCCTCTGGAGCAGGTTTTCATCAACGATGTCTCTATACTTTGCACTATTCATCTTTACGTCAATCCTGACTAGTCTCCCAGTTCCTGCTGCTGAAACACATCATCACAGCCTGATGCTGCCACCACCATGCTTCACTGTAGGGATGGTGCCAGGTTTCTTCCAGACATGACACTTGGCATTCAGGCCAAAGAGTTCAATCTTGGTTTCATCAGACCAGGAATTCGTGTTTCTTATGGTCTTATGGTGCCTTTTTGGCAAACTCCAAGAGGGCTGTCATGTGCCTTTTACTGAGGAGTGGCTTCCGTCTGGCCACTCAACCATAAAGGCCTGATTAGTGGAGTGCTGCAGAGATGGTTGTCCTTTTGGAAAGGTTCTACCATCTCCAAAGAACAACTCTAGAGCTCTGTCAGAGTGACCATTGGGATCTTGGTCACCTCACTGACAAAGCCCCTGTCCCCCGTTTGCTCAGGTTGGCCATGTAGCCAGCTCTTGGAAGAGTCTTGGTGGTTCCAAACTTCTTCCATTTAAGAATTATGGAGCCCACTGTGTTCTTGGGGACCTTCAGTGCTGCAGAAATGTTTTGGTACCCTTATCCAGACAATCCTGTCTCGGAGCTCTATGGACAATTCCTTCGAACTCATGGCTGAGTTTTTGCTCTGACTTGCACAGTCAACTCTGGGACCAAATATAGCCAGATGTGTGTCTTTCCAAATCATGTTCAATCAATTGAATTTAGCACAGGTGGACTCCAATCAAGTTGTAGAAACATCTCAATGATGATCAATGGAAACAGGATGCACCTGAGCTCAATTTCGAGTCTCATAGCAAAGGGTCTGAAAACTTATATAAATAAGCTATTTTTGTTCTTCATTTTTAATAAATGTGCAAACATTCAAAACGGCGGTTTTCATTTTTTCATTATGGGTTATTGTGTGTAGATTGCTGAGGATTTGTATTTATTTAATCCATTTTAGAATAAGGCTGTTTCAAAAATGTGGAAAAAGTTAATGGGTCTGAATACTTTCCAAGGGCACTATAAATATATATATACACACACACACACACACACACACACACACACACACACACACAGTACCAGTCAAACGTTTGGACGCACATACTCATTCAAGGGTTTTTCTTTATTTTGAAGACATCAAAACTATGAAATAATACATATGAAATCATGTAGTAACCAAAATGTAGTAACCAAAATAAGTGCTAAACAAATCAAAATAGATTTTATATTTGAGATTCTTCAAATTTGATGACAGCTTTGCACATTATTGGCCTTCTCTCAACCAGCTTCATGAGGTAGTCACATGGAATGCATTTCAATTAACAGGTGTGCCTTGTTAAAAGTTCATTTTTGGAAGTTCTTTCCTTCTTAATGTGTTTGAGCCAATCAGTTGTGCTGTGACAAGGTAGGGGTGGTATGCAGAAGATAGCCCTATTTGGTAAAAGACCAAGTCCATATTATGGCAAGAACAGCTCAAATAAGACTCAGAGTTACCTCTGCTGTATAGGATACGTTCATTAGAGTTACCAGCATCAGAAATGACATTGAATTGCTCCAAAGAATCCACTACTAAAGGACACCAATAATAATAAGAGACTTGCTTGGTTCAAGAAACACTGGACGTTAGACAGGCGGAAATCTGTCCTTTGGTCTGATGAGTCCAAATTGGAGATTTTTTCCAACCGCCGTGTCTTTGTGAGACGCAGAGTAGGTGAATGGATGATCTCTGCATGTGTAGTTCGCACTGTGAAGCATGGAGGATGATGTGTGATGGTGTGGGGGTGCTTTGCTGGTCACACCGTCATTGATTTATTTAGAATTCAAGGCACAATTAACCAGCATGTCTACCACAGCATTCTGCCGCGATCCGCCATCCCATCTGGTTTGCGCTTAGTGGGACTTTCATTTGTCTTTCAACAGGACAATGACCCAACACACCTCCAGGCTGTGTAAGGGCTATTTCAGCAAGAAGGAGAGTGATGGAGTGGCGCAGCGGTCTAAGGCACTGCATCTCAGAGGTGTCACTACAGACACCCTGGTTCGAATCCAGGCTGTATCACAACTGGCCGTGATTGGGAGTCCCATAGGGCGGCGCACAATTGGCCCAGCGTCATCTGGGTTTGACCAGTGTAGGCTGTCATTGTAAATAAGAATTTGTTCTTAACTGACTTGCCTAATTAAATAAAAAATATTTTAAAAATCAGATGACCTGGCCACAATCACTCAACCCAATTGAGATGGTTTGGGTTGAGTTGGACTGCAGAAAACAAGTGCTCAGCATATGTGGGAACATTCCAGGTGAAGCTGGTTGAGGGAATGCCAAGAGTGTGCAAAGCTGTCATCAAGGCTTGGGTTTGGGTTGAGTTAGACTGTAAACTGAAGGAAAAGCAACCAACAAGTGCTCAGCATATGACTATTTTGAAGAATCTAAAATCAGATTTGTTTAACACTTTTCTGTTGACTACATGATTCCATATGTGTTATTTCAGTTTTGATGTCTTCACTATTATTCTACAATGTAGAAAACAGTAAAAATAAAGAAAAATTCTTGAATGAGTAAGTGTGTCCACACTTTTGACTGGTCCTGTATATAACGAAACTAGTGTTTATTCCCAGTGCTGAGCTAGTATTGTAACTGACTTGTAATGTTAGCTAATGTTTCATCCCCTCTAGACTGAGTTGAGTGAATAAGCTACGCTAGCTGGTAGCTACCACAGCCAGGTCAGCTCTAGCCTATTTTTACTATCTAACAGCTGTTGTTTGTATGGAAATGTTTTGTAGCCTTTGTTTTGTCCCACTTCAGAAGTAAATGAAACCGGCTAGCTTTTGCCAGTTGATGTATCGTTAGAGAGAGAGAGCTGGCCAAAAGTTGGCTAACGTTAGCTATTATTTTTGCCTCAATCACACTAGACCTGAATCCATCTATGAAATCGTCATTCAAACGATTGAATATTGATATTCTGATGTTCTTTTCAGTGCAATGTGAGCTTTATTAGTCTGTATGACAATGTATTGTTATTGATCTGTTAGTTTACGGAGCTAATTCCCCACTTTTCAGACTGACACAGTAATAAACAGCTCTAATGTTACAGGCTTCACTGTCATGGTGCACAGTGGAGGTCTGCCCGGGATCTTAACAAGATCAGATTGTGACAGGGGTCCCAACAGGGTTAGACAGCCAGGGAATTCCAGTCTACGGAGCTCAAGTGAACTTTGCAGTATATTAACAATATCAGTGAATGATACAAAGTTCTATCTTGAGTTGATGGGTAGACCTACATACAGTAGATACAGGACAGCAGATTAAAGCTACAGTCTGGGATCTGGGAATAATGGTCATTTCAATTATTGAACCATTATATTATCCAAGAATATAATCAATGTATAAATGTGTACACCAAGATAATTCTTTGTCATGCCTCATTTTAGGAGGATCAGATGGTGACAGGGTCTCAGCGGGGTCAGGCAGCCAGGGAAGACCAGTTTGTGACAGAGGTGAGGTGAATTGCAGATACAACACTTTATTCTCTCTGTGCAAACACTGGACAAGCCAGAATATATTTTAAGGCAGTCTGACAAACCTCCAAAGTTAATTTCCAAACTGTATCAATGGTTGATAGAGGCTTTGCCCCATGACACAAAACATGTACAACACATTTGCATATGTTATGGTCTTGTGAAGGCTGGCTTAATTCTGGCAAATAGTATGTTATTTTATCTCAGCATGTCTACAGATTCTCCCTTCATGTTTTTGTTTGCTTGAAAATGTTGATACTGGAGACTCCATACGGTATATGGCATCTCGACCTTATGAAAGTTGCCCAGTATACCATTAATCTTGTAGTAAATAAAATATAGTGATACATAACTTGTCACGACTCCCACCGAAGGTGGCTCCTCTTCCTGTTCGGGCGGCACTCGGCGGTCGTCGTCACCGGTCTACTAGCTGCCACCGATCCCTTTTCTCTTTTCTGTTGGTTTTGTCTTATTGGTTACACCTGTTTCGTGTTTAGATTTTAGTTGGGCTATTTAAGCCGGTAGGCCCGCCTGCTCTTTGTGCGGACTTCTTTTTCCTCTGTTCATGTTTGTGGTTGTGCGATTTACTTTGTTTTTCACCGGACTGGTTGGGTCCTGGTTTTGGGCCGGTCTTAATATTTTGCGCCCTGTGTTTGGTGTGACCATTTCCCCCGTGCCGGAATAAAACATTGTTCCTTACCCTCTGCTTCCTGCGCCTGACTCTGCACCCACTAATCATAGAGTGCGTAACATAACTGGACATTATAAGAGGATAACTGAGCATTTATAGCGGCTAAGAAATGCATTGCCATTAATTGGAAGGCTGGTTATCCTCCCACAATGTCAAGGTATGTAGTAACACTATATTTTATTTATTACAAGAGAAGGTCTGGATGCCATATACTGTATGGAATACAGTATGACTAAAGGAGTCTGTATTGAAAACATATCCACGTCAAGGTAGAAACTTATTTAGGCAATCCCTAGCTGCTGGGCTGCTCAGTCCTGATCATGGGCGTCTGCTGTGCTGTGGGTTGTCACTCTGGCCTTGGCCTAACGCACACGAAACCAATAATGAATGTTTCACTAAGATCCTGAAGTTGAGTGGGGTGTGTTGGGTTGGGGGGCTGCAGGGTGTTGAACTAGGAAGGACTGAACTGGGAAGGAAATGGTCTTTTCAATAGTTAATTTGTTAAACTATTGGCTAAAGGTGCAACACAATATTTATAATTGAATTACATTTTTATCTAGTTCAATCTTATTAATCACTTAAACATTTAATAATGATCTATTACCGAGCTTGATGACTGTAGGCATTTTTGCTTTCTATTTGTCCTAAATAGAGACGGCATATTGGATTGTGTAAAAATGGAGGAAATTAACTTTAGATGACCACCCGCCAGGCTATGTCCCCCACCCCTAAAACCAAAGTGGCACCCCTGTGTGTCACTCACTGACAGTTACTCAATTAGCCCATGTTTTGATTGATTAGTCTAGGTGGAGGTAGTCTAGCTAGCCAGCTATCTAAACGTGTAGTTATCATGGCCGAATTACCGACCGGGCATGCAGGGCACGTGCCTAGGTACCCTAACCTCCATGGGGAACACATTGATTTTGTTAATCAGGCTCACTCAGATATCATATTAACACGGCATGAGTCATGGTAAAATGTGTAAAATTGCAGGAAATGTGCTTAAAAACTGCAACATCAACAACAAAAAATCTGTAAAGCAAACTTATTTTTTAAACGTTTGTTAATTAAATAATTTTTCTGCTAACAGATCCCTAAGTACGTTTTAAATTATAGTTTTTAATTCCGGAGTTGAGTTCAAGTGAATGAAGCTACAGCAACCACTGTGATAATGGCTGGGGGCATTTGGCTTGCTTTTGCTGTTCTCCAAATAACATTTTATAGTTTTTAAATTGTATAGAAATGCAGTAAAAGAGCTTAGACTTCCTTAAAATGTATTGGATGGCACCATTAATAGTCCAATATTTACAAGTGTTTTACGGAAGGGGGATTGGGGGGCAGGTGTTTAAATTGTGCAGTATTTAGCTATCACAAGAGTCTGGTAGCAATAGTTTGGATGTGTGTGTAGTATGAATGTATACTGTATGTGTGGGTGTGTGAGTGTGATTATGTTTGCTAAGGTGCAGAGAGTCAATGCAGGTGGTCAGTGTTCAGCAGTCTGGTGGCTTGTCTGACTGAGCCTGTTGGTATCAGACCTCATGCTCTGATATTGTCTGGACGACGGTAAGGGAGTGAACAGCTTGGATGTGTTGGGTCCTTGATGATGCTGTGGTAGTATATGTCCTGGATGGGTGGAAGCACAGTCCCAGTGATGTACTGGGCCCTCTTCACCACCCGCTGGAGAACCTTAAGGTCGTGGAAGGAGAAATTCCTGTACCAGATCGTGATGCAACCAGTCAGGACTTTCGATGGTGCAGGCAGTGGAGGCTGCTGAGGGGAGGGTGGCTCATAATAATGACTGGAATGGAGCTAATGGAATGGCATCAAACCGATAGAAACCATGTGTTTAATACTATTCCACTCATTCCATCTCCAGCCATTACCACAATTCCCCATTTAAGGTGCCACCAACCTCCTGGGGTGCAGGGGTAGTATTTGCAGAGGACCCGGGGTGGCATTCCAAATTTCTTCAGCCGTCTTAGGAAGTAGAGATGCTGTTGCGCCCTCTTGACAGGAGTGGTGGTGGTGTTGGTCCATGTCCTCAGTGATGTGGATGCCAAGGAACCAAAAAACTGCTGACTCTCTCAACTGCAGTTCTGTTGATGTGGATCGGGGTATGTTCCCTCTGTTTCCTGTCAACAATCAACTCCTTTGTTTTGCTGATATTGAGGGAGAGTTTGTTGTCCTAGCACCACAATACAAGTTCACTTACCTCCTCCCTATAGGCTGACTCGTCGTTGTTGGTTGTCAGGCCAACAACCGTGGTGTTGTCAGTAAACTTGATGAGGTGTTGTTGCCAATCCTCACAGCCTGTGGTCTGCCCGTAAGGAAGATTTACAAGTTCATAATTTCCATTATCATAGGTAGCCATTGGTAAGTGTATAGAAATGCCAATGTAGACATTTGAGACAGTTGAGCATGAACAGACGAAATCAGTAAGCATAGTCTATGACATTCTTGAGAACAACATAATCTGGTTTACCTTTCACAATTCTAACCTGACAGGTAAGAGCTGATCGTGGTCTACAGGCCCCCATTAACGGGGCTGTACTGGAGCGGGTCGAGAAATTCAAGTTCCTTGGTGTCCACATCACCAATGAACTATCATGGTCCAAGCACACAAAGACAGTTGTGAAGAGGGCACGACAAAACCTATTCCCCCTCAGGAGACTGAAAAGATTTGGCATGGGTCCCCAGATCCTCAAAAAGGTTCTACAGCTGCACCGTCAAGAGCATCCTGACCGGTTGCATCACTGCCTGGTATGGCAACTGCTCGGCATCAACTGTAAGGCGCTACCAAGGGTAGTGCGTACGGCCCAGTACATCACTGGGGCCAAGCTTCCTGCCATCCAGGACCTATATAATAGGCGGTGTCAGAGGAAAGCCCATAAAAATGTCAGAGACTCCAGTCACCCAAGTCATAGACTGTTTTCTCTGCTACCGCATGGCAAGTGGTGCCATAGCATCAAGTCTAGCCATAAGACTGCTCAACAATTAATCAAAAGGCCACCGGACTTTGACACCCCCCATTTGTTTTGTACACTGCTGCTACTGACTGTTTAATATATATGCATAGTCACTTCACCCCTACCTACATGTACAAATTACCTCAACTAACCTGTACCCCCGCACACTGACTCAGTACAGGTACCCCCTGTATATAGCCTCGTTATTGTTATTTTATTGTTTTACTTTTGATTATTTTTGACTTTAGTTTATTTAGTAAATATTTTCTTAACTCTTCTTGTAAATGCATTGTTGGTTAAAGTTTTGTAAGAAAGCATTCCACGGTAAGGTCTATGCTTGTTGTATTCGGCGCATGTGACAAACAAAGTTAAATTTGAATTTGTAACCTGCTGTTGCCACCTGCTGGTCATAGGCTCATACTGTACCAGAATACAAACTATCTGGTAATGTGCTTTCTGTGCCTCTAGATGGCAATCACACCATTCATTCTCTTCTGGATTGAAGGCACAGTGTTCAAGGTGGTGAGCGAATGATGCTATAAAATGCTAGTAGACTTTTATTGCATACATTTGACATGATCAAATAACTAAGAATTTTTTTATCTAAAATAACATAACCTACAAAAATATATATAGTTCAAATATTGCCTTGCTGCGTCTGTGATGGGCCTACATCTAAAAGTGTTTCCCTTTGCAATGTCACAATCAATTTTCAACACAAAATAAGAAAAATAGGCTAATCTTCTGTTCAGTAAAGTAATTTCTGTAATATTGCCTTCAACTGTAAAATAAAAAAATAAAAAATAAAAACACCATGGACAGAGACGCAACTGACAACATCTACGACTTGATAGACCATCATTTCAAAAAGCAGGGTTTGCAGCCAAGATATCGTGGGTGGTCAGAGAAACAGGACAATAGAGCAACAGTCCCCAGGCACCTGTGAATTGGAATTGCTGCTTCCACTGAACATGAGGCGGTGCTACTTCCAAGTGAAGGATACACCCGTAGCCTAACAACAAAGCAGGTTGGCTGATAGCCAATAATGCTGTTCTGGGATTTTTTTACAGAACAACGTCAGGAGTGTCTGCTTTTCAAAGTGATGAAAAAAAGTAGTTGGAACGTTACATCGCAGGGCTTGGTGGATGTGATATGTTTCCAGCGGTTTAGGGATTTTAGAGCGACCACATAGGCGAAAGCCGCGCACAGCGCGAGACCACACCTGTGACAGGAGCATACAGTCCAACTTTCCAAACCGCGCGAAATACGGACCAAAATGCCGGTTCGGCGGGGACACGTGGCTCCTCAGAACACTTTTCTGGATACAATCATCAGAAAATTCGAAGGACAGAGTAAGATTTTTCCTAGTGAACATTTTGGGGAACCCATGGTTAGAAATCATTTTGGTTAGGGGTTTGGAATAAGATGCAAACAGCCTCTTTCTATTTTCAAAGGCTTCTTTTGGCAATAAATGAAAAAAATTCCCTTTTGAAATGAGAATATTAGGCTATTATTGAAATCTGCATGTGTTGAGTTAATCGGTTTAATTATATCTATGATCTTGCACTGTAAGCTGTTGTGATTCTCTTGTAAAAAATAATAATAATAAGTATAGTACTGCAAATGTATGAGTTATGATATGACTGTCGAATTTGCACCTTAGTTTAATTATTTTTTCCCTTCTGTGTATATTAGAATGTTTGGGTACAAATGATGATAAAATCTGATTTAGTCCTATGGGCCACATTTCTAAATGACAGACTTACTGGGAGAGTAATATTTCAAGGATATAAATATAAGGCAGCAGTGTCTATCAGAGCATACATTTGGCTCATATCCAAACAGGATCAGAAGTTCGTTTCTAAGCAGGATAGGAGAGAATAAAACAGCTACATTTCAAAAACTGATATGCATCACTGAATGTTTCCTTCTGGGGACATACTTTGATACCAAAACATAATCTACTTGTTTTTTAAGACTTTAAACAGTTAACAGTTTTTATGTAAACAGTTAGTTTAGTAGTTGAAGGTGAAAACAGACTTGCACCTTACAGATGCTCCCATCTTAGTTCTCTTGCAGGTTTTATTAAATTCCTTGGTTATATGCCTTGGTGCAGATCACTGATATGGCATGTGTGGTCAAATAAAATAACCATCTTAAATTGTACTGTAGAAAACTGTATTATATGCGATGACAAATTCCAAGGACTCTGTAGATTAGAATAATATTGATATATTATTCCTTCCCTCAGATCGCAAGTTCATCATCGCAAATGCTCGTGTGGAAAACTGTGCCATCATCTTCTGCAACGACGCCTTCTGTGGCATGTGCGGGTACACACGCGCTGAGGTCATGCAGAAGCCGTGTACCTGCAGCTTCCTGTATGGACCGCACACCAAGAGGCCTGCCGTGGCCCAGATGGCCAAGGCTCTGCTGGGCTCCAAGGAGAGGAAGGTGGATATCTCCCTCTACACCAAAGATGGTACGACCCAGCACAGCCCACCAGGGCCTCAGCAGGGCTCTCATTTTATTTTGAAACATCAAACAGAGTTAGGAATATGGGTTGTAAAGTAATCTTACATTTTTGTGATGTCTTTTGGTGTCATAACACTATCATAACTTAACAGTGTCATAATAATGACATAGTGTGAAACAGAAGCGGCTGATTGTATAATGAGGAGACAGACAGGATGTTCTGGTGCTCACCTCTTTTAGAGGCTTTTATTTACAATAATAACAGGCACAGGACAAATTGGCCAATACACTTTGTACAGAAAATAACAAACAGGATGTTGACATAAAGACTTGAATAAATTAAAGACATTGTCAGTATAAACTATTCCGGCAACAGCTTTGCCTATAACATAACACAGGTAGGGCTCTACTCTAGCCAACCTGTTACTGCCATAACTTCTTCTTTAAGTCACACAATACACATTCATGAAGTAATTCACCCCTGGGATAATTCATCACTTTGGTTATTCCCATTAACCAATAAATGTTCCTTGATGACTCGCAGACTAATTTGCGTCACGCACACCGGCACTTCAACAAGAAAACAGCACGGAGCTTCAAACAAACATCAGGTAGGTTAAATTATATGATTATTCTCTTATTTTTTTTATCCAGTTGGTAGTTTCAGTCTTGTCTCATCGCTACAACTCCTGTACAAGAGAGGCAAAGGTCGAGAGTTGTGCGTCCTCCGAAACACAACCCAACCAAGCCTCACTGCTTCTTGACACAATGCCCACTTAACCCAGTAGCACCAACGTGTCAGAGGAAACACCGTACACACACAGTGGGACAGCTAGCACTGCGATGCAGTGTCTTAGACCACTGCGCCACTCGGGAGGCCATATGATTATTCTCTCTGATCGTTATTCTAATAATATATTTCACATTGCTAGAGCATGTACCTCTAAAATAGACCACTTTATACATGGTAGAAACATGGTTAACAAGTTACATTGTTTTAGTTACTGGTGTGCACAAACAACACTTGACTTTGGAACCTTATGTCAAAGTATTGTTGGCAAACGGAATGCGCAACTCTAACCAACATATTTTCTTTTGTTTCAGGATTGTTGGCTATACCTTGAAGAGATACAATAAAGAGTCTTTCTCAAACCAATCATTTGTTTGTGTCATTGTCTATAAGTCACGGACATGCGATCCATGACACATAGTCTATAATATCAGAAGAATATGGTATTCTTTGACCATATAGCTGGTAGAATAATACATTTGCATAATGGAATAATAAACATAGCATTTCCACCATGTTTAGCTCCAAATGGAGCTAGAGTCCAAATGGTCCATGCTTTTATTACTCTGTTATTTCTCTCATTGCCATTCAAGCAGGCAGAAATACAGTTGGTATGACAAGGTCTGCAAAACCTCTGCCTGCTTTGAACCGCGAATAGCTCAGATACACATGAAAATATGAAATGACCCTGGGAATCAATAGAATATTGCTCAGAGATGCACAAAAATAATAACATTCATGATTTGTACATTTTTCTTTTATGTAAATAATGCAGCTTTCAGAGATATTTGACTGGTTATCAGATGAAAAATCTACTGCTCAGTCTTCAAATGGATCTGACCTATCATGTGTGGACCTGACCAAATCTGTTTTTTACACTCTCAAAATTCCCAGTTCATTAATTTAATAAAGAAAGAAACATTGTCTGATAGATAAAGTACCTAACCCCATGGGTAAAGTTCAAGGCTAGAGACCAGTATTAATATGACTGCAAGATAGACACAGACTGGTGTTATTGCTGTAACAATTGTTATTACAATATATTCTGTTTTTAAATAGTAAGTCTGTCTCTTTAATGTAGTGATTGGCAGGTGGGAGTTGGAGAATCATAACAATAGTAACAAAACATAATGAGTCATGATGGCTTGAAGGACGATTACTCACTATGCCGCTCAAATCCCAAAGGTAACCCCTGTTTTTTTGAATGGTTGCATAAGAGTCTAACACACAATGTCCTCTCTCTGTTTCAAGGAGCGGAAACCTGGTCTCGGATCATTTTGTATTGTTCTGTACGTAAATCTGAGACAGCCCTTTTAATATGTTGTGTTACGTTTCCTATGGTATGTATTAATTTATGGATGTCCATCCCCTGTTTTGTATGATACTGTATGTTATGAATTACAATTTGTATTATATATGTTACCCATTTGCAAAATGTACTAAAAGTTCAGAATTTACAAAACGTATGATATGTTACGAATTCTAGCTAGGTGGCTAACGTTAGCTAGGCTATGGGTTAGGGTTAGCTGAAAGGTTAAGGTTATGGGAAAGGTTAGCTAAAAGGGTTAAGGTTACAGTTAGGGGAAGGGAAGGGATAGGTACCATGCTAAGTAGTTGCAAAGTATCTATAAAGTAGTAAGTAGTTGAAAAGTTGCTAAAATGCTAAAGTTGTCCATGATGAGATTCAAACTCGTCCACCATCCACCCCGACCAACCACCCTTCTTTCGTTTTTGCCTTAAGTAACCATCTGTCTTTTGTAACCATACAAAATTAATTCCAAGATGGCGTAGCAGTGCAGACGTGTTTTGTTCGTCCTCTCATGTACTTTTGAATTTTTCATCTTTTGTATATATTTCAATTTTATTTTCAATTCCTTCTCCATTTTAGTTCAATTATACCTTCCAGTAACCTGCCTCACCCAATGTGATACGGAACCGCTATTATTTTTTATTTTTAGACCTTATAGCAAGAACCACCTAGCCATCAGAAGCTAACCAGCTAATTAGCTACAAGCTATTTAGTCATTGTTAGCCACTGCTAGCGGCCTTTACCTTCTGCACAGATACCAGCCCTTTTTTTTGGTGCCTGGATAATACTCGCCAGCCTGCCAGTAACGGACTGTCTCTCCACTACAACGCCGGATTCCTGCCGTAATCCCCGGACCATTACTCCTGATCTTCACAGCTAGCTAGCACCCACCGAGTTACCCAGTACCGAAGCTATCCCTGAGGCCCACCTCCCGGCCTACTCAGTTGTTCACCCGGACTCCACCCAAACACGGCTAGAACACACTACTCCACCGGATCCTTGCCGTGAGCTCTGGACCTTGGCAGCGGATCACCACTACTACCGAGTGGCTATAGTGGCTAACGCCCCTGCCCCGAAGCTAGCACCAGTTAGCCGTGTGCCAGGCGCATCTCCCGGCTAGAAAACTAAATGACTACAACTACAATACCTCTTTCGCCATCTGGCTTGGATCCTTTGTCGACACAGCGCCCTACTGTGTATACTGATACCCAACAGTATATGGCTCAAAAGGTGTAAAATACACAAGTTCTCTACTTCAAATGCAAACACATTGCGGTGATACCAGGTTTAACTGACACTGATTTCCGGGGATTGCTGCTCATTTCTGTGATTATTATTACACATTTCTGTTTGTCATCAGTATATTTGAGTTCCAGGAATGAATGAATGAATGAATACATACTAGTGGCCTATTTACCTCAGTGATGAACTGTGAGGACTGAGGAGTCACACCGTGCCAAATCAGGGAGGTATTTTATCTTGCTGACAAAGACCATTTAAATCTAGTGGGATTTTAGGTAGATTACTAGTGTCTTTCACTGTGAATATGATGAGATCTTCTATATGCCTGTCTGCCTGAGCGCTTGGCTGGCTATGAAGTCCCTGCTCTTGACATACTGGATCTAACAAGTGACTGAATCCAATCCGTAGGCCTATGCTAACCATGCTGTGAACCCTGCACTGTTCTTAAATCTACCTCAGAATACTCTGATATAGACTTATGCAAAAGATTACAAATTTACAACATATTTACGGTATCAGTCTCCAGCAAACAAAAAGTAAAATCTGCCTTTTACATGATTCTATACAATTTCATCTCCGTTCCCAGTCTGGTCTCATAGACTAGTTGTAAACATAGTAAATGTAAATCCAGGACAGTCAAATTAGTATGATATGTTACGCTTGGTAATGTTAGCAGCCTAGCTAGAATTCGTAACATATCATACGTTTTGCATATTTGTAACATATTGTACATTTTGCAAATTCATAACAGATAATACAAATTGTAATTTGTAACATATATTAAGAAATGGGTGATGGACATCCACAAATTAATACATACCATACCAAACCTGACCTATCATACTAAATGGAGTGTCTCGGATTTACAATCTGAATAATACGAAAAGCACTGATACCAGGTTGCAGCAATAGAATACAGCCCAGCTGGAATACCCTCATCACTACGGATATAACAGTTGTGTCCACTGCATCCTCAGTTTAATCTCAGTTAACCCACTGAGTGTATGCTCCGTAAATGATAGATGTCCAGTTTTGGTTTGTTTTACATTAGGTCTTGGCGGAAGGCTCTGCAGCTTTAGGGTAGCTCAGGGCCATAGCAAAGCTAAATCATTACCATAATAATAAGCTACAGGCAGTGTGTGTAAAGGACATCACGCTGCTTGCTTAGGGAGTGCCACTTCCTCCTTCCGAACCCAGGACCACGTGACTGCCCTCCCAAAGCGTCTTACCAGTTGCACCACGCAAAAAGCCACCTATTCACTGGCGCTACTGGGGACACTTCAGACGGAGGAGTAAGTTTCACACATCCTCATGTGCTACATTCACCCCTCAAACTTACTCAACAGCAACATGTGTTTTGCTGAGCGCAACTGTAGATCCAAGTCACTAGGCACCACTGTAAAGGACATCACGTTGCTTGTTTCACAAGTATCGCATCCTCCTGATTCGACTCACACCAAGGCTCGAACCCAGGACCTCTGCCTTGCTAGCACACATGACCACCTTCTTGAACAATCTTACCAGTCTTGAACCATCTTACCACCACACAAAAAGCTAGCCATTCACTGGTGCAAATGGGGACACTTCAGGCTGAGGACTAAGTTTCAAACATCCCCATGTGTGGTACAACAACTGTATACCAATCCCCCCCAACTGAAACAAAAGCAGAGCCCAAACAGGTGGGTTGGGGTGGGCGGTGGGAAAGCTATCAGCTGATGGACTATATGTAGTTTAAGGCAGCACATTGTTCTAAAATAGCTTGATAGATAGCTTGATAGCAGGTCATTCTATAGCATGAAGATATCTATGAGTAGGATACGGCAGGCACATACCATACTGAGATAGCTTCTCAGAAACAATGGGCTTATTTCTCATGTGGCGTTCCGCCCGGTGCCATTTCTGAGGCAAGATGAACCTGCCATCTTGGTACAATCTGAAATAATCCACCCATCTAACATGGCACCGTAAATCAGTATGAACCCAGCCAACCACCTGCAGCTTTATATGGGTACCTCTACAGATGTAGTGTAAATTGCTGTCCCACCCCAATTCTTTTTAAATTGTATACTTCCCCAGAGTTAGATTAACTCGTAGATACAATTTGTATGTGTGCAGTTTTCAGGAAATTGCTAACTAGTACTAGCGCAATTGCACACTAGTGTCTGTTAGCAGGTACCCATAGACTTCCAGTCATTGCATTAACGCTAGTTAGCATTGGCTCACAAAACTACCTCTAACTTCCTTCATACTGGACACTGAGACATAAAAATGGTATCCACAATTTTATCTGAATTAGATAAAGGGCTGTCCAAATGAAAGAAAGCCAGCGATATGTTAGGTATACCTCAAGACGTCCACCATGATTTTTGTACTTTTATTGTTGAAAAGCGATATCGCAAGTATAAATACAGTAAAGTAAACACACTAAAGGGTAAACAAACTAGTTTTGAGCAAAATAGTGTTTAGACACAACTGGAGGAGTAGAGCATTCAAGGAGTAGGTCTGATGGGAACCCCTGATGTCATCAGCCTCCCCCTGTCTTGGGATTGTGCTATGTCATGACTTACCTGGACCACCAATTGGGATGTACCTTTTGTTAAGTAAATTTGGTGTTAAATGAGGTGAAAAGGAGACTGGTGTGCCTGTTTAAGCCCAAAATAAGTATACATTGTCCAAACTGAAACGGTCACAATCTAAACAATTGACACCATAGAGATATATAGAGGTGTCATCATTGAATCTGTGTAATTATGGAGTATGTGACAGCATGGTAAGCGCCATTAAGGCTACAGTGCATTCAGAAAGTATTCAGAGCCCTTGACTTTTCCCACATTTTGTTACGTTACAGCCGTATTCTAAAATATATTAAATATTTTTTCCCCTCATCAATCTACACACAATACCCCATAATGACAAAGGAAAAACAGGTATTTAGATATATTTTGCAAATAATGCATTTACATAATTATTCAAACCCTTTACTCAGTACTTTGTTGAAGCACCTTTGGCAACGATTACAGGATCAAGTCTTCTTGGGTATGACCCTACAAGCTTGGCACACCTGTATTTAGGGAGTTTCTCCCATTTTTCTCTGCAGAGTCTCTCAAGCTCTGTAAGGTTGGATGGGGAGCGTCGCTGCACAGCTATTATCAAGTCTCTCCAGAGATGTTTGATTTGGTTCAATTCCGGGATCTGGCTGGGCCACACAAGGACATTCAGAGACTTGTCCCGAAGCCTCTCCTGGGTTGTTTTGGCTGTGTGCTTAGGGTCGTTGTCCTGTTGGAAGGTGAACCTTCGCCCCAGTCTGAGGTCCTGAGCGCTGTGGAGCAGATTTTCATCAAAGATCTTTGTACTTTGCTCCGTTCATCTTTCCCTCGATCCTGACTCGTCTCCCACTCCCTGCCGCTGAAATACATCCCCACAGCATGATGCTGCCACCACCATGCTTCACCGTAGGGATGGTGCCAGGATTCCTCCAGATGTGACACTTGGCATTCTGGCCAAAGAGTTCAATCTTGGTTTCATCTGACCAGAGAATCTTGTTTCTCATGGTCTGAGAGTCCTTTTGGTGTTTGCCAAAAGACACCTAGAGGGCTGTCATGTGCCTTTTACTGAGGAGTAGCTTCCGTCTGGCCACTCTACCATAAAGGCCTGATTGGTGGAGTACTGCAGAGATGGTTGTCCTTCTGGAAGGTTCTTCCATCGCCACAGAGGAATTCTAGAGCTCTGTCAGAGTGACCATTGGGTTCTTGATCACCTCCCTGACCAAGGTCCTTCTCCCCCGATTGCTCAGTTTAGTATCCATGCCAGGTTATTCCATTTAACAATGATGGAGGCCACTGTGTTCTTAGGGATGTTCAATGCTGCATAAATGTTTTGGTACCCTTCCCCAGATCTGTGCCTCGACATAATTCTGTCTCTGAGCTCTATGGGCAATTCCATCAACCTCATAAAATGTGGGACCTTGTATAGACAGGTGTGTGCCTTCCCAAATCATGTCCATTAGGTGGACTCCAATCAAGTTGTAGAAACATCTCAAGGATGATCAATGGAAACAGGATGCACCTGAGCTCAATTGAGTCTTATAGGAAAGGGTTTGAATACTTATGTAAATAAGGTATTTCTGTTGTTTTTTTTCAAATAAATTTGTAAAAGTTTCTAAAAACCTGTTTTCGCGTTGTCATTATGGGGTATTGTGTGTAGATTGCTGTTTGTTTGTTTTTTGCGTTTTTGTGTACATTTTAGAATAAAACTGTAAAGGAACAAAATGTGGAAAAAAGTATAGTTTCTGAATACTTTCCTAAGGCACTGTACATACAATACACTAACAAACCCCCGAAACAGCAACCAAATGGTAGCTACATATAACCACCTGTACTTTCTAAATAGCCCAATGTCACAACTGATTCAGCTCAGCTGATGCATCTACAGTATGCGCAATGAGAGTGAAAATGATCATCTAAAACCTAGGCATATACTGTAATATAGAGTCTACCTGAGCTGTAGGCTCAATGTCTAACCGTATATGCCAGTAAGCCATGAGGGAAGAATAGATGACCTAATAACTAGAAGAAATAGACCCCACAGATTACTAGAATAGGCCTGCAGATTAGAGAGTAGTCTGGAAAAGCTCTCTCAAACAGAACGTTTCATTAAAGGTGATCGCCAACAGCTGATTGCCATGTGGGTTTTTAACAAACGCTCAGCATGCTAGGTAATGCTAGTACAACAGCCAACCTACTGCTAATTCAACGTCTATTCCACATGGGTTCAATGTCATTTAATTGAAATGGCATGCAAACAACGTTGATTCAACCAGTCTGTTCCCAGTGGGAATCCAACACAGCTGGAAGCTATAGCGATCCTTGATTGGTCATTGCACCGCAATATAACGTCAGCAACCCCAGTGAGGTCCAAGGTGATAACTTGAAATCTGAGCAAAAAATGTTAGGGTTAGAAGTAGTAATTATTTAAACAATGTATTGTGAATATACAGTGGGGCAAAAAAGTATTTAGTCAGCCACCAATTGTGCAAGTTCTCCCACTTAAAAAGATGAGGGAGGCCTGTAATTCTCATCATAGGTACACTTCAACTATGACAGACAAAATGAGAAAAAAAAATCCAGAAAATCACATTGTAGGATTTTTAAGGAATTTATTTGCAAATTATGGTGGAAAATAAGTATTTGGTCAATAACAAAAGTTTATCTCAATACTTTGTTAGATACCCTTTGTTGGCAATGACAGAGGTGACATTTTTTCTGTAAGTCTTCACAAGGTTTTCACACACTGTTGCTGGTATTTTGGACCATTCCTCCATGCAGATCTCCTCTAGAGCAGTGATGTTTTGGGGCTGTTGCTGGGCAACACGGACTTTCAACTCCCTCCAAAGATTTTCTATGGGGTTGAGATCTGGAGACTGGCTAGGCCACTCCAGGACCTTGAAATGAAGCCACTCCTTCATTGCCCGGGCGGTGTGTTTGGGATCATTGTCATGCTGAAAGACCCAGCCACGTTTCATCTTCAATGCCCTTGCTGATGGAAGGAGGTTTTCACTCAAAATCTCACGATACATGGCCCCATTCTTTCCTTTACACGGATCAGTCGTCCTGGTCCCTTTGCAGAAAAACAACCCCAAAGCATGATGTTTCCACCCCCATGCTTCACAGTAGGTATGGTGTTCTTTGGATGCAACTCAGCATTCTTTGTCCTCCAAACACGACAAGTTGAGTTTTTACCAAAATGTTATATTTTGGTTTCATCTGACCATATGACATTCTCCCAATCTTCTTCTGGATCATCCAAATGCTCTCTAGCAAACTTCAGGCGGGCCTGGACATGTACTTGCTTAAGCAGGGGGACACGTCTGGCACTGCAGGATTTGAGTCACTGGCGTCATAATGTGTTACTGATGGTAGGCTTTGTTACTTTGGTCCCAGCTCTCTCCGGTTCATTTACTAGGTCCCCCCGTGTAATAATTGCTCCCACAGTTGATTTCTTCAAACCAAGCTGCTTACCTATTGCAGATTCAGTCTTCCCAGCCTGGTGCAGGTCTACAATTTGGTTTCTGGTGTCCTTTGACAGCTCCTTGGTCTTGGCCATAGTGGAGTTTGGAGTGTGACTGTTTGAGGTTGTGGACAGGTGTCTTTTATACTGATAACAAGTTCAAACAGGTGCCATTAATACAGGTAACGAGTGTAGGACAGAGGAGCCTCTTAAAGAAGAAGTTACAGGTCTGTGAGAGCCAGAAATCTTGCTTGTTTGTAGGTGACCAAATACTTATTTTCCACCATAATTTGCAAATAAATTCATTAAAAATCCTACAATGTGATTTTCTGATTTTGTCATTTTGTCTGTCATAGTTGAAGTGTACCTATGATGAAAATTACAGGCCTCTCTCATCTTTTTGTGGGAGAACAGCATTTGGCCCACATAATGGTGGTAGATATGAGTCACACTCAGCTACTGTGCACAAAGCTCGTGACCCACAGCATGATTGAACAGCTGTAGTAGAGTTGAGCTAAACCAGGTTAAAGAGATACCTTGCATATACACAATGTACAAGCATGCATGATGGATTTACGGGTCTCTTAATAAATAGAACACACCTAGAGAATGCCTAACCTCAATGGCTTCATGGGCTTAACAGCTTGAATGAATGGACATAACTAACCAATAGACTGACTGTAGGAGTACAAAGCATGTGCCCAGAGCAATCCATGTTTTCGAGCCAGTGCATGATGCAGTAGTACTGAAACCATGATAGTGGAGAATGTAGCGCCACGACCACACGTGTGTTTCCGCCTATGTAATATTAGTATCCATGCCGTAACACAATACTATTGTGTGTGTGGCCACCAGCTGCATTAAGTACTGCAGTGCATCTCCTCCTCATGGGCTGCACCAGATTTGCCAGTTCTTGCTGTGAGATGTTACCAGACACTTCCACCAAGGCACCTGCAAGTCCCCGGACATTTCTGGGGGGAATGGCCGTAGCCCTCACCCTCCAATACAACAGGTCCCAGACGTGCTCAATGGGATTGAGATCCGGGCACAGAACGAGCAGTATGGCTGGCACAGAACGAGCAGTATGGCTGGTGGCATTGTCATGCTGGAAGGTCATATCAGGATGAGCCTGCAGGAAGGGTACCACATGAGGGAGGGAGGTCTTCCCTGTAAAACACAGCGTTGAGATTGCCTGCAATGACAACAAGCTCAGTCCGACACACCGCCCCAGACCATGACGGACCCTCCACCTCCAAATCGATCCTGCTCCAGAGTATAGGCCTCGGTGTAACGCTCATTCCTTCGACGATAAACGCAAATCCGACCATCACCCCTGGTGAGACAAAACCGCGACTTGTCAATGAAGACCACTTCTTGCCAGTCCTGTCTCGTCCAGCGATGGTGGGTTTGTGCCCATAGGCGACGTTGTTGTGATGTCTGGTGAGGACCTGCCTTACAACAGGCCTACAAGCCCTCAGTCCAGCCTCTCTTAGCCTATTGAGGACAGTTTGAGCACTGATGGAGGGATTATGCGTTCCTGGTGTAACTCGGGCAGTTGTTGTTGGCATCCTGTACCTGTCCCGCAGGTGTGATGTTCGGATGTACCGATCCTGTGCAGGTGTTGTTAGATGTGGTCTGCGACAGCGAGGACAGTCAGCTGTCTGCCCTGTCTCCCTGTAGCGCTGTCTTAGGCGTCTCACAGTACGGATATTGCAATTTATTGCCCTGGACACATCTGCAGTCCTCATGCCTCCTTGCAGCATCCTAAGGCACGTTCACACAGATGAGCAGAGACACTGGGCATCTTTCTTTTGGGTGTTTTTCAGAGTCAGTAGAAAGGCCTCTTTAGTGTCCTAAGTTTTCATAACTGTGACCTTAATTGCCTACCGTCTGTAAGCTGTTAGTGTCTTAACGACCGTTCCACAGGTGCTTGTTCATTAATTGTTTATGGTTCATTGAACAAGCATGGGGAACAGTGTTTAAACCCTTCACAAGCAAGATCTGTGAAGTTATTTGGATTTTTACAAATTATCTTTGAAAGACATGGTCCTGAAAAAGGTATGTTTCTTTTTTTGATGAGTTTATGAATCAGTACATTGGACAAAATGATGACAAAAGCAGGTGCAAGCATGAATGCAATAATGTGCTTATGTAAATTGCCTTTACCATAAGCCAACATGTGGTGCTGTAGGCCTAGTTAGTAAATTACCTCCGCCCTAGGACGGGACTGAGGGTAGAGCAGCCAAGAGATCGCCTGTTATCACGATGCTCCAGTTAGAATAAGCAACATCATTATAATGTAATGCCTTGCTTCCTCCATTGCATAACTAGTTCAAAATCATAGTGAGGTACACTGTTAAAGGCCCTCAGATGATAACGAGTCATTGGCTCCCTTACAGTCAATTGACAAGCTACCTAACTAGCTGTTAAGCTTGCTACTACTAGCAAACATTCTCAACCAGCTAGCTAGCACATTATCTTGTTAAACTGTTAAATGAGAAGCAAGCAAACTGAGTTATGCAAAAAAACAGACATAACCAACACTGCATTGCAAAGTAGAGGTCTGAGATGGACACATTTTTTGGTACCATGCCCGCCCTCTCCTGTAAGATTTCATACCACACCCTCCCGCCCACAGGTTGTTTTCCGACATCCCACCGCCAGGTCTCATCCAGTTCCTACCCGTAGTCTCGCAACGTTAATATTACACATCTTTAAAACCACCATTCTATTGTGCAATGAATGTATGATTTCATAAGACATTTGTTGGTTGGAATAAAGTCATTTTATTAAAACAAAGTCCAGTGTAAACAAACTAATTTGAAGCAGACTAGACAAAAAGCCAGTGCAAGACAGAATAGAAAAATATTTGAACGAGTTAATCTCAACGCGAACTGTCAGTAAGAGAAAGGAAAGGCAACACAGGCTATTGATAGGCTGACTAGTGCCCAGTCATATTAGCCATTATTTCATTACCGTTTGAAAATTATTAACATACTTTCCAATGCGAACTGCAAGCTGATAATTAAGCAATAAGGCCAGAGCTGTGGTATATATCCAATATATCACGGCTAAGGGCTGTTCTAATGTATGACGCAACGCAGAGTGCCTGGACACAGCCCTTAGCCGTGGAATATTGGCAATATACCACAAACCCTGAGGTGCCTTATTGCTAATATAAACTGGTTACCAACGTAATTAAAGCAGTAAAAATAAACGTTTTGTCATACCCGTGGTATAAAGTCTGAAATACCACAGCTGTCAGCCAATCAGCATTCAGGGCTTGGACCACCCAGTTTATAATTGCTTTTATAATTCATCACAAGTGGCCACATAAACTCAATCGCATCTGAGAATTGTTTTTGCCACCACTGTTTGAAGCAGGCGCGCAAGACGGTTATGTAATGTGATATTGCAACATGCAGAATGCAAGTGGAGCGTTGAAAACTAACAAAACTCATGGGGTGATTTTCTCTGAACTGATCAAGGACACCTGTGTTATTGTTGCTCTGCTATGCTAAATTCTAATAGTTGATACACAAGTAATAAATTGTTTGGAAGCTTAGAATCTCCTATTTTCAACAATATATAGATCTCAAATGTATTGCAAGGGGTCAATGCCACTTGTAACAGTATAACTTTAGACCGTCCCTTCGCCCATACCCGGGCGCGAACCAGGGACCCTCTGCACACATCAACAACAGTCACCCACGAAGCATCGTTACCCATCGCTCCACAAAGCCACGGCCCTTGCAGAGCAAGGGGAACTACTACTTCAAGGTCTCAGAGCAAGTGACGTCACCGATTGAAACGCTATTTAGCGCGTACCACCGCTAACTAAGCTAGCCGTTTCACATCCGTTACACACTGATAAAGATGGAGCAAGTCACATACACAGTGTACACTAACAGAAGACCAACCAAGCTAACTAGCTTCATACATAGGGTCTGAAATACTGTCAGATTACTGTCAGAGATAAAACAATTCATTTCATTAGTTTGGTGTACTCATTTGGTCATAGAAGCTACTTGTATAGTGAGGGTGAGTTTATCCTTGATTGGTTTGTGTGCTCAGATTAATTCAGGAGTGTGCTTCCTGGACCTTGTCAGAGCAGCATGGGGAATTTAAGAAAAACAGTGTAGGCTACGAAACTCCCGAAAGTAATTATATTTTAGCTAGGTAGTTTGCAGCCAGATCATTAGGCCTAGTGACTGACAAGGCAGTAAGCAACATGCAAGAAATTATCCTCGCAATCAAATCCATCCGATTTACAAACCCCCAACTGGTAGCTAACAGCAGAAGTAGCCATAAGCCGGGTTAACATGGCAAACGGCCTGCAGTTCCTGAAGGCTGTGGGCAGAAAACAGACAGCGAAATGTTACAGCAATAGCATGTCAGCAAGAAACACCACTGCATAGCTTGTGTGCGTCAGCCATCAGAGGATGTGTGGGCAGAACTGGTCAACTAAAGATGGTGCTGTATGAATATGTGTAGAAACTGCTTGAAATAGAAATCCAAGATCCTGCTTGCAAGCGATGTCATGGCGATGTTGGCTAGGTAAACCCGTGCATGAACACTTAAGCGGGTTTAACGGTCGTCTCACTCCAAACTGAGCATGTGCAGGCCGTCAAATCAAAGGCACGCCGATATATATAGTTGTTTTTGACGAAAACTGACACATTTTCATTTGTCTCTTTCACGAAGTTGGAGTAATAACAACTTCGGCTACGACATTGGCT
The DNA here is from genome assembly GCF_034236695.1 of Oncorhynchus nerka. NCBI lineage: Eukaryota > Metazoa > Chordata > Actinopteri > Salmoniformes > Salmonidae > Oncorhynchus > Oncorhynchus nerka. The sequence goes on along the minus strand of NC_088415.1, from coordinate 69,589,795 downwards.
CAAATCTAGGTTTTGCCTTTAGATTGTGAGAAATTAACAACTAAGGAAGAATTGTTCACTTCTCATTGAAGTGACCCCCTGTCTGGGAGCCTAGGCTAACCCTTCAGCTGAAGCGCATTAGTTAATATGGTGAAGCACAAGGACACACTGGGGCATTACACTGTGGTCTATCTCTCCTGGGGTTTGTGTGTAATTGGCGTTTCAATTTGTGAGCAGCATGTTTTCATGGCCTGTCTTTTGGCTGCCTTCCATCCACAAGACAGAGATTTGGGACAGGAACTCCTGAAAGATTTCATCCTCTCATCATCAACATTAGAGCAGAAGCCTTGGAAGACAGGAGGGATTTCTATTTGGGTCATTATTATGGCACATTAATCTGGTTTAGGAGTGGAGGATGAATACAAAATCCTTTTAAAGGGGGATAGAGCCAAACCAAGCTGGTAATTATCATTTTCCTGAAGTCAATAAGTCAAAAAGCCATATATAAAAGGGAGCTTGCTCAGTAAGAAATGCTAGCGGCCATGACTGAAACCAAACAAGAGTTGTCTTGGGTGTGTGGTTTGATGTGGGTGTTTCTTGTATGTGTCTTAAGCCAGGGTTTGAAACCAAAATAATTTTCCAATCCTTTCGTTCTGAACAGAACCATTTGTTTTTTCGTTCCATTCCACTGTTCCGACCAGCAAAATAAAGTTCTGAATCGGTTCGAACGATTTATATCAATGGTTTCTGTTCCTTTTTAAACCTCTGAAATCTGAAACTATTTTATTTTTTACATTTAGCTCAACATTAAATTACTTCACCAATCAGTGTGGGTAGAGCAGCTTGCTATGGAGTGAGCAAGCGATTTACATGCATTGGACAGATGAGTGTAGGGCATGAGATGCGACAGAAATCTTTCCCTCTGGCGCTCGAGGGCACCAGGCTGACCTTCATTACGCACACCTGTCACCATCATTACCCGCAGCAGCGCTCATTGGACTCACCTGGACTACTTCCCTTTGTTGATCGCCCTGGCTATAACTGTCTGCTCCCATTTGTTCCCTGTGTCAGCCTTAATGTTGTTATGTATTCATGTCCAGACGCTGTCCTGTCTTGTTCCATGTCTGTTGGCATTAAATGTTCACTCCCTGTTCCTGCTTCTTGTCTCTACCAGCATTGATCCTTACAGAATGCTGACACCACTAAAAGAAGCATCGGGGAGTTTTGCTTGGTGACGTTGGGTCCGGGTGCCGTCGCCAAGGGAACTTGGGTGCCTCAGCTAGCTCGTCGGGCTTCCATGCCTTAGCTAGCTTGAGGATTCGTCTTGCCTCGGTGGGCAAGCGCCCACCCCACGTTATGCTTCAGCCGGCCCATCAGGCTCCCACGCCTCAGCAGGATCGCCGGGCTCCCGGCGAGCCGGCTTTATAAAATGATTTAATGATGTGAAGCACTTTGTGACTTGTATTGAAAAGTGCTATACAAATAAAGTGTATTATTATGATTACCTTACGAAATAGCAATTCACATTTATCTTGACCTAATTCGACAGTCTCTCATCACCCCCATACAAAAACTCCTCACTCTTGAGCAAGGCATTTAACCCTAATTGCTCAAGGGTCACCGTTGATAAAGGCAAACCCTGGTCGTGACCCCTGTCCAAGGTTGTCTCAGGGAGAGTTGGGATATGCAATAAACACATGTCTAATAGGACAAACAATTATTTAAAAGGTTTTGTGTTAAAACATTTGGAATATCTCTCCATGATATAGACTGACCAGGTGAATCCAGGTGAAAGCTATGACCCCTTATTGATGTCACCTGTTAAATCCACTTGAATCAGTGTAGATGAAGGGGGAAGACGGGTTAAAGAAGGATTTTTAAGCCTTGAGACAATTGAGACATGAATTGTGTATGTGTTCATTTAATTGAAATGGCATGCAAACAACGTTGATTCAACCATTGTGTTCCCAGTGGGAATCCAACACGGCTGGAAGCTATAGCGATCCTTGATTGGTCATTGCACCGCAATATAACGTCAGCAACCCCAGTGAGGTCCAAGGTGATAACTTGAAATCTGAGCAAAAAATGTTAGGGTTAGAAGTAGTAATTATTTAAACAATTTATTGTGAATATATGCTTAGTGATGGAAACGAACCAGTAACAATGTTTACCTGCTGACAGACTACTGACACCATCCACGTAGCACAAGAAATGACCCTGCTCGGTTGCTGAATAGCGCACATAGCGGCCCACACAATGGTGGTAGATATGAGTCACACTCAGCTACTGTGCACAAAGCTCGTGACCCACAGCATGATTGAACAGCTGTAGTAGAGTTGAGCTAAACCAGGTTAAAGAGATACCTTGCATATACACAATGTACAAGCATGCATGATGGATTTACGGGTCTCTTAATAAATAGAACACACCTAGAGAATGCCTAACCTCAATGGCTTCATGGGCTTAACAGCTTGAATGAATGGACATAACTAACCAATAGACTGACTGTAGGAGTACAAAGCATGTGCCCAGAGCAATCCATGTTTTCGAGCCAGTGCATGATGCAGTAGTACTGAAACCATGATAGTGGAGAATGTAGCGCCACGACCACACGTGTGTTTCCGCCTATGTAATATTAGTATCCATGCCGTAACACAATACTATTGTGTGTGTGGCCACCAGCTGCATTAAGTACTGCAGTGCATCTCCTCCTCATGGGCTGCACCAGATTTGCCAGTTCTTGCTGTGAGATGTTACCAGACACTTCCACCAAGGCACCTGCAAGTCCCCGGACATTTCTGGGGGGAATGGCCGTAGCCCTCACCCTCCAATACAACAGGTCCCAGACGTGCTCAATGGGATTGAGATCCGGGCACAGAACGAGCAGTATGGCTGGCACAGAACGAGCAGTATGGCTGGTGGCATTGTCATGCTGGAAGGTCATATCAGGATGAGCCTGCAGGAAGGGTACCACATGAGGGAGGAGGTCTTCCCTGTAAAACACAGCGTTGAGATTGCCTGCAATGACAACAAGCTCAGTCCGACACACCGCCCCAGACCATGACGGACCCTCCACCTCCAAATCGATCCTGCTCCAGAGTATAGGCCTCGGTGTAACGCTCATTCCTTCGACGATAAACGCAAATCCGACCATCACCCCTGGTGAGACAAAACCGCGACTTGTCAATGAAGACCACTTCTTGCCAGTCCTGTCTCGTCCAGCGATGGTGGGTTTGTGCCCATAGGCGACGTTGTTGTGATGTCTGGTGAGGACCTGCCTTACAACAGGCCTACAAGCCCTCAGTCCAGCCTCTCTTAGCCTATTGAGGACAGTTTGAGCACTGATGGAGGGATTATGCGTTCCTGGTGTAACTCGGGCAGTTGTTGTTGGCATCCTGTACCTGTCCCGCAGGTGTGATGTTCGGATGTACCGATCCTGTGCAGGTGTTGTTAGATGTGGTCTGCGACAGCGAGGACAGTCAGCTGTCTGCCCTGTCTCCCTGTAGCGCTGTCTTAGGCGTCTCACAGTACGGATATTGCAATTTATTGCCCTGGACACATCTGCAGTCCTCATGCCTCCTTGCAGCATCCTAAGGCACGTTCACACAGATGAGCAGAGACACTGGGCATCTTTCTTTTGGGTGTTTTTCAGAGTCAGTAGAAAGGCCTCTTTAGTGTCCTAAGTTTTCATAACTGTGACCTTAATTGCCTACCGTCTGTAAGCTGTTAGTGTCTTAACGACCGTTCCACAGGTGCTTGTTCATTAATTGTTTATGGTTCATTGAACAAGCATGGGGAACAGTGTTTAAACCCTTCACAAGCAAGATCTGTGAAGTTATTTGGATTTTTACAAATTATCTTTGAAAGACATGGTCCTGAAAAAGGTATGTTTCTTTTTTGATGAGTTTATGAATCAGTACATTGGACAAAATGATGACAAAAGCAGGTGCAAGCATGAATGCAATAATGTGCTTATGTAAATTGCCTTTACCATAAGCCAACATGTGGTGCTGTAGGCCTAGTTAGTAAATTACCTCCGCCCTAGGACGGGACTGAGGTAGAGCAGCCAAGAGATCGCCTGTTATCACGATGCTCCAGTTAGAATAAGCAACATCATTATAATGTAATGCCTTGCTTCCTCCATTGCATAACTAGTTCAAAATCATAGTGAGGTACACTGTTAAAGGCCCTCAGATGATAACGAGTCATTGGCTCCCTTACAGTCAATTGACAAGCTACCTAACTAGCTGTTAAGCTTGCTACTACTAGCAAACATTCTCAACCAGCTAGCTAGCACATTATCTTGTTAAACTGTTAAATGAGAAGCAAGCAAACTGAGTTATGCAAAAAAACAGACATAACCAACACTGCATTGCAAAGTAGAGGTCTGAGATGGACACATTTTTTGGTACCATGCCCGCCCTCTCCTGTAAGATTTCATACCACACCCTCCCGCCCACAGGTTGTTTTCCGACATCCCACCGCCAGGTCTCATCCAGTTCCTACCCGTAGTCTCGCAACGTTAATATTACACATCTTTAAAACCACCATTCTATTGTGCAATGAATGTATGATTTCATAAGACATTTGTTGGTTGGAATAAAGTCATTTTATTAAAACAAAGTCCAGTGTAAACAAACTAATTTGAAGCAGACTAGACAAAAAGCCAGTGCAAGACAGAATAGAAAAATATTTGAACGAGTTAATCTCAACGCGAACTGTCAGTAAGAGAAAGGAAAGGCAACACAGGCTATTGATAGGCTGACTAGTGCCCAGTCATATTAGCCATTATTTCATTACCGTTTGAAAATTATTAACATACTTTCCAATGCGAACTGCAAGCTGATAATTAAGCAATAAGGCCAGAGCTGTGGTATATATCCAATATATCACGGCTAAGGGCTGTTCTAATGTATGACGCAACGCAGAGTGCCTGGACACAGCCCTTAGCCGTGGAATATTGGCAATATACCACAAACCCTGAGGTGCCTTATTGCTAATATAAACTGGTTACCAACGTAATTAAAGCAGTAAAAATAAACGTTTTGTCATACCCGTGGTATAAAGTCTGAAATACCACAGCTGTCAGCCAATCAGCATTCAGGGCTTGGACCACCCAGTTTATAATTGCTTTTATAATTCATCACAAGTGGCCACATAAACTCAATCGCATCTGAGAATTGTTTTTGCCACCACTGTTTGAAGCAGGCGCGCAAGACGGTTATGTAATGTGATATTGCAACATGCAGAATGCAAGTGGAGCGTTGAAAACTAACAAAACTCATGGGGTGATTTTCTCTGAACTGATCAAGGACACCTGTGTTATTGTTGCTCTGCTATGCTAAATTCTAATAGTTGATACACAAGTAATAAATTGTTTGGAAGCTTAGAATCTCCTATTTTCAACAATATATAGATCTCAAATGTATTGCAAGGGGTCAATGCCACTTGTAACAGTATAACTTTAGACCGTCCCTTCGCCCATACCCGGGCGCGAACCAGGGACCCTCTGCACACATCAACAACAGTCACCCACGAAGCATCGTTACCCATCGCTCCACAAAAGCCACGGCCCTTGCAGAGCAAGGGGAACTACTACTTCAAGGTCTCAGAGCAAGTGACGTCACCGATTGAAACGCTATTTAGCGCGTACCACCGCTAACTAAGCTAGCCGTTTCACATCCGTTACACACTGATAAAGATGGAGCAAGTCACATACACAGTGTACACTAACAGAAGACCAACCAAGCTAACTAGCTTCATACATAGGGTCTGAAATACTGTCAGATTACTGTCAGAGATAAAACAATTCATTTCATTAGTTTGGTGTACTCATTTGGTCATAGAAGCTACTTGTATAGTGAGGGTGAGTTTATCCTTGATTGGTTTGTGTGCTCAGATTAATTCAGGAGTGTGCTTCCTGGACCTTGTCAGAGCAGCATGGGGAATTTAAGAAAAACAGTGTAGGCTCGAAACTCCCGAAAGTAATTATATTTTAGCTAGGTAGTTTGCAGCCAGATCATTAGGCCTAGTGACTGACAAGGCAGTAAGCAACATGCAAGAAATTATCCTCGCAATCAAATCCATCCGATTTACAAACCCCCAACTGGTAGCTAACAGCAGAAGTAGCCATAAGCCGGGTTAACATGGCAAACGGCCTGCAGTTCCTGAAGGCTGTGGGCAGAAAACAGACAGCGAAATGTTACAGCAATAGCATGTCAGCAAGAAACACCACTGCATAGCTTGTGTGCGTCAGCCATCAGAGGATGTGTGGGCAGAACTGGTCAACTAAAGATGGTGCTGTATGAATATGTGTAGAAACTGCTTGAAATAGAAATCCAAGATCCTGCTTGCAAGCGATGTCATGGCGATGTTGGCTAGGTAAACCCGTGCATGAACACTTAAGCGGGTTTAACGGTCGTCTCACTCCAAACTGAGCATGTGCAGGCCGTCAAATCAAAGGCACGCCGATATATATAGTTGTTTTTGACGAAAACTGACACATTTTCATTTGTCTCTTTCACGAAGTTGGAGTAATAACAACCGGCTACGACATTGGCTCAAATCTAGGTTTTGCCTTTAGATTGTGAGAAATTAACAACTAAGGAAGAATTGTTCACTTCTCATTGAAGTGACCCCTGTCTGGGAGCCTAGGCTAACCCTTCAGCTGAAGCGCATTAGTTAATATGGTGAAGCACAAGGACACACTGGGGCATTACACTGTGGTCTATCTCTCCTGGGGTTTGTGTGTAATTGGCGTTTCAATTTGTGAGCAGCATGTTTTCATGGCCTGTCTTTTGGCTGCCTTCCATCCACAAGACAGAGATTTGGGACAGGAACTCCTGAAAGATTTCATCCTCTCATCATCAACATTAGAGCAGAAGCCTTGGAAGACAGGAGGGATTTCTATTTGGGTCATTATTATGGCACATTAATCTGGTTTAGGAGTGGAGGATGAATACAAAATCCTTTTAAAGGGGGATAGAGCCAAACCAAGCTGGTAATTATCATTTTCCTGAAGTCAATAAGTCAAAAAGCCATATATAAAAGGGAGCTTGCTCAGTAAGAAATGCTAGCGGCCATGACTGAAACCAAACAAGAGTTGTCTTGGGTGTGTGGTTTGATGTGGGTGTTTCTTGTATGTGTCTTAAGCCAGGGTTTGAAACCAAAATAATTTTCCAATCCTTTCGTTCTGAACAGAACCATTTGTTTTTTTCGTTCCATTCCACTGTTCCGACCAGCAAAATAAAGTTCTGAATCGGTTCGAACGATTTATATCAATGGTTTCTGTTCCTTTTTAAACCTCTGAAATCTGAAACTATTTTATTTTTTACATTTAGCTCAACATTAAATTACTTCACCAATCAGTGTGGGTAGAGCAGCTTGCTATGGAGTGAGCAAGCGATTTACATGCATTGGACAGATGAGTGTAGGGCATGAGATGCGACAGAAATCTTTCCCTCTGGCGCTCGAGGGCACCAGGCTGACCTTCATTACGCACACCTGTCACCATCATTACCCGCAGCAGCGCTCATTGGACTCACCTGGACTACTTCCCTTTGTTGATCGCCCTGGCTATAACTGTCTGCTCCCATTTGTTCCCTGTGTCAGCCTTAATGTTGTTATGTATTCATGTCCAGACGCTGTCCTGTCTTGTTCCATGTCTGTTGGCATTAAATGTTCACTCCTGTTCCTGCTTCTTGTCTCTACCAGCATTGATCCTTACAGAATGCTGACACCACTAAAAGAAGCATCGGGGAGTTTTGCTTGGTGACGTTGGGTCCGGGTGCCGTCGCCAAGGGAACTTGGGTGCCTCAGCTAGCTCGTCGGGCTTCCATGCCTTAGCTAGCTTGAGGATTCGTCTTGCCTCGGTGGGCAAGCGCCCACCCCACGTTATGCTTCAGCCGGCCCATCAGGCTCCCACGCCTCAGCAGGATCGCCGGGCTCCCGGCGAGCCGGCTTTATAAAATGATTTAATGATGTGAAGCACTTTGTGACTTGTATTGAAAAGTGCTATACAAATAAAGTGTATTATTATGATTACCTTACGAAATAGCAATTCACATTTATCTTGACCTAATTCGACAGTCTCTCATCACCCCCATACAAAAACTCCTCACTCTTGAGCAAGGCATTTAACCCTAATTGCTCAAGGGTCACCGTTGATAAAGGCAAACCCTGGTCGTGACCCCTGTCCAAGGTTGTCTCAGGGAGAGTTGGGATATGCAATAAACACATGTCTAATAGGACAAACAATTATTTAAAAGGTTTTGTGTTAAAACATTTGGAATATCTCTCCATGATATAGACTGACCAGGTGAATCCAGGTGAAAGCTATGACCCCTTATTGATGTCACCTGTTAAATCCACTTGAATCAGTGTAGATGAAGGGGGGGAAGACGGGTTAAAGAAGGATTTTTAAGCCTTGAGACAATTGAGACATGAATTGTGTATGTGTTCATTTAATTGAAATGGCATGCAAACAACGTTGATTCAACCATTGTGTTCCCAGTGGGAATCCAACACGGCTGGAAGCTATAGCGATCCTTGATTGGTCATTGCACCGCAATATAACGTCAGCAACCCCAGTGAGGTCCAAGGTGATAACTTGAAATCTGAGCAAAAAATGTTAGGGTTAGAAGTAGTAATTATTTAAACAATTTATTGTGAATATATGCTTAGTGATGGAAACGAACCAGTAACAATGTTTACCTGCTGACAGACTACTGACACCATCCACGTAGCACAAGAAATGACCCTGCTCGGTTGCTGAATAGCGCACATAGCGGCCCACACAATGGTGGTAGATATGAGTCACACTCAGCTACTGTGCACAAAGCTCGTGACCCACAGCATGATTGAACAGCTGTAGTAGAGTTGAGCTAAACCAGGTTAAAGAGATACCTTGCATATACACAATGTACAAGCATGCATGATGGATTTACGGGTCTCTTAATAAATAGAACACACCTAGATAATGCCTAACCTCAATGGCTTCATGAGCTTAACAGCTTGAATGAATGGACATAACTAACCAATAGACTGACTGTAGGAGTACAAAGCATGTGCCCAGAGCCAATCCATGTTTTCGAGCCAGTGCATGATGCAGTAGTACTGAAACCATGATAGTGGAGAATGTAGCGCCACAACCACACGTGTGTTCCCGCCTATGTAATATTAGTATCCATGCTGTAACACAATACTATTGTGCAGATGATGCAGGGAAATGGCAGCTGACCCATTATATAGCATGAGCAGAGCATAAAACACATGCTGCCAATAAAATACCCATAACTCCTACTCTCCCATGTAAAATAGATTAATAATATACAAAATATAAAACATGTGTAAAGCAGTCTCAACAATCAATATAAACTCAGTAAAAAAAGAAACGTCCTCTCATTGTCAACTGTGTTTACAGTGCCTTGCGAAAGTATTCGGCCCCCTTGAACTTTGCGACCTTTTGCCACATTTCAGGCTTCAAACATAAAGATATAAAACTGTATTTTTTTGTGAAGAATCAACAACAAGTGGGACACAATCATGAAGTGGAACGACATTTATTGTATATTTCAAACTTTTTTAACAAATCAACAACTGAAGAATTGGGCGTGCAAAATTATTCAGCCCCTTTACTTTCAGTGCAGCAAACTCTCTCCAGAAGTTCAGTGAGGATCTCTGAATGATCCAATGTTGACCTAAATTACTAATGATGATAAATACAATCCACCTGTGTGTAATCAAGTCTCCGTATAAATGCACCTGCACTGTGATAGTCTCAGAGGTCCGTTAAAAGCGCAGAGAGCATCATGAAGAACAAGGAACACACCAGGCAGGTCCGAGATACTGTTGTGAAGAAGTTTAAAGCCGCATTTGGATACAAAAATATTTCCCAAGCTTTAAACATCCCAAGGAGCACTGTGCAAGCGATAATATTGAAATGGAAGGAGTATCAGACCACTGCAAATCTACCAAGACCTGGCCGTCCCTCTAAACTTTCAGCTCATACAAGGAGAAGACTGATCAGAGATGCAGCCAAGAGGCCCATGATCACTCTGGATGAACTGCAGAGATCTACAGCTGAGGTGGGAGACTCTGTCCATAGGACAACAATCAGTCGTATATTGCACAAATCTGGCCTTTATGGAAGAGTGGCAAGAAGAAAGGCATTTCTTAAAGATATCCATAAAAAGTGTCATTTAAAGTTTGCCACAAGCCACCTGGGAGACACACCAAACATGTGGAAGAAGGTGCTCTGGTCAGATGAAACCAAAATTGAACTTTTTGGCAACAATGCAAAACGTTATGTTTGGCGTAAAAGCAACACAGCTCATCACCCTGAACACACCATCCCCACTGTCAAACATGGTGGTGGCAGCATCATGGTTTGGGCCTGCTTTTCTTCAGCAGGGACAGGGAAGATGGTTAAAATTGATGGGAAGATGGATGGAGCCAAATACAGGACCATTCTGGAAGAAAACCTGATGGAGTCTCCAAAAGACCTGAGACTGGGACGGAGATTTGTCTTCCAACAAGACAATGATCCAAAACATAAAGCAAAATCTACAATGGAATGGTTCAAAAATAAACATATCCAGGTGTTAGAATGGCCAAGTCAAAGTCCAGACCTGAATCCAATCGAGAATCTGTGGAAAGAACTGAAAACTGCTGTTCACAAATGCTCTCCATCCAACCTCACTGAGCTCGAGCTGTTTTGCAAGGAGGAATGGGAAAACATTTCAGTCTCTCGATGTGCAAAACTGATAGAGACATACCTCAAGCGACTTACAGCTGTAATCGCAGCAAAAGGTGGCGCTACAAAGTATTAACTTAAGGGGACTGAATAATTTTGCACACCCAATTTTTCCGTTTTTACATTTACATTTAAGTCATTTAGCAGACGCTCTTATCCAGAGCGACTTACAAATTGGTGCGTTCACCTTAAGACATCCAGTGGAACAGCCACTTTACAATAGTGCATCTAAATCTTTTAAGGGGGGTGAGAAGGATTACTTTATCCTATCCTAGGTATTCCTGAAAGAGGTGGGGTTTCAGGTGTCTCCGGAAGGTGGTGATTGACTCCGCTGTCCTGGCGTCGTGAGGGAGTTTGTTCCACCATTGGGGGGCCAGAGCAGCGAACAGTTTTGACTGGGCTGCGCGGGAACTGTACTTCCTCAGTGGTAGGGAGGCGAGCAGGCCAGAGGTGGATGAACGCAGTGCCCTTGTTTGGGTGTAGGGCCTGATCAGAGCCTGGAGGTACTGAGGTGCCGTTCCCCTCACAGCTCCGTAGGCAAGCACCATGGTCTTGTAGCGGATGCGAGCTTCAACTGGAAGCCAGTGGAGAGAGCGGAGGAGCGGGGTGACGTGAGAGAACTTGGGAAGGTTGAACACCAGACGGGCTGCGGCGTTCTGGATGAGTTGTAGGGTTTAATGGCACAGGCAGGGAGCCCAGCCAACAGCGAGTTGCAGTAATCCAGACGGGAGATGACAAGTGCCTGGATTAGGACCTGCGCTGCTTCCTGTGTGAGGCAGGGTCGTACTCTGCGGATGTTGTAGAGCATGAACCTACAAGAACGGGCCACCGCCTTGATGTTAGTTGAGAACGACAGGGTGTTGTCCAGGATCACGCCAAGGTTCTTAGCGCTCTGGGAGGAGGACACAATGGAGTTGTCAACCGTGATGGCGAGATCATGGAATGGGCAGTCCTTCCCCGGGAGGAAGAGCAGCTCCGTCTTGCCGAGGTTCAGCTTGAGGTGGTGATCCGTCATCCACACTGATATGTCTGCCAGACATGCAGAGATGCGATTTGCCACCTGGTCATCAGAAGGGGGAAAGGAGAAGATTAATTGTGTGTCGTCTGCATAGCAATGATAGGAGAGACCATGTGAGGTTATGACAGAGCCAAGTGACTTGGTGTATAGCGAGAATAGGAGAGGGCCTAGAACAGAGCCCTGGGGACGCCAGTGGTGAGAGCGCGTGGTGAGGAGACAGATTCTCGCCACGCCACCTGGTAGGAGCGACCTGTCAGGTAGGACGCAATCCAAGCGTGGGCCGCGCCAGAGATGCCCAACTCGGAGAGGGTGGAGAGGAGGATCTGATGGTTCACAGTATCGAAGGCAGCCGATAGGTCTAGAAGGATGAGAGCAGAGGAGAGAGAGTTAGCTTTAGCAGTGCGGAGGGCCTCCGTGATACAGAGAAGAGCAGTCTCAGTTGAATGACTAGTCTTGAAACCTGACTGATTTGGATCAAGAAGGTCATTCTGAGAGAGATAGCGGGAGAGCTGGCCAAGGACGGCACGTTCGAGAGTTTTGGAGAGAAAAGAAAGAAGGGATACTGGTCTGTAGTTGTTGACATCGGAGGGATCGAGTGTAGGTTAGGTTTGTAGGTTTTTGATTTGTTAAAAAAGTTTGAAATATCCAATAAATGTCGTTCCACTTCATGATTGTGTCCCACTTGTTGTTGATTCTTCACAAAAAAAATACAGTTTTATATCTTTATGTTTGAAGCATGAAATGTGGCAAAAGGTCGCAAAGTTCAAGGGGGCCGAATACTTTCGCAAGGCACTGTATTTTCAGAAAACTTAACATGTGTAAATATTTGTATGAACATAACAAGGTTCAACAACTGAGACGTAAACTGAACAAGGTCCACAGACATGTGACTAACAGAAATTGAATAATGTGTCCCTGAACAAAGGGGGGTCAAAAGTAAGAGTCAGTATTGGGTGTGGCCACCAGCTGCATTAAGTACTGCAGTGCATCTCCTCCTCATGGGCTGCACCAGATTTGCCAGTTCTTGCTGTGAGATGTAACCAGACACTTCCACCAAGGCACCTGCAAGTTCCCGGACATTTCTGGGGGGAATGGCCCTAGCCCTCACCCTCCGATCCAACAGGTCCCAGACGTGCTCAATGGGATTGAGATCCGGGCACAGAACGAGCAGTATGGCTGGCACAGAACGAGCAGTATGGCTGGTGGCATTGTCATGCTGGAGGGTCATGTCAGGATGAGCCTGCAGGAAGGGTACCACATGAGGGAGGAGGATGTCTTCCCTGTAACACACAGCGTTGAGATTGCCTGCAATGACAACAAGCTCAGTCCGACACACCGCCCCAGACCATGACGGACCCTCCACCTCCAAATCGATCCTGCTCCAGAGTATAGGCCTCGGTGTAACGCTCATTCCTTCTACGATAAACATAAATCCGACCATCACCCCTGGTGAGACAAAACCGCGACTCGTCAATGAAGACCACTTCTTGCCAGCCCTGTCTCGTCCAGCGATGGTGGGTTTATGCCCGTAGGCGACGTTGTTGTGATGTCTGGTGAGGACCTGCCTTACAACAGGCCTACAAGCCCTCAGTCCAGCCTCTCTCAGCCTATTGAGGACAGTTTGAGCACTGATGGAGGGATTGTGCGGAGGGCAGTTGTTGTTGGCATCCTGTACCTGTCCCGCAGGTGTGATGTTCGGATGTACCAATCCTGTGCAGGTGTTGTTAGACGTGGTCTGCCACAGCGAGGACAGACAGCTGTCTGCCCTGTCTCCCTGTAGCGCTGTCTTTGGCATCTCACAGTACGGATATTGCAATTTATTGCCCTGGACACATCTGCAGTCCTCATGCCTCCTTGCAGCATCCTAAGGCATGTTCACACAGATGAGCAGAGACACTGGGCATCTTTCTTTTGGTGCTTTTCAGAGTCAGTAGAAAGGCCTCTTTAGTGTCCTAAGTTTTCATAACTCTGACCTTAATTGCCTACCGTCTGTAAGCTGCTAGTGTCTTAACGACCGTTCCACAGGTGCTTGTTCATTAATTGTTTATGGTTCATTGAATAAGCATGGGGAACAGTGTTTAAACCCTTTACAAGGAAGATCTGTGAAGTTATTTGCATTTTTACAAATTATCTTTGAAAGACATGGTCCTGAAAAAGGTATGTTTATTTTTTTGATGAGTTTATGAATCAGTACATTGGACAAAATGATGACAAAAGCAGGTGCAAGCATGAATGCAATAATGTGCTTATGTAAATTGCCTTTACCATAAGCCAACATGTGGTGCTGTAGGCCTAGTTAGTAAATTACCTCCGCCCTAGGACGGGACTGAGGGTAGAGCAGCCAAGAGATCGCCTGTTATCACGATGCTCCAGTTAGAATAAGCAACATCATTATAACGTAATGCCTTGCTTCCTCCATTGCATAACTAGTTCAAAATCATAGTGAGGTACACTGTTAAAGGCCCTCAGATGATAACGAGTCATTGGCTCCCTTACAGTCAATTGACAAGCTATCTAACTAGTTGTTAAGCTTGCTACTACTAGCAAACATTCTTAACCAGCTAGCTAGCACATTGTCTTGTTAAACTGTTAAATGAGAAGCAAGCAAACTGAGTTATGCAAAAAAACAGACATAACCAACACTGCATTGCAAAGTAGAGGTCTGAGATGGACACATTTTTTGGTACCATGCCCGCCCTCTCCTGTAAGATTTCATACCACACCCTCCCGCCCACAGGTTGTTTTCCGACATCCCACCCGCCAGGTCTCATCCAGTTCCTACCCGTAGTCTCGCAACGTTAATATTACACATCTTTAAAACCACCATTCTATTGTGCAATGAATGTATGATTTCATAAGACATTTGTTGGTTGGAATAAAGTCATTTTATTAAAACAAAGTCCAGTGTAAACAAACTAATTTGAAGCAGACTAGACAAAAAGCCAGTGCAAGACAGAATAGAAAAATATTTGAACGAGTTAATCTCAACGCGAACTGTCAGTAAGAGAAAGGAAAGGCAACACAGGCTATTGATAGGCTGACTAGTGCCCAGTCATATTAGCCATTATTTCATTACCGTTTGAAAATTATTAACATACTTTCCAATGCGAACTGCAAGCTGATAATTAAGCAATAAGGCCAGAGCTGTGGTATATATCCAATATATCACGGCTAAGGGCTGTTCTAATGTATGACGCAACGCAGAGTGCCTGGACACAGCCCTTAGCCGTGGAATATTGGCAATATACCACAAACCCTGAGGTGCCTTATTGCTAATATAAACTGGTTACCAACGTAATTAAAGCAGTAAAAATAAACGTTTTGTCATACCCGTGGTATAAAGTCTGAAATACCACAGCTGTCAGCCAATCAGCATTCAGGGCTTGGACCACCCAGTTTATAATTGCTTTTATAATTCATCACAAGTGGCCACATAAACGCAATCGCATCTGAGAATTGTTTTTGCCACCACTGTTTGAAGCAGGCGCGCAAGACGGTTATGTAATGTGATATTGCAACATGCAGAATGCAAGTGGAGCATTGAAAACTAACAAAACTCATGGGGTGATTTTCTCTGAACTGATCAAGAACACCTGTGTTATATGTAGGTCTGCTATGCTAAATTCTAATAGTTGATACACAAGTAATACATCGTTTGGAAGCTTAGAATCTCCTCTTTTCAACAATATATAGATCTCAAATGTATTGCAAGGGGTCAATGCCACTTGTAACAGTATAACTTTAGACCGTACTCATTTGGTCATAGAAGCTACTTGTATAGTGAGGGTGAGTTTATCCTTGATTGATTTGTGTGCTCAGATTAATTCAGGAGTGTGCTTCCTGGACCTTGTCAGAGCAGCATGGGGAATTTAAGAAAAACAGTGTAGGCTACGAAACTCCCGAAAGTAATTATATTTTAGCTAGGTAGTTTGCAGCCAGATAATTAGTGACTGACAAGGCAGTAAGCAACAGGCAAGAAATTATCCTCGCAATCAAATCCATCTGATTTACAAACCCCCAACTGGTAGCCAACAGCAGAAGTAGCCATAAGCCGGTTAACATGGCTAACGCCCTGCAGTTCCTGAAGGCTGTGGGCAGAAAACAGACAGCGAAATGTTACAGCAATAGCATGTCAGCAAGAAACACCACTGCATAGCTTGTGTGCGTCAGCCATCAGAGGACGTGTGGGCAGAACTGGTCAACTAAAGATGGTGCTGTATGAATATGTGTAGAAACGGCTTGAAATAGAAATCCAAGATCCTGCTTGCAAGCGATGTCATGGCGATGTTGGCTAGGTAAACCCGTGCATGAACACTTAAGCGGGTTTAACGGTCGTCTCACTCCAAACTGAGCATGTGCAGGCCGTCAAATCAAAGGCACGCCGATATATATAGTTGTTTTTGACGAAAATTAAAACGTGTCAGTTTGTCTCTTTCACGAAGTTGGAGTAATAACAACTTCGGCTACTTAAGACATTGGCTCAAATCTAGGTTTTGCCTTTAGATTGTGAGAAATTAACAACTAAGGAAGAATTGTTCACTTCTCATTGAAGTGACCCCCTGTCTGGGAGCCTAGGCTAACCCTTCAGCTGAAGCGCATTAGTTAATATGGTGAAGCACAAGGACACACTGGGGCATTACACTGTGGTCTATCTCTCCTGGGGTTTGTGTGTAATTGGCGTTTCAATTTGTGAGCAGCATGTTTTCATGGCCTGTCTTTTGGCTGCCTTCCATCCACAAGACAGAGATTTGGGACAGGAACTCCTGAAAGATTTCATCCTCTCATCATCAACATTAGAGCAGAAGCCTTGGAAGACAGGAGGGATTTCTATTTGGGTCATTATTATGGCACATTAATCTGGTTTAGGAGTGGAGGATGAATACAAACCCTGTTAAAGGGGGATAGAGCTAAACCAAGCTGGTAATTATCATTTTCCTGAAGTCAATTAGTCAAAAAGCCATATATAAAAGGGAGCTTGCTCAATAAGAAATGCTAGCGGCCATGACTGAAACCAAACAAGAGTTGTCTTGGGTGTGTGGTTTGATGTGGGTGTTTCTTGTGTGTCTTAAGCCAGGGTTTGAAACAAAAATAATTTTCCAATCCTTTCGTTCTGAACAGAACCATTTGTTTTTTCGTTCCATTCCACTGTTCCGACCAACAAAATAAAGTTCTGAATCGGTTCGAACGATTTATATGAATGGTTTCTGTTCCTTTTTAAACCTCTGAAATCTGAAACTATTTTATTTTTTACATTTAGCTCAACATTAAATTACTTCACCAATCAGTGTGGGTAGAGCAGCTTGCTATGGAGTGAGCAAGCTATTTACATGCATTGGACAGATGAGTGTAGGACATGAGATGCGGCAGAAATCTTTCCCTCTGGCGCTCGAGGCTGACCTTCATTACGCGCACCTGTCACCATCATTACCGCAGCAGCACTCAGTGGACTCACCTGGACTACTTCCCTTTGTTGATCGCCCTGGCTATAACTGTCTGCTCCCATTTGTTCCCTGTGTCAGCCTTAATGTTGTTATGTATTCATGTCCAGACGCTGTCCTGTCTTGTTCCATGTCCGTTGGCATTAAATGTTCACTCCCTGTTCCTGCTTCTTGTCTCTACCAGCATTGATCCTTACAGAATGCTGACACCACTAAAAGAAGCATCGGGGAGTTTTGGTTGGTGACGTTGGGTCCGGATACCGTCGCCAGGGGAACTAGGGTGCCTCAGCTAGCTCGTCAGGCTTCCATGCCTTAGCTAGCTTGAGGGTTCGTCTTGCCTCGGTGGGCTCGGCAAGCGCCCACCCCACGTTATACTTCAGCCGGCCCATCAGGCTCACACACCTCAGCGGGATCGCCGGGCTCCCGTGCCTCAGCAGGATCGCCGGGCTCCCGCGCCTCAGCCAGCTTGCCGGGCTCCCGGCGAGCCGGCTTTATAAAATTATTTAATGATGTGAGGCACTTTGTGACTTGTATTGAAAAGTGCTATACAAATAAAGTGTATTATTATTATTACCTTTCAAAATAGCAATTCACATTTATCTTGACCTAATTCGACAGTCTCTCATCACCCCCATACAAAAACTCCTCACTATTGAGCAAGGCATTTAACCCTAATTGCTCAAGGGTCACCGTTGATAAAGGCAAACCCTGGTCGTGACCCCTGTCCAAGGTTGTCTCAGGGAGTTGGGATATGCAATAAACACATGTCTAGTAGGACAAACAATTATTTAAAAGTTTTTGTGTTAAAACATTTGGAATACCTTTCCATGATATAGACTGACCAGGTGAATCCAGGTGAAAGCTATGACCCCTTATTGATGTCACCTGTTAAATCCACTTGAATCAGTGTAGATGAAGGGGGGGGATTTTTAAGCCTTGAGACAATTGAGACATGAATTGTGTATGTGTTCCATTCATAGGGTGAATGGGAAAGACAAAATATTTAAGTGCCTTTGAACAGGGTATGGTACTAGTTTGGTTTGAGTGTGTCATGAACTGCAACGCTGGTGGGTTTTTCACACTCTACAGTTTTCTGTGTGTATCAAGAATGGTCCACCACCCAAAGGACATTCAGTCAACTTGACACAACTCTGGGAAGCATTGGAGTCAACATGGGCCAGCATCCATGTGCAACGCTTTCGACACCTTGTAGAGTCCATGCCCTGAATTGAGGCTGTTCTGAGGACTAAAGGGAATTGCAACTCAACATTAGGAAGGTGTTCCTAATGTTTTGTACCCTCAGTGTATTTTTCTTGAAGAGTGTACTTTCAATGACTGTCACTTCTTAAGTCTGAGCTTAGCTATTAGAAATCCCATTATTTTGTTACGATCAAAGGGGTCCTCACAAAGGGAATTCACTGTGAGATCATCATCTAGGCAGGAACACACATTACACAGCAGCGATATGGACAGCAGCAATTAGAGAACCTCCATCACTTTTCAATTCTGTCCCATGCGAGAGAGGAGAGAGAGATAGGGATGATGAGAGAGCTAGCAAAAGAGGGAGAGAGTAGCATACCACCCTGCATCCCACTGCTAGCTTGCTTCTGAAGCTAAGCAGGGTTGGTCCCTGGATGGGAGACCAGATGCTGCTGGAAGTGGTGTTGGAGGGCCAGTATGAGGCATCCTTTCCTCTGGGTAATGATTGGGGACAATGCCCAATGCTGTCTTTCGGATGGGATGTTAAACAGCTGACTCTCTGTGGCCACTAAAGAGCTTGTGGCACTAATTGTAAGAGTAGGGGTGTTTACCCTGGTGTCCTGGCTAAATTCCCCATCTGCCCCACATACCATCATGGACCCCTAATCAACCCCAGCTTCCAAGTGACTCATTCCTCCCCCCTGTAACTATTTCCCAGGTTATTGCTGTAAATGAGAATGTGTTCTCAGTCAACCTACCTGGTTAAATAGAGTGAGAGACAGCACTGTGTATATATATATAATAAGAAATGTTTACTGTTAATTTTGTATTGTTTATTTAACTTTTGTTTATTATCTATTTCAGTTGCTTTGGCAATGTAAACATATGTTTCCAATGCCAATAAAGCCCTTAAATTGAAATTGAGAGTGAGCCAGACCTGGGACCCTGCTGTAATTTAGGTCTGATGATGAGCTGATCACTCCCCAGTCGAACCCCATGGGTCTCCATTATTGCCTCTCTCCCCTTAACGAGTCTCTTTGATTCACTTGACTATTTTGACGTTCAGCTTTATAATAAACACACACACAGAACGCTCAATGGTTATGCCTGGATTGATGTTGTGTGTGTTGAGACATATGATATCCTGTATGCAGATCATGGTAAGCATACAATAACATCAGAGATAATAACACACCTGCCACAGTAGGTTCAGTATGATGTTGGTTACATACTGTAGAAGAGGAGGCTCGTGAGAGGCGCAGCGTTCTAAGGCACTGCATCTCAGTGCTTGAGGCGTCACTACAGACACCCTGGTTTGAATCCAGGCTGTCTCACAACCGGCCGTGATTGGGAGTTCCATAGAGTGGCGCGCAATTGGCCCAGCTTCATCTGGGTTTGGCTAAGGGAAGGCTGTCATTATAAATAAGAATTTGTTATTAACTGACTTGCCTTGTTAAATAAAGTTTAAATTAAAAAATGTAAAATGTTAAGACACACATCAAGCATATTAATATTCTATGGTTAAGGGCTAACCCCACTGTACATCTCACTGATCTATTATTTGCTGACTCCTAAGGTTATTATTAGTGATGATGACTTACAGGGCATTGTGAATGGCTATTATGAGTGTACATGACTCATTTCTGACTTTTCATAGATGTGTTCACACGTATAGCTGACTTCCGATGGTGGGAACCTTTTGTTTTGCTCTACAATAACTATACATTTCTGAATTAAGGATTGGTACAGTGGTCATTGGTGCTATATTTTTGTAAAATGTATTCTCAGAATCCAAACTGAATCATGCTATGTTTGTTCAAGTGAAACAGTGATTCTGTGGGATTTTGTTGCTAGGCCAAAGGTGGATTAGTCTTAAAATCTGTTTTAGAGTTAATTGTACAGAGATTAGTTTTCCTTTGCTCTTACGTATTCAATAGGGGATCTCACACAAAGTAATTGTTGTTTTAGGTACTTCTCATTGCGTGGGACTTGTTATTTCCTTTCGGGCCACGGTCCTAGCCTCTGGTTTAATTCTTCTCTGTGAGAACAATGATGAGTTCCACAGATCAATAAGGTGATTCTCCTCTGAGAGCAGAACCAGCCTTTTATTAACATTCATTGTCCAATTATCCCCAAGACTCATTTCCTCTCTAGTAGATACTACACACTGGGCACAGACTTCAATTCAACATCTATACCACGTTGGTTCAACATAATTTCATTGACATGACGTGAAAACAACATTGATTCAACCAGTGTGTGCCCAGTAGGTAGGGCTACATCCCAAATGGCACCCCATTCCCTATATAGTGCACCACTTTTGACCACGGCCCCATAAGGGGCTATATACTGTAATACCTCCCAAATACTAGCTCTGTTCTGCCAAACCCTTAAGGGTCATCTTCATGAACAGTATCCACACCTAGTATCATTCCTTAGCATTCTCTCAATGATCTACTACACTTGTGATGAATTTGATGAACATTATATATATACTGTATCAGACAGACTCAATCTCAACTCCTTATCTGCGTTGGGATCTGCTGGAATGCGATCTGTCTGTCATTGACGTGTCATTGTTCTGCCATCACTTAATGATACGTATTCATGCTGGCTGGATGAGCAGTTTTATTGGCAGTGGTGTAAAGTACTTAAGCAAAAATACTTTAAAGTACTACTTCAGTAGTTTTTTGGGGCGTCTGTACTTTACTATTTATATTTTTGACTACTTTTACTTTTACTTCACTACATTCCTTAAGAAGATATTGTACTATTTGCTTCATACATTTTCATTGACACCCAAAAGTACTTGTTACATTTTGAATGCTTAGCAGGACAGGAAAATAGTCCAATTCAGACCCGTGTCAAATGAACATCCCTGGTCATCCCTACGCACTCTGATCTGGTGGACTCACTAAAAACACATGCTTCGTTTGTAAATTATGTCTGAATGTTGGAGTGTGCCTGTGGCTTTCCCTAAATTAAAAAAAACTAGAAAATGGTGCTATCTGGTTTGCTTAATATAAGGAATTTGAAAGCATGTATACTTTTACTTTTGATACTTAAGTATATTTTACACCAAATACTTTTACTCAAGTAGAATTATACTGGGTGACTTTTACTTGAGTCATTTTCTAATAGGGTATCTTTATTTTTACTTAAGTATGACCGTTGGGTACTTTTTCCACCACTGATTATTGGACGAGTCTAACAGGTATGTCCATAATTCTGTCAGGCATCTCTGGTCCTGTTCCAGTTTTAAGCAGTCTGAACAGCTCAGCTGTCCCCTGGCTGTGTTATTGCAGACTGAGATAAGATAGTAGCGGCACAAACAGACCAATAGTTCAGCTCTCTCCTCAAGCTAATATGTAAATACTTTAAGAAGAGAAAGAGACATCTCCAATGAGTAATTCACCGTTTGTGATGATGAGGGAGGGAGGGTGGAAGAGAAGGGGGGGAGAGAAAGACAGAGGGAGAGAAAGACAGGGAGAGAGAGATGGTGGAGGGGTAATCTTTTCCGGGATATAATCCTATAATTTATTTTGGTTTATATGGTGCTTATGTTCTTCATGTAAACTATGATCTTGTTTCCTTAATGCCCCAGATAAAGAACCAAGGACAAGGCAGTTGTAATATCTCCTGCGGGAACAAAAAATATGTTATACATTATGCTAACGTATGTTTACATTTTTTTGTACCGGTTTATTTGGGTCACTTTTTCCACTTGGACTCTTATAATTCCAGCCAATGATTTCAGTCAAATCCTTTGTGTAGCTTCACTCAGTTTTCGATAGGGTCACCATGGTTATGATCTATTAGTTAATGGTGTTCTCAGGTGTGCTCCACATGTCAAAGGTGACTTAGCCTATCCAACATGCTGTAAATCTGTGTAGATTATAGATGTGGTGTGCACGGAACAAAGGGTTTAGTAGCAGATGGTTTTGCAGTACGGCAGATGACCGTGTGATATTAATGAGATGAATTAAGGTAGAATAAAGGGCCATGTTAGAGCTCTAATCCAGGAGGGGTGATAATTCAGAATATTCCTCCTGTCCTCAGTACTGTCCCTGTCAGGCCTGTCCTGTGTCCTTCATGCTACAGCGTTTTCTGACTACCTCCTCCCCATACCTACACAGTCAGTCAGTGCCTCCATGCCCCCCCCCCCCCCTCTCTTGCTCTCCCTAATCCCCTCGCTCTCCCTACTACCCTCTCCCTCTCTTGCTCAATCTCTCTCCCCCTCTCTCTAATCCCCTCCCTCTCCCTAACCTCCTCGCTCTTCCTAACCCCCCCTCTCTCTTTCACTTTATCTCGCTCTCCTATCCCTCCTCTCCCGTTCTCCCAGGGGAAGCCAGATTAGTTTGGCTCCTGGTAAAGCTTTAGCTCTCTACCAGGTTGGTATCACTGTCACCGACACTTTATTTCTTTCACTGCAACATTATTTACTTCTCTCTAAGATGTACTCTGTGACAACTCACATAAACAGCACTGACTGACATTCATTCACTAACAGAGATAGAGAAAGATTGAGAAGATAATCATATTCATAGGACGGACAATTTACAGGACTAATATATTTCCTTAATGTAAATATTGTACCCTTGAGGAAACCCACTCCATGGCAGATCAATGCAGCTCTCATCTGATGTTGTGTGTCTCCCTCTAGAGGGAAACTTTGGTATGCACGCCCTAAAATACAATCATGTTTGCTCACTGGTGGTGGTGTGTGTGTGTGTGTGTGTCCAGGTGTGTGTTTCTCCTGTAAAATCGATGTGGTGCCAGTGAAAAATGAGGATGGCTTGCTGATCATTTTCATCCTCAACTTCGAGCTTCCCACTGATCCACATATTCCCAGGTCCCCAACTAGAGAGTTCAACCACAAGTTGCCCATCCCCTGGCTGACCCTAAGTAAGCAAAGCACATCCTCTGTGTGTTAATGAGTAGGGTCCAAAGATTTTCCCGTAAAATCTTAGAGATTAAAGTATTTTAATGACATTGTTATGGTGTAGTATATTCAGAAACTGTGATCGCCCACCATTTCCCTTTGACGTGCAGAACGTCGGAATAGGTTTCGCCTGCCCTCCACCTTGGTCCGCCCCCTCAGCAGGAGTAAACAGTCCCTGGAGAACGACACCGAGCTGGGCCACCAGCGGGACCTCCTTGCTCTGGGTCATGAGTCTGTGGCGCTGAAAAAGCTGCTGTCCCTGCCAGAGCGCCGGCGTCTGGGTGGCACTGGGGTACTACTCCGGGATGAGGACCAGAGAGCCCTGCTGGGAGGTGAGTGGTCCTTTGTGGCTCAGTTGGTAAGAGCATGGTGGGAGCAACACCAGGGTGTGGGTTTGTTTCCCACTATGGTCACATGTACTAAAACGTATCCATTCACTATATAAGTCACTTTGGATGAAAGTGTTTGCTAAATGGACTTCAGCCTTGTGCCCTCCTACACTGCTGGAGAAGTGCAGTTAGTCCCTGACAATGCAGAGGCTGTCATATGTTAATTTGATTTATTTTACCAGGTAAGTTGACTGAGAACACATTCTCATTGACTTATTTAATGCTTAGTTATTTCATATGTGTTTATAGGTGAGTCCATCTTGCCCTCCACAGACACATCCGATGCTCCCCCAGCCCTGTCCCTGGGCTTCTCCCAGTCCTCCCCCAGGCTGCACTGCCTCCGGATGGATGAGGAATGTGGCTCCAACTGCATCGTGACGCCCAGCCACTCCTGTGAGAGCCTCTGCAGCCTGCGGCACGTCTCCTCCGTGGACGACGTCAAGATCCGGAGGGGACGGGCCAGCTGGCACGGGAAGCCCAGCAGCACAGGTAGAGGAGGAGACAGAGACGAGAACAGGGGATAGGGTTCATGGGCAGAGGACAGAGATAAGGATGGGGGCGGGGGCACGGACAGGTGAAGGGACAGGACAGGTTGAGGACATGTATGGGACACATAAAAAAGGCGGGGCTGTCAGGAGCTGTATGGAGACATTTGAGGATGAAAGAGGAGCTCATAAATCATGTAATTGATGAATCCTTGTCTTACGTTAATGTTCCATCTGTTCAACATCACTATGTATTGTATCATGCACAAATCGCCTTTAACCCTATGTTACTGGCAATGAAATAAACAGGGAGTAAGCCTAGACTTCTAACACTATCATCAATATATATTCCTTCTCAGGCGGAATGACCTGTATGAAGTCCAGCCTGCGTAATGTTACATCTGACACCACGTCTGACCCGAACCTTATCCGCTTCCGGACCTTTAGTCACGTGACACAGGTCAACCCACTTGAATACAGGCCCGACCCCCTGGTGGCCGTCCCGTCCACAGAGATGGACATAATTGCCCCGTGTAAACTGATGGACCGCACACACGGGGTTACTGAGAAATTCACTCAGGTGAGTCGCTGCTCTTCTCCTATCAGTGGATGTATATGGATAGGATTACACTATTTCATGACAAACTGCAGTATCTAGAGCAGGAGTCTCAAACTCTGTTCCTGGAGAGTTACCGTCCTGTAGGTTTTCGCCCAAACCCCAGTTGTAACTAACCTGGTGTTATCAACCAGCTAATTATTAAAATCAGGTGTGGTAGATTAGGGTTGGAGTGAAAACCTACAGGACGGTAGCTGCTCTCCAGGAACAGGGTTGGAGAGCCCTGATCTAGAGGCTTTCACAGACACCTTGTCCCTTCTGTAGTCTGCCATTGCAGTGTCTTTCCTGAGAGTGGCAGCACTATCCAGAGAGTGTTGCTCTAAATTCAGTCGCTGCTGGTAAACTTCGAATCAAATCAAATGTGATTGGTTGCATACACATATTTAAAGGGAAAGGGAGATACCTAGTTTGTTGTACAACTGAATGCCTTCAACTGATTAGCAGATGTTATTGAGGGTGTAGCGAAATGCTTGTGTTCCTAGCTCCAACAGTGCAGTAATATCTAACAATACACACAAATCTAAAAAAGTTAAAGAATCGAATGAAGAAATATAGAAAAATTAGGACGAGCAATGTCGGAGTCCGGAGTAAAAATATAAATATATATATATTTGATGGAATGTATAGACAATATGATAGAATATGTAGTATATCTGAAGAATAGCATCTGTACAGCAAAGTTAAATACAATAGGCCTTGACTAGAATACAGTATTTACATATGAAGTGGGTATAACAGTATGTGAACATTATTAAAGTGACCAGAGTTCATTGATTATGTACATAGGGTAGCAGCCTCTAAGGTGCATGGTAGAGTAACCGGGTGGTAGCCCGGCTAGTGACTAAAGTTCAGGGCAGGGTACTGGGCGGAGGGTAGCTAGTGGTGACCAATGTTCCATAAAAAAATAATCGACACTGATCAAATTTCAGATCTGCTGAGCTCAAACTGGAACCTTGTGAAAGTTCTGTGAACACTGAGGCTGTACCTGCTTTAAGTTACAGTTATAACAGTGGCCAAGTAGGCTACTGTGGCTATTTGATCATAATGTAGGACTACCAGAGTGGACTACCATCAAAAACAATGGAGAAAATGCATCCCATAACATTTTAACATGGAAATAGCTGTTCTATCATTCAGCCTACAGTAGCAGTTCAATGTAGTTCAACGTAAGCC
Organism: Oncorhynchus nerka; assembly: GCF_034236695.1. Taxonomy (NCBI): domain Eukaryota; kingdom Metazoa; phylum Chordata; class Actinopteri; order Salmoniformes; family Salmonidae; genus Oncorhynchus; species Oncorhynchus nerka. The sequence continues at coordinate 69,563,802 of NC_088415.1, read as the reverse complement.
TACGCTCCATGAGACTTTTGAAAGAAAACATGCAGGGCTTGACATTAGCCTGTTTATCCACTTGTCCTTCAGACATGGAGGTGACTGAACTTGTTGTTGTGTTGTTTGATGCAAGAAACCACTTTACAAAATAAAATGCATTATTATTCCCATACCATTATTACAGAGAATCAGACAAATTATCCTACCCTCTGTCTATTGGCTACAGAATTTATTCAAGCCTATCTCAAAATAGAACACTGCACCTTTAAGACAAAAAAAAAGCTCTTTATATGACTTGCTTTTCAAATAGATCTAGAAATGTACACGTTTTGTGCTCTTGCAGGAAGCAATCACTCCCCTATTGCTGACTACACATTATCGATAACTGGTCTAATAAGTCACTAACTAACAAAAGATATGAACAAAGTGTGCACAAGTGGCTACATGCAGCTCTTGCTTTGATCTCAAAACAAGCTCATCGACTCACGTCCACAGCTGTAAACCTTTCAGTTCAAAGTAAATAGCACATATCCATATATGGCAATGGTCTATTTTCGTATGGGCCTACTGGTTATGCAGCACCAGTCTGTGTAGAGTACCGGCTGAGTCGTGCACAACAGAATCCTACTCTGATGCGTTGTGCCTACAACACAATCTCTTCTGTAATTCGTTTTGTTTCAGGAATGTTGCATCGAAAGTGACTAATATTGCATTGATTCGATCACATTTGCTACAGTAAAGGGAAATGTTGATAGTCTTAACTAAAAGGGAAAACTCTAGTAAATTGAGTGAAGTTCAATATGCTGCTTCTCTCCATAGGCTGATATTTATTCTGCGCTCTACGGGGCAGTCTCGGGGCTACTGCACGCCCGTGCGCAGTTTAAAGGAAACATTGGTGGTGACTATGAAATATCCTGATGGCCTTGAGTTAAAATCTGTTTTCAGCATTCCTGTCCAAGCTTTGATGCACCTATATTGACCTCACCTTCTGGATGGTATAGCAGGGTGATCCGGCCATGGCTCGGGTGGCTGAGGTCCTTCATGATCTTCTTGGCCTTCCTGTGGCACCAGGTACTGTAGATGTCCTGTGGGGCAGACAGCGATGCGTTGTGCAGACTGAACCACCCTCTGGAGAACCCTGTGATTGTGGACGGTGCAGTTGCCGTACCAGGTGGTAATACTCGACAGTATCAGCTATCACACCATGTAAAGGAACAGCCTCTTAATTAAAAAATCATCATAATCAAAATGAAACTTACTAGATTTATGTCAACACCATCAGGCACCATAAAGGCATTTCATTTTTACAATTATTACCCAACAAGTGGTCAAAGGCCTTGATTGTTTAATTGTAACATTAGAATATTCAAATATGTAATACAAATCTCCAAACTTCTTTTTGTTTTGTTTTTAAATCACTATTAAATGAATCAGGGCAAATTTATTTTCCATGTTTTTCTAGATTTAGAACATAAAACATTTATAAAGCAAACATTATCCCTAGCACAGCAAATACAGTGCATTCGAAAAGTATTCAGACCCTTTGACTTTTTCCACATTTTGTTACATTACAGCCTTATTCTAAAAGGGATTCAATTGTTTTTCACCCTCATCAATCTGCACACAACACCCCATAATGACAAAGCAAAAACGGGGTTTTCTAAATTTTTGCAAATGTTTTAAAAATAAATAATGGAAAAAGAAAAGAAAAAAAAGAGTCAGTCCGAGAATTGAACCCTGTGATACCCCCATAGAGACTGCCAGAGGTCCGGACAACAGGCCCTCCGATTTGACACACTGAACTCTGTCTGCGAAATAATTGATGAACCAGGCGAGGCAGTCATTAGAAAAACCAAGGCTGTTAAGTCTGCCGATAAGAATATGGTGATTGACAGAGTCGAAAGCCTTGGCCAGGTCGATGAAGACGGCTGCACAGTACTGTCTTTTATCGATGGTGGTTATGATATCATTTAGTAACTTGAGCGTGGCTGAGGTGACCAGCTCGGAAACCGGATTGCACAGCGGAGAAGGTACGGTGGGATTCGAAATGGTCAGTGATCTGTTTGTTAACTTGGCTTTCGAAGACTAGAAGGGCAGGGCAGGATGGATACACAGTAGGTCTATAACAGTTTGGGTCTAGAGTGTCACCCCCTTTGAAGAGGGGGATGACCACGACAGCTTTTCAATCTTTAGGGATCTCGGACGATACGAAAGAGAGGTTTTATAAGACTGGTAATAGGGGTTGCAACAATGGCGGCGGATAATTTTAGAAAGAGAGGGTCCAGATTGTCTAGCCCAGCTGATTTGTACGGGTCTAGGTTTTGCAGCTCTTTCAGAACATCTGCTATCTGGATTTGGGTGAAGGAGAAACTGGGGAGGCTTGGGCAAGTAGCTGTGGGGGGTGCAGAGCTGTTGGTCGGGGTTGGGGTAGCCAGGAGGAAAGTATGGCCAGCCGTAGAGAAATGCTTATTGAAATTCTCGATTATCATGGATTTATCGGTGGTGACAGTGTTTCCTAGCCTCAGTGCAGTGGGCAGCTGGGAGGAGGTGCTCTTATTCTCCATTACAGTGTCCCAAAACTTTTGGAGTTAGAGGATGCAAATTTTTCTTTGAAAAAGCTAGCCTTTGCTTTCCTAACAAAGCTAGCCTTTGCTTTCCTAATTTTTCTTTGAAAAAGCTAGCCTTTGCTTTCCTAACTGACTGCGTGTATTAGTTCCTGACTTCCATGAAAAGTTGCATATCACGGGGACTATTCGATGCTAGTGCAGTCTGCATATCTGGGGGGCCCGACCTCGAGGGGGCTGTGGGGTTGTGTGCTACACCAGTGACTTCTATGCCTGTGCAGTCCTAAAAATGAAGTTTTCAGCACCACTTCACTCACAGTGCACACATCACCCCAGGCACTGCATATATGGGATATATAGGACTCTACATAATTATTTGTTTGAATATAAACCAGCTATGAAACAAAACAGGAGAAATACTTTGAAAATAGTTACGGCAGCATTTCTTTGTTGTTGCTTTAAAATCAGAACTCGCACATGTGCTCAAACTTGAGCTTTTGAGTTTGTACACATCTATTTTTAGGCGCAAATGTGAGTAAAATGGTTGTACTGTAGAGCCCTGAGACGTTAACCGGGATATGAGCTATTTTCCGGAATACTGTGTACATGTAAACGTGGTCAGTGTAGCAGCCCAGTAACACACTGCAGCAGTCTATTAGTCCACCACGCCCCCTGGGAGGAGTTTTAAAAAATCTGCCCAGGGGAGAACAACTGCCCCTCTCATTGAAAGCACAGAAGTTCAAGGTCGACCGTGGTACTGAAGGCATTGTTAGCCGAAAACAGGATCCCCATTATAGTGAATTGAAAAATTGCAATCTTCATGGTCAATCTGCATGTAAAAAAAAAAATGTAGAAGACAACCATGGTACCAATAACTGCTTCTAATACACCAAATGTATGTCCTTGAACCAATTATTTTTTTAAGCGCACACAGAAGAAGTTATCAGGATAATTTAGTTGCTAATGGTACCCCAGTCGGCCTTCAACTTGATTTACTCAATGAGAGAGGACAGCACTGGGCTAGCCTGCGACGTCACATCCTTGAGGAGCTCAAATTGCGCATGTTATGTCTCCATGAAATGCCATCTTAACTGACTTAATTTGATTTCAATGCCCACATGAAAAAATACTACAGTTACTATACAATACTACAGTACTTACTATAGAATTCTATAGTAAAATGTAGAATACTATACTAAACACTGTAGTATACCTCAATCATGTGTACTGTAGTACTTATTATAGAATGTTGTAGTATACTGTAGAATACTATAGTAAATACTACAGACCACAAAAACACTACTGTAAATACTGCAGTAATGTATGCAAAAACACTACAGTCCGCAAAAACACTACAGTAATTACTATAGTATATACTGCCGTATTCAATGTACCTATACCCTGCCCATTCCCCTCCCTGATATCCCAATTTATGCCGGCCATAAGTGAGACACCTACATGCCAAGTATAGACCATATACAGTACAATGTCTTCAGAAAGTATTCATACCCCTTGACTTATTCCACATTTTGTTGTGTTACACCTTGAAAGGAATTTTCCTAAATATATTGAAAATAAGTATTCACACCCGAGTCAATAGATTGTAGAAGCACCTTTGGCAGCGATTAAAGCTACGGGTTTTTCTGGGTAAGAGCTTTCCACACCTGGATTTTGCGACATTTACCCATAATTATTTTCAAAATTCTTTAAGCTCTGTCAAATTGGTTGTTGATTATTGCTAGACGACCATTTTCAGGTCTTGCCATAGATTTTCCAGCAGACAACTGTAACTCGGCCACTCAGGAACATTCACTGTCTTCTTGGTAAGCAACTCGTGTAGATATGGCTTTGTGTTTTAGGTTATTGCCCTGCTGAAAGGTGAATTCCTCTCCCAGTGTATGGTGGAAAGCAGACTAAACCAGGTCTTCCTCTAGGATTTTGCCTGTGGTTAGCTCCATTCTAGGGGGGGGTTCTATCCTGAAAAACTTCCCAGTCCTTAATTATTACTAACATACATATAACATGACGCAGCCACCACTATGCTTGAAAATATGGAGGATGGTACTCAGTAATATGTTGTACTGGATTTGCCCCAAACATAACACTCTTTATTCAGGACAATAATGTGATTTTTTTGCCACATGTTTTGCAGTATTACTTTAGTGTCTTGTTGCAAGCAGGATGCATGTTTTGGAATATTTTTGATTCTGGACAGGCTCTTCTTTTCACTCTGTCAATAAACTGTTTTAAAGTCACTATTTACTTCATGGTAAAATCCCTAAGCGGTTGGATTCCTTACTCTCCAGCAACTGAGTTAGGAAGGATGCCTGTATCCTTGCAGTGACTGGGTGCATTGATACACCATCCAAAGTGTAATTAATGACTTTACAATGCTCAAAGCACCTTTAGTCAAACTGCTTTCTCTGTGAGAGCTTCCCATGTCTGGAACACACTGCCATCAGACACACATAACTGCACCACCTATCACACCTTCACAAAAAAACATAAAGACCTAGTGGTGTATTGCCCTTTTCCATGTTATCTGTTGTCTGTAGCTTGTGAGGTGTGTAAACACTGTTTATGTATTGTTTTCTTGCTTTTTGTGCTATTGCTCTTTCTGCATGCTACGTGTTGCTTGTGCTATGTTTCTCTGCATGTGCTCACTGCTCATTGTTTGTCTGTATTGATATTGTAATAGTTTTTAATAACCTGCCAAGGGACTGCAGTTGTATGTGCACAGCCCCTGTAAAAAATTAAAATAAACTCAAAAGGGATATTCAATGCCTGTTTTTCTTTGTATCTACCAATAGAATCCCTTCTTTGCGAGGCATTGGAAAACCTCCCTGGTCTTTGTGGTTGAATCTGTGTTTGAAATTCTCTGCTTGACTGAGGGAACTTACAGATAATTGTATTTGTGGCGTACAGAGATAAGGCAGCCATTCAAAAATCCTGTTAAACACTTTTATTGCACACAGAGTGAAGGCAATTTATTGTGTTCCCTACAGGTTATAAAAAATAGCAGAAGCTCTGAACTGTTCGTTCAGACCTTAGTCCTACCTACCTACAGGTTATAGAAAATGTGCACTTTAAGTAATTTGTCGAGTAGTTTTCCTCAAGGACAAAGCCTTCACTGCTATGTCAAAGATAACAAAACACTATAGTATATATTACAGTAATGTCAGTAAAAACACTACAATAAATACTACAGTTTCGCAAAAACACTAAGTAATTACTATAGTATATACTACCATATATACCCAAAGGTATGCGTGTTCAAATCTCTTCACGGACAACTTTAGCATTTCAGCTAATTAGCAACTTTGCAGCTACTTACTACTTTTACCTACCTTTCAACTACTTAGCAGGTTAGCTAACCCTTCCCATAACCCTAACCTTAACCATTTTAGCTAACCCTTCCTCTAACACTAACTCTAACCTTGACCTTTTAACCTAACTCCTAACCTTAACCCTAACCCCTAGCCTAGCTAATGTTAGCCAGCTAGCTAATGTTAGCGTTAGCCACCTAGCTAACATTAGCAACAACAAATTGGAATTTGTAACTTAAAACCTCTTGGAACTCCCTCTCCCGGATTCGGGAGAATTGTCATCAACTGACACGAATTAGCATAACGCAACGGACAAAAAATATTACTAGAAAATATTCATATTCATGAAATCACAAGTGAAATATATTGAAACACAGCTTAGCCTTTTGTTAATCACCCTGTCATCTCAGATTTTGAAATGATGCTTTACAGCCAAAGCAAGACAAGCATTTCTGTAAGTTTATCGATAGCCTAGCATAGCATTATGCCTAGCTAGCAGCAGGCAATCTGGTCATGAAAATCAGAAAGCAATCAAATTAAATCGTTTACCTTTGATGAGCTTCGGATGTTTTCACTCACGAGACTCCCAGTTAGACAGCAAATGTTCATTTTGTCCCATAAAGAATTTTTTTTTTATAGCCGAAACACCTCCGTTGTACTTCACGTTTGGTTGAGAAATCCACCGGAAACTGCGGTCACGACAACACCGAAAAATATTCCAAATTAGATCCATAATATCGACAGAAACATGGCATATGTTTTTTTATTATCAATCCTCAAGGTTTTTTTCAAATATCTATTAATATAATAATATAACAACCGGAACAGGTGGCTTCTTAGTAGGAAAGAGAGAAACAATGGCCGCATTTGTCTTTTACGCACAAAACACTCTGAGAGCCTCCAGCTGACCACTGACGCAATGTTGTCGTTCAGGCTCATTTTTCAAAATAAAAGCCTGAAACTATGTATTGGGAGACTAGACACATTAGGGAAGCCATAGAAAAAGGAATCTGGTTGATATCTCATTCACTGCTCAATAGGGACGCATAGGAACGCAGAGCTTTCTAAATAAGAGTCCCTTCCTGATTGGATTTTTCTCAGGCTTTCGCCTGCAATATCAGTTCTGTTGTACTCACAGACAATATTTTTACAGTTTTGGAAACTTTAGAGTGTTTTCTATCCTAAGCTGTCAATTATATGCATATTCTAGCATCTTGTCCTGACAAAATAGCCCGTTTACTTTGGAACGTTATTTTTCCAAAACTGAAAATAGTGCCCCCTAGTTTCATACATTTAGCAAATTCGTAAAACATTTTGTACGAATTGCAATTCGTGACATATTTTATGAATTGCAATTCATAACATATCATACAAATTGTAATTCGTAACATATGTTACAAATTACAATTGGTATGATATCATATGAAATGGATGATGGACATCCACAAATGAATACATACCATACGAAACATAACATATCATACCAAATGGGGTGTCTCAGATTTATATACAGAATAATACAAAATGCTCTGAGACCAGATTGCTAGGAACGCTCCACTCACTGCTTTCAGCCTACAGTCTGCAACACATAGCAATACAAGTCTCCAACAACTAATGATCATACAGAGTAGAGGAAGATGAGGGTGTAGTGCACTGCACAGTTTGTGCATTATGCGTAAACCGTTGTTTATTACTGTACTGTTTTAAACCTGTGCACGTGACAAATAAACTTTGAAACTTCAAACAACTGGTTATTTGTGAGGACAATAAAGATAATGCGTGAGCATTGGGACGAACAAGGATTGACGACAGGTCCTGTTAGTAGGTCAGGAGAGGTGTACTGTACAGGCAGATTTTATAAATGAATGTCATGTTTCGCCTCTGGCTGCTCTGACACCTGCCCCCTAACCCCCTATCTCTACTGTATAGCAGAGCGGCTGACGTATACTCAAAAGACCCCCCCCAGTGCAATCGGACATTACTGTATGTGGTTGCATACCCTCTCGAAGCCTTATAGCCTTTTCTGCCTTCCTCTACTCTGCTGATGGAAGCTCATTCATTTTGCTATCAAACAGATGAAGGGACATGGAAATGGCTCCTGTATAGAAGCCTGGGTTTCTCATGACAACCCATGTAGGAAGTTATTGTCCCTTTTCAAAAGGCCGACACATGGCACTGTGTTTGACTCACTGGAGTGCTGGAACAGGAACTTCCTTCTGTACTCACGTGGCAGTAGGTACTTTAATAAGTCTTATGAAGGATAAACACTGCACAAGGTTGTTTTGTCATTTTGTAGTAACTTTGGAGATAAGAGATGTTAAACAGAGGATCCCAATGGACAGCCTCTCCTGCTTCTTACTTACATCTCCCCCTCACCTGACTCAAGTTGTCCCACTTTACAGCAATGAAGAAAACACAAACATGGAACCTGCAATACTCATAATGACTGATGTTGTTCGTTGTATTTTTTACTCTGTCGTTTTCCGTGGGGCTGGGGATACAATGTATGTAGAAAGGACAGAAATATATTGTATTAGATTCTTCTGTTGGTCTTCACACAGCAAAATTAAGGGTGTACATTAACACTTTTGAAAGTATTTAAGATTTAACACTGTTGCAGTGTTCCGCATTTAACTCTGAAAGTTTAAAATGCAAACTATTTTCAGTGAACATATGAGTCACACTGAACTTGTGTTAAAATAACACTTTTGAAAGTTTTAAAGATTGAACTATTTTGCTGTGTTCTCCATTCAACTCTTAACGTGTTCAAATTAACTTGATTGTGGTGTTTGTATAGCTCTACTGTAGAGTATTACCCAACACCTAAAGTGTAAAACATAACACTTGATTTAGATCAACTGGACTCACTTTTCTTGGTGCCGATGCTGTTACAGTTTCTCAGCGGAAGATATTAACACCTGTAGTGTTACAGTAAATCATTTTGGGGTGTTCTTTTAACACTGTATGGTGTAAAGCCTAATTTGCATATTTCCCAGGGTGCCTTTTCTTTGAGTTAATCGTAGTTAAACACCCATGACTGTATTTGTTTGTGACATGGTTATTCAATTCTTTCATTTTAAAGGCCTGTGGCTTTCACTAAGTGAGTACTTTACAGGCCACATCACACCGCAAATAGGCCCGTGTTGATTTTTCAGTGTAACATTTCTAGTTTTGATTCAGGAAAGGGGGATACCTAGTCAGTTGTACAACTGAATGCCTTCAACTGAAATGTGTCTTCCACATTTAATCCAACCCCTTTGAATCAGAGAGGTGCGGGTGGCTGCCTTATTCGACATCCACGTCTTCGGCGCCCGGGGAACAGTGGGTTAACTGCCTTGCTCAGGGGCAGAACAACAGAGTTTTACCCTGTCAGATCGGGGATTTGATCCAGCAACCTTTCAGTTACTGGCCCAATGCTCTAACCACTAGATTACCAGTTAAATTCACTCTGTAAGAGTGTATAAGAACCCCCAGTGTTGGTGTTAATAATCAGAGTTATTGTTTTACACTGTGGAGAGTAAAACAGTCCCATCAAAACCACGGCCATCATTATCATATTTCCCAGCATGCTTTACTGCAGGTTGATTTTTAGGATTGTTTTTAATATCTGTGTTTTTGCATGTACATTGTTTGAGTGAATAATCTTATGCTACACAAAGATACATAACATACATTTTTCTTAACTAATCCAATCAGTATGTTAGCTTTATTGCACCTGCTACAAAAAATGGTTGTTCCAGTTTGAATGGTTTAGGTAGTCTTCTTATCAACTTTCCTAACCCTGATAGTCATTCTGAATGCAGGCTGTGGGTGATTAAAAATTCCAACTGCTGAATATCCTAACTCTGGCTGGATTCCAATAGGAATTACACTTTGCAAAACAACATAATGTGACTTGCAGGCGTGCACAGTACTCCATTCAGAGTTACTGTGAGTCACCTATCTGTCTGGTGTTCACGGATTGTTCTGCCAACTTCAGTAAGTCTTAAGTACACAACTCCTCTACGGTTGAAGAAACTTATAAAAGGACTTAGCAAACTAAAATGGAAACCTCCAGGTTTTCAGAGATGTTGAGCAGGGCTTTAGCAGGACAGTAGTTCACATTTACCTCACGCTCATTAATCATATGTTTTACTGTACTATATAAAAGACACAAGCACAGTGTTGGCTGGAGTAGAATACACTTAGTCTCAAAATATAGTACATCTATTATAGGCAGTTAAACACGGCCAGTAAAACTATGCCGGTGACACTGTTGCATAGACTCAAAAACACAGGGAATCCCTCCCTATTGCCTCATAGTTTCACTTACTATAACAGTGCTTCCATTACACCGACAGTGAGATAGATCTAGCTTACCTATGCAGGCGGTACTCAATGAATTGTTAGCATAATTTGCTAACCAAGCCCTCCTCTCCCATATATATTCAGTGGAGCTTATTATCCCAGTGAGGCAGAACAGAACAGCGTGGCTGGAGTTACAAGTCAGTGAGACAGTCCAGTGTCATACAGATAAGTAATACTGTACTGCAGGAAGGGCCGGAGCAGACAAATCAATCTGTGTGCTGAAGGCTTGTTTACTACTACAAAGCTTAAATAGGTTTAGGGACATCTGGTGTATGCATGCATAGTATTTATTTACAACCTTTACAGTGCACAGCGATTCTCTGGTGTGTTACTGCGGATGGGGATAGATTTACTGGTTAAGAGACACTATAACGATGCAAATATTAGCTTTGCTTGATGAAAACTCAATGCAATAATCAAAATAATATCAAAAAAAGCCTTGTGACTTTTGCTGATTGGCTTGTTTGTGTGTGGGAGGTGTTTTGGGGTACTATGTCATGTACAGTAACAGACAACCTTGCCTTCTCTTCCAGTGCCCCCCAAGGATGTAATATTTTACTTAGGGCAAATGGTCAGATGTATATGAATGCAGGTAGTGGATGGAGGGTACACATACGGTACATATGACATGTAGTTGATTCTCCTTTGGAGCATTTTGATAACATCATCGGTTTCCTGGGACGGGTCATTGAATGACTTTATACTATCAACAAATAATACATAGCATAGGTAGTACTGTACCAAACAACAACACCTCAGTTTATTTACATGACATACATTCTCTTTTAATGCCACCTCAGTACTGTAGGTGTATTCTGAGAAAATCCCATTTTGAATGTGATGTACAGTACAGTATCCTACACCATCGTATGTTCTGTCCCTGACATGTGTGCAGTGTTGACAGGAAGATTGAGTCACAGACAATAATGATGTTGTTGTTGTTATGGAAAATTCATCTGAAGTGATTGCCTCTGCTATTCTGGGGTTTAATTAAAAGCTACAAATGGAAGCTCAATGCTTCACTGTCCTGGACTAAGGCCAAAAAGGTAATATACATAATGTACATAAAGACCTTTAATATAAAGTAGCATGTCATTATGCCACTTCCGCATAAGCCAGATAAAAATTAAACACTTTTATTGAGATGACCTTTAAACAGGCAGAAAACCACTGAATAGAATACCTCACATGCCTATTGGAAACAGCTGCCACTGTTATGACACCCTCTGTGATGCTGCCTAGCCGTAGCTTGGTCTGTCCCTGGAGCCTTGGCTTTCTCTGAACAATAGGGAAGCTGTAACATGTATTTACTATAATGTCATACATGCATGGCTTAAATATATTGTATGTATCTATATATACACACAGGAATGTATGTGAAGTCTATCTGATTGAGGAAATCCTTGCAGAGAATCACAACGGCAACATAGATTCAGAAGTCATCATAAAAGTAACTATTTGGCCACCACCACCACCACTCACTCTTGTCATGTGGACTGTTGTTCCCTTAGCTACAAGCCCGAGCACAAGATAAGAGATAGATAATGGCCCTTCTGGGAAAACTTCTTGTGCCTGTGAAGTTATAGAACAATGGGTAACCTTCACACACAGTATGCCCACTGAGTTGGAGGGACTGAGTGTGTGTTTCAGTGACATTGTTAACTCTGCAGATATAGCTGATGCAGAAAACCCATAGAACCTGAGATGAGATTGTAGATGGTTGTAACTCCAGGGTGTCCCTGATAAAGCATATCCTAGAGGAGAATTGCCATCAAGGAGAGGAATATACCCTGCTGAGATGCAAGTGAACTGTTATTTCTGTGCACTGAGCCATTGCATAGCAGCTGGATGCCTATTGCTGTTGAAAAAAGAATTGGAGGGAAATGTGTCATTCTTTCCATTGCAATAACTTGTGTTCTTTTTATGGACTGTGTCAAACATGCAGACTCTCACATACTTATGGGAAACTCCTTTGTTTTTACAAGCCCTATCAAGCATCAAATGACACATCAGTATAAGCCCTATACTCACCACCCACATACACAAAATCAGAATGTGTAGACAGTTATATCATCCATGCGACGACCCATAGGCTTTACAAACAAACCCTGCTTGAGGGAAAACACCCACCCAGACAGCCCACATAGCTAACGGCTTTCTTTTTTTATGGAAAATATCTCCCCACACACATTTTATTTCTAAACCCAGGTCAATTTGATCATGTTAGATTATGTATCTACGCGAGTGAGTCACTCAGGTAATAGTTAGTTTTAGCAAGCAGAAGCAGAATTCAGAGTATTGTGTACTGCAGACTCACTGCTGAACATCTGATATTTTACTGTAACACATTTAGCATGTAGGAGGATACAGCTTATCTTATCTCACAGTATTCTTTGTCTCTGTGAAAGTAAAGTTCTGATCTGGCAAAAAGTTCAGCTATGTGTCTCTTGTGGGCTTTTATTGTGATACATAGACAATAGTTGGTTTAATCATGAGCATTTTGTTGTATATTTTGTTTCATTTCAATTTCCTGACAGTACTACTCATTTTTGGTAACTCAGCACAATAGTTGACCACTAGTTCAAATGTCCAATACTTATGAGTAAAAGTTGGGTAATTGTTTTAAGACCGAGTCAATTTAGAGCTTACACCACTGTTGAAATACTGGCATAGTAGTTTAAACCATTCTCTCAAAAGCTTTGCCTTTGAATGGGAGGCTCAGCCCAAACCTTTCCATGTGTTTCATACCATTCCATTTACTCCATTCCAGCCATTATTATGAGCCGTCCAGCTCAGCTGCCTCTTGTGGCAGTGTCTAGTGAAAGTCTACCCACCCCTCTTCAGATTTTGCTGCCTTCAAATTTTATTTCAACATTTATTAAATTATATTTTTTTCTTACTGATGTACACAACCTAATCCACATTATCAGAGCGAAAGAAAAGTTATAGAACATTTTCCAAATGAATTAATTGATTTGTGTATGCATTCACACCCCAGAGTAAAAACTTGGTGGAAGCACCATAGGCAGCCATTACAGCTGGGTATAATTTTGAATGAGATTCTACCAACTTGGCCAACTCTTAGGGCAACATATATCCATTGTTTTTGTCAAAATTGCTCGAGCTCAGCAAATTTGGTTGGGAGTCACTGATGGAAAGCCAAATTCAAACCTTGTCTCTTGATTTTCATTTAGGATTGAGACTGGGCCATTCAGGAACACTCAACACCTATTGGAAAACCATTCTGGTGTGTCTTTGGCATTAACATTTGTGTAATTGCACAGCTTGAAAATAAAACTCTATCCCAGGGTTAGGTATTCAGAAGACAGAGGAAACCCTGCTTCAAACTTTTAATGGGGTTTGGTAATTTCATGTTGATTTTCATCATGACAAACTCCCCAGTCCCTGCCGGTAACATGATGCTGCCACCACAATACTTGAAAAATAAAGAGGGTTTCACTCCCCTGGGCAAGGTCATAAATAACAAAGCTCCCAGCCACACTATCTGGAAGACAGTAGAGGCTGGATTGATGGGTGGTGAGGCTGATGCAAGGTGAGCTCCTGGTTTATGGAAGGTCACACATGGTATGGGAATGTAATGAAGCATGGGCTCACCTTACACACCCACTGGATCTTCTTTCACTTTATCAACTGGATTGATTGTTTAATCCCAGCACTATACTTTCCAGCTGAGATTAATCTTAAATAAATGTCCCATAGACTGATTGCCATCTCAATACTTTGGCAAGCTGCTGTTTTTAACACAAGTGAGTCAGAAAATCTATGCGAATTGGAGAGAAAAGATGCTGCAAAGTGATGTTGATTGATTATCTATTTGTTGATTATATATATATATATATATATATATATATATATATATATTCCTATTCATGGAATACCAGCTGTCTGGAGTGTTTACAGACATATTTAATCTCTCCCTATCCCAGTCTCTCAGCCCAAGGAGGAAGACTTAAGGCGTCAGCATTCTTCAGTTTGGCTGGCGCCTCACCAAACTCGGCTAGCCGAACGGACCTTCGCCAGAAAAAGTGACAATATTACTGTTTGTCCATTTTGAGACACAGTAGCCAGTATACACTTCCTCAAAATACTCTGAATTAATCTATGATAACTAAAGAAATCTGTCATTCATTTTGACATTTTTGCCAAAGAGATCTTCGCCGCACAATATTACATCCAAGATGTTTGGTGCAGTATTTTTCAAGGAAAAAATGTGCATGAAAACAAGTCATCTCTCATTGAATGACAACAAAGACTTGATTGAAGAATCTCGACTGTTGACCAATCACCGACGGGGTGTAGACTTCGGCTCCGAACTTCGGCCTGCCTCCAGATTTTTTTAGCTTGCCCGAACAGCCCAAAAAAACATCCCAAAGTCCAAAACTTCACAAAATGTCATCATAACATATGCACGAACTCTACCAAACTGTTTCGGCTGGGAAGCATGCGGATGCCTTTAGTGGTATGTAAAGGAAAGGTTCGGTTTTGTCAGCATCAATAAAAGATTAGATTGGTAGAGTAACTATGTGTGCCCAAGGTCATGCCTAAGTTAGCCAAGATGTTGCAAATAATATTGGTTTAGATACTGTTGAGAAGGTGAACAAATCTCCAGTCTACAGTCTCTGGTGTCTCTGAGGCAAAAATATATTATATTATTTAACATACAACATCCTATGCAAATCAGCTTAGACTGTTAACCACATGTTAGCAGCTGGAGGGTTAATGGGCCAGTGCAGTGAAAAGCTAGCTACTAGGTATCAGAGGCAGAAGTATCACCGCTGTGGTTCAACCACAAGGCGATGCAAAATATCTTATATTTTAAAACCCTAACACTGTTTACATTAATTTATTTTAAGCGCATTAACAAATGAAATGCAATATGTAGCTGGTGTGACTAAGGGGGAGAGGGAGGGAAAGAAGGAGAGACGGGGGGGGGGGGGGGAGAAGGTTTATGGAAGTCTGTTGGTGTTTATTTGGGGAAAGGGGAAATCAATCAAGTCCTGCAGCTGGCCTGGTGATGGACTGAAGAGGTGGAAATTAGGAGAGGGGAGGAGGAGGAGGAGACAGAGCCAGCTGCAATTACAGCTGATCCTGAGTGGTACAGCGCTTTTACAGAGGCGAGAAAAATAGGAGGGGAAAGAGAGAGAGGGAGAGGGAGAGAAAAAGACAAGAGGTTGGGGAGAGAGATGGAGGGAAGGGTGAGTGGCACCTCTCAGATACAGCGAAGCAACTAAAAAGTAGAGCGAAGACTCTACTCCGAGAGTGAGAGAGAAAGGGAGAGCAAGGGAGAGCGAGGGAGAGAAAGAAAGAGGGAGAGCTCTCGGTCTCTGGACATGACATAATTGATACTCATACTGCACAAGGGAGAATAGGAGGCGGTAGAGTGAAAAGAGAATGGGAGAAGACCATGAAGATGATGAAGTGACAACAATTCTCATTAGGTGGAACAGCACCGGAGCACCTCTTCTCCTGGGGACGTGTCAGATCATTAAGACAAGGAACATTAGCAGGAGAAAAAAGGGGACTTTGGTTCAAGACCTAAAGTGAAGTTGATGACAGGACAAATAACACAGATGGACCATTCACTTTGTTTATCTCTCTTTGGACTCAGATTGACGGAACCCTAAACAGCCCTGTGTAGATTCACAGCACAGAGAAGCACATAGCCTGTGAGTGTGAGCTCACCCAGAGGAGGGAACGGGGTTGTGAGATTGGGGAGATGAGTCTGGGAGGATAACAAGCAGCTGTGTGGAGGAAAGAGCGGGCAGAGGAGGGCAGATCCACCATGTCCCTCAGTGGAAGGGGCAGTATATCCCAGGATGGGGGGCCAGTGGCCAGCAACGAGCGCCGGAACACACGAGTGAAGAGGGCTGTCCGCATCTCCAGCATCGTTGCTCAGGAGGTGAGTAGCCGGACTCTGACCTGGCTGTGAGACTGCATGGGACCACGGGCACTATTGGGAGAGAACAAGGACATTCAAATACATCCTAACTTTCAGTGGCTTTTCTATTTTAACATTTGGTCTGTCAGGGATTAGTGTTCAGTTAAACAGAGGCACATTAATTGCTGTTGAAGGGGTATCACAACTATTATTTTGCTATGTGCATCAGCCTATTTTATCTTTGTATTACCTTAATAGTGTATACTCTCTTATTCTACTGTACAGGGTGCTTGAACAGTTTATGTCATACTTAAGGCATATTCAAAGAAGATGCATATGGTTCCAGACAGTGTACATCAGTATAAAGCCTATTCAGTGTGCTTCAGTCTGTGGAGGTTAGATTCAATACAGACAGGTTGTGGCGTTCCTTGGTGTGTCTTACTGGAATTAAAAACATTTTGTGTTGGGGCCTCCCGAGTGGCACAGTGGTCTAAGACACTGCATCGCAGTGCTAGCTGTGCCACTAGAGATTCTGGGTTTGAGTCCAGGCTCTGTTGTAGCTGGCTGTGACCGGGAGACCCATGGGGTAGAAAAAACATTTTTGATCCATGAGTATCTCTACTTGTGATAGGATTATTGGTCATAAGCTGTATTTACCTGTACAAATGCCAACAAACAGTTACCCAGGGCTATACTACAGTGTGTGTGTGTGTGTGTGTGTGTGTGTGTGCCCATGCATGCATGTGTTTATGTGTTTGAGCAGGTACATAAGTACATTATTTGCTTGTTTGCATGCCTGTTTTATGTAATATTATATTCTAATGTCATCAGTACATTAATATAGTAAGCTACATGGTCTGTTATTCTAACCCCAGTCTGTTACACTAACCTCAGTTAGTGTTATGCTACATCCTGTTGTGACTACCATTCTCACTGTTATTTTTGAATAAAAGCCACTCAACAAACAATGACAATCAACTTAAGGGGCTTGTTCTAAATGAGTAAGTATTTCAGTGTTGGTCTACACCAGTGGAGGCTGGTGGGAGGAGCTATAGTAGGCTTTCCTCTTATAGCTCCTCCCACCAGCCTCCACTGGTCTACACCTGTTGTTTACGAAGCATGTGACAAATAGAAATTGATTCACATAATGGTTAATGTAGTTCCTCTCAGAGATGCCAGTGTCACTTGCGTAGCACACACCTTGCTCCCCTCAAAAAATGTCATTTTAATTTATTTATTTTTTGGGGGGGGATTGGTCCCCCCCCGGACATCGGCCCCCCATATAGCATATGAAAACATCAATAGCCATGAATTAAATGTTTAGAATTACAGAATATTAACTTCAAAACTACAAAATGTATCTCAGCCTCATGGCAAATATGTGTACATTTAAGGGAATTTTATAAGGGAAAATATTTATTTTGGGAACTATCAAAATACGTTTAATATTATGCCTAGAAATGAGCTTGTCCAGAGCAAAGGATCCCAACTAAAACTAAAAAAAAAAGTGTTTTTATTATTTAAAGGTCAATAATGGATATTAACTGAAAAAGTATCTTGGACATGCCGAGAGAGTTTCGGATTGATCTGCCAAGCTTCTGTCTATTTGAGCTGGTCAGTATGTGTAGGTAATCCTGTCTAACGCAGCTTTTTTTAAAATATATATTGCGTAGTAGAACTGCATAAGTATTGCTCTCCACTTTCTGGAGAACCGAGTTTTGAAATCAGTGGAATTAGAGTATGATAGCTAAGGACACCTGTCTCCGGATTACATCTTCAAATGAAGGGCAACCATGGCATCCATGACAGAGAGGGAGAAGCGTCCATCCATATATAAAGGTAAGAGAGTCTAGCTAGCTACATTTTCCGATATTACACTTTTCTAATTTTGTCAAAAAGTAGCTAGCTTGCCTACTTTAGCTGGCTGGCTCACTAGCTAATGTTACGTGTATGATATGTGTAGTAATATTATTCGTATCTCAGAGCCATTTGCTTTGCTAGTTATAGCCTAATGTTAGCTAGCATTCCCAAAATAAATTGTTGCCATCAGCACAATTGCAGTCACCAACACCCTGGATTACATAAAAACAGCCTAACCAGCTTTGCTATGGCGAGTAAAATGGTCAGTGAGCTTTTCTCTCATTTGTGTCTGGAAGTAGCTAGCAAGCTAGCCAACGTTAGCCAGTTAGCTTGAGTGCTGACTGCTGTTAGGACAGAACGCTCGGATCAACCCTTAAAGAGATGGGTGGGGCTAAAGCTTAAGAGGGTGTGACCGATGCTGAATGGGTGTAGACAAAGAAGAGCTCTCCAATTGGTGTACCAAAACAATCAAAGCCCTTTTTCTTAAAAGTGAGGTTACAAGTTTATCAACTTTCAAAGCAGAATTACTTTCCCATTGTTCCTCAACTGTAGTGTATGATATACCATTTTCTAGCTCGGAGTCTCTACTTTTATCCAATGTAAAAATAACCATTTAAAATGTTGCTGCATAAAACCGAATCGAACCGGTAGGTCACATATGGTTCTCTCTGCCCCATTAAAAAAAAATAACAATTAAACAAGTAGTGGCCTTGGACCTTGCGGTGGGCCCTGCAAAACTGTGTGACCATCAGAGGATTAGGGGGAAGTTGCACTTGTATGCTTTTCTAGGGTAACTTTAGCCTTTTCCACTAAATGGTTAAGGTTTGGATTGGGGGGGAGAAGCTGATCCTAGATCTGTATCTAAGAGAAACTTCACCCTGGGGTGGACATGGGGTGGAATCTGATGTTGTAAACAGATAACTCATAGCACTACATCATGCTGGAATTGAGTCATGAGTCGGCGAGAGACAGTGTTTAGTTTTATCCTCGACAAGTCATTAATCCATCCATAGTGTTAACAGAAACAAGACAAGCATTTTGCTGTAAAGCTTGGTGAATTGAAAATAAATCCAGCAATGGCTCACACAGGTGAATGTCCACCTACTGTCCAAAAAAAGAGAGAAATGGTTCTTATGAGACTAGTTATAGTAATGGTTCATCATAGTCATCTACGTACTTGGAGACACAGATGAGTTATAGTGTGGATAACCAAAGACTGCTACATTACCAAGTATATGTAGCACAGAGTGCACAGTAGGGGAGTTTCTCCGGTCAAGGAACCAACATACATCTTGGCAAAACAGTGCCCTTGAACACCATACTCAGTCAGTAAAGCACAACGCAACTCATGCCCAGGCAGCCAGGCAAACGGAATCCCATGTCCCAGGGGCCCTTGTGCAGGAAGATTTATTGCAGACTGGATAAGTGGGCCTCCCCTGTGCTGTGCACTTGTTACTGTGACTAGAAGTTTCTACCACAAAAGGACATGTCCTACAATCGTAGAAAAAAGGTTTCCAAAGGGGTTATCTGGCTGTACCCACAGGAGAACCCTTTTTAGTTCAATGTAGAACCCTCTGTGGAAAGGGTTCTACCTGTAACCAAAAATGGTTCTTCAAAGAGTTCTCCTATGAAGACAGCCGAAGAGCCCTTTTAGGTTCTAGATATCACCTTTTTATTTTAAGAGTGTATTTAAGAGAAATAGAGGTTTGGATGTTGGAAGTGTTCTCTCTTTTACAATACCCTGTTCATTGTCTACTGTATGTCGGTGATACACTGCAAAGGTATGTCAATCCCCTGACACAGGGAATAATATAATTTTGTAAGTATATTGTCTTACATACTGTAGGGGAGAACCAGGACAAAAATAAAGTAACACTTTGTTTTTTTCCTAATTACTCAGAGATCAATAGAGCTGGAGACTCCATATTTTTTATATACAGTACCAGTCAAAAGTTTGTACACACCTACTCATTCAAGAGTTTTTCTTTATTTTTACTATTTTCTACATTGTAGAATAATAGGGAAGACATCAAAACTATAGTAACCAAAAAATGTTAAACAAATCCAAATATATTTTAGATTCTTCAAAGTAGCCACCCTTTCCCTTGATGACAGCTTTGCACGCTCTTTGCATTCTCTCAACCAGCTTCACCTGGAATGCTTTTCCAACAGTCTTGGAGTTCCCACATATGCTGAGCACTTGTTGGTTGCTTTTCCTTCACTCTGCGGTCGAACTCATCCCAAATCATCTCAATTGAGTTGATGTCGGGTGATTGTGGAGGCCAGGTCATCCGATGCAGCACTCCATCACTCTCCTTATTGGTCAAACAGCCCTTACACAGCATGGTGGTGTGTTGGTTTATTGTCCTGTTGAAAAACTAATTATATTCCAACTAAGAGCAAACCAGATGGGATGGCGTATCGCTGTAGAATGCTGTGGTAGCCATGCTGGTTAAGTGTGCCTTGAATTCTAAATAGAATCACTGAGTGTCACCAGCAAAGCACCATCACACCTCCCCCTCCATGGTGGGAGCCACACATGCAGGGATCATCTGTTCACCTACACTCTCACAAAGACATGGCGGTTGGAACCAAAAATCTCAAATTTGGACTCATCAAACCAAAGGACAGATTTCCACCAGTCTAATGTCCATTGCTTGTATTTATTGGCCCAAGCAAGTCTCTTCTTCTTATTGGTGTCCTTTAATAGTGGTTTCTTTTCAGCAATTCGACCATGAAGGTCTCCTCTGAACAGTTGATGTTGAAATGTGTCTGTTACTTGAACTCTGTGAAGTATTTATTTGGGCTGCAATCTGAGGTGCAGTTAACTCTAATGAACGTATCTTCTGCAGCAGAGGTAACTGGCTCTCTGTCTTCCTTTCCTGTGGAGGTCCTCATGAGAGCCAGTTTCATCATAGCGCTTGATGGTTTTTGCGACGGCCCTTGAAGAAACTTTAAAAGTTCTTGAAATGTTCCGTTTTGACTTACCTTCATGTCTTAAAGTAAGGATGGACTGTAATTTCTCTTTGCTTATTTGAGGTGTTCCTGCCATAATATGGACTTCGTCTTTTACCAAATAGGGCTATCTTCTGTATACCAGCCCTACCTTGTTACAGCACAACTGATTGTCTCAAACGCATTAAGATGTAAAGAAATTCCACAAATTAACTTTTAACAAGGCACACCTGTTAATTGAAATGCATTCCAGGTGACTTCCTCCTGAGGCTGGTCGAGAGAATGCCAAGAGTGTGCAAAGCTGTCATCAAGGCAAAGGGTGGCTACTTTGAAGAATCTCAAATATAAAGTATATATATGTATATTTGTTTAACACTTATTTGGTTACTACATGATTCCATATTTGTTATTTCATAGTTTTGTTGTCTTCACTATAATTCTACAACGTAGGTGTGTCCAAACTTTTGACTGGTACTGTATATATGTCATTTTCCATTAGCAACTGTAATTTCATTTATAGGGTAAATGAGTTGAAATGAAAGTGGAATTTCACCCTGGCTCTGCCATGGCATATAATTATTACAATGTTAGCATTACTTTTTTGTCATAAACATAATAATTATCCAAACTGCAAGCTAGAACTAGCACATTTTCAATTCACTGGTAGAATTGGGAAGTTTTCGACTTTCTGTGTGACTTCTGCTCATAGTGAACCACAAAGTCCGACATTCATAGCGAATGCAGATACGGTCCGCTAAAGTAGATGATGGCAACGTGGATGAAGGCAATGGTGATGATGGCATTGTGTACTTTGAGTGAACAACACACAGCAATCAATACAATTAGTGGGGTGGTTAAATTGTGTATTTTGTTGTAGATAGTACCAAGATGTCCTACCAAGCTGACAGCTAATATTTACAGTAAGCATGGCATAAACATGAATTAGGTAGTGTTTGTATGGGTTGTGTTATGGTGTTAGAGGTAGCCACAGAGTACCTTCCTTCCAGACCATGTAATCAATTTAGTCTACCCCTCTTCTCTTTGTAAAACTCAGGTTATCTGGAGTCATTCCAGTGACAGTGCCCTGCTGAAAAATACCCCAAAGTGGCGGCATTTTGGGTACACAAGCATGAGGGAGGGGAAACCTTGTGGTTATGAAGCACAACAAGATTGTGGGACAGAAACCAGCAAGGGACACTGAAAGGTATAAAATAAAGACTACAACAGTAATGACACAATCACCTCATTCCTCTCTCTGCTGATTCTAAAAACACAATACAAAGACATGTCTACAAAAATCCCCTGCAAAGGTCTGCTATTGACAAGAATGATCTGTCAGTCAATGGGCTGGGGGAGGTTTACAGACAGTACTTTGAGATGAGGAAGGGGATTTTGGTAGTGCAGGGTTGTGCTTAGACAGTAAATGTATTGTTGTGTATGACAACAATTGAGAGATGCCATTTCTCCTCAATCTACCATACACGACAATTCATACTGTGTAAAAACTGCCCTGCTAACTATGTTGACTGATCTTTCCTCTCAAAATCAGCACCTATTGTCCCTAAACAATACGCTAGCCCAATACGCTAGCCGGTCCCATTCAGTTGACACCTTTACCAACAAAGGCGTGTTGCCCTACGTTCCTTCCACAAAACATGTCAAATGCTAACACCACAACCATGTCTTTCCAGGAAATGTGCAAAACCAGCAAATGTTCTGCAACGGTTGGTGGTTAAGATGCCATACACCACTTTCCGCAGAACCTTACCCAGCTGGCCGTTCAGACAGGACAAGACCATTCGCCATAAGCACAGAGTCTCAGCTTCCCCAGCCCACCATGCCAAACACCATTGCCAGTGTACTGAAGCAGAATAAAGCCCAATTCTGATCTTTTTTTTAATACTATTTGGTTTTTTGACCAATCAGATCAGTTCTGAAAAAGATCTGATGTGATTAAGACCAATTGGTGCAATAAAGATCAGAATTGGTCTGCCTGTGTAAACGCAGCCAATGTGGCTCAGCATAAGACCATGTTGCACAAGGGTCTCCAACCCTGTTCCTGTAGAGCTACCCTCCTGTGGGTTTTCGCTCCAACCCCAGTTGTAACCAACCTGGTTCAGCTTATCAACTTATCAACTTACAGGAAGGTAGCTCTCCAGGAACAAAGTTGGAGAGCCCGGATGTAGAACCACTATAAAATAAATATGGATATTTTCTATCAATCTTTGAAATTTGTCTGCCTTTATGGATTCACAGAAGATATTTATAAGCTGTACAGATGCTAAACTTTCCGATATCCAAAGAATATTTGTCAAAATCTAAAATACAGGGAGTTAACACTGTTTAATGTTAACTGACGACATCTTGTCTATTTCAAGTCTTCTCTCATTGATCGAGAAAGGTGGGTGTCCACCACAAAGTGCTACATGTCATGATAACATAACTGTCTAGATCAATGGGAGAAGACTTGAAATAGACAAGATGGAGGCAAAAATGCATACACATTTGTTGGATTACTTCATGGGGCTCATGAGTCAACTGCTTGAAATCCAGCATAATGTCTAACCCCTCGAGAGGGATACAGTTCACGGGATACAGTTCTGCTACAATGACACATGCAGGCAAAGTAATTCTGTTTCTAGAAATAACTCCAGGAAGGTACCACACAGTATTGTCCAAGACAAAAATATTGAACTGTGCCAGCATAACATGAACATTAGGGTAGACTAGTTGAACATGCATGCATGTGGACAGGCACAGATATTACAACAATATCTAGCCTAATAATAGAAAGAAATATGGCATAACCCTCAACCTTTGCACAGTGACCAGACCGTACAAATGAGCCTAGGTAGGTAGGCAGACAGTGTCTATCTACAGCCATGTCTATCAGGCACGCTTAGGCAAATATTTGTAGTAAAACCAGCTTCAATTTTTGAGATTTGCAACAGTACATTTTTGTATTATTGTTTCTCCTCAAATGTTTGCTAGTAGACCTAGATAAGTTAGCTGGCTTGCTGGATATAAAATAATTGTTCTTTACATCTGTTTGGAATCCTATCTTGCATTATGCCTAGAATTTTGTGAAATGAAAATGCATCCATGGTCATGATCATAACCAATGTCAATCCTCACCAATCATGTTACACAGCTAGCTAGTAAAATGATTTACCGTTGCTGACATTACACGTTTGCTAAAAAGTTACAAATGTGAAGCGAGGTGCATAAGTTAGGAGTTGCCAGGCTAACTAGCCAGCCAACTCCAGTCATGCTAACATTTGGTGGTAAACCTAGCTTTAGGTGACTGGTTGTAACCTTGTAGCTTGCCATATCTATGACTAAAAATAGGTTTTACAATTGAGATACAAAAAGATCTCAGATTGTAAAACATTTTCTATTTTTTAGTCATAGATATGGCTACCAGTAGTTGTTTAGCTAACTTAGCTAGCGACCTAGCTAGGTAAGCAAACAGAACCATTATTTGATTTCCTCCCACTGTAACACAGTTTATGTTAGCCAGAAATACACAATATGGGTTTCAGTAGATAAACTAAAGTTAGCTAGCTAGGTGGCTTGCAGGAAAAATAACTTACTTAGCTAGGCACTGTAATTTTCATCTGCCCTCTTGGTGCTTGCATTGTCTGTGCGCTTCTAACATTAGCTAAATCCAACTCTTTGTTTCGAATCCTCTTCAGTCATTTCCAGTTGAAAAATATATAGTTAAATGTCACCATGTAGTTAATAGAACATTCTTCATCGTCAAATCTTTGTTGATGAGAGGAATCACTTGAAGCCATTGCTTCTGGTCAGTACTTTCAGTTTTGACAAAAGGATTGTGTTAGTGTCTGCCTCCTTTTTAAAAAAGCACTCAACACAAGTTGTAGTCTCAGAGACTGTAAAAAATGTGTCTACTTGTATATTTAGCAACGAACCTGCCGATAGGAACATTGCTGAAAGACATCCAATGGTGCTATCGAACAAGTACAACCATATCTGCACGCACAAAGATGTATAGTGCAATCAGTATAACATACAATCTTCACGAAATGCCACAAAGCAGATTTATTTATTTTTAGATCTTGCACCCCCTTATCAATACACCGGAAGCCATCATAGAGTGTATCATTCACCGCCCGAAACCCAAACCTGCCTTCCTCCTGGTTAATTATGTGTGAAACACATCTCACTGTCCTAGGAATACCTTGGACTCCCCAGGGTGAACTTCCCCTTTAAATAGACAGAGAACAGAACTACCATAACTTTACTTTTGTTAGTACAGGCGGGGCGGGGCGAGGCGGGAGTAACAGCTGGGGAGAAGTGTACAAAATCTGTCTTATTTCCATGTTTCTGGTTTGTAATGGTCGTTACTTTCAACAAATGTACTATCAAGTTTGTGTCGATTTCTGTTGATAACTCGTCAAAACATGGTTGACATGGGCTGTTTCTTTTGCAGGGAGGTTGTCCTCCACATTAGGAACTTGCTGACTTCATTACGTAATTCTAGTTTCTGTGTTATCTGAGAAAATGGCCGTGTTACTTTCACCCCATGTTGCTTTCGTCCCGGCTCTCCCCTAGTTAATGAGCAGTCTTTTATTGTCTCTGTATTTCTCTGATGTTTCAGTTGGTGTCCAACATTGGTCCATATCAGAAAGTTAGAGTGCAGATATTTAACTTTTATAGAACAGACTAGAACAACACCTCAGTCTGCCACATCTGTCACTCAAAAATCTGCTGATTCAGAGTGGCTAAATATGACTTTTTGTATTACTGTTATTGTTCACAATACTGCTGAATAAAACCAGACCTTTGGTCATAATGATATGGCACATCGTAAAGGAGAATGGGAGAAGATGTTTTCACAAGGGTAGCACAGTTCACGAGAACCCAAGTCAGGTTTTTGTTGAAATAGAATGTTGAAGTAGAATTTCAGTGGTCATCTGTATTAGGGTGCATCCCAAATGTCAACCTACTCATTTAGGGCACTAATGTGCACCCAGGGCCCATAAGGCTGTGGTCAAAAGTAGTGTACTATATAGGGGATAGGATTGCCATTTGGGACACAGACTTTGGATGCACATTAGGTCATGCATTGTTACAGCTGGGTGGACTAATCTAGAGTGTTGATTAGGTTAGAGGCTGATGAAGGCCCCATCCCTCTTGCTATTGGACGGCTTCTAAGGACTCTGAACTACTTCAAGGGGAGAGTCAGGGTTTGAGTCAGGAGATGATGAAGGACTCAGGGTGGATTCAGGACAGAGAGTGGAGGTGTCAGGGATCCTATTGGCTGGTGGTTCCATTCTCGGAAGCATCAGTCAGAATGACAAATCTCTGTAGAGATGCTGATTGAATCTCCCAAATCCCCAAAGTCGAAATAAACAGAGAAAGAAAAAATCATCAAAATCTAGAAAGAGCACTGGAGAGGTATAGCAAGATGCAGTCTGAACTGAAGAAGTTCATTTTCAATTTGCCATTGAGGACAGGAAATCAGATACGGAAAACCTATCCACTTTTTACTCAGTTGTGAATTGAGGAAACAAACATATGAGAAGAGGAAACTCAAGTTTCAAGTTTTATTAGTTGTACAGTATGAATGGGGTACACATGGTATACAGTGCATTCAGAAAGTATTCAGACCCCTTGACTTTTTATGCATTTTATTATGTTACAGCCTTATTCTAAAATAGTAAACCCCACAATGACAAAGTAAAAACAGGTTTTTAGATATGTTAGCAAATTTATAAAAAATAAAACACTGAAATATTACATTTACATAAGTATTCAGACCCTTTACTCAATACTTTGCTGAAACACCTCTTGCAGCGATTACAGCCTCAAGTCTTCTTGGGGATGACGCTACAAGCCTGGCACACCTGTATTTGAGGAGTTTTTCCCATTCTTCTTTCCCAGATACTCTCAAGCTCTGTCAGATTGGATGGGGAGTGTCGCTGCACAGCTATATTCAGGTCTCTCCAGAGATGTTCAATCGGGTCTAGGCTCTGGCTGTGCCACTCAAGGACATTCAGAGATTTGTACCGAAGCCACTCCCTCATTGTCTTTCCTGTGTGCTCAGGGTCATTGTCCTGTTGGAAGGTGAACCGTCGCCCCAGTCTGATGTCCTGAGTGCTCTGGAACAGGTTTTCATCAAGGATCTCTCTTTACTTTTCTTCGTTCATCTTTCCCTCAATCCTGACTAGTCTCCCAGTCCCTGCCGCTGAAAAACATCCCCACAGCATGATGCTGCCATAACCATGCTTCACCGTAGGTGTAGTGTCTTAGCTCTTATTACTTATTTATATAATAAGAAAGACTGAATACAAGAAATTGAACTGGAGCTTCACATTTACTAAAACGAGTTAGTACCAGAATAACATAGAACAACACTGCACATGACCAAGGGTGCTCCTTTAAAGGGGATATCAGTAATTAACAGAACATAACATTCCCTCTCTTATACAATCAGAGTTTATTTTACCAAACCACAACTGAAACATTTCCCAGAATTTGTTGTAGTTATTTTGCATCTTTTGATTTGAACTTGAACAGTTTGTTTTTGTTTGTTTATAAGTCCAGTCTGTTTGGTGGACGGTGCCTTCCTTCTGGGTAGCACCTAGGATTGTCTGGAGGCTCCTGAACATCCTCAGTGTGTGTCTGGTGGACGGTGCCTTCCTTCTGGGTAGCACCCTAGGATTTCTGGAGGCTCCTGAACATCCTCAGTGTGTGTCTGGTGGACGGTGCCTTCCTTCTGGGTAGCACCTAGGATTGTCTGGAGGCTCCTGAACATCCTCAGTGTGTGTCTGGTGGACGGTGCCTTCCTTCTGGGTAGCACCTAGGATTGTCTGGAGGCTCCTGAACATCCTCAGTGTGTGTCTGGTGGACGGTGCCTTCCTTCTGGGTAGCACCTAGGATTGTCTGGAGGCTCCTGAACATCCTCAGTGTGTGTCTGGTGGACGGTGCCTTCCTTCTGGGTAGCACCTAGGATTGTCTGGAGGCTCCTGAACATCCTCAGTGTGTGTCTGGTGGACGGTGCCTTCCTTCTGGGTAGCACCTAGGATTGTCTGGAGGCTCCTGAACATCCTCAGTGTGTGTCTGGTGGACGGTGCCTTCCTTCTGGGTAGCACCTAGGATTGTCTGGAGGCTCCTGAACATCCCCAGTGTGTGCTTGTTCCATTATAGCTTCTGCTATAGCAGCACCTTCATCAACACGTTCCCTTATTTCAGCCTGGGGTCTCTTTACTACCCCACTGTCCTCTACAGTTCCGTGTGTCACTCTCAGGTGCTCTCTGTGCCTGTTCTCTCTCGATTGTTGTGCTGTTTTCCTTGGAATGCATTTGGTTAATGTGACGCCACCACATTATGTCTGGGCTCACTTGAACCTGGTAAGTTCTGGGTCCCATTTGTGTATGTACGGTCCCTCTTGTCCTTTTCCCTCCCCTTCTGTTGTCTTGCACCGTCACTTCCTGTCCTCCCCGGCCACCGGGGAGCATCTTGGCTTGTTTGTTCAGCACTTCATTTGGCCAGTTTTGTTTGCAAAGTCCCTTCGTCTCGTTTTTCTGCACGTAGTCATTGCTTTAGGGTTTGCACAAAGCATTCTGCCAGCGCATTGGTGGCAGGGTTGTACGGAGCTGAGGTTGAGTGCTTGATTCCATTTACTGACATGAATCTTGTAAACTCGTCACTTACAAAAGCTTGCGCGTTGTCACTTACCAACTGCAGCGGCAATCTGAAGCATGCAAACATTGTTCTGAGACACTGTATTGTCTGAGCTGAGGTAGAGGAGTCAGTGCAAAACACCTCTGGCCATTTGGAATGGGCATCAACTATAAACAGAAACATGTTATTTTCAAAGAGACCAGCGTCGTCCACATTAATTCTCTACCATGGCTCTGCGGGCCATTCCCATGTTTGGTCTGGGACAGGAGCAGGCATGTGAAGGGTTTCCAAACATCTGCTACAGTTCTTCGCCATGTTTTCTATCTGTTGATCCAGACCCGGCCACCAGAAGTGGCTCCTTGCGAGCAGCTTCGTTTTGACAATTCCAACATGACCTTCATGTAAAACCTGATGTTGGCATTTCTGGGGTATCATGACTCTCATTCCCCACATCAAACATCCTTGGTACGTTGTCATTTCGTTTCTCTGCTGGAAACACGGAGTCAGCTCCTTTCTGCCAGCAGCTGGCCATCCTAACATGATGTAGGTGTACACTTTTGACAAGGTCACATCTTTCCTTGTATCCTGTTTGATAACTGTGCTTGTGCCTCGAGCTGAGCAGTATGGAAAATGTCCACTGCATCCACACTCCTTTGTCTTTCTCTTGCACACGGCAGTCTGGATAATCCATCTGCATTTGTGTGGATGGACGACGGCTTAAACTCAATGTCATACATATGACTGGCAAGGAACAAGGCGTATCGCTGTAACCTGGCTGCTGTCATTGCCGGAATGCCTTTCTTTGACTGAAGTTGGAAAGCAACGGCTGGTGATCCGTAACCAGTGTGAAACGCTTGCCATATAGGTATGCGTGAAATTTCTTGACGCCCCACACTAGTGCCAGTGCTTCTTTGTCGAAATGTGAGTAGTTTTTCTCTGCATCATTCAATGTTCGTGACGCAAATAAAACTGGCCTCTCTGACCCATCTTTCAGTGTGTGTGAAAGGACGGCCCCTAAGCCATAAGGGGACGCATCATAAGCCAACTTCACTGGCAGTTCAGGGTTGTAATGCATTAGGACCTGTTCAGATGTGATGAGCTGTTTTGCCTCAAGAAACGCATTTTCACACTGTTCTGTCCACCGCCATGTCCTATTCTTTTCCAGGAGCTGATTTTGAGGCTTGATTACTGCTGAAAGGTTTGGGAGGAATATTCTGTAGTAATTGATCAGTCCCGTAAAAGATCTCACTTCTGTGATATTTTGTGGTCGTGGTGCCTGTACCATTGCATCGATTTTGTCCTGTGTTTTGTGCAATCCCTTGCGGTCGATTTCATGTCCACAGAAGACAATCCTGTCTTTGAAGAACTCACACTTCTGTAAGTTTGCATGTAGACCATTCTCTTTCAGTCTTTTCAGGACCACTTCCAGGTTAGCCAGGTGCTCTTTGTCAGTGCGTCCTGTTATGATCATGTTATCCAGGATACACTGGGTGCCTGGGATTCCTTGAAAAATCTGGTCAATAGTTCGTTGCCAAATGGCTGATGCAATGCCAAAAATCAGGCGGTTATACCTGTATAGACCTTGTGTGTTTATTGTCAGGTAATCTTTGGAGCTCTCTTCAACCGGTAGCTGCAGGTAAGCCTGTTTCAGATCGATTTTACTGAAGTGTTTCCCACCAGCTAGTGCAGCAAAGATGTCATCCAGACATGGCAGGGGGTATTGGTCCACATGCAACATTGAATTCACAGCTACCTTGAAGTCCCCACACATTCCAACATACCTGTCTATCTTCACAATAGGAACTATGGGTGTGGCCCATTCGCTTCTGTCCACTTTTGTCAGGATCCCTGTATCCTGCAAGCGATCCATTTCCGCTTCCACCTTTGGTCTCAGAGAGTATAGTACAGATCTGGCTTTGCAGAATTGTGTCATCTCTTAGTTCAAGTTTTGCTGTGAAGCCTTTTACTGTTCCCATCTGATCACTGAAAACTGTGTATTATTTCTTCCGCAAGTGTTCCAGTGTTTGGTCTGTGCCTTTCTCTTTGGACTGGAACGTGTGGAGCATTTTCAAGTCACACCAGTTGAGCTTTATTTTTGAAAGCCATTCCCTGCCAAACAATGGGGGACCAGTTCCAGGCACCACATACAGCTGTAACTGCTGTGTTTGCTCCCCATAACTCACTCTGACCTGCAACGCCCCAATTGGGCTCAATCTCTCTCCTGAGTAGGTCTTCAGCAACACATGTGTTCTTCAGCTTGATATTCTTGAAGTGCTCATTGTAGAGAGTAGTGGAAATTATAGACACTGCAGATCCTGTGTCCAGCTCCATTTTGAGAGGTTTGCCTTCAATTTCTGGTGTCACCCATATTATGCTACTGCTGGGAGAAGTCACTGTGTTTAACTCCATTGTACCAATTCATCGTTCATCTGAATGAATCACTGCCACTGTTCTCTGCTAGTGCATTCACAGACCCTTTCGTTTTCTCAGTTTCCCCGTTGTGACTGAATTTTGCTCTGCATGCTCTTTGAATGTGCCCCCTTCTACAGCATGTGACAAATTTAGTCTTTAAAACGGCAGTCCTCTGCTCTGTAACCATCTCTGTCACACCTGTTGCCTTTTTCGGCCACACGTGGGCGCTGTCGGTTGCGTGAAAACTTGTGTAGGGAAGTTTGTGATTGGTCAGTATTTCTTTTACTTTGCAACTCAAATGCATCTTTAGTCGCGATTTCCATAGCCACGGCAATTTCAACAGCCTTTGCAAACGTGAGATCTGATTCTGTGAGCAAATGTTTTTGAATGTGTTCATGTTTCAGTCCACAATCAAATCTATCCCTTAATGTGTCATTTAGGTTCTCTCCAACTGGCAATGTTCAGACAGTTTCTTCAGCTCTGCTACATATGTACTAACACCCTCCCCCTCATTCTGATCTCTCTTGTGGAAACAAAAATGTTCCGCGATGAGGAGTGGTTTAGGTGATAGGTGATTTTGCAATATCTCCACAATCTCTGTGAATGTTTTATTGGAGGGCTTCAGAGGGGCAGTCAGATCTCTTAGCAAACTGTATGTTTTTGGGCCAATTAAACTCAACAACACTGGTACTCTCTTGTTATCAGCAATGTCATTTGCAATGAAGTACTGTTCCAGTCGTTCAATGTAAGTTGCCCAGTTCTCTTGCGTGTCATCAAACACATCTATTTTCCCGATGCTAGCCATTCTCTTTACCTCCGGCTCCACGGGTCTTTAATCTGCCGCCTCGTTGTTGTCAGCGCTCCCCTCGTCTTCACTGCTTGCTAGCTGTTGGCAATCGCATCTCTGCATGTCTGGCAGACATATCAGTGTGGATGACGGATCACCACCTCAAGCTGAACCTCGGCAAGACGGAGCTGCTCTTCCTCCCGGGGAAGGACTGCCCGTTCCATGATCTCGCCATCACGGTTGACAACTCCATCGTGTCCTCCTCCCAGAGCGCTAAGAACCTTGGCGTGATCCTGGACAACACCCTGTCGTTCTCAACTAACATCAAGGCGGTGGCCCGTTCCTGTAGGTTCATGCTCTACAACATCCGCAGAGTACGACCCTGCCTCACACAGGAAGCGGCGCAGGTCCTAATCCAGGCACTTGTCATCTCCCGTCTGGATTACTGCAACTCGCTGTTGGCTGGGCTCCCTGCCTGTGCCATTAAACCCCTACAACTCATCCAGAACGCCGCAGCCCGTCTGGTGTTCAACCTTCCCAAGTTCTCTCACGTCACCCCGCTCCTCCGCTCTCTCCACTGGCTTCCAGTTGAAGCTCGCATCCGCTACAAGACCATGGTGCTTGCCTACGGAGCTGTGAGGGGAACGGCACCTCAGTACCTCCAGGCTCTGATCAGGCCCTACACCCAAACAAGGGCACTGCGTTCATCCACCTCTGGCCTGCTCGCCTCCCTACCACTGAGGAAGTACAGTTCCCGCTCAGCCCAGTCAAAACTGTTCGCTGCTCTGGCCCCCCAATGGTGGAACAAACTCCCTCACGACGCCAGGACAGCGGAGTCAATCACCACCTTCCGGAGACACCTGAAACCCCACCTATTTAAGGAATACCTAGGATAGGATAAAGTAATCCTTCTCTCCCCCCTTAAAAGATTTAGATGCACTATTGTAAAGTGGCTGTTCCACTGGATGTCATAAGGTGAAAGCACCAATTTGTAAGTCGCTCTGGATAAGAGCGTCTGCTAAATGACTTAAATGTAATGACTTAAATGTCTGTTGTGCTACAGGGTCTAAATATTCCTCTTCCTACGAGCTCCATCTGCATTCGTGAAGCACACTGCAGGTAATCATCCTCGTCGCCATTGTAGTGTCTTAGCTCTTATTACTTATTTATACAATAAGAAAGACTCTGAATACAAGAAATTAAACTGAAGCTTCACATTTACTAAAACGAGTTAGTACCAGAATAACATAGAACAACACTGAGCATGACCAAGGGGGCTCCATTCTTAAAGGGGACATCAGTAATTAACAGAACATAACAGTAGGGATGGTATTGAGCGGTGCCAGGTTTCCTCCAGACATGACGCTTGGCATTCAGGCCAAAGAGTTCAATCTTGGTTTCATCAGATTAAATTGTATTAGTCACATGCGCCGAATACAACAGGTGTAGACCTTACAGTGCTTACTTACAAGCCCCTAACCAACAATGCAGTTTTAAAAAATACAGAAAAGATTAAGATATAAAAGTAAGTAATTAGAGAGCAGCAGTGAAATAACAACAGCGAGACTATATACGGGTGGTACCGATACAGAGTCAATGTGTGGGGGCACCGGTTATTTGAGGTAGTATGTACATGTAGGTAGAGACCAGAGAATCTTGTTTCTCATGGTCTGAGAGTCCTTTAGGTGCCTTTTGGCAAACTCCAAGCGGGCTGTCATGTGCCTTTTACTGAGAAGTGGCTTCCGTCTGGCCACTCTACCACAAAGGCCTGATTGGTGGAGTGTTGCAGAGATGGTTGTCCTTCTGGAAGGTTCTCCCATCTCCACAGAGGAACTCTGCAGCTCTGTCAGTGTGACCATCTGGTTCTTTGTCATCTCCCTGACCAAGGCCCTTCTCCCCCGATTGTTCAGTTTGGCCTGCGGCAAGCTCTAGGAAGAGTCGTGGTGGTTCCAAACATCTTCCATTTAAGAATGATGGAGGCCACTGTGTTCTTGGGGACCTTCAATTCTGCAGAAATGTTTCGGTACCTTTCCCCAGATCTGTGCCTCAACACCATTCTCTATTTGAGCTCTATGGACAATTCCTTCAACCTCATGGCTTGGTTTTCTCTCTGACATATTTACGTAAATAAGGTATTTTGGTTTTTATAAATGTGCAAACATAGCTAAAAACCTGTTTTTACTCTGTGTGTAGATTGATGAGGAAAACATTTTACTTAATCCAATTTAGTATAAGGCTGTAACATAACAATGTGGAAAAACTCGCTATTTCTTGCTCTCTTTCTCTCGGAGGCAGAAGCAGTCATAGCATTGCCATTCTGCTTCAAACCACAATGAAACTTAAAGTTAGAAACACATATGTGCACTTACTTGACATCCTGTAGCCTAATAAAGAATCAATTGTCCCAGTTCCAAAGCATTTAGCACATTTCCCAATTGCAGAGTTCCCTGGAGGACCCCAGGAGCTTTTGTTCTCCTTAGAATACACTTTGGAATATATTTGAAAAGATGCAAGAGGAGGGAGAGCTGAGTTCACCTGTGATGGAGGCCGTATGATGAGGGCGACAGGGAAAGCCCTACGGACTACGCTAGGGGGACACTGGAGTGAAACATATAACTGATCAACTAAGACTTGTTTTATGGAAAATCTGTGGATGAAGCTTTTCCTCACAATAACAATTGACATTGATATGGAGATGTGTCAATAGGTGTCAATGCGCATCATTTTGGTGACCTAGAAATTTCAATATGATCCAGTAATTCACAGTACCAGTCATGAAAGGATATGATTGAAGTGCCAGTTGTGTGAAGTTGTTTATGGTAATCCTAGCATAGATACAGGAATAGAAACATAAATTAAACATGGTCTTACTTACCAACTGGGATGTCGATAGCAAGACATTTAGTGCTGCTGTTATGCGTATTACTGTGGGTGAGGAAAATTGTATGTTCTGTGTTCAGCCCAAAATGTAATTTTGTATGATTGCTATCTATTTGCTGCCTTTTCCGGATCTGCTGTCATTTCTCATTCTGACTGGTACGTAATGAGAAGGATAAATATTCAAATATAACATAAGTTAATCATGTTTCTGACTTTTAGAGTCTTTATGTGTATGTACATTGTGTGAAGCAGTCTGTAGGGCTACAGTGGATGTTAAAGCCCCAATGCAGTCTTTTTAATTGTATTTTTAAAAGCATCACTGTATTCCTAATTCAGTAAATCACTGTGTGTTTATTTCATGAAAATGATATATTTGTAATCATTTATTTCCCTGTGCCTCCTTTACATTGGTATACTCAGTGTGTGTATACTGTATATATACACTACATGACCAAAAGTATGTGAACACCTGCTCTTCGAACAGCTCATTCCAAAATCATGGGCATGAATAGAGTTGGTCCCCCCCTTTGCTGCTATAATAGCCTGCACTCATCCCAAAGGTGTTCAATGGGGTTGAGGTCTGGGCTTTGTGCGGTCCAGTCAAGTTCTTACACACAGATCTTGACAAACCATTTCTGTATGGACCTCGCTTTGTGCACAGGGGAATTGTCATGCTGAAACAGGAAAGAGCCTTCCCCAAACTGTTGCCACAAATTTAGAATGTCATTGTGTGCTGTAGCGTTAAGATTTCCCTTCACTGGAACTAAGGGGCCTAGCCCAAACCATGAAAAACACCTCCAGACCATTATTCCTCCTCCACCACACTTTACAGTTGGCACTATGCATTGGGGCATGTAGCGTTCTCCTGGCATCCGCCAAACCCAGATTCATCCGTCAGACTGCCAGATGGTGAAGTGATTCATCACTCCAGACGAGTTTCCAGTGCTCTAGAGTCCAATGGCGGTGAGCTGTACACCACTCCAGCCATTGCTTGGCATTGCACATGGTGACCTTAGGTTTGTGTGCGGCTGCTCGGCCATATAAACCCATTTCGTGAAGTTCCCGACAAACAGTTATTGTGCTGACGTTGCTTCCAGATGCATTTTGGAACTCGGTAGTAATGCTGAAATGTGTCTTCCGCATGTAACCCAAACCCCTCTGAATCAGGACAGATGATTTGTATGCGCTACGCCCTTCAACACTCGGCGGTCCCGTTCTGTGAGCTTGTGTGGCCTATCACTTCGCTGCTGAGCCTTTGTTGCTCCTAGACATTTACACTTCACAGTGTCCCAGTTATTGTGACTGGGGCAGCTTTAGCAGGGCAGAAATTTGACAAACTGACTTGTTGGAAAGGTGGCATCCTATGATGGTGCCACATTTAAAGGCACGGAGCTCTTTAGTAAGGCTATTCTACTACCAATGTTTGTCTATGGAGATTTCATGGCTGTGGTCGATTTTATACACCTGTCATCAGTGGGTTTGACTGAAATAACCGAATCCACTCATTTGAAAGGATGTCCACATACAGTGCATTCGGGAAGTATTCAGACCCCTTCTCTTTTTCCACATTTTGTTACGTTATAGACTTATTCTAAAATAGATTAAATATTTTTTCCCCTCATCAATCTACACACAATACCACATAATGACACCGCGAAAGGTTTTCTTTTTTGCAAATGTACATAATAAAACAGGCATAAATACCTTTACATAAGTATTCAGACACTTTGCTATGAGACTGGCGAAGAAACTCCCCAAATACAGGTGTGCCAAGCTTGTAGCATCATACCCAAGAAAACCCAAGGCTATAATCGCTGCCAAAGGTGCTTCAACAAAGTACTGAGTAAAGGGTCTGAATACTTCTATATTTGTGATATTTATATTTATATATTATATATATTTTTTATTACATTTGCAAAAAAAATCTGAAAACAGGTTTTTGCTTTGTCATTATGGGGTATTGCATGTGGAATAATAAGGGAGGGAAACAATTTAATCAATTTTAGAATAAGGCTGTTAACGTAACAAAATGTGTAAAAAGAGAAGGGTCTAAGTACTTTTTGAATGCACTGTATACTATGCTGCCCTCCCAAGCAAAAAGACAGTAACTGCTTTGGTCGAAAATGAGTTAATGTAACAAAAATTACATTAAATGCATGCTTAATCATGTGGACAAGTATCCTGCCTCTATTGTTTTGGAGAAAATGGGGTCGTATTAGCAGTAACTGCAAAAAGTTACTGTGAAACCACGGTAAGTGGCAGTAACTGAACTTACTGCCTTTTACCTGCCCTTGGCTGCAGTTACTGCATTTTACCTTTGTATCATATATCTCATCATTTTATTCTGATAGTGATGCCATCGAGGCTGTATGACACTGACTGACAACTACACACATATACATTGCTAATCTAGGGATACAACACCATGGCACAGCATTCCCGGGGGGAATGATGGTTGAACTTGCTCTGAAACGCCGACATCCAGACATTGGTAAGAACTAGCTAGCTAAGTAGATCTGACATCAAAATTAACTAGCTAGCTAGCGAGCATAGACTAACAATGCTACCTGCTCTCATGAGAGATCTGCAATTGATACTAACGTCAATCTATTAGCCATATAATGAATTATATTCTGAAATGTAATCTGATGGTTTCTTTGAATCAGTACACCATACACACGATTTCTAGCCAGTGACAGCACACCTAGCTAAAACTGACGCGCCCCTACCAAAACGTCAAAACCTACCTAGCTAGCATTAGCATGAAGCAATAGATTTGTGCTACATGTTCCCATAAGAAACGATCAGCAGTTTATACTAGCTTCAATCTATTATACCTATAATTAATATAATCATTGTAGTTGTATTCTGACATTCAATGGGTTATTTGAATCCGTAACCTTACACCACACACACGATCTCTAGCCAGCTGACGGTCAGTTGGACGTGCACCACATACTGAATTGTCAAAAGCAACGCACACTCGTTTTCCGGATGAGCACACACACAGCATTGCTAGCTAATTGATCATTTATCTACTCACATGTTCAGGGTTTCTGTTTTTCTTTTATATTCCAATATTGCGTGACTGTCCTGGTCAGGAAAGTTAAAATCCCAAATTGTATCCATCACCTTTGTTGGTGGCATATGTAATTAGTACAACAAGCTTTTTTTGACATGCCAAACGTGAGCTCAATGTGTCTGCTTCGGTGCCATCATTACATGAATGCGGAAAAACTGTTTTGCATGACTTCCACCAATCCCTGTGGCCTAGATAATTAGTATCTATGCGGATGAAAGTTGCCATGTGAGAGTGTATTAGGACAGTACAACCACGTCAATACTAGGTTTTATTCCTGTCAATGTCCATCCATGCAATTTTTTTGTATTTGTAAATAGAAATGAAAATGTAAGATCCTTTTTGAGAGCAGGTATGAAATTAATAGATGAACTGAGTTATGACAGTGAAAATTATTAAAAGATCAAAAATAAAAAATCAACATAGATTATATCCTATATTATAGAATAACTGAAAAGGATTATGATCATATGTTTGAACACCAGAAAATCTCAGTATTAATTATTATCATCCTTAACAGAATAGAATCATTAGGATGCATGTCCCTGATTATTTGCTCTATTTATTTCAGTTGAGTTTGAGGGCCACATTCCAACAAAGACTCCTGATCTACCCCCTTTAACTGAAGTCACAGTGTCAACACTATCTGAAGAAATAGAGAACCAGTGGGTGGTCTCTGACTCCTTAGAAATCAGTCTATCAGATGAGAAATCAAGTGCCAATGATGATGATGATGAAGATTATCATCCACCTTCAGAGTTGGATGTTCCAGCACAAGTGGCAACTGAGGCCGTGGACACAACTCCAGAACACCTATCAAACAAGAAATCCAAGATTCCACCAATGGGTAAGCCATGTGGTCCCAAATGCAAGAGGCAATG
The DNA here is from genome assembly GCF_034236695.1 of Oncorhynchus nerka. Lineage (NCBI taxonomy): Eukaryota > Metazoa > Chordata > Actinopteri > Salmoniformes > Salmonidae > Oncorhynchus > Oncorhynchus nerka. The sequence continues at coordinate 69,525,180 of NC_088415.1, read as the reverse complement.
TACTCAGAATATTAGGCGAAAGGAAATATGGGAAAAGTATTGGGAGATGAAGTATAAGGAGAAGAGGACATGGATCTTCCACATGGTGGCACAGCAATCTAAGAAACATGTCACTGTTGGTGCTGACAGTCGACCCAGCAGACCGTTTCTGTACCATCTTCCAAACCAGAGCGGTTCTGCACAACACGTGTGCAAAGCGTTTTTTCTGGCAACATTGAGCTACCACCCCAAAAATGACAGGTTGATTGTCACAATGATGGGCAAGTCAATCACAACCAAACTAATTCCACCAAAGGATCAGAGGGGAAAGAAAGCTTCAGCGAGCAAATTGAACATGAATCCAATCCTTCCATTCCCAAATCAGCCACTACAGATGAGATGCCCCCCCATCGCCTCTACCTCCCTAGTGACGTCAATATTCGGTTCATGCATAATGACTACAAGGAGAAGAACAAAGATGCCAGCAAGGCGGTAAAGGGAAGGAACATCAGCTTTGTGAAGCTTGGAGAGGAGGAGTGCGAGCTCTCTTTGGTGCAGGGTTATCATCTGAAGATGGAGCACAGAGAACCCAAGCCTACCAAGACAACAGCCATGCAGCACCTGAATTCACCATCACCAACCCTGACTGCATGCAATGTAGAAAATATGAGGAACATAAGAAGTCTGCAGGGCAGAGCAGAAGCCATTACCAGGCTGATTCACAGAAAGATTGGCCTGAGGACTGGTCTGTGAGGAGTGTTGATATGCAAAAAGTCATCATGCTCCCTCGCATGCCAGGTGTGAAAACAGCATTTTTCACAAGAAGAATTGTTCCCAATCACGAGACATTCGCCACCATTGGAAAGAAGTCTCAAAAGAAGACAAAAACAATCTCAGTGGTATGGCATGAAGGAACAGCTGGTCGGAAGGCAGAGGAGATTACTTCATCTTACGTAATAGCACTGGAGAATGAGAGAGATGTCAAGCATGCAGTGTATTGGGTGGATAACTGCACTTCTCAAAACAAAAACTGGTACCTCCCAACATCACTGGTGAGCGTTGTCAATGCTGACTCAACTTTGATGGAGGACATCACCCTCATGTTCTTCGAGCCAGGACACACACAGGACAGTTTCCACCATGGCGTGGAACAGGAAATGGAAGCTCGACCTGGAGGTGTGGTGTACGACTTCGGGGACTTCCTCCATGTGGTCGCTACTTCCAATGCAGGCAAGGTGGAGGTGGTCGGAATGAAAAAGGAAAACATCCTGGCATGGAAAGCTGGCCATTCCATCGTAAAGCTGAAGAAGGCAGCAGCACCAAAGCTGGCAGAGATGGCTGAGATCCAGTTGAGGCGTGGATCCAGGAGCCTCTTCTGCAAAGTCTCCCATGAAGAAATGGACTTCACAGAGCTTGACTTCCTCATGAAGAAAGTCACTCTAGAGACACCCTCGACACTACGTACACAGGATAGAGGGATAGAAGAGTTCAAGAAGATGGACATAATCACCAAGCTGTGTCCTCTGATGCCTGCACATCGAAGGCAGTTCTGGAATTACTTGGCTGTGAACAGCATTGCTGAGGATGAGGAGTGATATGGAAGAACACTGAAGAAGTTTTACTTAAAAATGAAATGTTACTTAAAAATGAAATGTAACTATTCAGCTTTTTATCAATTGTCATTTGGGTCCTCTTGTGAATATGAACATGTAAATATGTTTAAAATGTATTCTTAAAGCTGTTATTTATTCATTCAAAAGTGTCATTTGAAAAAATACAAATAAAATGTTTTTATTAGCAATCTCATGGTCATTTTTTATCATTTGTATTACCCTACATCATACTTAGATCATGTTCCGTCATTATATATTACAAGACAGGTCATCATTTCATGTAATTCAAACAATTTCAGTGCTACTTTTCACATTTATTCTTATAACAAGACATGGGCTATTTGTCAAACACAGTATGTAATGTGACTAATGCAGAACCTACATCTCTATGTAAATGCAGCTGGTATCTTAGTGGAAGACACAAAGGATGCAGTTTCAACTCTGTTACACTGTCAGTAATTACACTGCTCTTGTATTAATAACATAAATGAGAAGTATAGTAAACTAACAAATGAAAATGGCAAATACTGCTCTTTGCTTTGGTATTACCCTGCAATTTATAACAGATCATGCCAAGGAAGAAGACAGTAACTGCCGTTTAAGTGTCAAAGGTCATGTCAGAGGTCAGGGTCAACATTAATAAAAAATGTACTCATAGTAAGGCAACAGACCATTACATTTCCAATGATAACCCTAGAATTAATTTGGCTGGACAATTAAACAACTTTGAAGCCATTATTTTCAGTTCCACTCTATGAGCAGTTACCGCCTTTTTGCTTGGAAGGGCAGTATGCTTTTCTGGAATTGGGGAATAATACACCTTTATTTATTTACAATTCTGTCATTTACAGTGGAGGCATGAGCCTGACCAGCAGTTCCCCAGAGAATGCCAGACAGCCCATACAAGAGTGAGTTTTGATTGGGTTTTGGTGAGTGACTGAGAGGCTGGGGAGAGTTTGGTCGGTGAGATTAACATTAGAACGGCTAGGGCTTGATTGGAAGTCCTCAGTACTCTGACTGTCACAATGTTTCAGTTTGCCTTATGTACACTGTTTTGTTGTGTAGATGCCCTGTACCTGGCTTTGATATCATATGTAACAGTATAGGTTCCGTCCCTCTTCTCGCCCCTACCTGGGCTCGAACCAGAGACCCTCTGCACACATAAACAACAGTCACCCACGAATCATCGTTACCCATCGCTCCACAAAAACTGCAGCCCTTGCAGAGCAAGGGGGACAACTTTTTTTATATATATATATATATATATATATATATATAATTTTTTTTTTGTGTGACTTTTTTGTATTTTTTTTATTAACAACAAATCAATACATAAAGCACATGAGGGAACATAAGCATACATAGATTACAAACAATGGACAATCGAGCTAGGGGGTACAATATCACATTACAATTACACAAGGACCTTAAGGGACATGCATATACTTACAATTCTAACAGCTTATTTGTTAGTAGAGCATTTAACCGTCTTAAAATACAGTTCAATTTCTTTTTGTAGGGTACGAAAATGTGGTTTTCCGTTTGTAAATTTACATTTGTGTATATGAAATTTGGCCAAAAGAATAATGAAATTAATTACATAAAAATGATTCCGCTTATTTCTATTGTATGTAAAGAATCCAAACAGTACATCTCTCCACAATAGTGCAAAATCTTCATAAATGTGTTCAATTATAAACCTACTGATGTCTTGCCACAGTTTTCTTACATGCATACAATGCCAAAAAAGATGCACAACTGTTTCTGGGTGGTCATTACAAAAGGAGCAATTTGAGTTGATGTTTTCCTTAAACTTCTTCATATAGTGGTTGGCAGGATAATATTTATGAATAATTTTAAAGGAAACTTCCTTAACTTTGTTAACAAGTAGGTATGTTTGTGGCAACATCCAAACTTTTTTCCAACAGATATTATCAATAAATCCATTCCAATAAGGCATGACATAAGGTATAGATACAACATCCTGCTGAAACAAGGATCGTATCGCTATGTTGTTGAATGGACCAAAAGAGAAACAAATCTTTCCTACTGATGAGTCAACAGGGTCAACAGAAGGTAGGCTCTGAGGGTCAGGTCTTGACATGTTCCTGAATAACATAGCAACACCTGAGGAAATGGCATCTAAAACAATTGCAAAATCTTTAGGTGTTACAGGGACCTTGTAAAGTGATAAGAATTCTTTATAACTGAGTAAAAGACCCTCTGCATTTACCAGTTGGCTCACCAATAGGATATTATTTCTGAACCAATATTCTAAAAACAGAGAGGTATTTTTATACAATATATCCCGATTATTCCATATATAATATCTGTGTGGAGAAAAATTGTGTTTATAAATTAAGGACCATGACAAGAAAACCTGCCGATGAAAAGCAGAAAGTTTCACTGGAACGTTGTCAATATTATAATTGCAAAACAACATGAAGTTAAGGCCACCAAAAGTAGACTACTTCACGGTCTCAGAGCAAAGTGACGTCACAGATTGAAAAGCTATTTAGCGCGCACCACCGCTAACTAGCTAGCCATTTCACATCGGTTACACATACAAAGAAACAATAACCACAGGGCTTAGGGCTAATGCAGGTCATGTGATTCAATGTGCTTTAGCTGAAGATGCATGGTACACAGAAGGCTCACATCTTTGTAATTTATTTCCATTCGTATTTGGTCTTCACTTTGGAACTACAGTTTGCAAAGATGTTATGGGGACATTATGGGGATGTTATGGTGTCATTCAGGTGTCGTGCACGAAGGGATGATATTTATAAGAAGTTGCCAACATGCCCTCCCATAAGTGTGTACAGTTCTTTAACTTCATCTGTCCTATTTTCTTTGCAGAAGCCTGAAGGCTGGAGCCACCTGATCCTCGACTCCAGTCTCTTGTTAAATCCAATCAAATTGTATTTGTCACATGCGTAGTAAACAACAGGTGTAGACTAACAATGAAATGCTTACTTACGAGCCCTTCCCAACAATGCAGAGATTTTGTTGTTGAAATAGTAAACAAAAACAATAATAATTAGAATAACAGCACACTGTCACTGTCATCTTGATTTCAATATGTACAGACAGATATAGGATCTTAATTTGATCACTCTTTGGATGCTGAGAATTTTTCTGCATCACAGGAAATGCAGATGAGCTTCGTGATTTACATAAATTCACTGAACGCCCAAACTAACACATGGTTATATTAACAGTATTTCACTTTTCATGTAGCCTGCTTTTGGCCAGCTAAAAGCCTAAGGCACTGATCAAGCAACATTATGGTCTCTAAACGTTCAAATCCTGTTGTAGGATCTTCATTTGACCTATATTGTCACAGCAACATTTTAACATTTAGCCTGTAATGTTGCTTGATTGGTGGTTAGGCTATTAGCTGGCTACATGAAAAGTGCAATACTGTTTCATTTGCTCCTTTGCTTTTTTTTAGCACTATAATAAATCAAGTAGTTGTGTTGAAGCCTAATGGCTACTCTCAATAATCCACTGTTTGTGTGCTCCCATCCTATTCATTGGTACAACTTGAATTTGAAGTGGCTTTAAAGTAGAGAAAAAGGTCAAATCATCCAAAAATGGCCTCCCGGGTGGCGCAGTGGTTAAGGGCGTACTGCAGCGCCAGCTGTGCCATCAGAGACTCTGGGTTCGCGCCCAGGCTCTGTCGTAACCGGCCGCGACCGGGAGGTCCGTGGGGAGGTCCGTAGCAATGAGACAAGATAGTAGCTACTACGAGACAAGATAGTAGCTACTACAACAATTGGATACCATGAAATTGGGGAGAAAAAGGGGTAAAAAAATAAAAAATAAATAAATCATCCAAAAATGTAAATGATGACACTGGCCTACATTAAAGAGCATATTTGCTCTTGGACCACATTGTTTTTAGAGGACAGGTTTCCCTCGTGGTCATCAAATTCAACACCCTTCCACCTTTTGATTTCAGTCTCAATCAGCAAAGTCAGTCACATTTCCTTTCTTTCCTTCTCAAGGTCCTCTCACTAGGTGCAGATGTCCTACCAGAGTACAAGCTCCAGACCCCTCGCATCCATAAATGGACCATCCTGCACTACAGCCCCTTCAAGGCGGTGTGGGACTGGGTCATCCTGCTCCTGGTCATCTACACTGCCATCTTCACCCCCTACTCTGCGGCCTTTCTCCTTAGTGACCAGGAGGGGGCGGCCATGCAGATCTGTGGTTACTCCTGCTCTCCGCTCAACGTGGTGGACCTCATCGTGGACATCATGTTCATTGTTGATATCATCATCAACTTCAGGACGACGTATGTCAACAACAATGACGAGGTGGTCAGCCAGTCACAGCGGATCGCTGTGCACTACTTCAAAGGCTGGTTCCTTATAGACATGGTGGCGGCTATCCCCTTTGACCTGCTCATATACCGCTCGGGAGAAGAGGTGAGGAGATCAGGGTGGAATGGTCTTATTGTACCTATCCAAATGCTGCTGCGAGAGTCTGTTATATGAATCCGTGCAAATATGTATTTATTCTTTGTTAAGTAAGCTGACACAGTGATAATAATAAAACAAGTTTGGTTTTATGGCTAGGTGTTCTGCATGTGTGAATGACCATTGTTTGAGCTCTTTCTGACTTATACCGTTTTAGACAACAACTCTGATTGGTCTGTTGAAGACTGCTCGACTGCTGCGATTGGTGCGCGTAGCTCGGAAGCTGGACCGATACTCTGAATACGGAGCGGCCGTCCTATTCCTCCTCATGTGTACCTTTGCCCTCATAGCTCATTGGCTGGCCTGTATCTGGTACGCCATTGGTAATGTGGAGCGTGCAGGAGCAGCCCGGATTGGCTGGCTGGACTCTCTGGGTGACCAGCTCGGAAAACCCTACAATCAGACTATACCAGGGTCAGGTCCCTCCATAAGGGACAAGTATGTGACAGCACTCTACTTTACCTTCAGTAGCCTGACCAGCGTGGGCTTTGGAAATGTCTCACCCAACACCAACTCTGAGAAGATCTTCTCCATCTGCGTCATGCTCATCGGCTGTAAGTCACAGTTATTAACCCTCAATACACAAATAAGTATTGCTTTATATATGCCTCTATTGCCTCTATTAACCCACGATTTGAAATTTGACAACACATGAATGGACAATGTGTAATTATGGATTATGTTTGTGGGATGTGTTCAACCTATTGGATAGCCATATCTCATGCCCACTGCCCAAGGCAATTCTCCCCCAGGGATGTTCATTTTGTCTAATAATGTGTCTAATAATATAAAAAGCTGCACATTTTGATCAAATCAAATCAAATGCTATTTGTCACATGCTCCGAATACAACAGGTGTAGTAGACCTTACAGTGAAATGCTTACTTACAAGCCCATTACCAAAAATGCAGTCCAAAAATAACATTTGAATAAAAACCTTTAAAAAAAAGAATAAGAAATAAAAGTAGCAAATAATTCAAGAGCAGTAGCAAATTAACAATAGCGACGCTATATACAGGGAGTACCGGTATAGAGTCAATGTGCGGGGGCACCAGTTAGTTGAGGTAATTGAGGTAATACAGTATGTACATGTAGGTAGAGTTATTAAAGTGACTATGCATAGATAATAACAGAGAGTAGCAGCAGTGTAAAATGAGGGGGTCGGGGAGGCAATGCAAATAGTCTGGGTAGCCATTTGATTAGATGTTCAGGAGTCTTATGGCTTGGGGGTAGAAGCTGTTTAGAAGCCTCTTGGACATAGCCTTGGCGGTCCGGTACCGCTTGTCATGCGGTAGCAAAGAGAACAGTCTATGACTAGGGTGGCTGGAGTCTTGGACAATTTTTAGGGCCTTCCTCTGACACCGCCTGGTATAGAGGTCCTGGATGGCAGGAAGCTTGGCCCCAGTGATGTACTGGGCCGTATGCACTACCCTCTATAGGTCTTTGCGGTCGGAGGTCGAGCAGTTGCCATACCAGGCAGTGATGCAACCAGTCAGGATGCTCTCGATGGTGCAGCTGTAAAACATTTTGAGGATCTGAGGACCCATGCCAAATATTTTCAGTCGCCTGAGGGAGAATAGATTTTGTCGTGCCCTCTTCACGACTGTCTTGGTGTGCTTGGACCATATTAGTTCTTGGTGATGTGGACACCAAGGAACTTGAAGCTCTCAACCTGCTCCACTACAGCCCCGCACATGCACAAAATCATAATGTTTTCCTAGGATTGTAATGTTACGTTTATTTTTTGCAAATATGCCAAGACCTCTATCTCTGTTCTCTCTGTCTATCAACAGCTCTGATGTATGCTAGCATATTTGGTAATGTGTCAGCCATCATCCAGCGGCTCTACTCCGGCACAGCTCGCTACCACACCCAGATGCTGCGGGTTCGAGAATTCATCCGGTTCCACCAGATCCCCAACCCACTGAGGCAGCGGCTGGAGGAGTACTTCCAACATGCCTGGTCCTACACTAACGGCATTGATATGAATGCTGTGAGTCATACACACACACACACACACACACACACACACACACACACACACACACACACACACACACACACACACACACACACACACACACACACACACACACACACACACACACACATACACAAACACACACACAGCTACTTGTTCTGGTTATTTACTGTAAGTGTGGCGAAATGGTCACAAAGTAGTACTTGTAAAAAGGCAACATGCAGTGGTCGTCACAAAAGACAAACCAGCTGATGTCTGTCCACTCCTCTATGTTGTCCAGGTGCTGAAGGGCTTCCCAGAGTGCTTACAAGCTGATATCTGCCTGCACCTCAACCGCACCCTGCTGGAGAACTGTAAGGCCTTCAAGGGCTCCACTAAGGGCTGCCTGCGGGCCCTGGCCATGAGGTTTAAGACCACCCACGCACCGCCAGGCGACACCCTGGTTCACGCCGGTGACATCATCTCAGCCCTTTACTTCATCTCCCGTGGCTCCATAGAGATCTTGAGAGGGGATGTGGTGGTGGCCATCCTGGGTAGGATATCATCTAAACTGCATTTCCATATGGCACAATAAAAATGGACTTGATTTGAATTTACTAATATCAGCCCTATCCTAAAGCAGTGGCTTTTAACCTTCTGGCTTTTAACCTGTATATTGTTGCAGAGGCTTTCAACTCAGTCTCTCTCATCTCCTCCACTCCTTGATATGCCTCATAGCCCTCCACAATGTTGAGAGTAACATCCTCATCTAGTGGTTACTATGGGTTAGTCACAAGAATATGAGTGATCACATCCATTTGGAAACCTTGTAAATCACTATAAATGAATACAGAAAAAGTGAATTACATATGAATTAATGACACATTGTCTCTGAATATCCACAATATCTGAAGCATATCATATATCCATGTTGATCATATTCTAAAATAGATATGGTATCATCTAATGTAGCTACATCCAGTAAACAATCTCTCCTTCCCTTCCTGCAGGTAAGAATGACATCTTCGGAGAGCCCATTAACATGTATGCCCGCCCAGGGAAGTCCAATGCCAACGTGAGGGCTCTGACCTACTGTGACCTCCATAAGATCCACAGGGAGGACATGCTGGAGGTGCTGGACATGTATCCCGAGTTCTCTGACTACTTCTGGGGGAACCTGGAGATCACATTCAACCTCCGGGATGTGAGTGGGCTTTTTGTTAAAGAATTTTGTCACTAATTCCTTGCTAGAAAGTGAGATTCAGAGGAATATGCTGTCTCTTATCTTTACATTTGATTGTTGGAATTCAAATGTTTTGACTAAAGAAATCACTCTATTTCTTCTCGCTGTTTTTCAGACTGCCACGGTTGCTGGCTCAATGAGCAGTAAGAACTCTGACCATGGTGGAGTCAACCATCGGCTTCCCAGACAAGAACTGTCTCTCAGCTTGGACAGAGGTGTGGTACCCTGTTAGTCAAGTACTCTGACTGGCACACAGCTAGATTAGATTGTTATGTGTAATTCAGTTTGATTTGAGTAAACCCATTCAATTTGCATTAATCACACTTGCTTCAATTTAGACTGTTCTAAGTCTGTTCTATCCACACTGAGTATACAAACAAGAACACCTGCTCTTTCCATGACATAGACTGACCAGGTGAATCCAGGTGAAATCTATGATCCCTTATTTATGTCACTTGTTAAATCCACTTCCATCAGTATAGATGAAGGGGAGGAGACAGGTTAAAGAAGGATTTTTAAGCCTTGAGACAATTGAGACATGGATTGTGTATGTGTGTCATTCAGAGGGTGAATAGGCCAGACAAAAGATTTAAGTGCCCTTGAACAGGGTATGGTAGTAGATGCCAGGTGCACCGGTTTGTGTCAAGAACTGCAATGCGGCTGGGTTTTTCACACTCAACAGTTTCTTGTGTGTATCAAGAATGGAGTCAACATGGGCCAGCGTCCCTGTGGAACACTTTCGACACCTTATAGAGTCCATGCCCCGACGAATTGAGGCTGTTCTGAGGGTGCACGCTATTCCCTATGCACTACCCTATAGGCCCTAGTCAGAAGTAGTGCACTAAATGGGGAATAGGATACCGTTTGGGACAAACTTTCTGCGTTCTCTGCCTTGCCTCACAGATGCAGGGGAGACCAATCCATCCCAGAGACCTGTCCACAGGGCCAGAGGCCAGAGCTCCAGAGACCAGGGAGATGGGCAGAACACAGAGTTTGAGGGGCTGAGGAACTCAGTTTATTCTCCTTCCCACTCCAGCAGAGATGAGGAGTCAGTGTTAACCAGCCCTGTACAACCAACTTCACTAATGGGGACTCCCTATAGTGAAACCACCATCCTCAACATCAGCAGTGCTTCAGAAGATGAGATGAACCACAAAACTGGCAACACCTGCAACGCTCTCTCAGGTAGACAATCCATTCATGAGCACTACTTTTATATACAACTTTTGCCTTTGTGTTAGATCTCAGTGGTGTTATTTATCTCCATTGATGCTCCAATATAATAGCTACACATGCTGCTATTCATGTCAGTGCAGTATACTGTATGCATCTGATGTAGATATTGTATGAGCTGGACTAGCTGTCAGTCTAACCTCCACTCTCTATCAGGGGCTATCTCAGGTGTCTCCAACATCTTCAGTTTCTGGGGGGAGAGCCGTGAGCAGCAGCAGTATCAGGAGGTACCCTGCCACAGCCTGCCCTCCCCTCCCCCTCATCCTCCCACTCACAACGTTGCCCAGAGCAGCAACAACCGACGGCAGTGCAGCGAGCTAGAGAACAGGCTGGACCTGCTGCAGAGACAGCTCTACAGGTCTGCTAATTCCATATTTAGTGCACTACTTTTGACCAGGGCCCAGGGTATAGGGTGCCATTTGGGATGCAGTCGATGACATTCCAAACCTTTGCTGTTGGGAGGCTGTCTCCCTTTAACTGAGCGATAATAAGATGACACAAATAGTTTTTACAATAACCTTTTACTATAGTGACATTGGGTACTTCAAGGATGGAAGGCTTGAGGTTTAAATGTGGTTGTAGCTGTGGTTGTAGATTCTGACTACTCTACTGGGATCCCTCAGATTGGAGTCACGGATGTCAACAGACATCGGGGCCATCATGCAGCTGCTCCAGAGACAGATGGTGCTGGTGCCCCCGGCTTACAGCACAGTGTACTCCTCCCCTGAACCGTCTGTCACCCCCACCCTCACCCCCAGGCATGCAGAAAGGCTGGTGCAGCCTGCCTCACCACTGGACTCAGAGACCCTAGCCTCCCTCTCACAGGTACTGTATACCACAATTTGCAACTGAGCACACTGATGTGGGACCATCAAAGCATTTTGGCTGGTGAAAGACACATCTTCCAAGTGATTGTTTTTAGATTGAACCTGGTTATCAATTTAGTGCAGTTGATTTACTGACATACTGACATTCTTTGCCGGTATTAAGGTCACGAAGTGCAGTTGCGGTTGTGTCATCATTGTGATAGCAGCACATTGGTTTGAGAGCGTTTGTTTTTGTGCAAAAACATTGGGTTAAAGACACCATTAACATTAGGATGTTGGGTGGAAATCCGCTAAGCCCACCAGGTGGTCTGGTCTAACTCCCTCTGGATGTAGGTCATCAGCTGGTTGAAAGTATCATCCCTCGTCTGGATCCATAGCAAACAACTGATCAGTCTGTCTTATCTAGCCTACTGTATATCAACCAATTATCCCACTTTTATGTTTCCATGTTCACTCTGAGAGGGTATTCTGTAGTTGTGTACTGTAGATCATCGTATGATTCTTCTCACCTCTCACTCTTGTTCTTTACCTCAGTTCTTGGTCGACACAGACTTTGACGACAGCCCTTCCAAGTCCTGTGAGTCTCTGCACAGCATGGAGCCAACCCCAGTCCTGGACACACCCCTGGGCTTGTCCAGCCATCCAGATACTGTGCCCTTAAGCCTGGTCAAACATGGGACCTTCTCAGTGTCAGTGCCGGGGTCAGGGACAGGATTGGCTCAGTCAGAGCCCTCGGATGGCCGGCGGCGCTCCCTGCCTGGGAAACACACAGCTCTGGACCTGGAGAGCCCCTGGACAACTGCACACAGATACAGCTCTGACCCTGGGAGTTAGGGGCCATCCATGGCACTGTATGTGTAATACTAACAGTCTCACTGTTTATGGACATGGAGTCAGAAGAGGATGTAGCTTCCCTCTCTGCTCCTGAAATACAATATCCTGGGCTTCGGATAACATTATGGTCCTCAAAGCATATCTTTTCACAAATGTATACTACCATTTGCAGTGTTGTATATGGAAACATATTTGTCGTTGTTAGTCAATATCTGTCTCTATATGTCCTTGTTGTCTCCACGTAGGGGTCAACTGGAGTGTTAGCCGGGCTAACACTACTTTCTGTTTTGTCTGGTGTAGTTGTGATGGGAGAGATGTTGCTAAGTTTCACTGGTCTACTGATGTTGCTGTACCGGCTGTCCGGCTCAATGGGTAAAAGCCATGAATTCTGGGATCCATGTCAAGTCCTTGAATTACTGAACTATATTAGCAAGCAATATGCAAACTGTACAAGTTTTCTGTTCCCTTATCATGGTGTAAACGATATGGTTTCTTCTCTCCTTTGTCCTTGAGTTAGCCTAGATGTTAAATGAGATGGCGGGCGCGCTGAATGATGACATAATAACCAATCCCAGGCCAGCAGAGGATTACAGAATGATGATATAATCTACTGAATGAAGTATCTATCAGAACACATTAATATTCCATGATTCAGGCTGGCCAACTGGGACCATTCACCTCCCTTCTCTCTCTGACTCCAGAAGACAGACTACTCAGTTACTGTCACAAGCAAAGCCAAGTGTAATGCCACTGGTAAAATGCCACTGTTTACACATTTAAGGGCAGGACCTGCATGTGTTACAACCTAAACTAAAATGTTCTGTCTCTTGTTTGATAAAAGATTTAGATTGAATGATTTATTGAAAATGCATCTGTATATATTTAAAGAATCAATCGTTATGGTTTATTGATTCATTGTCAGTCTTAGTAGTACCCTTACTTATCCTATTGTTATAGTTGTGTTACTGTCCCATTCTGGGAAATAGATTACTGCATAGAAAGTAGCTTGAAATGTAAGGATATAATGTAAATATCAGATACAGTCGTTGCTGGTTGCAGGTTTTTGGCCAGGGTACAGTATTTATTGAATCAATTGAATAGAGTTACCATGTAGTTTGATTTAACTTTGATAATGAACATTTGAATGCTACTCTTGAATAAAAAGATGAACAAGAAATGCATTGTTTTGTGTATGGGTCATACCTTGAAGCCATTCAAACAAATGACCAATTGAACAGGCCAATGCATATGTCTTATCACGTGTTTATTCATGTGTGTTTTACTAAACATAAACAATCGGACTTTCAGTGGAAAGATGTTTAATACGAATTCATGACTGTGTATACGCTTCAGACTAAAGCCCTACACTGATCTGGAAATAAGGCCTATGCAAATCTACAGTAACTCATAAAACGGCCGGTCACTATCATGTCCTGAGATACCCTTTTGAAATTACAGAGGTCATACAGGTGCATTCGGAAAGTATTCAGACCCCTTGACTTTATCCGCATTTTGTTATGTTTCAGCCTTATTCTAAAATGGATTACATTTTTTTTAATCCTGATCGATCTACACACAATACCCCATAATGACAAAGCGAAAACAGGTTTTTATACATTCTTGAAAATGTATTAAAAATAAAACAGAAATACCTTATTTACATCAGTATTCAGACCCCTTTGAGGTGAAAGGAATTGTCCATAGAGCTCCGAGACAGGATTGTGTCGAGGCACAAATCTGCGGTGCATTGAAGGTCACCAAGAACACAGTGGCCTTCATCATTCTTAAATGGATGAAGTTTGGAGCCACCAAGACTCTTCCTAGAGCTGGCCGCCCGGCCAAACTAAGCAATCGGGGGAGAGGGCTTTAGTCAGGGAGGTGACCAAGAACCTGATGGTCACTCTGATAAAGATCCAGAGTTCCTCTGTGGAGATGGGAGAACCTTCCAGAGGGACAACCATCTCTGCAGTACTCCATCAATCAGGCCTTTACTCCTCAGTAAAAGGCACATGACAATCAGCTTGTAGTTTTCCTAAATGCATCTAAATGACTCTCAGAACATGAGAAACAAGATTCTCTGGATTGAACTCTTGGGCCTGAATACCAAGTGTCACGTCTGGAGGAAACCTGGCACCATCCCTATGGTGAAGCAGGGTGCTGGCAGCATCATGCTGTGTGGATGTTAGGGTTGAAGGAAAGATGAACGGAACAAAGTACAGAGAGCTCCTTGATGAAAACATGCTCCAGAGCGCTCAGGACCTCAGACTGGGACGAAGGTTCACCTTCCAACAGAACAACGACCCTCAGCACACAGTCAAGACAACGCAGGAGTGGCTTCGGGACAAGTCTCTGAATGTCCTCGAGTGGCCCAGCCAGAGCCTAGACCCGATCGAACACCTCTGGAGAGACCTGAAAATAGCTGTGCAGTGACGCTCCCCATCCAACCTGACAGAGCATGAGAGGATCTGCAGAAAAGAATGGGAGAAATTCCCCAAATACAGGTGTGTCAAGATTGTAGCGTCATACCCAAGAAGACTTGAGGCTGTAATTGCTGCCAAAGGTGCTTCAACAAAGTTCCTGAGTAATGGCTCTGATCACTTATGTAAATGTGATGTTTAAGTTTTTTATTTTTAATACATTTGTGAAAAATGCTAAAAACCTGGTTTTGCTGTGTCATAATGCAGTATTGTGTGTAGATTGATGAGGGGAAAAAACAATTGAATCAATTTTAGAATAAGGCTGTAATGTAACAAGTCAAGGGGTCTGAATACTTTCCAAATGCACTGTAGATGTGTTTGATACCATTCCGTTCATTCTGTTCAGCCATTACAATGATCCTTTTCTCCAATATCTCTACTCACCAGCCTCCTCTGATGAAGCGATTTAAAGACATTGCAATATTACAGTGCATTCGGAGAGTCTTTCAAGCTCAAGTGTCTCCACTCTACAATGAGTTATTCTATTTAAGAATGATTGAGGCCACTGTGTTCTTGGGGACCTTCAATGCTGCAGAAATATTTTGGTACCCTTCCCCAGATCTGTGCCTCGACACAATCCTGTCTCTGAGCTCTAGAACAATTCCTTCGACCTCATGGCTTGGTTTTTGCTCTTACATACATTGTCATCTGTGGGACCTTATACAGACACGCGTGTGCCTTTCCAAATCATGTCTAACCAATTGAATTTACCGCAGCTGGACTCCAATCAGGTAACTGATGCAAGCAGTAGAATCAGATTTAAAAAGCAGGTAAAAAAAAACACCTTCTGGAACAACGGGGACTGTGAAGAGACATTCATGCGTACACATTGTGATATTGTTGTATGGTGATATTGAACATGTTGTGTTGTGGCTATGTGGTGGTGTAGGGATGTTATATGATGTACTGTTTTATCTTTAGCTCATTCAGTGCAAACATAGTTCACTGTTTTATCTTTAGTTGTATATGTAATGTGGGTGCTTTGGTGTGTTTGGACCCCAGCAGCAGCTAATGGGGATCGATCCCTAATAAATACAAATAAAGACAAATACAATCAAGTTGAAACATCTCAAGGATGATCAATGGAAACAGGATGCACCTGAGCTCACTTTCGAGTCATATAGCGTATTTGAAATATATATATTATTCATTTGCTAAAATTTCTAACAACCTGTTGTCACTTTTTTATTATATGGTATTGTGTGTAGATTGCTGAGGAATATTTTTTATTTAATACATTTTACAATAAGGCTGTAACTTAACAAACTGTGGAAAAAGTCACTGTCTGAAGGCACTGTATATCATGCATAGTCCATGATGGATGGACAAGACCAAAGTCAGAGGGGAACAGGTGTAGGCCTATATATCAGCAGCAACAGCATAACTATAGATGAAAGGCACTTTAGATTTGGCTGGTCCAACAATGGCCAGGGATTATCTGCCAGGGATTATATTCCAAATCAAATGAGACCTGTAACCTCTTAATCTTATAGGAAGCACTGCATTACAGCACAGCACGTGAATCTGTTTGGATGGGATCGGAGGTCTCTTCTTGTGTCATGGTCTTAAATGTTTTAAAGCCTGGCTGGTCTGACTTTGTTTACCTCATTAACCGAGAGAGACAGGTTTTTATTTGTGTCACTGAGGTCAGGGCAACATGCCCCCCCCCCCCCCCCCCCCCACGATAAAGCAACACAGCTGCAGACCATTAATCCGGGAGAGAAGGCTAAAGTTACACATGAGCCTGTAACACTAATTAGATTTCATAATAACGGGCTGAGAGAGACAGGATATGTTTCCATTGTGACGACGAACAGAGAGACTACGGAATGTAGGCTATCCTTGCATATATTTGAGTGAGACTAGCGGCAAAATGCGCAACTGCCATTGAGAGCTGCCTCCATATTACCATTCAGGAGGTTACGTATCGTGCCCATACAGTGTAAACATAACTGTTATCTACTGTTAACGATGATTGGTCAAATTTCGTCACTTGCGTTGAGGGATGGAGACTATTGTTCATTCTGCACAATCACAACAGCTGTCCTTCAACAGATGTGGGCGGCATCTATGCAGGACCGGTGCGCGGAGCCGAATCCTGAGCGTGGATGCAATCATGTGCACCGCTGACAATCTCTGCGTCAAACATAGAGAATCAAACAAAAAACACGGCAGCACTTCTCGACTGTGATAGGCTGAGCGGGGCGAAGGAGGTGGGCTGTTTTCCTGCGGTCAGTGAGTGAAGCGCACTCTATGAGAAGGTGGAACAGACTTCAACCAGCGACATCCACGAGAACCATTGAGAACGGATCAAAAAGAGACAGCATAGGGTGAGTAAAATTATGAATAATGAGAATTGACGGGAATGCTACAGGTCTGGTGATTGTCTGGGTTGCAATATTTGTGTGTTTTGCTAGATTGTTGTATGCCCCAGACATGTAGTAATTATTGATGAATGGTTACACGTTTATTACGTAGCAAGAAGCGTACAATATGCACAATATACACAGTTCCCGTCAGGTTGACTGACGCTAATGCGCCCTATTCATTGTTGATACAATATCACATGATGTACCCAAATGAACGTTTACCTGTCCACAGTGGGCGTGTTTGATTCACTCCCACCACGACCAATGCAGAACATTCTCTTTGTTGTGGTGCCGCAGTTGAGTTAAGGCCAAAGGATGCTGACTGTAGACAGGTGTCCACCGCATCGCATATAGGTCCACGCCAACAGAGCTGGCATTGATCGTCGTTACATAAATGTGATATTATGCAGCTTCGACATTATAACTAATTAAGATAACAATGATAGATGCTTAAAGAGTGCACTGCCAGAAGGCTCATCCCTGCGGGAAACGACGAACACCACACAATGCCCCCTCTCCATGCTGTATCTGTGCTGAGGATTAGGGCACATTGTTCTCCGTCAATGTGTATTGTGTAGCGCTCCTCTCTCTTGACTGTAGCCGTACCATGCATGTAGGTAGGCCTATTGTGTGTTGTGCAATCATGGTTCTGTATGCATGTGAACTATGCCCTCTGTGACGTCCTGCGGTAGTCTTAGACCATGCTCTTTGCCTTGTTTAGATTTCTATTCTCAGGTGTATTGCTCCTTGTCACACAACAAAGATGTATGCAGTCAGTCAGACAGACGGACAGACAAAGACGCACTATAGATAAATGGACGTGGCAGACAGACAACAGACATAAGGACAAATGACTGTATATGGCACAGACAGACAAGTAGACAGGCATGCTTGGATTAGTAGAGATGGCCTAATGCATGCCATGAAATGTATCTCTCTCAGTCCTCTGGAATGACGGGATTAAAGTGCAATCCTCAGCAGATTATGGGAGACAGAGCTAGATGGACTGGGACAGCAGAGCAGTGTGTCTGTCCATAAAGGTTCACAAAGCAAAGCAGAGGCCGTTCCCAAAGACTTGCCGGACCGTCATACCATACAGAATGCCATGGTACTATGAGTAGAGATGTGTGGTACAGCGGAAAGCACTCCAGTGATGTATTGAAGTTTGCTTTGCTTTGTACGAAATACCAATATAGAACCAAACGTTCGGTCTCAAATGTCTGCATGAGTCCAGTGATCTAACAGCCTCTGCAGGAGTAGGAGATTCCACGATCTCATTGTAGAGTGGAGATACCTGAACATGAAAGACAACATCTCTGAGGCTGTGTTTAAACAGGCAGTCCAATGTTGATTTTGACCAATCGCATCAGATCTTTTCACATCAGATATTTTTCAGAGCTGATCTGATTGGTCAAAATACCAATTAGTGAAAAACATCAGAATTGGGCTGCCTGTGTAAACACAGCCTTAGAGATGTTGTCTTTCATGTTCATGTATCTCTACTCTACAATGAGATCGTGGAATCTCCTACTCCTGAAGACGCTGTTAGATCACTGGACCCATGCAGACATTTGAGACCGTTCTGTTCCAGATTCCAAACTGTCATTGTAGAGTAGAGATATTTGAGCATGAAAGACGAAGTCTCTAAGGCTGTGTAAACACACAGCCTTAGAGACCTGTGTGTTATCATTATTATTTAATGATGCTGTCAGTCACAGAAGAGCAGTGAAATATTTAAGTTGTCATTCAGACTGTTTGAAGTGAAGAAAGCCATAACAGTTTGCTGGATTTTTATTAGTAATTCTATATATTAATATATATTCCTGTTCCATCTAGTCCATCATTCCATTGCTCCTCCTCAGTCACCAACGGATATTCAAATGAAAACCCCTCCGTGTGAAATGAAAACAGGCTATTTTCCGTAAAAACTATCCCCCATTATGAGAGCAAAGTGAGATAAATCCAAAGCGACAACATATGTTTGTTGAAGGGGGAAGCTCAGTATGCCTTGGTGTGCGGCTTCCTCGTCCGCTGCGTGGTCTTGGTGTCAGGTCAAGGTCTGCTGGTCTGTGGTGATGTCTAGCTTTCCTGTCATAAACCATCTTCATCATCTCCACCATGAGATGCTGTCCACTGACTGTGATCTATGAGGACACCAGCCCTCCTCTTTTTCTCCCACAGTGGCCTTGTCTTCCCATCACCAGAGAACTTCACAATAGAGGCCATGTGAAGGTGCTGTATGAGGAGGGCAAGGAGGGCAAGGAGCCAGGGTCTTTGAGAAGAATGGAGTAGGGAGTAGAAAAAGGGAGAGGGAATGATGTCATCCCCATTAGATGCCACTGTGGCTCCGTTTGAAAATTGATTCTTTGGAGAAATATTTCCTAGATGACTAATGTCAAGGAGCCGTGTAGTTAGGTAGTTTCTACACTTGTTACTCATTGCTAGTGTCACAGTAAATAACAGAGGAGTTATATCATTGCTATATATTCTGAGATACCTTCTTGTTCATGCTGAGTGTTATGACTCCAACATGATTCTCTAGGAGATTGTACATTTGTCATTTGAAGGCTAGACTTTGTTAAGGAAGGATACGTGTGTGTATTTCTAAGAGGAGCAAAAATATGAGTTTAAATGAGAGAGTAGAACCGATTACAATGAGTGGAGGACCATCAGGTCAGTAACTCCAGGGTCAGGAGCCATTGTAATGGACTGGACTGTGTCAGGTGAGCATCCCATCTTCAGCTCAACATACTTAAACAGGAATTTACGATTCCTGGCAGTTTACATAGCAACACAAATGCCAGAATCCCTGAAAGTTCAACTAAGAGCAAAGAGTCAATAGCCTACCACTTGTATCACTGTCTTCTGTGTTCGAACAGAGACCCTGTATTCCCATGCAGCCTTTATAGTTTACACATACACGCACATGCACATGAGCACGCACGCACACGCACACACACACACACGCACGCACGCACGCACACACACACACTTCACAGCTAGTCCTCAAGTCAGTTGATTTAAGTGAGTGTCCACACTGGGGGTAAATACAGATCTCACCACTGTGCTCTGACTAAGGCCCACCTGAGTGACTGAGTGACTGACTGGTTGACTGTTTTCAGGGAATGTGTGTGTGTCTCCCCTGAGAGGATGAGACAGGGCGACAAAGCATTATGTCAGCAGTAACCAGAGATGGTGCCCACCATGCATGAGAGAGATATAAAAACGCTGACTCATGACAAACACTAGGAGACCTGGCAACACATTAACACATTAAGGGACATCTGAGACCAGTACACCCTCGTGTTAAAGAAAAGATTGATCACTGTAACCATAACAAACTACTATTTATTCCCTGACATTACAGTAAATTCCTGTTGGGTCGGGGAACCAGCCCCCTCACTTAACGTAATAACACCACATTATAAAGAGTAACTGCTTTTACATAAATCACACGAATGAAATCAGGATAAAGACTTTAAAAGGAAACGGTCATTTCTGATTTGAGATTCAGAGTGGTGCCAACTTCGCATCAAACATTTCTTTAACACAGACCAAGACCATGGAATAGATCTGATCCTGCTGAATAAAATGATAATTACTTCATGGAATAGATCTGATCCTGCTGAAATAAAATGATAATTACTTCATGGAATAGATCTGATCCTGCTGAAATAAAATGATAATTATTTCATGGAATAGATCTGATCCTGCTGAAATAAAATGATAATTACTTCATGGAATAGATCTGATCCTGCTGAAATAAAATGATAATTACTTCATGGAATAGATCTGATCCTGCTGAAATAAAATGATAATTACTTCATGGAATAGATCTGATCCTGCTGAATAAAATGATAATTACTTCATGGAATAGATCTGATCCTGCTGAAATAAAATGATAATTACTTAATGGAATAGATTTGATCCTGCTGAAATAAAATGATAATTTCTTCATGGAATAGATCTGATCCTGCTGAAATAAAATGATAATTACTTCATGGAATAGATCGGATCCTGCTGAATAAAATGATAATTACTTCATGGAATAGATCTGATCCTGCTGAATAAAATGATGACTTCATGCACGCCACAGCCTATCTTTAGAAATAGCTCAAATGTTGCCGACTGATAATCTGATATACGATCAAATAAATAGATTGTCTCAGCATTGGGCTCCTGAGTGGCACAGCGGTCTAAGGCACTGCATCTCAGTGCTATGTTTAGGGTTTGGCCGGGGTAGGCCATCATTGTAAATAAGAATTTGTTCTAAACTGACTTGCCTAGTTAAATAAAGGTTAAGTAAAAAATATATATTATAATAATTGTCACATGTTGTATTATATTCTATGAAATTATATTATTTTGAGGTTTATTGATGAATGAGACTGTATAAAGAATGAGATATGTTGAATATTGTGCTTGAACTGCAAGTTTGCACCTGTTTTCCAAATGAAATAATCCACAAGCTAAAACAAAATGTGTAATAGTAGAAAAGGCCCTTTGACCTTTTGAGTTAGTGACTAGTTCACCTGTGCTTATCTTAACTGTGCTCTGGCACTGATAATATCACTGTTATGGTCCACTGAGTCGATGACCCATAATGCTCAGCTCTTGCAGCACTCCCTGCACTTTAACATATACAGATCTAGAGCTGAATGGCCAATAGTACTGTAATCAGGTGACTCCTACTACTAATAACTTCCTTAGTTCAAATCGGTTTGACAAAACCGATCATCAACCCTAGTGCAACAGATCAACGGTCTTTAGGTAGGTGTTGCTAAGATAGTCAGTCATCTGGTGTTGGCAGTCAGAGGTTAGATACATATCTACCAATAAAGTGGGGGAGTACACAGTACACTATTTTGCTTGGTGATCATAACTATTGGATTACTATGCCTTTTACAGTAAAATGGGGGAATTAACATATGGGAATATGAGTGGCGAATGAGGCTTACTGAGAGCATTTTGTGTAAACAGAAACACCACCTCCCTGAACAAGGCTGTTGCTTTGGATGGCAGGATAAATCCAGGGATTCCCTGCCAAGCTGCTGGCCCAGCCCCACTCTGTGGGTTACTCTGTACTGTGTTAGGCTAGGCTGTGTGTTACAGTAGGCCCGCTGTGGTTTTTGGGGATGATTGCGTGACAGACGGAGGGAAGGATGGAGTCTAATATAACATGTCCTGGCTGCATGTGGACGTGGGGGACTAGGGTTGACTCTAGCTTGCACTAATCCCCATGCAGCAGTACCAGCTGCTCTCTCAGGCTTTTACACTCAATATGAGCATAAAGCAGAATTATGCTCCTTCGTTTTAAATGGGAAATGTCCGATGTTGCACTCAAAACTGGGGAGTTGTAGAGCAGATGTAGCGGTCAGACTGGGGGATGCAGCCATCTGAACAGCTGTCTGAACACCAGGGGGTGGGTGAATGGCGTTACAGACATAGAGAGGTTAGAGGTGGAGGGAACTTGGGCTTTGAATGGGAAAAACGTACCTTTAAGAAAGAAGGGAAAGAAAGAGGGTCTGAAAAATGATGACCTTAGAATTGGGATCAGAGAACGTGAAGGACTGTAGAGAAGAAAGACAAGTAAGGTAAGCAGAACCTTTAATGGGAGAGGTGTATAAAAGGAATTGTAGAGGAGACGGAGTTGAGACAGGGGCTGTTGTAGGATTATTCATCTAATGTTTGCATGCCCTTGCATAATAATCACACAAACGTCTTTTCAACATTTGGATGGATGCATAAAAGCTGAGCTGTGATCTAGCTATTTTACTCGCTCACTGCTGACACCCTGCTGTGGTCCTGCCTGAATGCGTTATTTTTGACTGTGTGAATTTTGATGAGTTTTCTGTGTCACGCAGTATTCTCTCTCTCCTAGGGGCTGCTACAGTGTGTCAATGTAGTAATCTGACTAGTCCAACTGTACTTGGTGTGGCTGCTCCCAAAACAATGGGGCACAGTTTCAATCATGGCCAACAAACACTGTACGTACGCAAATCTGCAGGCTGGTGCACAATGACCGCATGAAGATATTTGTGTGTGTGTGTGTGTGTGTGTGTGTGTGTGTGTGTGTGTGTTTGTGTAGAAATAGAACAATCATCGCTTGTTTGTGTGTGGAGGAGGAGAGAGTGGGTGAGTTGAAGGGACGGGTGGAAAAAAATAATGAAGTTGTGTGTTTGGGAGTGTGTGTCTGTGTGTCTGTGCGTCTGTGAGTGCCACTGATAGACCTTTTGTGTAGAGCAGCTCTCAACATATGTATTAGTTTTGCTGTCTGTCTCACAAAGATACACTCATTATGAGGAGTAAATGGTGCACTGTGAAGAGAGGAGAATGTCCTCCCTCTAACTAAAGCTTGGAGGCTTCTATCCCCTACTGCACTGTAGCATGCAGGGCTGGATCACTAAAGGCAGACAAAAACACGCTGTTCTGCAGCAAATGAACCATAACTACCCTCTTTCACCTTCATTTGAATTGATAATCCAGGGTAATTATTAACTTCCACAGTTTAGACCGTACCTCCTCCAGGTTTCTTTGCAGACACTTTGATGTAGTGAGTACTCTCCATTCATTGGGTACTGTGGGTGTTTCAGACGGCACTCCCGAATGGCTTCTCTGCCTTTTAGGACACAGTGGCGGAGTTCCAGGATGTCTTTATTGCAGTTCCACTGATCCGGCTATCAGATCTAACAGCGACTGGAAATCACTTTCATATGATAGCCTGTCGCTGTCTTCTGAGATCCACAGCGCAACTACAAAAACCACAGCATGTTATGGGGGTAATATACTGTTGGCCTGAATAGGCTTAGTTGATTATCTGTTTTGCGGTGGTGGATACTAGTGTAGTGTGAAGACAGCTAGCTGCAGTGGTGTACTGTTTGTGTCACTTGTGTCTTTAGGGGGAGAGAGGATGTGGGAGAGATAGATGCTACAGGGGGAGAATGAATGCAATGACGGTGACATAATTTCCATCCATTCTTCATTTTTCTGTCTTTGCTCAATTTTGCATGAGCCCTATGCTAGCTTCAGGATCCCAGGCTTCGAATGAAATAACATTTGGAAGGGTGGCCCCTGGAGAATAGCCCTGAACAACACCACATGCGTTTTGGCTAGCAATATAAACCTTGGTAAGTTTTTTGCCAAACCCTGTTGTTATTATGGGCTGGGGGATGGTCTCTGTCAGCTAGGCTATATCCCCTCGGCTTCACCCCCCCACACACACACATTAAGAGATGACCTTTTGGACTGAATCCCCCCATGGTAGAGAGACAGTGGTTTGACTGCAGCTGGATTTAGTGTGGCTGGTTTGACTGCAGCTGGATTTAGTATGGCTGGTTTGACTGCAGCTGTGTTTAGTGTGGCTGGTTTGACTGCAGCTGGATTTAGTGTGGCTGGTTTGACTGCAGCTGGATTTAGTATGGCTGGTTTGACTGCAGCTGGCTTTAGTGTGGCCGGTTTGACTGCAGCTGGATTTAGTGTGGCTGGTTTGAGTGCAGCTGGATTTAGTGTGGCTGGTTTGACTGCAGCTGAATTTAGTGTGGCTGGTTTGACTGCAGCTGGATTTAGTGTGGCCGGTTTGACTGCAGCTGGATTTAGTGTGGCCGGTTTGAATGCAGCTGGATTTAGTGTGGCCGGTTTGACTGCAGCTGGACTTAGTATGGCCGGTTTGACTGCAGCTGGATTTAGTGTGGCCGGTTTGACTGCAGCTGGATTTAGTGTGGCCGGTTTGACTGCAGCTAGATTTAGTGTTGCTGGTTTGACTGCAGCTGGATTTAGTGGGGTGCATAAATGGTGACGTCCATTAGCCAAGATCAGCCATCATTAAAAGCTCTGACTAGTGGGCCTCCATACCAGTATACGGCGATAGAGAAATGCAGTATGGGGTTAGTGCGAAATCTTGTACTGATGAGGATAATGATGTGAATGATGATGATGATACTCTATGACCTCAGAGCTCCTGTGCTACCACCGAAGCATACTCCTGGGCTACAATATCCGGACCCACGACTGGTCTATCGATGTCACCGCATGAAGAGGCATAAACAGACTCACCCAATCGCGACGCCCCCCAAAGGCTAATTTTCTAGCCCTTGCTATCTCCTTGCTTGCTAATTCGGCCTGCTAACTGCTACCTTGTTTAGCCCCGGCCTACTAACTGTTAGCTTGTTAGCACAGGCCTGTTAACCGTCTGAATCGCCGCGTCCCAAACACTCACTGGACCCATATTTACTTTCAATCTCTTTTCGATTTTTAATTTGCTTATACCTTCCGGTAACCTGCCTCACCCAATGTGATACGGAATCGCTATTATTTAAAATTTTTAGAACACACTCAAGAACCTCCAGAAGCTAACCAGCTAACTAGCTACAAGCTATTTAGTCATTGTTAGCCACTGCTAGCGGCTTTTTTTTGGCACAGCCAGCCAGTTAAAAAAAAATAATATTTTTTTTAACCTGGATAATACTCGCCAGTCCAGCTTCCCTGCCCCATCCACCGCTGCCCCCTGGATACTGATCACTTGGCTACATAGCTGATGCATGCTGGACTGTCCATTAATCACGGTACTCCATTCTGCTTGTTTATGTTTTATCTGTCGGCCCCAGCCGCACTCAGGCTCTGTGTGTAGTTAATCCGACCCTCCCTGCCTAGTCAACGCCATTTTACCTGCTGTTGTTGTGCTAGCTGATTATCTGTTGTTGTCTCACCTACTGTTTTAGCTACTGTTTTAGCTAGCTCTCCCAATTCAACACCTGTGATTACTGTATGCCTCGCTGTATGTCTCTCTCAAATGTCAATATGCCTTGTATACTGTTGTTCAGGTTAGTTATCATTGTTTTAGTTTACAATGGAGCCCATAGTTCCACTCTTCATACCCCTGATACCTCCTTTGTCCCACCTCCCACACATGCGGTGACCTCACCCATTACAACCAGCATGTCCAGTGATACACCCTCTCTCATCATCACCAAGTGCCTGGGCTTACCTCCGCTGTACCCGCACCCCACCATACCCCTGTCTGCGCATTATGCCCTGAATATATTCTACCATGCCCAGAAATCTGCTCCTTTTATTCTCTGTCCCCAACGCTCTAGGTGACCAGTTTTGATAGCCTTTAGCCGCACCCTCATTCTACTCCTCCTCTGTTCCGCGGGTGATGTTGAGGTAAACCCAGGCCCTGCATGTCCCCAGGCACCCTCATTTGTTGACTTCTGTGATCGAAAAAGCCTTGGTTTCATGCATGTCAACATCAGAATCCTCCTCCCTAAGTTTGTTTTACTCACTGCTTTAGCACACTCTGCTAACCCTGATGTCCTTGCCATGTATGAATCCTGGCTCAGGAAGGCCACCAAAAACTCTGAGATTTCCATACCCAACTATAACATTTTCCATCAAGATAGAACTGCCAAAGAGTTGCAGTCTACTGCAGAGATAGCCTGCAAAGTAATGTCATACTTTCCAGGTCCATACCCAAACAGTTCGAACTACTAATTT
Source organism: Oncorhynchus nerka (assembly GCF_034236695.1). Taxonomy (NCBI): domain Eukaryota; kingdom Metazoa; phylum Chordata; class Actinopteri; order Salmoniformes; family Salmonidae; genus Oncorhynchus; species Oncorhynchus nerka. The sequence continues at coordinate 69,498,670 of NC_088415.1, read as the reverse complement.
TGAAAATTACTCTCTCCAGAAATAAGTCTCTCACCGTTGCCGCCTGCTACCGACCCCCCTCAGCTCCCAGCTGTGCCCTGGACACCATTTGTGAATTGATCGCCCCCCATCTAGCTTCAGAGTTTGTTCTGTTAGGTGACCTAAACTGGGATATGCTTAACACCCCGGCAGTCCTACAATCTAAGCTAGATGCCCTCAATCTCACACAAATCATCAAGGAACCCACCAGGTACAACCCTAAATCTGTAAACAAAGGCACCCTCATAGACGTCATCCTGACCAACTGGCCCTCCAAATACACCTCCGCTGTCTTCAACCAGGATCTCAGCGATCACTGCCTCATTGCCTGTATCCGCTACGGAGCCGCAGTCAAACGACCACCCCTCATCACTGTCAAACGCTCCCTAAAACACTTCTGTGAGCAGGCCTTTCTAATCCACCTGGCCCGGGTATCCTGGAAGGACATTGACCTCATCCCGTCAGTTGAGGATGCCTGGTCATTCTTTAAAAGTAATTTCCTCACCATTTTAGATAAGCATGCTCCGTTCAAAAAATGCAGAACTAAGAACAGATATAGCCCTTGGTTCACTCCAGACCTGACTGCCCTCGACCAGCACAAAAACATCCTGTGGCGGACTGCAATAGCATCAAATAGTCCCCGCGATATGCAACTGTTCAGGGAAGTCAGGAACCAATACACGCAGTCAGTCAGGAAAGCTAAGGCCAGCTTCTTCAGGCAGAAGTTTGCATCCTGTAGTTCCAACTCCAAAAAGTTCTGGGACACTGTGAAGTCCATGGAGAACAAGAGCACCTCCTCCCAGCTGCCCACTGCACTGAGGCTAGGTAACACGGTCACCACCGATAAACCCATGATTATCGAAAAGCATTTCTCAACGACTGGGCATGCCTTCCGCCAGGCTACTCCAACCTCGGCCAACCGCTCCGCCCCCCCCGCAGCTACTCGCCCAAGCCTCTCCAGGTTCTCCTTTACCCAAATCCAGATAGCAGATGTTCTGAAAGAGCTGCAAAACCTAGACCCGTACAAATCAGCTGGGCTTGACAATCTGGACCCTATATTTCTGAAACTATCCGCCGCCATTGTCGCAACCCCTATTACCAGCCTGTTCAACCTCTCTTTCATATCGTCTGAGATCCCCAAGGATTGGAAAGCTGCCGCAGTCATCCCCCTCTTCAAAGGGGGAGACACCCTGGACCCAAACTGTTACAGACCTATATCCATCCTGCCCTGCCTATCTAAGGTCTTCGAAAGCCAAGTCAACAAACAGGTCACTGACCATCTCGAATCCCACCGTACCTTCTCCGCTGTGCAATCTGGTTTCCGAGCCGGTCACGGGTGCACCTCAGCCACGCTCAAGGTACTAAACGATATCATAACCGCCATCGATAAAAGACAGTACTGTGCAGCCGTCTTCATCGACCTTGCCAAGGCTTTTGACTCTGTCAATCACCATATTCTTATCGGCAGACTCAGTAGCCTCGGTTTTTTCGGATGACTGCCTTGCCTGGTTCACCAATTACTTTGCAGACAGAGTTCAGTGTGTCAAATCGGAGGGCATGCTGTCCGGTCCTCTGGCAGTCTCTATGGGGGTGCCACAGGGTTCAATTCTCGGGCCGACTCTTTTCTCTGTATATATCAATGATGTTGCTCTTGCTGCGGGCGATTCCCTGATCCACCTCTACGCAGACGACACCATTCTATATACTTCCGGCCTGTCCTTGGACACTGTGCTATCTAACCTCCAAACGAGCTTCAATGCCATACAACACTCCTTCCGTGGCCTCCAACTGCTCTTAAACGCTAGTAAAACCAAATGCATGCTTTACAACCGTTCGCTGCCTGCACCCGCACACCTGACCAGCATCACCACCCTGGATGGTTCCGACCTTGAATATGTGGACATCTATAAGTACCTAGGTATCTGGCTAGACTGTAAACTCTCCTTCCAGACTCATATCAAACATCTCCAATCGAAAATCAAATCAAGAGTCGGCTTTCTATTCCGCAACAAAGCCTCCTTCACTCACGCCGCCAAACTTACCCTAGTAAAACTGACTATCCTACCGATCCTCGACTTCGGCGATGTCATCTACAAAATTGCTTCCAACACTCTACTCAGCAAACTGGATGCAGTTTATCACAGTGCCATCCGTTTTGTCACTAAAGCACCTTATACCACCCACCACTGCGACTTGTATGCTCTAGTCGGCTGGCCCTCGCTACATATTCGTCGCCAGACCCACTGGCTCCAGGTCATCTACAAGTCCATGCTAGGTAAAGCTCCGCCTTATCTCAGTTCACTGGTCACGATGGCAACACCCATCCGTAGCACGCGCTCCAGCAGGTGTATCTCACTGATCATCCCTAAAGCCAACACCTCATTTGGCCGCCTTTCGTTCCAGTTCTCTGCTGCCTGTGACTGGAACGAATTGCAAAAATCGCTGAAGTTGGAGACTTTTATCTCCCTCACCAACTTCAAACATCTGCTATCTGAGCAGCTAACCGATCGCTGCAGCTATACATAGTCTATCGGTAAATAGCCCACCCATTTTTACCTACCTCATCCCCATACTGTTTTTATTTATTTACTTTTCTGCTCTTTTGCACACCAGTATCTCTACCTGTACATGACCATCTGATCATTTATCACTCCAGTATTAATCTGCAAAATTGTAATTATTCGCCTACCTCCTCATGCCTTTTGCACACAATGTATATAGACTCCCCTTTTTTTCTACTGTGTTATTGACTTGTTAATTGTTTACTCCATGTGTAACTCTGTGTTGTCTGTTCACACTGCTATGCTTTATCTTGGCCAGGTCGCAGTTGCAAATGAGAACTTGTTCTCAACTAGCCTACCTGGTTAAATAAAGGTGAAATTAAAATATTTAAAAAATAACCTCCTTTCTGCCTCCCCAGGACCATGGACCTGAGCTTGCATGACGCTCTCACGGATGGGGCGCCCCAGTCGGGCCCGGACAACCTGGTGAGGAGGGACTTCATGGCTTCCCTGGAGAAAGAGACCTTTGATGACAAAGTAGGCGAGACTGTGGAAAAGACTGACTACCGCCCTCTGGTGGACGGGAAGGATGGTAAAGGTAAACTGGGGTGCAGGATGGAATGGGAAAACCCATAGAGAATTGGGGCAGCAGAGAGACAATCCAGCTGATTCTTCTGCTCAGTAAATGTATATATTGTGACGTATACCTTAATGCCAGCTGTATACAACTTTAGGATCGACACTCTGTGAGTTCCCTGACTCCACTTTAACCCTTCTTTTATATCTATGCAGATTATCCTTATCTCATATGCATACAATATCATGCACATATGCTATTGTGTGTACAGTATAGTATATGTATCATGTAGTGTGTGAGTACATGTGTTAAATAATGGAGAGAGAGGAGACCTAAGGGACGGAGGAACTAGGCCAGACAATGTTCAGGAACAGAACCACCTTCTCCAGCGCCTGTTATTTACTGTGCTCTCTTCCTGCCACAGCGTGTGTGCGTGCGTCCATCGTGCGTGTGTGTGTGTGTGGGTGGGTGCCCGTGGGAACGTGTGCATCCGAACTCTCGTGGGTGTGTGTGTGGATGTGTTGTTTGTTTTGGTTTGTAGCTGCCATCCTACTGTGTTGAAATGCAATTCCACCACTTTGGAACCTCATTCTGATGATCTCCAGTGCAATGCTAGAGTCTAAACAGGTGAAAATGGAGCATATCTATGATTTGTAGAGAAAAGCAAAAAGGTCTACACAAAAAAGTTAAAGCATTTTAAAAACAGTGATTTTCAAACACTATGAGATTCGTGGTGACATGGGGAGCATAGCTAGAACGTTTTGCACGTTTTGAAAATATATATTTTTTTTTGCATGTTTAATTCTACCCTGTGATGTCACAGAGAAGGATTATTTAGGAGCTTCGTATCTTTTTAACACATACAGTATTTAGACACTGGTTCGGTGCTGGAGACAATGAATATTAGGTTGAAAAGTGGTGGAATTGCCTTTTCAGTTTGTGTGTCAACCTGAACCAAAGAGCGGAGTCAAAGAGGGACAATTTATGTATTTAAAAAATATGATTTTAACTCACTCCATTTCTTAGGCAGTCTTTGGGATCTCTGTGATTCAGTGGTATTGTGCACTGATGTTATTGTGAACAGATTTATTTCTGAACTTGAACTTCATCTTGGGTGGCAACTTCCCCCTGAGAGAAATTTCACCCAAAAATATTTTGGCTACTGGAAAACTTCTGTGTTTGTTTCCATCTACCAAGAAAGTACTTCACAGTTCATGACAACTCTGTCATGAGCATTTGGGGAAATTCACTCCTTTGGGCCACTCCCGTCACTGTGGTTAACCCTCCATTGTAATGGTTTATTGTGTTGCAAGGGCACATTTTCACAGCTGAATCATCCTCTATGTTAGATGGCAATTGGTATTTTAGCCCCAGAGTGCAATTCCTAATTTGCACAGGAATAACAACATAGAAAGTGAGAGAAAAAATGATAAAACAAAAAGTTCAGAGAATGAATATTATTTTTCCTAACTCTACCATTGGACGCTGTTCCTCAAAGTTACAGCAGCAGTACCCAGCAAATACATGTGATATGTAATATGATAAAGTTCAAATGTATAAGTCTCCTCCACTCCAGATATAATATCCTTCCTGCAAGTCAGTTCCTTCAGATCCAACTCTCTAACCACAGACAGTCTCATTATACCTCAGACAGACAGACTCCAAGCACTCAGAGCAATCCCTTTCTCTCCCTCTCTCTCCATCTATCACTCTCTCACCTCTATCTCCCCCTCTCCCTTTCTACTTCTCTCTCTCTCTCACCCTCTCTCCATCTAGAATGACTATCACTGTCTTTGTCCGTCTCTCCCACACTCCTTCTCTTTCTTTGTCTCTCCTCGTGTCATGTCACTTCCAGAAGTGTCAGCCTGGAGACAGCATTAGGGCAGCATTAGCATAGCCCTGACTGGAGCAATATAACAAACTCAGTCATGCACAAGTCAGGACACAGCAATGTCAATTAACCCGGGCCATGAACATCCTCTCCTCTGGTGTCTTGGCAACATCGGTTGCATGTTAATTGTCCTGCTCTCGAACTGTAAATATTCACATGCATATTCAGTCAAAACAATTTATTAGGATTAGGGGTGGATTAAAGGTGGCATTCTTTGACCTCTGAGGCTTTATGACCTCTACGTCAATCCGAACTGAACACATTGATTTCTTTAAAAGTGGAGTTGATTGACACAGATGACGTCAGCTTTTCCACACAGCTGCTTAATTGAATGATGTCTAATTAAGATAAATCAACATCCTTAGGCTACGCTACAGTATGGGGGTTTATTTCAGGAGGGCATACAGAACACAGTGTACAATGTAGCATGTTAGCTCGTTCCAGCAGTGTGCTGCATGATAGAGGCTCTGCGGTTAGCATGTGACTGCAGTATGCTGGAACATCAACCGTAGCAGAAGGAGGAAACAGCTCTGGCTCATCAAAAAGACACAACACCAGTGTTGGCAGTGCAGATCTGTGTGTGTGTGTGCTGATTTCAGCATCTCCTCTGTACTGTATAATGATTGATGCTTTTAGAGCAAGAGCTCTGGTCAGCCGCCGTGTAGATCAAGAGATTCCCAAGGAAATATGAGAGCATTTGCTGCTAATCAGTCACGTACTGTACACTAATCCTCTTCTTTGATACTGTAAATTTTAAAAAATACTGTACTTTAAAAAAAAATTCTCTGATTTAGCTTCTGTTGGATTTCGTCAATATTCTTAGCATGTCTGATTTGTAGTGACAATTCAACATGCGTTCTTCCCTGAACCGAAGCCACACTACCTTGAAAGACAAGAAGGATAATGTATATTTGCATGTAAAATGTCAGTGGAAAATACACACTAAATGAAGTTATTGTATCAGTCTATCATCTTAGCATGAGTGAAGGGATTCAACCCATGTTGTTGTCATGCACTGCTATCAAATTAATCTTGCACTGAACTTTTGCCCCCTCTCCTTGACCTACACAAAGTCATTGCTGTGTTCATCAATCATTAAAGGCTTTCCCAGAATCCTCCCCCTTCACTCCTTCCCCCATGTCCTTCAATCACAAAGTCATTTGTTGTTTACTTTGTCGATTGTCATACGGAGTTGTCATAAAGAATTGGATACTTTGATTTGTTTTTTCCCTCCATCTGTTGGTAGTAAAGAATCAAAGATCAGGTCTACATATGCTTATGACAAACAGCAACACAAAATGAGAGAAAGCCATGTGTATACAGGAGGGAATTCAAAACAGCTCCTCTCACTGTACAGCAGTAATCATTATCATGAAAATGAAGCCGTTTTCTCTTTTTGCTTACGCCAATTATCCCATAACCGGCGAACAGATATGTGTGCAGCTGAAACACGACTCTCATGGTGGAGGAGGCTGAAGCTGGGTGTGCCTGCCAAATGGTGGCGTTGCACTGGAGAGGTTTGACAAGCTGAGTGCATATCAACCCCACAGGGACCGTCTGGAGCTGAGGCTTCAGCTGATTCCCTGTCAGGCGATAGAGGCGATAGAAGACGATGGACTTGATCAGTTCTCTGGCGTCTAAGAAATAGCCCTTGAACAATGTCTTAGAAATGAGAAATAGCCCCTGGAACATTATCTTATGTGTTATGTCCAGCGTTAGGCCTATGTGTCATTCACCTACAGCCTATTGGGACTATACCATAACAGCTGGTGTAAGCTAATTACTTGTGTATTCAGTGTGGGTGTAAACTCATTAGTCACAGAACACATACACCATACTTTATAAGTGGTCCATTATAGCAACCCATGGAGGGCGTTCCATCCCTCCTACATAAACAACACAACTCCCTCCTTCATCCTCGTGAACCGCAGGAATTTAACACGCTCGTGAATGTCAGTCACGTACAACGTATTTTACAAATCATTTCTCACAACCACAGCCTTATTTAGTTACTGTTCTAAAACAGAAATCATCAAATGTCTGCTTAACCTCCATTCTGCACCTTACGTAAGGGTGTCCTTACGTAAGGGTGTCCTTATGTAAGTGCCGGGCTAGCAGACATGCTTCTGTGCTGATGGAGTGAGGGAGAGGGAGGAAGGTCATTGTGACTCCTCCGGCAGAGTACAGAGGGAGCCATTGCACCCGGCATGACTTGGCAGTCTTTTGGTCTGGACACTAGCTACCTCACGGCGCGTCTGCTTTTAAGAGTTTTATTCTCTTATTGTTATTATTGCTCCTGGACCCTTGTGTCACAACAGGATCTTTGTATTTTATCTCCCTGCCTGCAGTTTAGGCTCCTAATTTCCCCTCTGTCAGGCTACTTGTCTTGAATATCCATATGTTTTTTTAGCTCCCTCAGCGATCCCAGGGCATCCCTTGTAGTTCACTTCTGAAACCAAAGAGTTCAAACTCCCCAAACACATAATTTAGGTGTCCCTTTCAATTTAACCGAGAATAGCCTGGACCGTATTTACTTTCTGAGATATCATACAATACTGCACCAGACAAGAGACCTAAATAATACAGTGTAGCCTACAACACTTTCAAAGTGAAACTATTTATAGTTACCTGTGACTGTGAGAGCTGCAGTCTACTGTATCTGTTGTCCGATCAGATGCTCCGCGTGTATTCTAAAACCAGTGTGATATTGTTAGCCCTGGTTCCATTGGTTCCGTGCCATCCTCTGGGGCATTGGAAACTCTGGGCTCCTATGCCAGGGAAGTCTTTGCCATGCTCTGCATGCCAGGACTGATGTCAGCTCAGACACCGTGCCAGTCCGGCTAGGGTGTTGCTGGGGTTGGTTTTTGGGCTGTGTTGGCATAACTCCACTTAAGGGTCCTGAGGGGAGGCGGACGTGCTGCTTGGAACGTACATAGGAGAGGACCAACACCTTGATGGTCCCCAGAGGCTGCTGTTGCTGAGCAACACAACATACTGGGACTTACACCTTCCCTCACGTGACTCCTTCAGATATCTTTGTTTTATCATGAAAGCTGTGCTGGTATTTATCACTAGAAATTGGTGTGTGTGTGTGTGTATTTCGCCCCGTTTGGTATTTTGTATGTCTCATTGCAGGACATATCACACAGTATCTGACTCTACACTTTATGCCTTTCTTTTTGTAATATCACCTAAATTGCATCTAGTCAAGCAGAAGAGGTCAGATTGACATGCAATGATTTCTCTGGGGTTGTGTGTGTTTGAATGTATATGGGCCGAAAGATCTGGTAAAGCTGCAGAGCCCTACAGGAATAAACACCAGATAGTGCAGTGAGTTCCTCTAGGCTGGAATTTAAGCTTTAGCTGAGGTTTTTATGTCAATCAGTTATGACACAGACGGGAAAGGGTTTGCCGCCAGAACCTCAGATGCTCTCGTCTGGTTGGTCGGTTGCGTAACCATAGTAATGGCCCACGGTCCTGTACTGTCCCCTCTCATCACTGTCACCCCTCTGCTGTGTTCCAGAGAGGGCTGCTTTTAGGGACAGCACCATGAGACACATTAGAGTAGTCTAGGCCAGACATCAACTGACACTTTAGACCAGGTGGGCTGTATTCAATGTGCTTATCAGTTGTTGGAGGTGGAGTTCATAGAACTAAACATTTATAGAGTAGCCTAGCATAGCAAAAATATATAGAACTGTTTCCAAATACCTATGAAAGACACTGTAGCCTACATTGAAACCAGGAGGGCAATTTTGCTTGCAAGCTTTGTCAGTGGTACGGTTGCAAATCTACCGGTAATTTACCAAAATTACCGTATTTTTCAGTAGTTCAGAATTATAGTATACAATATAAACATGTTCTTAAAGCCCCCAAAGCAACATCACCTTTGGTCAATTTTGTCACTTTAAATATTAGGCAGGGGCAACAGAGTTAGTTACTTTAGCTTAGCATGGTCACATGCAATATTAGCTAAGCTGCAAGCATGCATGGTTGTGCAGTACCCTCGGGACTGTCGTGCAGAAGAAATATCAGCCCGCGCAGAGAAGCACAAGATTGAACTTCACTTAACTTTCTTGAGTTTTCGCCTTTAGTTAACACTATCCAGGTCTCCCTTTACTGTGGGAATTGTGATCAAATCAACACAATATTAGCCACTTTCAATGCAACATGCCGAAACAAACTATGCAAGAGATGTTGTTGTAGGCAGAACGCATCAGAGTAGGATTCCATTGCATTGACAAGCACGACTCAGTCTGTACTCTAAACAGACCAGTGCTGCATAACCAATCAGAGCTGCAGTAGGCTGATATGCAAATAGACCATTGCTATATATGGATCTGTGCCATTCACTTTGCACTGGACTGTGTTTACAGCATGAGCGGTCGTGAGTAGGTGCGCTTGTTTTGAGATCAAAGCGAGAGCTGCATGTAGCCAAGTGTTCACATTTTTTCACATCCTTTGCTAGTTAGTGAGTTATTAGCCCAGTTATAAATAATTTGTAGTCAGCAATGGTGGAGTGATTGCTTCTTAAATGAGCATAAAATGTGTACATTACTAGACATATTTGAAAAGTGAGTCAGGTAAAGAGCTTTTTTTTTGTCTTTAAGGGACAGTGTTATATTTTGAGACAGTAGCCAATAGGCAGAGGGTAGCATACTTTGTCTGATTCTCTGTAATAATGGTATGGAAAAAATAATGAATGTATTTTGTAAAGTGGATTCTTGCATCAAACAACACAACAACATTTTCAATCACCTCCTTGACTGCAGGACAAGTGGGTAAGCAGGTTAATGTCAAGCCCTGCATGTTTTTTTCAAAAGTCTCATGGAATGTAGGCCTACATTGAACACAACACATTGGCTGCTACTGTAAGCAGAATGAAAGAACAGCTATTTCCATGTTAAAATGTTATGGGATGCATTTTCTCCATTGTTTTTGACGGTAGTCCACTCTGATAGACCTACATTATTACTTGGCCACTGTTATAACTGTAACTTAAAGCAGGTACAGCCTCAGTGTTCACAGTAAACGCTCACTTGTTGCAAAGACTTTTCACAATGTTCAAGTTTGCACTCAGCAGGCTTGAAATTTGTTCAGTACTGAAAAAAATGAGAGGGAATGACTTAGTCACTTGGTCCTATCTCTAACACTTGATTTTCAATCCTGATGTTGATGTTCTGCTCTTTGCCTCTTCGTTGCAGGCTCCAGTATGAAGCCAGGAGGACAGATGGGGACTGGGATGCAGCGGCAGGAACCAATGGGAGAGAAGCGTCCCTGTCCAACTGGACAACAGGCTGCCTTCAATACTGACTACCTTTCAGGTGAAGCTTCTTTCCCCCGGTTTGAATTCCTCTGTCTTGTGTATGCTCAAGTGATAAGGCATGCCCTGTGAAAAGGCGTTTTGTGAAAGGACAGGTTTCCATGGTTTCGATATTTGATTCTATTTTTACTGTCATAGTCTTTTTCTGATCCCTATCATCAATAGCCTAAGATGCTCAAGGTCCCTCTGTGACATATTAAGCTGTCTGGTTACCGAGAGCTGCCTGCCAAGTATCCCTGGCACAGTCTGGGCACTCTTAGGAATGTAAATTGGGCAGTACAGTATTGAAGGACACCTAGTTAAACGTGTGCCTGCATCGAAGTAAGGCTGTTGTTGTTGTCTCCTTGTCGCTGTCTTCTCTGACCATCTGGACATTCATATTTCATAGCTAACTATGAGTTGTGTGATTGTGAATGATATTGCTATCTCCTTTGGGGGGTTTGGGATGGCTACTGATTTGTGTCTGTGGTGTACTAATCTGGTATTGGTAACTGACGTCTAATCTCTATCTCTCTGTCGCTCTCTCTCTCTCTCTCTCTCCTATCTTATCTCTAGGCCCAGTGTCTAGTATGATGGGAAAGCCTGGTGAGGGGAACCAGAACAAAGGAATGAAGGACAGCAACATGCCAGACTCTCTCATGGGTACTGCTTAATAATAATGTAAAGTGTTTATGTAACACCAGCATGTAGTTAGGGTTGTGACGGTCATGTAATTATGAATGACGGTATTTGGCCAGAGCCAAATGACCGTGGTCACCGAAATAACCATTTCGAATAGATAAAAAATAATACATACAAAATATATAATATATACATTTCTTTTTTTACGCACATTGGAATTGGAATCGTATTTACGCCCATTGTGTACGTTGTATGCGTCATCAATGGGCCGTGCGGTGCACTCCTTCAAGAAGTGAATGGGAGTCAATTGGGTGCTAGCTCAAAAACCCAAAATTAGCATGAATCCCATGAACAAGAAGTACAACATTACACATTTTTTTCTGAGAAATTAGATAATCAACTTGTTCTCTGTAATATCGTATAGCTTTGGAATAGTGACATTACGTAGGCCTACTTTCAAGGAAAATAGGCATGTTTCTCAACTCATACCCTGACTTTAAGAAGGGATTAAGTGACAATTAGCTTAGCTACCGCATGACGCAGCATGACAACGTGGATGCGATTGGTTGACAATCTGCTGTGTGTGGCATTATATGTTTCTCCATTCATTGCCCAATGGGATTCCTATCTCCTCCTTTCTCTAATATCTCTGACTTAACTCAACTGGCATTACAAAAATACAATCCATTGCATGAGCCACATCCGTTAACATCATTTGAATGAACATTCTACATTACCATGGAAATGTTTGCATCACAATACTAGGCAGCTATTGCTAGTGTACCCATGAGTTTACTAGTCAAATTTCCAAGAGTTTGCTTGTTTCAGCAAGGCGCAACAACGTTTCATCACGTTAAGAGTCCATGTTATGGAAGAAACGGACTCAACCACACGAATGCCCGACCGTCCCATCTTCAGTCAGCTGTTCATCCTCCCCCTCAGGGAACCAGTGGCAATATATCTCAAACTTCCCCTTTGGATGACTAAGTTATGTTAGGTTATGACGGTTCTTTTATTTTCATGATGGTCTTCACCCATAGGCTAACCATCGATTACACGGTTATACTGTAATACGGTAATTGTGCCAGCCTTACACGTAGTGCTTACCACTGTGTATTATAGCACAATATAATTGTAATAACCTATATACTAGAGTAGTTATAACACATAATAGAATAGTATTAACATGTTTGTCTTAATTCCACTCCCAGGTTTCTCCCAGCCAGGGATGATGAGCATGAACATGAATATGAACACGAACATGAACATGAACATGAATATGAACATGAATATGAACATGAACATGAATATGAATATGAACACGAACATGAACATGAACATGAATATGAACATGAACATGAATATGAACACGAACATGAATATGAACATGAATATGAACATGAATATGAACACGAACATGAACGTGAACATGAATATGAACATGAATATGAACATGAACATGAATATGAATATGAACACGAACATGAACATGAACATGAATATGAACACGAACATGAATATGAACATGAATATGAACATGAATATGAACACGAACATGAACGTGAACATGAACATGAATATGAACACGAACATGAACATTCATATGAACATGAATATGAACATGAACATGAATATGAACACGAACGTGAACATGAACACGAACATGAATATGAACACGAACATGAACACGCACATGAACATGAATATAAATATGAACACGAACATGAATATGAACATGAACACGAACATGAACATGAATATGAACATGAATATGAACATGAACATGAATATGAACACGAACATGAATATGAATATGAACACGAACATGAATATGAACATGAACATGAATATGAACACGAACATGAATATGAACATGAACATTCATATGAACACGCACATGAACATGAATATGAACACGAACATGAATATGAACACGAACATGAACATGAATATGAACATGAACATGAATATGAACACGAACATGAATATGAATATGAACACGAACATGAATATGAACATGAACATGAATATGAACACGAACATGAATATGAACATGAACATTCATATGAACATGAATATGAACATGAATATGAACACGAACGTGAACATGAACACGAACATGAATATGAACACGAACATGAACACGCACATGAACATGAATATGAATATGAACACGAACATGAATATGAACATGAACACGAACATGAACATGAATATGAACACGAACATGAATATGAACATGAGTATGAACACGAACATGAACATGAATATGAACATGAGTATGAACATGAATATGAACATGAACATGGGTTCAGGAGGTGTGGGGGGCATGGCTCCATTCCAGTCAGGCATGCCTTTTATGGGCAACCCTCAGAAGGCCTCTCCTCTGTTTGCCTCTGAGCCCCCCAAGCAGTCCCAGGCCCCCTTTAAACTCAATGGCCACTACCCCTCTGCCCCGGGTCACAGGTAAGAGGTTGTCTCACACAGAGCAGTTCAACTGGGGGCCTTGGGGTGATGTCCAGAAGTCCAGTCATCAGTTACAGTAAAACACAGTATCAAATGTCAGGAAATACAATAGGTTTTGATGATGATAGAGCTAAAATGTGACCATGAACAGGGTAAACTAGAACCATCACTTCTTCTAGAGGGTTCCTCAAAGTGCCCGCACCTTAGTAATCCAACGGGAACATTTGAGATATATTGCCACTGTTTTTTTTTATAAACGAATGCAGAACTTGTATTTAATAGCCAGCTAGTGGTATTAGCTGTTACTTACATAACGGTTACCTTCATGTAGCGGCCTTCAGAGCAGAAACCCAGTGCTGCTCCGGCATGAATTACAAGGTTCAAATCACACAACTCTTTAGCTTTATTATGCAATTCCTCAGATCTTACTGTAACTTTATAACATTTCTTTGAGAAGCAATAATAATTATGTGAGGATTCCTAACCTTATTTATTAGAAAGAAAGAAAAATCCTTAGACAAACCCCCCTCCCTCCCGCATCAAAGTCCTCATTGAAGTGCTCCGTTATATTTGGATACATATATAAAATATGGATCTTTAAATATTCATCTTGAGCTCCATACCCACCTTTGGCATTGCTTTCTGAGTGAGGCAGCCACATAGACTAGAAGTAATGTGCCTTCTGTCAGGAGGCCAAACTGAGGCTTTGGATTAAAGATGCACTCTTCACTTTTTAAATACCAATACTGCATGAAACATAGATGATAATGATAATCAGATCTGCTGCACATGTTGTTTAGCATAGACACATAATCAATGAAGGAAGGACATTAAGGAAAATAGCACATTAATCAATTAGAGAAGAGGGCGGCGATACACTATGTAGAAGAAAAATACATGATCATTAATTGGGGGGAGAGAGGGGAGAGGAGCTTTTCATTATTTTTCATTTCTCTCTGCCCTGCCATGTTAAGTATTGGAATGGTACTACCCATCAGTATTAACTAAGACGCATGGACGCAGAGAGGTTTTGGCCTTGTTATATCTTTATCACAACATCATATATTTATGATTTTATGTAAATATTGTCTTCTTCTAACACTGTCCTCCTCAGTATTTTTTTGTTCTGGGTACCCCATGTCACATGACCCCTTCCTCTTGATTCATTGTTTGTCTGTGTTGGTCTATGTGACCTGCCTCTGTTGTTGTTATGCAGTCTGCCTGTTCCTTGTACATTCATTCATTTGCTCATCCGCTCATGCGATGTGCTGTCGAGTGAACAGTAAACATCACACTGCTCAGTCTCAGCACAATCTCCATTCTCCCCCTGCCTCGCCCCAGCAGGGAGAATCACACCCAATCAGCTGCAAGCTCGGAGCAGTGCACACACAAAAAACTGTCCCTCTTAAGACTAACATGTAATCCATAAGCCTAAAATTCACATCTATAAGCCTACTGGCCAGGCCGTAAATAAATTATAGTGGAGGTCGTGTCAGTATGACTTAACTTACATCAGTTCAAAACTGAAGGCACAATTTTATTTCACACAATTGATTGAATCATTTTTATTTGTCATTTAAAAAAGAACCAATTTTACTCAGTGGTTGAGTTTCATACATTTTGGTCGGATAAGATTTTACACATAGCAATGAATGGAGAGGATTGGCAATTGGTTATTGGTCTTTTCTATGGTCTTTACTATGGGTAGTGACATTCCTTCCTCCTCTCTGCTCATCAAGAAGTTTGGACAAACCCAAACTCCTGGGCAGGTGGTGAGTCCAGGCTGCAAGCCTCAGCGGGTCTCCCCCTCTCCTCCAGCAACTCAGTGGAGGAGAGCCCCTACTCCGACCCCCTCAGCCCCCACGGCTCCCACAGCCAGGAGACCGGCTCTGGGGACGAGAGGGGGAGTGAAGGGGTCAACAGCAGCAGCAAGCAGCAGAAGAGGAAGAAGAAGAAAAGGAGGTCCAGGGAGGAGGTGTATGACTTATTGGACAGGCAGGAGGCTCCGGATGCAAAGGAGGAGGAGGGCGAGACAGAGAGCGGAGCCTCAGACGGCCCTCTGAGCCCATCCTCCCCAAGCAAGGAAGAGAGCTGGGAGTGTGAGATCCGAGGGAGGGGTGGGGGTAGGGTCAGGGGCAGGAAGAATAAGAGCAGGATGAAGCTCCCAGAGGAGTGGGGGCCAACACCCCAGGAGCCAACGACACCTCATGCCACACAAGCGTCGGTGGCCCTGGAGTCTGCAATGGTAAATGCCTCTGGTCTCTTAAGTTCAACCCTGGAGAACATCTCCTCCCTCGTAGCCGGCCCCCAGACTAACCCCTTTAGCAGTTTTATAGAGGACACCAAACCCTCTCACACCCCCACTGCCCCACCCCTCACTGAGAACCCCAAACCCAGTCACATCCTCACCACAGACCCTGCCCTTACAAACACTTTTACCAGTATGTTTGAGCAACCTTCCCCTGCCAAGGTAAACATGGACTGGGAGGCTGAGACTCCTGTTAAAAACACTGCCGCTACCCTCCATTATGAACCCATGTGTATTGATGACTTTCAAATGCCCCCGCCCTTAGCCACTAAAGATGTCCTACCTCCCAAGAAGGCTCTCTCTTTCACTGACAAAGATTCTTCTGATCATAGTCGTCCTGAGGTCATGTCGTCTACTTCTGACCAGAAGCAGCTGGGCCCTCAGAGCTCCCCTGCTCTTAGCCCCCAGGTCTCGAAGACCTTCCTCTTCCTAGACTCTGCCCTGCAGACCCCCCAAGCCAGCACTCCTGCTTCACAGCCCCAGTCCCAGACGACCACACCCCAGGTCCCTCCTCCAAACACCACCACCTCCTCCTCTTTCCAGACCACTCCTCCTCCACTGTTTAGCCACTCCTCCCAGCCTGGTCACGACACTCCCAGTCCCCGCCCTGCAGTGGGCTCAGGCCTCAACCCTGCAGCCCCGCCCTTTATCCCCACCACACTGCCACTCACAGAGCACCAGGAGCCACCGCTGCCAGAGCCCCCCCTGCTGGAAGGTTGGTGACACTGAAGAGGGGACATATCTATCAGTATGGGGGTGAATGATGACATTATAGTGCATGGTTCTCTCTGTGGACTGGGCCTGCTGTTGCTCGGCCATTATGTGTTTATTAGCACTGGTAATAACATGCTAACTAATTACACTGCTCTTTAACCTGACTGTGTCTGACTGGGCCTTGGGTCCCTCTTACCTAACTGACTGTCTGGCCTGTCTCTGTAGTACTGTACTGTTGATGATGATGATTATAATAGCATATTCATTGCTATGTGTCTGTCTACCTACCTGATCATGTCAGCTGACCGGTCCAACTCGTTTTACCTCCTATCTCTCTCCTTTCTAACACTGTAATCATATACTAATGACTACTGTTTCTGTAGATTACTCTCTGTGTGACTCTCGAGTGAATGCGCTCTCCTTGGGATAGAAATAGCTAGCTTTCTCCCCCCTGATTGCCGCTATCCTAAATTGCAACGAGTAATTCTATACCCTAACTCTTTGACATCGAGTCAACTTTTCTTCACTAATCAAAGGGATGTTGGTTTGCAGTGTGATTCTCTCTCTTTCTCTCAAGAGACTGCTTTCCCCTTGACTAAATTATGCTTTTGTTCCTCAAATTGCCTAAGCTGACTGAGGAGTCACTAACAGCTTTTCTTTCACATTCTCTTTCTACTTGTGTGTGTGAATTCACTTTCAGAACCATTTTGAATGTCTCAAAATGTTCCCGGCTAGAATTCTTAGATATGTAATTTGACCATTTAAAAAAAATACACATTTTACTTTCATGCAATTTTTGATTGGAGATATTAAAACATATTTTCACTCAAATTGTGAATTGCTTGATGTGGAAGTTATCATGTAAGTGAACTGAAATGACTGAAAGCTATGTTTTGTCTTTTCTCTCCCCCATGTGTACTGTATCTCCTGATGATGGCTCTGATGATGATGCTAAATAGGTGAGTTACATTTCCATTGTTGCCTTTGAAAATATTTCGATGTTTCTCATCAGTGGAATAATATGAAGGGAAACCCAGTGTTTATTTCTTTCCTATTTACTACAAATGTCTGACACAGGTTTTTGTTCTTTTCAACATTTCTTGTACTTTGCCCGTCTCACATTTGGCTATATATATATTCCATGTCAGGAAAAAGCTGGCACGTTTTCTAGTTTGCTCATTCGGTTGAGAGTAAGTTTGCCATAGTTCCGAGACTGTCCTGTGTTGGTCCTTCTCATTTTGTTTTCTTGGTTGGAGATTCCAAGGACTGCTAGGTTGTCACTTTCCTAAATTGCCAGACGGGCAGTGTGTAAGGTTGTTGTAGGGACGCTGTTCCTCCTTCCTGGATAACACCAGTGTTTTTGGTTGACAAATGGTGGAAGTCAGTAGCATACTGCTTGTCTGTCTGCACCCCTCACATTCCCTTACTCAACCCATTCATCCCCGTCAGCAGTCTGTTAATGGGTAATTTATAGATGACCAGGTAGGCGGGTTGGTGTGTGGAGGGACAGTGAGGGACCAGCCTCTGCTGGCCTCTCTGTATTCTCACCCCACTTCCTCCTCCCTCAATCACCGTCTTTGTTTTTCTCCCCCCCCCCTCACTCTCCCCCTAGCAGCCTCTCTGTTTTGTTGCCTTTCTCTCTCCTCTCTCTCTATTTCTCTCTCCTCTCACTCTTTCTCGCTCCTCTCTTTGTCTCTCTTCTCTCTCTTTCTCTCTCCTCTCTCTTACTCTCCCTCTATCTCTCTCCTCTCTCTCTTTCTCTCTCATCTCTCTCCCTCTTTCTCTCCCCTCTCTCTCTATGTCTTTCTTCTCTCTCTTTCTCTCCCCTCTCTCTCTATGTCTTTCTTCTCTCTCTTTCTCTCTCCTCTCTCTCTTTCTCTCTCTTTCTCTCTCCTCTCTTTATCTTACTCTCCCTCTTTCTCATATCTCTCCCTCTTTCTCTCCCTCTCTCTCTCTTTGTCTTTTTTATCTTTCTTTCTCTCTCCTCTCTCTCTTTCTCTCTCATCTTTCTCACTCCTCTCTCTCTTTGTCTTTCTTCTCTCTCCTCTCTTTCTCTTACTCTTTCTCTCTCCTCTCTCTCTGACTCTCTTCTCTCTCCACTCTCTCTCTTCTCTCTTTCTCTCTCCTCTCTCTCTTACTACTTCTCTCTCATCTCTCTCTTATTTCTCTCTCTCTCTCTCTCTCTCTCTCTCTCTCTCTCCTCCCTCCCTCCCTCCTCCTTCCCTCCCTCCCTCCCTCCACCCCCTCCCTTCCTCTCCATCCTCCTCTCCCTAATGCAATATTGATGGCTGGGACTTTTTTGCAGTTACGTAAAGCACACAACCTGTCTTTTTATAGCCGGTGATCAGGGTGTGTGCAGTAGGCAGAGGGAGGCAGACGCTCAGTGGCTGTGCAGCGCGGTACTGCAGTCAGGGTTATCACAGCACTCCACCAAAGGTCTGTGTACTGGTACTGCTCGGCCCTGCTGCATAGTCATTATTCTGGTCAGCTGAGCACAGACCATCCTTCCACCAGTTAAACAAAGAGACCATCCAAAAGAGCATGCCCAGCCTGGCAAAGCATATAGCTACCACAGTCGCCACTATGGTACTGATTGAGACGGGCAGTGCTGTGCAGTCTTTCTGTTTTTACGTCGTAGATACCTTTCAGTAAATACTTCATCATCATGCTGTCGGTTTTAAGTGCAATTCTGTGTTTCACAGTGAATATCATCACACTGGACCATATATGTTGGTGCTATTTTAGTGTTGTTTATAAGATTGAAAATCCACGCTATTTTTCACGATTTACTAAAGCTGCAATATGTAACTTTTTGTTTTGGGGGACCTGACCAAATTCACATAGAAATGCGATATATAGATCTGTCATTCTCATTGAAGGCTAGTCAAAGAAGAGATAGAGCTGTTCTATGTGCACTATTTCTATGCTTCCCGTTCTTAAGTTTAGTTTTTGCGTCTTTTACTTTCAGTTTTGTACTCCAGCTTCAAAGAACTGAAAGTACAATGTTTTTGGTTATGGAAAATATATTTCACAGCGGTTTAGATGGTACAATGATTCCACACACTATACTTGCTTGTTTTGTCACATAAACTGACATTTTAGGAACCAGGAAATAGGGGAGCGATTTCTGCATAATTCACCTTTAATTGACCAATGAGGCCATCATCTGGTGGTTCAATAAATGACTGGTGGTTATATCAAGGTTTTA
Organism: Oncorhynchus nerka; assembly: GCF_034236695.1. Lineage (NCBI taxonomy): Eukaryota > Metazoa > Chordata > Actinopteri > Salmoniformes > Salmonidae > Oncorhynchus > Oncorhynchus nerka. Next base: position 69,479,043 of record NC_088415.1, on the reverse strand, counting down.
TCTGTAGCTGTGAATGTGGTCTAACTGGCTGAAGACACCTCATGAATATTACAGAATGATAAAGCGAGAACACACCTGTGAATATTCTGCTTGAGGCAGCAGCCCTGGGAACCGCAGTCCTACTTTTAGCCACTCGCCGTATAAAAGAGCACTCTAATATGAAAACGGAAAAACTTTTCAGTATAATGAAAACTAGACAAGTTGTCATCATGATAACCTGAATAGAACGTTTAATTGATTTTAAGCTTCAAACCAGAGAATATCAATGTAATCACTTTCCTCTTGTGGAAACAAGCGCTTGGATCTTGGATTGAGAACAAGATTTCATGTTGTCAGTACAATAGGCCTGAAGCTGAACATAAATATTGAATGATAGCAGGATCAAAACGAGGACACTTGAAAAACAATAGCAGTCATCTCAAATGCTAAACATTTGTATGAGCTTTTGGTCTTAAAAAGGGTTCAGATATTTGACCAGGTCACTATGCCCATATGGGCAACATTCTTGTTGTTGAAACTGGATCAATTATACTATGATAGCTACTAACTAAGGTTGATAACTATGATCAAAACATATCATACTGCAAATATATTCACAATTATCATCATTTTGATTCGAAAAAACAGATTCCAATAATAACATTTCTGGTGACCCTCATTGATATTACAGGAATTCATTGAAAGACAGCTCACTGCATTTCCTCACAGTTATGTGTTCTGATTTCTCAGCCAGGCAAATGATGTCTACAAAGCCAATATTAAACTCCACTCAGCCAGTGTGGTCTTTTTCCATGTCTCAAGCCTTTCCATTTTTTTTTACCCTGTTTTCGTTTAGGGGCATAATTTGGTAGAATGATTGGATTCAGTTTAACTGGTGTATCCGGATCAGTCCGCTGGACCATCAGATGTGTGAATTCATATAACTCTGATACTTCATTCGATGTGACACTTTATTTGACTTCATCTAACCCGATTTTGTTGCCATTCCACAAGATAGATTGTAAGAGATGAGTCTCCCGCCGTCTTTTCCTTTGTCCTTTCTCTCCATCATTTGGAGTCCTCTCTCTCTGTGTCCCTCTACTTCTCCTCTTCTTTATGTGTTCATTTGGAGTCCTCTCTCTCTATGTCCCTCTACTTCTCCCCTTCTTTATGTGTTCATTTGGAGTCCTCTCTCTCTCTATGTCCCTCTACTTCTCATCTTCTTTATGTGTTAATTTGGAGTCCTCTCTCTCTATGTCCCTCTACTTCTTCTCTTCTTTATGTGTTCATTTGGAGTCCTCTCTCTCTATGTCCCTCTACTTCTCCCCTTCTTTATGTATTCATTTTGGAGTCCTCTCTCTCTATGTCCCTCTACTTCTCCCCTTCTTTATGTATTCATTTGGAGTCCTCTCTCTCTATGTCCCTCTACTTCTCCTCTTCTTTATGTGTTCATTTGGAGTCCTCTCTCTCTATGTCCCTCTACTTCTCCTCTTCTTTATGTGTTCATTTGGAGTCCTCTCTCTCTATGTCCCTCTACTTCTCCCCTTCTTTATGTGTTCATTTGGAGTCCTCTCTCTCTATGTCCCTCTACTTCTCCCCTTCTTTATGTATTCATTTTGGAGTCCTCTCTCTCTATGTCCCTCTACTTCTCCCCTTCGTTATGTATTCATTTGGAGTCCTCTCTCTCTCTATGTCCCTCTACTTCTCCTCTTCTTTATGTGTTCATTTGGAGTCATCTCTCTCTATGTCCCTCTACTTCTCCTCTTCTTTATGTATTCATTTTGGAGTCCTCTCTCTCTATGTCCCTCTACTTCTCCCCTTCTTTATGTGTTCATTTTGAGTCCTCTCTCTCTCTATGTCCCTCTACTTCTCCCCTTCTTTATGTGTTCATTTGGAGTCCTCTCTCTCTATGTCCCTCTACTTCTCCTCTTCTTTATGTGTTCATTTGGAGTCCTCTCTCTCTATGTCCCTCTACTTCTCCCCTTCTTTATGTGTTCATTTGGAGTCCTCTCTCTCTATGTCCCTCTACTTTTCCTCTTCTTTGTGTGTTCATTTGGAGTCCTCTCTCTCTATGTCCCTCTACTTCTCCTCTTCTTTATGTGTTCATTTGGAGTCCTCTCTCTCTATGTCCCTCTACTTCTCCTCTTCTTTGTGTGTTCATTTGGAGTCCTCTCTCTCTATGTCCCTCTACTTCTCCCCTTCTTTATGTGTTCATTTGGAGTCCTCTCTCTCTATGTCCCTCTACTTCTCCTCTTCTTTATGTGTTCATTTGGAGTCCTCTCTCTCTATGTCCCTCTACTTCTCCCCTTCTTTATGTGTTCATTTGGAGTCCTCTCTCTCTATGTCCCTCTACTTTTCCTCTTCTTTATGTGTTCATTTGGAGTCCTCTCTCTCTATGTCCCTCTACTTCTCCTCTTCTTTATGTGTTCATTTGGAGTCCTCTCTCTCTATGTCCCTCTACTTCTCCTCTTCTTTATGTGTTCATTTGGAGTCCTCTCTCTCTATGTCCCTCTACTTCTCCTCTTCTTTATGTGTTCATTTGGAGTCCTCTCTCTCTATTTCCCTCTACTTCTCCCCTTCTTTAAGTGTTCATTTGGAGTCCTCTCTCTCTATGTCCCTCTACTTCTCCTCTTCTTTATGTGTTCATTTGGAGTCCTCTCTCTCTCTCTATGACCCTCTACTTCTCCTCTTCTTTATGTGTTCATTTGGAGTCCTCTCTCTCTCTATGTCCCTCTACTTCTCCTCTTCTTTGTGTGTTCATTTGGAGTCCTCTCTCTCTATGTCCCTCTACTTCTCCTCTTCTTTATGTGTTCATTTGGAGTCCTCTCTCTCTATGTCCCTCTACTTCTCCTCTTCTTTATGTGTTCATTTGGAGTCCTCTCTCTCTCTCTATGACCCTCTACTTCTCCTCTTCTTTATGTGTTCATTTGGAGTCCTCTCTCTCTCTATGTCCCTCTACTTCTCCTCTTCTTTGTGTGTTCATTTGGAGTCCTCTCTCTCTATGTCCCTCTACTTCTCCTCTTCTTTATGTGTTCATTTGGAGTCCTCTCTCTCTATGTCCCTCTACTTCTCCTCTTCTTTATGTGTTCATTTGGAGTCCTTCTCCTCTCCATCTCTCCATCCTTCCTTTGCCTTTTCTCTCTCGTCCTTCCACGTCATAGCAGCCTCTCTTTGACTGGGTGCTTGTTGCCATGGATATGGGAGGCGGTTTCCGTAGAGATGGAACAACTCAGGACTGCTGAGATGAAAAAAATGGGGTGTGACAGTCTGGAGGTTGGATTCCAGAAATAGAATTCTCTGACATACTTCCTCTCTGCTCCAAGGCTGTTATGGTATGAGGTGATTGTGCTCAGTAGAATTGGTTGTTAAACTGGTATTCACTGGACACAGACATATCACTAACAATATCACTCACACTGGACACAGACATATCACGCACACTGGACACAAACATATCACTAACATTATCACTCACCCTGGACACAGACATATCACTAACAATATCACTCACACTGAACACAGACATATCACTAACAATATCACTCACACTGGACACAGACATATCACTAACATTATCACTCACACTGGACACAGACATATCACTAACATTATCACTCACACTGGACACAAACATATCACTCACACTGGACACAGACATATCACTAACATTATCACTCACACTGGACACAGACATATCACTAACATTATCACTCACACTGGACACAGACATATCACTAACATTATCACTCACACTGGACACAAACATTTCACTCACACTGGACACAGACATATCACTCACACTGGACACAGTCGTATTACACAGAGAATGGTACACTGGAACATATGGAAAATGGCTCCATACTGGCATTGGTGGCTATTATAATTAGAGTGGAGAGGGGTCTATTATAATTGGAGTGGAGAGGGGGTCTATTATAATTGAAGTGGAGAGGGGATCTATTATAATTGAAGTCGAGAGGGGATCTAATAATTGGAGGGGAGAAGGGGTCTATTATAATTGAAGTGGAGAGGGGATCTATTATAATTAGAGTGGAGAGGGGTCTATTATAATTGGAGTGGAGAGGTGGTCTATTATAATTGAAGTGGAGAGGAGATCTATTATAATTGAAGTGGAGAGGGGATCTAATAATTGGAGTGGAGAAGGGATCTATTATAATTGAAGTGGAGAGGGGATCTATTATAATTGGAGTGGAGAGGGGATCTATTATAATTGAAGTGGAGAGGGGATCTAATAATTGGAGTGGAGAAGGGATCTATTATAATTGAAGTGGAGAGGGGATCTATTATAATTGGAGTGGAGAGGGGATCTATTATAATTGGAGTGGAGAGGGGGTCTATTATAATTGAAGTGGAGAGGGGATCTATTATAATTGGAGTGGAGAGGGGATCTATTATAATTGGAGTGGAGAGGGGATCTATTATAATTGGAGTGGAGAAGGGATCTATTATAATTGAAGTGGAGAGGGGATCTATTATAATTGGAGTGGAGAGGGGATCTATTATAATTGAAGTGGAGAGGGGATCTAATAATTGGAGTGGAGAAGGGATCTATTATAATTGAAGTGGAGAGGGGATCTATTATAATTGGAGTGGAAAGGGGATCTATTATAATTGGAGTGGAGAGGGGATCTATTATAATTGAAGTGTGGAGGGGATCTATTATAATTGGAGTGAAGAGGGGATCTATTATAATTGGAGTGGAGAGGGGATCTATTATAATTGAAGTGGAGATGGGATCTATTAGAATTGGAGTGGAGAGGGGATCTATTAGAATTGGAGTGGAGAGGGGATCTAATAATTGAAGAGGGGATCTATTATAATTGGAGGGGATCTATTATAATTGGAGGGGATCTATTATAATTGAGTGGAGAGGGGATCTATTATAATTGGAGTGGAGAGGGGGTCTATTATAATTGAAGTGGAGAGGAGGGGATCTATATATAATTGAAGTGGAGAGGGGATCTATTATAATTGAGTGGAGAGGGATCTATTATAATTGAAGTGGATTGGAGTGGAGAGGTGGAGTGGAGGGATCTATTATAATTTGGAGAGGGATCTATTATAATTGGAGTGGAGAGGGGATCTATTATAATTGGGAGAGGGGGTCTATTATAATTGAAGTGGAGGGGATCTATTATAATTGAGGGGATCTATTATAATTGGAGTGGAGAGGGGATCTATTATAATTGGAGTGGAGAGGGGATCTATTATAATTGAAGTGGAGATGGGATCTATTAGAATTGGAGTGGAGAGGGGATCTATTAGAATTGGAGTGGAGAGGGGATCTAATAATTGAAGTGGAGAGGGGATCTATTATAATTGGAGTGGAGAGGGGCTCTATTATTATTGAAATGGGGAGGGGATCTATTATAATTGGAGTGGAGAGGGGATCTATTATAATTGGAGTGGAGAGGGGATCTATTATAATTGAAGTGGAGAGGGGATCTATTATAATTGAAGTGGAGAGGGGATCTATTATAATTGGAGTGGAGAGGGGATCTATTATAATTGGAGTGGAGAGGGGATCTATTATAATTGGAGTGGAGAAGGGATCTATTATAATTGAAGTGGAGAGGGGATCTATTATAATTGGAGTGGAGAGGGGATCTATTATAATTGAAGTGGAGAGGGGATCTAATAATTGGAGTGGAGAAGGGATCTATTATAATTGAAGTGGAGAGGGGATCTATTATAATTGGAGTGTAGAGGGGATCTATTATAATTGGAGTGGAGAGGGGGTCTATTATAATTGAAGTGGAGAGGGGATCTATTATAATTGAAGTGTGGAGGGGATCTATTATAATTGGAGTGAAGAGGGGATCTATTATAATTGGAGTGGAGAGGGGATCTATTATAATTGAAGTGGAGATGGGATCTATTAGAATTGGAGTGGAGAGGGGATCTATTAGAATTGGAGTGGAGAGGGGATCTAATAATTGAAGTGGAGAGGGGATCTATTATAATTGGAGTGGAGAGGGGATCTATTATAATTGGAGTGGAGAGGGGATCTATTATAATTGGAGTGGAGAGGGGGTCTATTATAATTGAAGTGGAGAGGGGATCTATTATAATTGGAGTGGAGAGGGGTCTATTATAATTGGAGTGGAGAGGGGGTCTATTATAATTGAAGTGGAGAGGAGATCTATTATAATTGAAGTGGAGAGGGGATCTAATAATTGGAGTGGAGAAGGGATCTATTATAATTGAAGTGGAGAGGGGATCTATTATAATTGGAGTGGAGAGGGGATCTATTATAATTGAAGTGGAGAGGGGATCTAATAATTGGAGTGGAGAAGGGATCTATTATAATTGAAGTGGAGAGGGGATCTATTATAATTGGAGTGGAGAGGGGATCTATTATAATTGGAGTGGAGAGGGGGTCTATTATAATTGAAGTGGAGATGGGATCTATTAGAATTGGAGTGGAGAGGGGATCTATTAGAATTGGAGTGGAGAGGGGATCTAATAATTGAAGTGGAGAGGGGATCTATTATAAATGGAGTGGAGAGGGGCTCTATTATTATTGAAATGGGGAGGGGATATATTATAATTGGAGTGGAGAGGGGATCTATTATAATTGGAGTGGAGAGGGGATCTATTATAATTGAAGTGGAGAGGGGATCTATTATAATTGAAGTGGAGAGGGGATCTATTATAATTGGAGTGGAGAGGGGATCTATTATAATTGGAGTGGAGAAGGGATCTATTATAATTGAAGTGGAGAGGGGATCTATTATAATTGGAGTGGAGAGGGGATCTATTATAATTGAAGTGGAGAGGGGATCTAATAATTGGAGTGGATAAGGGATCTATTATAATTGAAGTGGAGAGGGGATCTATTATAATTGGAGTGGAGAGGGGATCTATTATAATTGGAGTGGAGAGGGGGTCTATTATAATTGAAGTGGAGAGGGGATCTATTATAATTGGAGTGAAGAGGGGATCTATTATAATTGGAGTGGAGAGGGGATCTATTATAATTGAAGTGGAGATGGGATCTATTAGAATTGGAGTGGAGAGGGGATCTATTAGAATTGGAGTGGAGAGGGGATCTATTAGAATTGGAGTGGAGAGGGGATCTAATAATTGAAGTGGAGAGGGGATCTATTATAATTGGAGTGGAGAGGGGCTCTATTATTATTGAAATGGGGAGGGGATCTATTATAATTGGAGTGGAGAGGGGATCTATTATAATTGAAGTGGAGAGGGGATATATTATAATTGGAGTGGAGAGGGGATCTATTATAATTGGAGTGGAGAGGGGATATATTATAATTGGAGTGGAGAGGGGATCTATTATAATTGAAGTGGCGAGGGGATCTATTATAATTGAAGTGGAGAGGGGATCTATTATAATTGAAGTGGAGAGGGGATCTATTATAATTGGAGTGGAGAGGGGATCTATTATAATTGGAGTGGAGAGGGGATCTATTATAATTGGAGTGGAGAGGGGATCTATTATAATTGGAGTGGAGAAGGGATCTATTATAATTGAAGTGGAGAGGGGATCTATTATAATTGACTAAATATACTAAATAAAGACAAAACAAAGGAAATAAAGGTCAGAACGTGACAAATACATTATGGGCTTTATCTTGCATTTCAAAGATGATGTTACAAAAAAATACAAATCAACACGTTTTTGTCTTTGTTATCTTTTACCAGATCTAATGTGTTATATTCTCCAACATTAATTTCACATTTACACAAACTTCAAAGTGTTTCCTTTTAAGTGGTATCAAGAGTATGCATATACTTGCTTCAGGTCCTGAGCTACAGGCAGTTAGATTTGGGGATGTCATTTTAGATGAAAATTGAAAAAAAGGGGCGGATCCTTAAGAGTTTCAGACTTGCCTAGTTAAAATAAAGGTTCAGTCTAGTTAAAGCGAGAGTCATCTTTCTTAGAGAGATGCAAACATAAACAGACAGAGGAATATGTTGGACATGGGTCTTGCGTAACAATGTCCATTCATGAGAAACTGGACCGTTAGAGCGATGTAATGAACAGAGACAAGGGCTCTGTTTGGGGAATGAGGCTGACTGTTGTCATAGACAGACGTGTTGCAGTGTGTTGTCTAACTTTGACCTAATATTGTGTGTAGGGCTGTGGAAAACACTGCTGTTTGGGAAATATGTTGACCAGTGAGGCTTCAGTATGGTGCATTTGTATACTTATCTGAGGAGTGTTGTGTCAGTGCATCAGTATCTTATGTGATCAACTCAAACAATTGCCATCATGACTTTGCAGTGTGAATTCAAATGTGATATTATTGAAATCTAATATCGCTTATGCTAGCGGCACATGATCTCAGAAGTTGACAATGTCCTGTGTGATTCCAATATGTTCAGCGTTTTCCCCATATCAACCCCATTGTACTGTACTCCTTGAACAATACATTCCCTCTTTGACTATCCCCTTATACAGTAAATGGGGGACTGTTTTGGGGCGATTAAGTCACCTTCAATAATTTATATTGAATTCGTTTTTCCTCAGGCAGCTGGAGGTGGGATGGTGGCAGGGTGGTGGAAGGGGGGGATATCATCAGAGATTGAATTATTTTTGTCTGCCTTCCACAACAGTTGTGAAGAGGGAGGGGTCTAGTACAGGACTGAACCAGTGATGTTAGAGTGAACATTTGGACAGCGTGTTGGTGTGAAGAAGGTTGGCGGGTGTGAATTCAGTTCACACAGGTCTGGATGAGGTGTTTATAACTAGGAGCACTGGGGTTTTTAAGGGTATACTGCATGTCAATGTAGTGTTATCACACACTTTTTTCGAGGCCAGTCGTTCAATACCGTCCTAACAGCCCATAGCATGTGGCAACAGCAGACAGAAGGAACACAGTGTCCACAACCAAGTCCACAAACAACAAACACAATAAACAAAAGAGTCAAATGCTCCAGGCAGGGCCATGAGCCAGAGATGCACACCCAGGGCCCCTAACGGGGGCAGGAAGGCAGGGTGGAGGAGAGGGGCAGTGGGTGCAGTAGTGGGCATGGAACTAAGTGAAGAACTGGAGATGACAGAACAGCATTGAACGCAAATGTATACCACCAGAACCAGGAAGAGATGTGTAGCACTAATGGATGCTGTGACAAAGAGGACAAATTCATTCAAGTAGAATGGCAGTGGAAACTGGCCCTGTATCGCCCAAAGCTGCTCTCTCTCTCTCTTTTCTGGGTTTCTAATATAATGCCGAGCTGCCTGTCAATGAGGAGTCAGAGCTGCGGTTTATAGAACATCAAGGGAGGGTGTGTGTATTAGTTAGTGTGTGTGTCAGTGACGTTCGTTTGTGTGTGTGTGTGTGTGTGTGTGTGTGTGTGTGTGTGTGTGTGTGTGTGTGTGTGTGTGTGTGTTTGTGTGTTTGTGACTTAGCTTACTGCTCGAAGGCATGAGTTGAGAATCTGCTCTAGCGAATGGGGATATGTTCCGTGGAGTCATGTGACCAAAGCTCTGTTAGGGCTGTGATGTCAGAGAGGGGGAGAAATGGAGAGAGAGAGAGAAGGAGAGAGAGAGAGAGAGAGAGAGAGAGAGAGAGAGAAGGAGAGGGAGCAGCATTCAGTTCAGCCTCACAGCTTCATCTGATCAGTTCATAGCACAGAGAGAAACACACAATTACTACACCAGCACACAAATAGTCTGTACTTCACAGAAACACCAAATACCAAAGATAGAGTACATTACCAGCCTTCCTTACAGCCAAGGGAAGATTCCTTTACTTTGCTGTCTAGAAGAATCTAGAAGATTCTAGAAGAATCTAGAAGCAGCGGAGAGAAGAGAGAGAGAGGTGAGGATGTCTTCTCTCTCCAATCAGCAGCAGCAGAGTGGTGGAGGTGGACAGCGCTGTGAGTATACTGAGCTGGGCAAGGTGCCCTCTGTCTCTATGGCGTCTCCTCAGCAGGCCCCCCAGGGCTGTGACCGGCAGCAGGACCAGATGGGACCACAAGGTTTCGGGGGCAGCCCAGGGGCACCCAGGCTAACTGACGAGGACAAGCTGTCAAGCCTCTTTGATGGACCTTCATCTGGATCAGGGTTCAAGGTGGAGTCGTCTGACCTCAAGGTGCCAGGGAGGATGGGTGTTGGACTCGGGGCACCTTTGGGTCTGGGCAGTGCTTGGGAGAGCCCCACAAATTCCCTCTCCTCTTCACCCTCTCCAGCCTCCCCTGGGAAACTCTTCTCTACCCCGGGACGAGAACACAGGGCCAATGGAGCTGCAGCCCTGCGGGTGTCACCTGCTGTGCAACATGACGCCTCACCGTTCCCCAACACACAAAAGGTGGACAACTGTGTATGGAATCCTTCCTTCTCTGGGCCACCCCACACAGGCCTTAAGCCTGCTGTTCAGACTTCTGCACCTGCACCTGCAGACAACTACTGTGTCATTGGTGTTGTCAACGACAACTACTCTAAGGGTGGAAACTGCACTGTGTCAGGATTCTCTGAAGACCGAGATGAGGACACGGGGCCTACTTTACCTCGAGGAGGAGGGACCGAGCAGCAACACAAAGCCGTGAGGCGCGCCATTTCTGACTGCTCCCACCTGTCTGTGCCGGGTAGCTTTGACTTCTCCCAGTACCCAGTGCAGCCTGGCGGACTAGTGGACCTGCCCTCACCTGGAAGTAACATTATGGGGTCCAAGTCTCCACACTCGGCTGTGCAACAATCTCTGACAGTGGGGGAGGAGAGAAAGACTGTGTCGCCCACACTCTCTCCTCTGTCCCCACTGAGCCCTGTCAGGGCCCCCAACTCCCCTCCCCCTAGGAAAGGTACTGGTAATGGGATGTCACAGAGCCAGAGTGAGAGTGTCCTACTGCCGGTTCCCCTCACTGGAAAAACCTTCAACATCATCAATACCAAAAGCTCCATTGAGGGTAGGTGACTGATATGATTTGAGGCCTATTCCTCTTGGTGTTTGGACTAGCTCGCATTACCACATTATAACATGTTGCTCATATACACCTTAGACCTGGCTCCTCTATCTCTCATTGGTTATGTAAATATTGGTGTACACTGATTTAAGTACTTAGATTTGGGAGTTTATTTGGGATGCCTGACCATATAGATCAGTGGGCAGTGGTATTCGTCTGGGCTGGCTGTTTGTTTTAACTATGATGGAGTGCTGAAAGAGAAAATGGAAGGAGCCAAAAGAAGAATGGATGTAATGAAAATTAAAAAACAACAAAAAATACAACAACAACTAGAAGTTGTGGTTTTTGGTATATTTTTACTAGGATGATGTGCTTCTTCAACAATTTAGGGTTTTAAGGGAGCAGAAGGGTTTACAATTCGGAAAGAATAATTGAAAGGAAATGTGTACATCCATTGTTGTGTCTACACTCCATCAACATTTTGCTTTGACAAAATGTCACAGGCACCAGAATACCACCGTTGAGGAGGTCTGGGGTTTCATACAGAATGAATAGTATGTGCGTCAAGTTCCTCTGAATATGAATGTATATTGAAATGCTGAGGTTAATTGACCATCTCAAACTCCCATCTCTTCAGATGACTGTGTTGTTCAGTGATACATCACATCAAGTGGCACTCCAACAAGTACCTAGCACTAAAGGAAGGGTGTGTGATGGATTTGAAGTCTGGGTATCCATTTAAACAGAAAGTAGGCATTTCTGGTGGCACCATGTGGGGACTGGGGACTCTTGGGAATGCTTTCAAATTGCATGACTACTCTGTGTTTGTCATATATACACTTAGATTCAATAACACTAGACAAGCAGGCAGTCTGGAGCCTAAGGCCATTTTGCTTGCACTATATACTGAATGTACAAAACATTAGGAACATCTGCTCTTTCCATGACATAGACTGACCAGGTGAATCCAGGTGAAAGCTATGATCTCTTATTGATGTCACTTGTTAGATCCACTTCAATCAGTGTAGATGAATGGGAGGAGACAGGTTAAATGACTATGTTTAAGCCTTGAGACAATTGAGACATGGATTGTGTGTGTGTGCCATTCAGAGGGTGAACGGGCAAGACAAAATATTTAAGTGCCTTTGAACGGGGTAGGGTAGTAGGTGCCAGGCACACCAGTTTGTGTCAGAAACTGCAACACTGCTGAGTTTTTCACGCTCAACAGTTTCCAATGTGTATCAAGAATGGTCCACCACCCAAAGGACATCCAGTCAACTTGACACAACTGTGGGAAGCATTGAAGTCAACATGGGCCAGCATCCCTGTGGAAACCATTCGACACCTTGTAGAGTCCATAACCTGACAACTTGTGACTGTTCTGAGGGCAAAAGCAACTCAATATTAGGAAGATGTTCTTAATGTTTTGTACACACATTATTAGAGCTCTCTTTCACCTACAGCTAGCCTATCGCTATATATCTCACAAAGACACCATCATGACAATGATACATCTACATCCTTCAACTTGCGACAGTAGGGAGCAAGCAGAAATAGCTGGCAGCATCCTCCTGCTGTAACAAGGGTAGTTTATACCTCATGGATGAAAGTCATGGGGAAATGATCTCTCTGCTTATGTGGCTGTGTGTTTCTATATAATGCAAGGTCATTTCAAAGACATCCTGTACAATATGCACACATGTACTAGTTCTAGCAAATGAGCTATATGCATCATCACTTCATATTTGTGTGTGCATGTGTTTGTGTGTGTGGGTGGGTGGGTGGGTGCATGCATGTGTACGCGTGTATATGTATGCGTGAGTCTGGTGTGTGATGCTGGTCGCCTGCAGTAAAATATCATGAGCACCATCATGTCCCTGTGTGTTAGTCATGCTCTATGTGACAATGTGTTTACACCACTGGCCAGGCATACAGGACGGCTCTATATTAGTCTATAGTCTATGTTTATACCACTGGCCAGGCATACGGAACAGCTCTATATTAGTCTATAGTCTATGTTTATACCACTGGCCAGGCATACAGAACAGCTCTATATTAGTCTATAGTCTATGTTTATACCACTGGCCAGGCATACAGAACAGCTCTATATTAGTCTATAGTCTATGTTTATACCACTGGCCAGGCATACAGAACAGCTCTATATTAGTCTATGTTTATACCACTGGCCAGGCATACAGAACAGCTCTATATTAGTCTATTTTAGTCTATAGTCTATGTTTATACCACTGGGCAGGCATACAGAACAGCTCTATATTAGTCTATAGTCTATGTTTATACCACTGGCCAGGCATACAGAACAGCTCTATATTAGTCTATAGTGTCTATAGTTTATGTTTATACCACTGGCCAGGCATACAGAACAGCTCTATATTAGTCTATAGTCTATGTTTATACCACTGGCCAGGCATACAGAACAGCTCTATATTAGTCTATAGTCTATGTTTATACCACTGGCCAGGCATACAGAACAGCTCTATATTAGTCTATAGTCTATGTTTATACCACTGGCCAGGCATACAGAACAGCTCTATATTAGTCTATAGTCTATGTTTATACCACTGGCCAGGCATACAGAACAGCTCTATATTAGTCTATAGTCTATGTTTATACCACTGGCCAGGCATACAGAACAGCTCTATATTAGTCTATAGTCTATGTTTATACCACTGGCCAGGCATACAGAACAGCTCTATATTAGTCTATAGTTTATGTTTATACCACTGGCCAGGCATACAGAACAGCTCTATATTAGTCTATAGTCTATGTTTATACCACTGGCCAGGCATACAGAACAGCTCTATATTAGTCTATAGTCTATGTTTATACCACTGGCCAGGCATACAGAACAGCTCTATATTAGTCTATAGTGTCTATAGTGTATGTTTACACCAATGGCCAGGCATACAGAACAGCTCTATATTAGTCTATATTAGTCTATAGTCTATGTTTATACCACTGGCCAGGCATACAGAACAGCTCTCTATTAGTCTATAGTCTATGTTTATACCACTGGCCAGGCATACAGAACAGCTCTATATTAGTCTATAGTGTCTATAGTGTATGTTTATACCACTGGACAGGCATACAGAACAGCTCTATATTAGTCTATAGTATATGTTTATACCACTGGCCAGGCATACAGAACAGCTCTATATTAGTCTATAGTCTATGTTTATACCACTGGCCAGGCATACAGAACAGCTCTTTATTAGTCTATAGTGTCTATAGTGTATGTTTATACCACTGGCCAGGCATACAGAACAGCTCTATATTAGTCTATAGTGTATGTTTACACCACTGGCCAGGCATACAGAACAGCTCTATATTAGTCTATAGTCTATGTTTATACCACTGGCCAGGCATACAGAACAGCTCTATATTAGTCTATAGTCTATGTTTATACCACTGGCCAGGCATACAGAACAGCTCTATATTAGTCTATAGTGTCTATAGTGTATGTTTATACCACTGGCCAGGCATACAGAACAGCTCTATATTAGTCTATAGTCTATGTTTATACCACTGGCCAGGCATACAGAACAGCTCTATATTAGTCTATAGTGTCTATAGTGTATGTTTATACCACTGGCCAGGCATACAGAACAGCTCTATATTAGTCTATAGTCTATGTTTATACCACTGGCCAGGCATACAGAACAGCTCTATATTAGTCTATAGTCTATGTTTATACCACTGGCCAGGCATACAGAACAGCTCTATATTAGTCTATAGTGTCTATAGTGTATGTTTATACCACTGGACAGGCATACAGAACAGCTCTATATTAGTCTATAGTATATGTTTATACCACTGGCCAGGCATACAGAACAGCTCTATATTAGTCTATAGTCTATGTTTATACCACTGGCCAGGCATACAGAACAGCTCTTTATTAGTCTATAGTGTCTATAGTGTATGTTTATACCACTGGCCAGGCATACAGAACAGCTCTATATTAGTCTATAGTGTATGTTTACACCACTGGCCAGGCATACAGAACAGCTCTATATTAGTCTATAGTCTATGTTTATACCACTGGCCAGGCATACAGAACAGCTCTATATTAGTCTATAGTGTCTATAGTGTATGTTTATACCACTGGCCAGGCATACAGAACAGCTCTATATTAGTCTATAGTCTATGTTTATACCACTGGCCAGGCATACAGAACAGCTCTATATTAGTCTATAGTGTCTATAGTGTATGTTTATACCACTGGCCAGGCATACAGAACAGCTCTATATTAGTCTATAGTGTATGTTTACACCACTGGCCAGGCATACAGAACAGCTCTATATTAGTCTATAGTCTATGTTTATACCACTGGCCAGGCATACAGAACAGCTCTATATTAGTCTATAGTCTATGTTTATACCACTGGCCAGGCATACAGAACAGCTCTATATTAGTCTATAGTGTCTATAGTGTATGTTTATACCACTGGCCAGGCATACAGAACAGCTCTATATTAGTCTATAGTCTATGTTTATACCACTGGCCAGGCATACAGAACAGCTCTATATTAGTCTATAGTCTATGTTTATACCACTGGCCAGGCATACAGAACAGCTCTTTATTAGTCTATAGTGTCTATAGTGTATGTTTATACCACTGGCCAGGCATACAGAACAGCTCTATATTAGTCTATAGTGTATGTTTACACCACTGGCCAGGCATACAGAACAGCTCTATATTAGTCTATAGTCTATGTTTATACCACTGGCCAGGCATACAGAACAGCTCTATATTAGTCTATAGTGTCTATAGTCTATGTTTATACCACTGGCCAGGCATACAGAACAGCTCTATATTAGTCTATAGTCTATGTTTATACCACTGGCCAGGCATACAGAACAGCTCTATATTAGTCTATAGTCTATGTTTATACCACTGGCCAGGCATACAGAACAGCTCTTTATTAGTCTATAGTCTATGTTTATACCACTGGCCAGGCATACAGAACAGCTCTATATTAGTCTATAGTCTATGTTTATACCACTGGCCAGGCATACAGAACAGCTCTTTATTAGTCTATAGTCTATGTTTATACCACTGGCCAGGCATACAGAACAGCTCTATATTAGTCTATAGTCTATGTTTATACCACTGGCCAGGCATACAGAACAGCTCTATATTAGTCTATAGTCTATGTTTATACCACTGGCCAGGTATACAGAACAGCTCTATATTAGTCTATAGCACAGGTCAGCAACAGGCGGTGATTTCTCTTGGTCCCATGAAGTTTGTAGTAAAAAATATATACACTGGACACCCCTTAAAATGTGTGGATTCAGCTAGACAGGCCACACCGTTGCTGACAGGTGTATAAATTGAGCACACAGTCATGCAATCTCCATAGACATATATTGTCAGTAGAATGGCCTTACTGAAGAGATTAGTCACTTTCAACGTGGCACCATCATAGGATGCCACCTTCCCAATAAGTCAGTTGGTCAAATTTCACCCCTGCTAGAGCGGCCCCGGTCAACTGTAAGTGCTGTTATTGTGAAGTGGAAACATCTAGGAGCAACAATGGCTCAACCGAAAATTTGTAGGCCACACAAGCTCACAGAACGGGACTGCCGGGTGCTGAAGGTCGTACAGCATAAAAATAGTCTGTCCTCGTCAGCAACACTCACTACAGAGTTCCAAACTGCCTCTGGAAGCAGCATCAGCACAAGAATGGTTTGTCAAGACTAAGATCAATGCCAAGCGTTGGCTGGAGTGGTGCGAAGCTCACCACCATTGGACTCTGGAGCAGTGGAAGCTTGTTCTCTGGAGTGAAGAATCACACTTCATTATCTGGCAGTCCAACGGACGAATCTGGGTTTGGCAGATGCCAGGAGAACGCTACCAGCCTCAATGCATAGTGCCAACTGTAAAGTTTGGTGGAAGAGGAATAATGGTCTTGGCTGGTTTTTCATGGTTTGGGCTAGGCCACTTAGTTCCAGTGAAGGGAAATCTTAATGCTACAGCATACAATGGTGTTCTAGATGATTCTGTGTTTTCAACTTTGTGACAATAGTTTGGGAAGAGGCCCTTTACTGTTTCAGCATGACAGTGCCCCCATGCACTAAGCAAGGCCCATACAGAAATTGTTTGTCAAGATCGGTGTGGAAGAACTTGACTGGCCTGCACAGAGCCCTGCACAGAGCCCTTCTAGGCAGAGTTGCAAAGAAAAAGCCATATCTCAGACTGGCCAATAAAAGGAAGATATTAAAATTGACAAAAGAACACAGACACTGGACGGAGGAACTCTCCCTTGAAGGCCAGCATCCCGGAGTTGCCTCTTCACTGTTGATGTTGAGACTGGTGTTTTGCGGGTACTTTTTAAGGAAGCTGCCAGTTGAGGATTTGTGAGGCGTCTGTTTCTCAAACTAAACACTCTAATGTACTTGTCTTCTTGCTCAGTTGTGCACCCGGGCCTCCCACTCCTCTTTCTATTCTGGTTAGAGCCAGTTTGCGCTGTTCTATGAAGGGAGTAGTACACAGCGCTGTACAAGATCTTCAGTTTCTTGGCAATTTCTCGCATGGAACAGCCTTCAAGAATAGACTGACGAGAATAGACTGACGAGTTTCAGAAGAAAGTTCTTTGTTTATGGCCATTTTGAGCCTGTAATCGAACCCACAAATGCTGATGCTCCAGATACTCAACTAGTCTAAAGAAGGCCAGTTTTATTGCTTCTTTAATCAGGACGGCAGTTTTCAGCTGTGCTAACATAATTGCAAAAGGGTTTTCTGATGATCAATTAGCCTTTCAAAATGATTAACTTGGATTAGCTAACACAGCGTGCCATTGGAACACAGAAGTGATGGTTGCTAATAATGAGCCTCTGTAAGCTAAAATTCCATAAAAAAATCTGCAGTTTCCAGCTACATTAGTCATTTACAACATTAACAATGTCTACACTGTATTTCTGATCAATTTTATGTTATTTTAAATGGACAAAAAACATGTTTTTCTTTCAAACACAAGGACATTTCTTAGTGTCCCCAAACTTTTGAACAGTAGTGTATACACAGTACCAGTCAAAAGTTTGGTCACACCTACTCATTCCAAGGTTTGTCTTTATTTTTACTATTTTCTACATTGTAGAATAATAGTGAAGACATCAAAGCTATGAAATAACACATATGGAATCATGTAGTAACACAAAAATTGTTAAACAAATTAAAATATATTTATATTCTTTAAAGTTCTTCAAAGTAGCCGGCCTTTGCCTTGATGACAGCTTTGCACACTCTTGGCATTCTCTCAACCAGCTTCATGAGGTAGTCAACTGGAATGCATTTCAATTAACAGGTGTGCATTGTTAAAAGTAAATTTGTGGAATTTCTTTCCTTCTTAATGCGTTTGAGCCAATCAGTTGTGTTGTGACAAGGTAGGGCTGGTATACAGAAAATAGCCCTATTTGGTAAAAGATCAAGTCCATATTATGGCAAGAACAGCTCAAATATACAAAGAGAAATGACATGAAGGTCAGTCAATCTGGAAAATGTCAAGAACTTTGAAAGTTTCTTCAAGTGCAGTTGAAAAAAAAACATCAAGCGCTATGATGAAACTGGCTCTCATGGGGACCGCCACAGGAAAGGAAGACCCAGAGTTATCTCTGCTGCAGAGGATAAGTTCATTAGCATTACCAGCAATTGCAGCCCAAATAAATGCTTCAGAGTTCTAGTAACAGACACATCTTAACATCAACTGTTTAGAGGAGACTGTGTGAATCAGGCCTTCATGGTCGAATTGCTGCAAAGAAACCACTATTAAAACACACCCATAAGAAGAAGAGACTTGCTTGGGCCAAGAAAAACGACATTAGACAGGTGGAAATCTGTCCTTTGGTCTGATGAGTCCAAATTTGAGATTTTTGGTTCCGTCCACCGTGTCTTTGTGAGACGCAGAGTAGGTGAACGGATGATTTCCACATGCGTGGTTCCCACCGTGAAGCATGGAGGGGGAGGTTTGAGTGCTTTGCTGGTGACACTGTCAGTGATTTATTTAGAATTCAGGGCACACTAAACCAGCATGGCTACCACAGCATTCTGCAGTGATACTCCATCCCATCTGGTTTGCGCTTAGTAGGACTATCATTTGTTTTTCAACAGAACAATGACCCAACACACCTCCAGGCTGTGTTAGAGCTATTTGACCAATAAGGAGAGTGATGGAGTGCTGCATCTGGTGACCTGGCCTCCACAATCACCCGACCTCAACACAATTGAGATGGTTTGGGATGAGTTCGACCACAGAGTTAAGGAAAAGCAGCCCACAAGTGCTCCGCATATGTGGGAACTTCTTCAAGAATGTTGGAAAAGCATGCCAGGTGAAGCTGGCTGAAAGAATGCAAAGAGTGTGCAAAGCTGTCATCAAGGAAAAGGGTGGCTATGTTGAAGAATCTTTTTTGGTTACTACATGATTCCATATGTGTTATTTAATATTTTGTAGAAAATAGTACAAATAAAGAAAAACCCTTGAATGAGTAGGTGTGTCCAAACTTTAGACTAGTACTGTATGTATATTTATATACAGAGTAGGTGAACGGATGATTTAAAAAATGAGTTTAATTCTGGAAATCTGTTTCAAACAAATAATAATAATTATAATATAAATAATAAATATATAAATAATTCCCACAAATAAAAAAAGAGACATGTAACCAAGGTATGAAATTTGTTATTTTTTCAATACAATCTTTTTTGGGCTTAGTTGTAGTCATTTTGTTGTGTACAAATTATTATAGTTATGTTCTGGCCCCTAGACCCTCTGCTCTGATGAAAATTGACCCTCGGCTGAATCTAGTTGCCTACCCTTGGTCTATAGTGTATGACATTTACTGGAACCAGGGCTCCTAAAGCCAACCATGGGCACAACAAGGTCAGTCCTGTATACTGTACTCAATCATTTGATAGATTTTTCGATTGACTCATGGTTTTGTACCATTGTGGCAAATCCATGATCTTGTCTGACTCATTGATCTGCCGTAAACTACAATCCATTTTCCCTCGCTGTCTTTTTAAATGTTGATGCTCTAGTCAACTAATTGGTCAGAATTTTCTTTGAAAAGCGGATTCAGTCATTACGTCAATGGGTCATGTTTTGACCCAACTTAATCGGTCCCACATTTCCTAATCCATTTGACAAGCTTTTTCTCTCTCAGGTTGTATCGCAAATGGTACCCTGGGATACAGCCTGAGAGAGGAAAACTATAGTGAATTACATAGGGAATAGGGTGCCATTACAGACATGCTCTCTCTCTCTCTCTGTTGAGGTCACTCTGCTAAATGACTTAAATGTAAATGTAAATGTAAATGTCACTGAGGATGGGTTACATAAGGAGCCGATGCCAACAATGTGCTGTTCTGTCCGCCCTGCTCGGCCCTGGGCTCGGCCCTGACTTTCTGTGGCCCTGCCTAGACTACACACCACCATGCCATGACTGGTCACTGTAGTTAACTCACTCTTATTTCCACACCAATGAGTTGATCTGGGGTGTAGTACAAAATATTATCACTGATAGATTATCATCACATGAGTAAAATATGGCAGTATTCGGAACGCTTGTATTTTGTGATCAATCAGAGTATTTTAGAGGTTTGAAATTTTAGTTGCCTATTTGAACAGCCGCACCATGTACAAAGTCCTGTTGTCCTTATACGCTGGTGGTATTCTTAGGTGGCATTTTTAGGATGCATTGTTGTAGCTCGATTTTCAAGCTAATGCCAGTCTGAATCTGTGCTTAGGTTAATAACACACAGTAAGATATGATCGCTCTCATGGCTGAAAGTGAGTCTGGCACTTGTTTCTCTACCTGTATTTGATCCTTAGAGTCATTTTGGTGTTTTTATATGACATACAGTGTTGCAGGTTTGCTAAATATGTATCTGTTTTTGTCTCTCTACAGTGAAAGCAGAGAATAAGGACAAACAAGAGAAGGCAGATTTCTTCCCAAAGACAGATAACTTGAACATATTTGAGAAGACGGAGAAGTCCGACAAGATGGAGAAGAAAGAGAAAGAAGATGAATCTAAGAAAGTCGACAATGCCGACAAGACCTCAAAATCTGAGAAGATCCTCAAAGATGAAGAGAAGTTCCATAAGACGGAGAAGAATTATACAAATGAAAAAGTGGACAAGCCAGAGAAGACAAACAAAGATGAGAAGATGGAGAAGAAAGAAAATGGGGAGAAAACTGACAAGATGGTCAAAGCTGAAAATAATGAAAAGGCTGGGAAAGGTACTGCAAAGTCCCAAACAACCAACGGAAGCAAGCAGGACCTCACCAGCCCAGACAGTAAGGCCAAGGTAGGTCAAGGAAAGGCTGGGACAATGTTGCCATTCATTTCATCTCAGCAAGCTGCTTCTGCAACTGTCACTGCCATCTCTAGTGTGTGTGTGTGTGCGTGAGTGTGTGTGTGTGTATGCGTGTGTGTGTGTCTGTGTGTGTTTGTATGCACATGCTTATGTGCAATTCGTCACTGCCAATTTGCTCTGCTGATGCTCTTGGTTTGATTATGATTTGGTTTTAGTGAATGCTGCTTCTGCTGCTTTACTATCCTGCCTGTCCTCTGTTGTATGCTTTTTGGTTTGCTTCTTTTCTCCTTTATCGTGTGACGTTGTTGTACAGCCTGCTGTTGGGTCAACCAAACCAAACTCTGCCAAAACACGGCCCACCTCTTTGTCCACTGGGGACGCAGCTGGCCCCCCAAAACGTTCCTCCCCCACCTCAAGCTCTGCCAATAAAAAAAGCCCTGTTACCAAGGCAACCACTCCCACTGCTTGCACCAAGCAGCCAACGCCCGCTGCCAGTCAAACCCCTAAAGCCACCAAGTCCATGGTGAGTTCCCTCCCACTTTCCTCTGGTGTCTTCTCACTGGCCTCCTCTTCTGTGGTTGGCACCTTGTCCCCCTCCCGTTTGTTTGGTTCTGCCGTATAATTGTCCAGTGCCCACCTACTGACTCTCACTCATAGTTTGTGGACCACCAACTCCCTGCATTATGACCTCTGTCCAGTCTCTTCACCATTTAGGGTAGTCCTACAAACTGAATCTTGTCTATCACCTCCCTGAAAACCCCAGCATACTGTACATTTCCAATATCTCATTTCTGTTTCCAATCTTTGCTCCCCTCATTTCCTAATCACTTTCCTTTTTGTCCCGCGCTCTCTTCCACAACAACCATTCTCTGATTTCCCGTTTGCTTACTCAGACTCCGGAAAACGGTCCTCCTGTGCCAAAGGCCAATGGCACGTCAAATAAGAACGGTTCCTCGACAACCGCCACTACTAAACCTGCTGGGCCACGCCCCTCTGCCAGTGCCCCCTCTCTGCGCCGCAACACCGGTGAGCGCTAACTCTAACTGTACCGTGCAAACTTACATCCTTTAAGGTACTTTATTCTTGATGATGGTGATATTCAAAAACCTATTATATTCCTTCAGATCATACATTGTTCACAAGTGTAAATCCTGTAAGGTGAGCTTGGTTATGCCCTCTACCCTACAGTTCCCAAGACTGATGATACCAAGCCAGGTGACGTGAAGAAGCCTAGTACACTGAAGACAACACCAAGTAACAACAACCAACCTACACAATCTAACTAAAACACCCGGGAGTTTAATGTATTCTTTGAAATTGTTAGGACAGACATCATGTTTTAATCTCTCCTGACAGTGCCATTATGATTACACAGAGAGACAAACACAGTGGATATGTGTGGCTAAGAGACAGACAGGGATGCAGAGGGAAACAGAAACGTAGGCTGCGTTTACTGATCTTCTTTTTTTTCAGTAATTGAATTGACCAATCACATCAGATCTTTTCACATCAGAACTTTTTCAGAGCTGACCTGATTAGCCAAAAGACCAATTAGTGAAAAAAAGATCAGAATTGAGCTGCCTGTGTCTCCACAGTAGCTCCAGTTAATGAAAACACTGACTGAACCCTCAATCCTGTCGTTTCCTCCTCTGAGATGTTCATTAGTCATCAAATCAGGGGCTGGTGACCCAGCCTTGTAAAACTAACTACCAGAGACCACAGTATCTACTGTATGTAAGTAGTAGTAGTGTGGTTCCTCATACTTCTCAGTGGACTTGTTAGTGTCCAGCCCATTGTTTCCTAGTAAGTCATTGTTAGTGCTGTGTGCGATCAGCTCAGCTCCAGCTGTTAGATGGTACTGTTTTATGGTTCCTCATGTCCTTTCGCTCTCTCTGCCCCAGCCAAGCCCAGGGTGCCTCGCACCTCCGCCACAGCTCCGAGCACTCCTGCCACCAACGGGGAGCAGCCTCGCCGACGCATCACCAAACCCCCAGTGCCCAAGCAGACCGCTATGGAGAGGAAGCCACCTGTACCCAGAGCACCTAGGACTCCCAGACCTATCAACGCACCCCTGCCGGACTTAAAGAATGTGCGCTCCAAGATCGGCTCCACAGACAACATGAAGTACCAGCCTACCGGCGGCAAGGTGCGGTAACCAGGGATAGAGATGTACTGTACATGGAAGCTTGTGGTGATGGGTCTATTTAAGAAGATCGACATGACACATAGACATTTTTTGTATTAGCATATTTAAAGTGCTTTCAATGCTGCCAACTAATGCCATTCATAGCAGGGGTTTTCTCACAAGCAAATGATCATACAAATTCCATATTATTAAAACCTCCTCACCGCTACCATATAACAAGACCATATACCACCTCATTAGTCATTGCCACCTATATTGGCCTCCTCAACTGAATAGTGGCACAATGCATGCTAACCCTAGAGAAAATATGTCAAGCAAATGATCTGTCTAATTCTACTGTTATTTTTCATTCTGTAGTTCCCTTTCTGTTCTCTCCCCTTTTCCTCTCTGTAACGTTTTTATTTTCTCTCTCTCGTCTCTCTACGTTACAACTGACAGCCGCCGTCACTCATTTGACCGACTGATACAAGGTGCTGTCACCTGTATTCATAAAGATCACTCTGAAAAGAGGAATCCTTTCATACAGATGATCATCTTGGAAAATAGCCGTCATGTCCAGTCTTTACCTACGGCATTGGTTGTGACAGTGTCCATCCAACAAAAAGTTTGCCTGTCACAGTGATGTAAGCATAAGGGAGACTCCCTAGAAAAACGATTAAAAAAAAAACTAGTTTCAGTACCAACCCTGCACACACTTCCACTAATCTTGCCTGAGAACTGAAGAGTTGAATTGGCTCCCTGAGCCAATGCCTAGGCTTTGGTTTAGCGAGCCAAAGCACTCTTCTACCATGCAGGAGACCTGGGTTCGAAACTCATCAGTGACACAAACAGGTGGTGTAGCTGAAAAGCAGAACACTTCCCTCCATCCATATACCCACCACCACACTCTCCTGTGCCCTGACTGGTGGCACTGACCCAGGGCCCAGGGCAGCCTTGTCTCCTGGTATTGACCCAGGGGTGGTTGTCTCCCCTCAGGTCTCCTCGGCGGGGGCTTCCCAATCCAAAGACGGCCCGGGCAAAGTGAGTCCCTATCATCACACACCCCTCTTTCATTCTCACCCGTGTGCCTAACCACTCTCTCTCCTCTGATATCACACTGAAGGAATTGGCATAAGTGGATATTTTTGTCCACTGACTATTTGAACCTACTTGTACACACACAAACACATAATAGAGACACGTCACACTCTAACACACTCACTCATGCACATTCTCACCTTTTCTTCTCATTCATGGGAACCTGTTGCTTTCCGGTATAAAATGTGGAATGGTTGTGGACAGTGTATGACAAGTCTCTGTATCCCCTGAAATGCACAGCTTAACTGACAGACAGACAGAAAAACAGACAGACAAGACCTTGCCGTCATTCCCCTGACCTCTACAACCATGGCACTACCCAGAACACCACAGGGACCGTTGTCCTTCGCTGGTCCTCCCGTTCACCTGATACATTTAGAAGAGGCCTGAGCTTGAGTATTTTGAGAGGCCCTGGATGGCTTTTGAGGTCGTAGTGCAACCAATACCACTGTTAATGTTCATTTGGGTTTACTTCGTAGTTTAGCCTTACACTTTATACAGTCCTATTAGTCTTTTATGATTAAATTAAGGATTTGAATCAGTGATGTAGTGGTAAAAAAAATGGTGGGTAAACTGATCGCCGGTCGCGTCGAAAAAATTATGCTTACTAAACTTTCAATGCAAATGTCCAAGATAAGCAATACAGAAACAAGCTCCAGCACTCATAAGCCAAGTGATATGGCAGAGTAATGTAGCCATTGGTTGTCCAACACCTGTGAGTTGAGTTCAGTGATGTATGAACTGGAGGCAGGGTGAACAGGCAGTGAGAACTAACAGACCTTGGCTGTTGCAGTGTGTTTCAGAGGGTGACTCAGCCTGCCTGTGCTGCTACCTGCGTCACAGAGCCGCAAACTCATCCAAACACCAGGTCGTCTCAGAATACAAAGCAAAAAAGAAATGCAGAAAGCAGACTAGTGCTTTTCATTCAAGGTTTCTGAACAGAAGTT
Organism: Oncorhynchus nerka; assembly: GCF_034236695.1. NCBI lineage: Eukaryota > Metazoa > Chordata > Actinopteri > Salmoniformes > Salmonidae > Oncorhynchus > Oncorhynchus nerka. The sequence continues at coordinate 69,453,674 of NC_088415.1, read as the reverse complement.
CCCTTGCTGTGTGACAATGTTTTGAAATCAAGAATTGATATCAGAGAAAAGCTGGCTGGCTAGTATATCTGTTTGGGTGTGTGTGTGAGAGAGAGAGAGTAACACTGCAGTTGTTCTCAGTCACATCTAGAATTGGATTTGAGCTCATTTGCATGTAAATACTGATGTCTGACCAGCCAGCATTTCTGACTGTTGTGTGACTTGATTTGACTTACAAGGAGCAAGTAAGAGTTAACACCACACTGCATGCTCTTCAAATTGCTTTCACTTTTATATCCTGGTTGCTCCTCCACCATCCTCCACTAATTCTACACTCATCATAGTGACCCATTCCCCTCTGCTACTGTGCTGTTTTGTAGGTTATGATAGTCCACAAAAAACTGGACTTCAGCCATATCACCTCTCGCTGTGGCTCCAAGGATAATATCAAGCATGTCCCTGGTGGAGGGAATGTAAGTACAACACATGGTGGTCCCATGTGGCTGCTGCCTCCATCCCCATATCCCACTGACATGCTCGATTGGACAGAGTAATGTCCTAACGTTCTAGTCATTCTATTTCTATGGTCAGCCCTATTGACCAGCCTAGATACACTGAGTATACCAAACACTAAGAACACCTTCCTAGTATTGAGTTGGACATGGACTCGAAAGCGTTCCACAGGGATGCTGGCCCATGTTGACTCCAATGCTTCCCACAGTTGTCGTTGTGTCAAGTTGGCTGGATGTCCATTGCGGGGTTGGACCACGCTTGATAAACACGGGAAACTGTTGAGCGTGAAAAACCCAGCGGTGTTGCCGTTCTTGACACAAACTGGTGCGCCTGGCACCTACTACCATACCCTGTTCAAAGGCACTTCAATCTTTTGTCTTCCCCATTCACCTGAATTGCACACATACACAATCCATGTCTCAGTTGCCTCAAGGCTGATTTATTATTATTTATTTTTTTACCTGTCTCCTCCACTTCATCTACACTGATTGAATTGGATTTAACAAGTGACATCAATAAGGGATGATAGATTTCACCTGGATTCACCTGGTATACCACCTTCTATGTCATAGAAAGTTCTTAATGTTTTTTATACTCAGTGAATAATGTTAGGTCCGAGTGCTGTGCTGTTTGTGTGAACTTTCTCACCCAACTAACTAGCCTACGAGATAATAGCTTTCTATCTGCCTCTCACTCTTTTACATTGCAACAAGCATTTTCCTCATTAGGTGACAAACAATATTTTTAAATGGATACTTCAAATTGCCTACTCCTCCAATTTACAGTACCTCAGCGTTTTATCTGTCCAAATTTCATAATCAGTGTTACACTGGTGGGCGAGAGTGATTCAAGGCATTGTGTGTGAATTTCAGAGTGGGTGTTGTTTCATGTTTGCCATTCATACTTCAACATTTGTGTTGTTTGTTTGCGTGCATTCAGGTCCAGATTCAGCATAAGAAGGTGGACTTGAGTAAAGTGACCTCCAAGTGTGGCTCTAAGGACAACATCAAGCACAAGCCAGGTAAGACTCCTAATGATTTAGGAAAATATATCTACATCCCAAATGGCACCCTATTCCCTACATAGTGCACTAGTTTTGACCAGAGCCTCATGGTCCCTGGTCAAAAGTAGTGCACTACATAGGGAATAGGGTTCCATTGGGAAGCATCCTATACCAAATGAATTCTCTTCTTACCCTACTTGTAACTAAGGTGTGTCCACTACAGGGGGTGGAGACGTGAAGAATGAGGCTAAGGCCAATGGCAATGGTAATGGGAAGCCCAAGGTGGGATCAATGGACAATATTGGCCTTGAGGCAGGGGATGGACCAATCAAGGTAAGGTCACCATTCTGTTGTCGTCACATAGTCATTAACATTTCTATCTAATTTGGTCATGAAAGTATTTATTTAAATACATTTCAGAAAGCTTGAAGTTATAAAGCAATTGTATATTGCAAAACACAAAAACACAGCATCTTTGTGGTTGTGGTGTTGGAAAAGTTTCATTTGAACATGCTGGTTGCCCACATACAGAGAGCAATTTCATCCTGTTAAAACAAGCAATGTCATCATGCATTAAGGGAGTTTGTCCACTAGATGGCATTAATGATTACCCGGCCTCACTACTGCTTCATAGAATCACAACAGATAAAGAAAAGATCATTGAACTTATAGAAATGCATAAATACTTTTTCAATTAACAAATGATTGTTAATTAACATCAGCGTGTGTCTGACTCTGATGCTGGTGTGTTTCCAGGCTGTGGGGATGCCGGAGAAAGCTGCAGGGAAAACATCTCCCCCTGGTGGAGCTCCAGCTACAGGCGCAGGAAGCATGGCTAAGGAGAATGGGAATAAGGCGACGCCTCCTTCTAATCCCTTTGGGGGTGACCCGATGGGCATGGACAAACGCATCCCTGAGACAAGTAGGTGCCCCTTCCTCCAAAAAGCACTTTCACTGTCATGCACTCTCAGAGCTTTAATATTGAGATGGCCTCCGTTGCCGAGTGCTCAGATGAGAGATAAGTAGGCTCCTTTTTAGCTTTCTTGCTACAAATGAGAAATTCTGCACAAAAACATTTGTACGTTACTTTATGCCATAAGTCTAACCAGTTTACTCTCCCCTCTACTCTTTCTCGTTTCTTACTTTTCTCCCCTATCCCTCCATCTTTCTCCATTGTGTCTGTATCTGCCTGCAGATTGAGTCTTATAAGCTGAGCTTTCGCGAGAACGCACGGGCTCGCACCACCAACGGCGCCGACCTTATCTCTTGGCCCACCCCTATTGGCAGCCCCCCCTCACCCCCATCGCAGCACCTCTCTCTGTGTTTCTCTGGGGTCCGCCAGCTTCCTCCTCCACACCCTCCAGCTCCTACCCAGCCCCTCGTCACCCAGCCTTGGGGCAGGGGGAAAAATACTGAATGCTAGCAGGACAAGGACTTCTTTAGCACATTCCAACTTACTCCTTTTACCTCACAATACAGTATCGCATCACTACTCTCTACCCTCGTTGAATATCTGTCTTAGTGGTCTCAGAAGAGCCAGTTTTAAAGTATAGAGACCAGAGTTCAGACAGATAGAGCAAGGTAGGGGTTTTGTCTCTTCTGGATTGCGCTGGCTTAACTTGCTGTAATATAAGGGGAGTAGTATGACCTCAGAGTGAACCTTCTAGAATCTAGACCCTCAGTGTTCTGTTGTAGTTATGTCAGCGCCTGCTTCTTTTGTTCCAGCCTATAAGCACTGTTCTTATACGTACAGTAGTGCAGTCTTGATCAAAATCACAAACACCTACAGTGTCGCACTGTATATTAGTATGACTTTTTTGTCATAGACTATCACAATGAGCCACTGCTATGTATGTGACAGGCCTAATCCTAGATGTAAAACCTTCCTTACCATATCTAACCCTCTGGATGAGCATAGCCTCCCCTGTACTGTAGGGACCCCAGATTTCACTTATGCAGTACAATTTGATGATTAGTGAAGCACCCCTTATTGTGAGCATGTGGGACTGTCATGTCATCCCAATGAAGAGCGGCTAATATGCCACCCCCTCACTTAACCAATTCAGTATGTCGAGATAACCTTCTGTAAACCTGTGACCCCCCCCCCACACACACACACAACCCTCTCAACAATAAGAAACTAGTAGGCTGTTACAAACAGTAGGATATTTAACATCTCTCTTTTAAAAAAAAACCTCTGTATTGTGTTTTCGTAAATTATTGTAACAATGAGCTGATGTGTTGTTCTGTTGTTTAATCATCAATATACCCTTTTTCCTTTTACTGTTACATCTCTCTGAAAGCAATACAGTGAGTGGTCTTTGCCTGAGGATACAACTTCCTCTTACACACCCGTACTCGCACATGTAAACTACAGTACGGTACAGTCAGAGAGCGAGCGAGAAAAACCCTCTCAGGGTCTGTGCACAGAGACTGGATGCCTGAGGCAGGACAGAATAGTAAGCAGGAGGCAGAAAACAGAGTGAGGAAAGGCCTATGATTGCACCAGGAGAGTGGAGATACTCCAATGACGATCAAGTCTCTGCAGTGTTGGCCCAATCGTTGGGACAGGGAAGACGAATAGAGAGCCATGTTGAAGGAAAGCAAGATTTAGATAGAGTTAACAATATTATCGTAAAAATCCAAATACAATTTTAAGTCAATATCAAGAGAAGTTTTTGAAGGACAAAGATGATCATTGATCTCCAATGTAACAATTGTACATTTGAATTATTCTCAACTAATCTACTGTTAAATATGAATTGATTTGAATGGCTGCTTATGCTACTGGTTCCACTGTGAATAGTGACATTATTGTGTAACAATAGGGCACAATTGCTTAACCAAGCAAATATATATAGCAATATATATATCAGCTAATTACTCTGTTTAACTTGCTATCGGTTTTGTAAAGAGGTTGGCGGATGGAATTGTATAGCATTACATGACTATGAATTAGGATCCGGTGTGTGTGTGTGTGTGTGTATAGTAGTTGAACGATCTTTGGGATGGTCTCATTTTGTGATCAACATTTAGACGTCTGTGGAGTCTGTCGGATTTGTGGTACGTTGCCGGATCAAGATCAAGGGCACCCGGGTGGCCTTTAAAATACTGCTAGTTTGGCTCTTAGAGTATGAGAATTGCCGTTCCTTTTGGAGATATCCATCACACTACTCCAACAAGAGGGATAATGGCCACAGATTTCAATGTGTAATTGTGCCTTGTAGATTCTCAAGGCTGAACTGTAACAGGTGTACAGTTCCCCCAAAAAAGTACATTTGTGTCCCCCACCCTAAAACACTTTTACTTTGATGTATTTGTTGTACCGTCGGTAGGGCGTAATCGGAATCTATTTGAGTGTGTGCACTGCGGTGGAGGAAATAATAGTGATCGTCAATGGCCGAGAGAATCAAAGAGCAAGTGATCAAATTATCGAGAAAGAAAAGCAAAAGCACCTTATGATATTTTTAAGGTATTCTTTCCCCCAACATTCCCATGGTTAGTTCCAAAAAATTGTAATGAAATTAATTCTTCCTGAAGACTAAGCCTTACACTGATGAAAGCAGATGAAAGCACTTTGAATGCACAGTGGCATGTACATTTCATGTTTGAGCTCTACAGTATGTTTGAGTGAACTGTTGCCATGATTGGATGAACAGATTTGTCTTTTAGTCTCCTTGGTGGTAACCTTGCTCACTGGTCACGTTAGTGGACTTTGGTGTCATGCTTTGGGTACAGTGGCCACTCACGCTCAGTCTGTTCTCCTTGTGCCTGTTAGGCATCACGTTTATGAACACTCACCTGTCCAATGCTTAAATGCTAACTTGCACCACCACCCTTCCATCAGTCTTCACGCGTTCGTTTGTATATAGACATCCACATGTTTTCATCACCACAGGAGAACAAGGTATTGATGTTAGGGTCTTTATGGATGTTGAGAAATGTCTTTCACGTTCATGAACCCATTTCCGGAGAGTGTTTTCTTTCTGGAGTCTGCCTTTTTTTCAGAAAGGGCTGAAGTACAAGAATGTTTTTACAATTTAATATATTAAAGATGCAAGATATGAATATAATATGTATGAACCTTTTGTTTTGTTGTAAAAAAAAATCACAATAAGACACTTATACTCAATATAAATTTGACTGACAGTAGGAAGTGTGTGTCGAGTCCAGTATGGGGACTGCAGCAGACTGTGAATAGCTTAAGCATTCAGCGATGTTTAACTTCTCAATGGATGGTCTAGGTGTGCTTTTACCCACTCCAACTCTATAGTGGATAAGCTGATATTTGCTTGAATGAATTAACACTTTTATCTGCTTCTTACACGTAGACTTACTATATGTAGAAAATCTACCAGAAACAAAGAATCATCCGATTTAATGCATATTCTTCCAAGTGTTTTGTGTCGCTGGTGAGCTTATTGATTGCTCAACTGTAATCATGAACCAGGCATTGTGAGGATAGGTTGAAGGTCAAGCTCCCACATGCAACACCTGACACACACAGCCCTTGAATGTCATCCAGACACCCCCCCCCACCCCCCCCCCCCCCACCCCTTGTGAGACTAACAGTAAGTGTCTTTTGGCATGTGTTATGTAGTGTGCTTCTGTAAAGCATCAAGGAGCCCATAGCTGTGCTTCTTCTTAGAGCACACCTACAGTGTGTATAATTCTCCATAGTGCACACCATAAGAGCATGCAGAAGGCAATGGATTGTAAACATCTGTCATAGATAGGAGGAGTTAATTGTTTCCCTTTCGATTTGAGTAATGTAATTTGGTATGAAAGAGATGTTCATTGTGATTCATTGTTAACTAGTGATGTGAATATTAATCATGAAATAAAAGACAAGCAAAACATTTATGACTTTACGTTTCCTATTCTTCTAATGAATTCTCTTTTGTGCATACTTTGTCATTTTTTCCATAAATAACTATCTTAGGGACAGTTCGACATTTACTGGAGGGGACCAAAATAGGGGAGGGTTGTCTAACTTAATTTTTTGCTTTCGGGAGGGTTGTGTGTTTTTTAATTTGGCACATGGGAGTGTTGTGCATTTTTTTCTGGTTTGCATTCGCTCTTTTGCAGGTTTACCTATGCATACCTGTGCATTCGGAAAATATTCAGACCGCTTCCCTTTTTCCACATTTTGTTACGTTACAGCCTTGTTCTAAAAAGGATTAATCAACACACAATACCCCATAATGACAAAGAGAAAATTGGTTTTTTAGAAATACCTTATTTACGTAAGTATTCAGACCCTTTGCTATGAGACTCGAAATTGAGGTGCAATTGCATTATTGTTTTCAAGTGAGTACAAAAGCCCTGTGATTTTGATATTTCATTCCATTTGGATCAGTTGTGGGTCTACTCTCTACAGTTTACAAGATCTAGAAAGGCACAGTAGCAGGCCAGTCTGACTGTATTTTTACTTCTATTTTATTTAATATTTTTCTGGGATGAGCTGTCTGTTGGGGATCACCGTCCTCCCAAGTCGTCCTACAATAATATGGCCACACGCGTCACCTCCTCTCCAATCCAAGCGGCTATTCCTCCCGCACCTAGAACCTAAAAGGCGCAGCATGGTCAATCCGATGTCTGCATTGGCCGTGCAGCATTTACGGTGATACGGCCTCTGCAGAAGTCATGGTATTCCTACTTCTACATGATGATCGATGCTTGGCTGCCATTTGACAAATCAATCAATCCAAACTGTGTAGGGGCCATTTGATGAATGGAAAGAGACATCTGTTACAAAACACCAAAATGACCATTGAATGACATTCGGAGATCGTCAAGCCAAGCCTTCGATACTGCGTAGGCCTACAAGGTAAAGAGGGATATATTTTCTGTTTGTGGAGATTGACAGAGTCTATTTATTGTGGTGTTGAAAATGCAAACCATGATATTGATGTGCCCAAAGTCGGTATGCTTTGTTTATTGGTTGTGTGGTGCATTGGCACAGAAATCTGTTGGTGGAAACTCCATTGCATATATTTTATATGATTATAAAAATCCAAATGTTGAAAATCTCATTTCAACCTACAGTAGCTGATTATTGTCTGCAGCCGGTTCTGATCGTAGTGTAGGCCTAGTGAAACAGGCAGGGAATGTGAGCTTGTCCGTCCGTGGTGGTCGGCGAAACCTCAACCTTCTGGCCCATAGCCCTGTGTGGCATTGACTGTGCCACAAAAGCATGCTGACGTGTCAAAGTCGATATCCACGTTTATAAACACAGGGTCGCTAGAATTATTGATATTTGTGGACGTTAACATTATTTTGAATTAATTGTATGAGGGGGGAGGGTGTGCAATTTTTCTTCACAGTACAATGGGAGGGTCGTGAAAATAGTTTTTGCGTTGGGGAGGGGGGGGATTTTTTTTAAGACAAGAACACAGAGTATCGTGCACATGAAGTATCAGCACGGTGCACAATTGAATGGTAGTGGCTAGCCAACTTTGCGTTTAATACTGTATAGTGAGAGAAGCTAACGACACTTATGTAGAGGGACAATGCATCTTGGCAGACAGCCAGACGAAGGAGACTCAAAGTCAGCCTCTCCATTATAACTTATTGTGCCAGCCACTAGAGAGCTGTATAGCCTAATACCCTGTATTGCCAGGTCTTGTTGACATGGAATAGTTATAGTCCTGAGGATAAAGATAAACCTGTGAAATTCCTCCTGTCTGCCTTTCACTGATTGAGAAGGACAGCTTTAGATGCACAATAAGGTTCATTGTCAAGTGTCAACCAATAGTAACAGGTGACCCAATGAGAAATCATGTCTCCCGACAACGTTGACTGTAACTTAACCACCCTCTGTCTTTTCAAACTATATTATTAGAGTTCACACATCTCCCATCTCTAGACCAAATAAACACCTGCTGTCCGTCCCTCCGTGTCCCACTCTTTACTGTCATGTCCTTGAAAGTCCCCCAACCAAGCCATCAGGGATGTGTGGTACCTGTCCTACTTGAGTGTGCAAACTGACACGGCTTGGGTTTCAGAGAGGACTATTGTTAGGGGTGTTTGTTCTTATGTGGTGGCAACGTGGCATAACGGTCACTTTTCAGAGAAGGACTGCCCACCTTCCTCTTTCTCCTCCTGACTAACATTGGATCAGTCATTGGTGGCTCTGCTGGAAGGTCTCTTCAGTGGTCGTCTTCCTATCAGACTCCAGTAGGCTACAGATGGGCTCTTCGGTGGTCGTCTTCCTATCAGACTCCAGTAGGCTACAGATGGTCTCTTCGGTGGTCGTCTTCCTATCAGACTCCAGTAGGCTACAGATGGTCTCTTCGGTGGTCGTCTTCCTATCAGACTCCAGTAGGCTACAGATGGGCTCTCTCACCACTGATGATCCTCTGAAGCTGACAGAGAGAAAACATAGCTTGCAGAAGAATTGAAGAGTGGAACGTATAAATGTTGATTCATTTCACATTACGTTGATGCTTTTGATCTGGTGGCTCTGTTTGTCTCACACAGGATCAATTTGAAAACGCTCAAGATGCTTCCCACCAATAGTTTGTCACCCATTGGCCAGTATCTCTGAATGCCTCCACTGTCTCGATGGTCCAGCAATGTAGGCAGGCACCAGCAGGTATGTAATCCAGCTTTGATTAACTGCTCATTAAAACCTTTGAAAGGGCATATACTACAGTTGTTAACTTTGTGAAAATACTCACAGTTGAAGTCGGAAGTTTACATACACCTTCGCCAAGTACATTTAAACTCAGTTTTTCACAAATCCCAACACTTAATCCTAGTTATAATTCCCTGTTTTAGGTCAGATAGGATCACCACTTTATTTTAAGAATGTGAAATGTCAGAATAATAGTAGAGAGAATGATTTATTTATTTCATCACATTCCCAGTGGGTCAGAAGTTTGCATACACTCAATTAGTATTTGGTAGCTTTGCCTTTAAATTGTTTAATATGGATCAAACATTTTGGGTAGCCTTCCACAAGCTTCCCACAATAAATTGGGTGAATTTTGGCCTATTCCTCCTGACAGAGCTGGTGTAACTGAGTTAGGTTTGTAGGCCTCCTTGCTCGCACACTCTTTTTCAGTTCTTCCCACAATTTGTCCATGGGATTGAGGTCAGGGCTTTGTGATGGCCACTCCAATACCTTGACTTTGTTGTCCTTAGCCATTTTTCCTCAATTTTGGAAGTATGCTTATATGCTTGTCCATTTGGAAGACCCATTTGCGACCAAGCTTTAACTTCCTGACTGATGTCTTGAGATGTTGTTTCAATATATCCACATAATTTTCCTACCTCATGATGCCCTCTATTTTGTGAAGTGCACCAGTCCTTCCTGCAGAAAAGCACACCCAAAAAATGATGCTGCCACCCCTGTGCTTCATGGTTGGGATTGTGTTCTTTGGCTTGCAAGCCTCACCCTTACTTACCTTTACTGTGGATATAGATACTTTTGTACCTGTTTCCTCCAGAATCTTCACAAGGTCCTTTGCTGTTGTTCTGGGATTGATTAGCACTTTTCGCACCAAAGTACGCTCATCTCTAGGAGACAGAACGCGTCTCCTTCCTGAGTGGTATGACGGCTGCGTGGGTCCATGGTGTTTATACTTGCGTACTATTGTTTGTACAGATGAACGTGGTACCTTCAGGCATTTGGAAATTGCTCCCAGGGATGAACCAGACTTGTGGAGGTCTACAATTTTTTCTTGGCTGATTTCTTTGGATTTTCCCATGATGTCAAGCAAAGAGGCACTGACTTTGAAGGTAGGCCTTCAAAAGCTTTTCGGCGAAAGCTATCCAAGCGTTTATATGAGGATAGCTCTCAGTAGACAAAACATTACAAACAGCTAGCTGCAAACTAGATTGGTCACGGAAGTCAGAAAAGCAATAAAATGAATCGCTTACCTTTGATGATCTTCGGATGTTTGCACTCATGAGACTCCCAGTTACACAATAAATGTTCCTTTTGTTCCATAAAGATTCTTTTTAAATCCAAAAACCTCCATTTGGTTGGCGCGTTATGTTCAGAAATCCACAGGCTCGAGCGGTCACAACAGGGCAGACGAAAATTCCAAATAGTATCCGCAAAGTTTGTAGAAACATGTCAAACGTTTTTTATAATCAATCCTCAGGTTGTTTTTACAATAAATAATCGATAATATGTATTTCAACCGGACCGTAGCTTTTTCAATAGGAGTGAGAGAGAAAATGTCTGCTCCAAGCTGCTCACGCATTCAAAACTCTGCTGGCAAAAACAGCCATCCAATGACGCAATGTGATCTTTCTCGCTCATTTTTCAGAATAAAAGCCTGAAACTATGTCTAAAGACTGTTTACACCATGTGGAAGCCATAGAAAAAGGAATCTGGTTGATATCCCTTTAAATGGAGGGAAGGCATGCAATGGAACAGAGAGGTTTCAGGAAAAACAGCACTTCCTGGTTGTATTTTCCTCAGGTTTTCGCCGTCAGTTCTGTTATACTCACAGAACATATATTTTGATAGTTTTGGAAACTTTAGAGTGTTTTCTTTCCTAATCTGACAATTATATGCATATTCTAGAATCTTGGCCTGAGAAATAGGTTGTTTCATTTGGGTACGTTTTTCATCCAAACATCAAAATACTGCCCCTTAACAAGATGTTTGTGGAGTGGTTGAAAAACAAGTTTTAATGACTCCAACCTAAGTGTATTTAAACTTCAACTGTGTTTATTTTTTATTTATTTTACCTTTATTTAACTAGGCAAGTCAATTAAGAACAAATTCTTATTTTCAATGACGGCCTAGGAACAGTGCCTGTTCAGGGGCAGAATGACAGATTTGTACCTTGTCAGCTCGGGGGTTTGAACTTGCAATCTTCCGGTTACTAGTCCAACGCTCCAACCACTAGGCTACCCTGCCGCCTCTGTGTAACATAGGCCTACACGATTTTTCAACTCTCAATTTATTTTGAAATGTAAAAACCCTAAAAGTTGATTTGCTACCAGATTTCAGAGTGACAAAAGCAAATACCAATGAAAGATCCGAAAATGGTGTGGGAAGAATATATTTATAATTCAATACAACACATTCTAAAATTAATCACACACACTCCTTGCATGCTCACCTATGGTGAGTTTAGGCCATAGCCAAGTTGGGACATTAACAAGTAGGCTATCAAATCAGCCATGCACCACAGAATTCCACCTAAAATCAGTGTAGTTACTAGGGTGTGCAGCGAGTCGTTGCTGTCTGATGATGTTCTGTTCTTTCTCCCAAGTAAGTACTAGCTGCAGCTAGGAAGCGAAGCAAGGGCCCACATTCAGACCAGGGGTCACCAACTGGTCAATCGGGATCTACCAGTAGCTCGCAGCCCACCTATGAGTAGCTCGTCAAAGGAATTCTGAAAGTACATGGAATTTTCATGCACTCCACCACAAGCTTGTGATCTCACAAGTATTAGACACTGAAAGCACCCAACTACTACTGAATCAATGCAGCGTTGACATTATCTCACCCCTGGTTAGCCACTATTGGCTTAAAAAGCTAATTTAAGACAATATCTGCCAATTAATTTCCAGCAATATTGCTCCTGTCTGTCAGTGTGTGTTTGTCTATCACTCCGTGTGTAGCCAGTTGATGTGATAACCATCTTGTGGGTTGGCAGAAATACTTTCCCTAAAACCTTCACAATGAAATGTTAGCTGCAAAGGTGGCTTTCCTGGCAGAAGTATATAATAAATATCTAGTATTTGTTTATTTGCAAACGTGTTTATTTGCAGCAGTACAGAACTATCACTAAACCGGCACATTATATTTGCATTTATTATGGATCCCCATTAGGTGCTGCCAAGGCAGCAGCTGTACTTCCTGGGGTCCAGCAAAAATGAAAGCAGTAATATACAGTACATTATAATAAAATGTGTAAACATTAAAATACATGTTAAAAACATATATCAATATACATTAAGTGTGTGCCCTCTGGCCACTACTGTACTACAGCACACTATCCAGGTGTACGTGTGTGTACAGTCGTGGCCAAAAGTTTTGAGAATGACACAAATATTAATTACCACAAAGTTTGCTGCTTCAGTGTCTTTAGATATTTTTGTCAGATGTTACTATGGAATACTGAAGAATAATTACAAGCATTTCATAAGTGTTAAAGGCTTTTGTTGACAATTACATGAAGTTGATGCAAAGAGTCTATATTTGCAGTGTTGACCCTTCTATTTCAAGACCTCTGCAATCCGCATTGGTATGCTGTCAATTAACTTCTGGGCCACATCCTGACTGATGGCAGCCCATGCTTGCATAATCAATGCTTGGAGTTTGTCAGAATTTGTGGGTTTTTGTTTGTCCACCCGCCTCTTGAGGATTGACCAGAAGTTCTCAATGGGATTAAGGTCTAGGGAGTTTCCTGGCCATGGATCTATAATATCGATGTTTTGTTCCCCGAGCCACTTAGTTATCACTTTTGCCTTATGGCAAGGTGCTCCATCATGCTGGAAAAGGCATTGTTTGTCACCAAACTGTTCCTGGATGGTTGGGAGAAGTTGCTCTCGGAGGATGTGTTGGTACCATTCTTCATTAATGGCTGTGTTCTTAGACAAAATTGTGAGTGAGCCCACTCCCTTGGCTGAGAAGCAACCCCACACATGAATGGTTTCAGGATGCTTTACTGTTGGCATGACACAGGACTGATGGTAGCGCTCACCTTTTCTTCTCCGTACAAGCTTTTTCCGGATGCCCCAAACAATCGGAAAGGGGATTCATCAGAGAAAATGACTTTACCCCAGTCCTCAGCAGTCCAATCCCTGTACCTTTTGCAGAATACCAGTCTGTCCCTGATGTTTTTCCTGGAGAGAAGTGGCTTCTTTGCTGCCCTTCTTGACACCAGGCCATCCTCCAAAAGTCTTCACCTCACTGTGCGTGCAGATGCACTCACACCTGCCTACAGATCCACTCACACCTGCCTGCTGCCATTCCTTAGCAAGCTCTGTACTGGTGGTGCCCCGATCCCGCAGCTGAATCAACTTTAGGAGACGGTCCTGGCGGTTGCTGGACTTTCTTGGGTGCCCTGAAGCCTTCTTCACAACAATTGAACCGCTCTCCTTGAAGTTCTTGATGATCTGATAAATGGCTGATTTAGGTGCAATCTTACTGGCAGCAATATCCTTGCCTGTGAAGCCCTTTTTGTGCAAAGCAATGATGACGGCACATGTTCCCTTGCAGGTAAGCATGGTTGACAGAGGAAGAACAATGATTCCAAGCACCACCCTCCTTTTGTAGCTTCCAGTCTGTTATTCGAACTCAATCAGCATGACAGAGTGATCTCCAGCCTTGTCCTCGTCAACACTCACAACTGTGTTAACGAGAGAATCACTGACATGAGCTGGTCCTTTTGTGGCAGGGCTGAAATGCAGTGGAAATGTTTTTTCAGTTCATTTGCATGGCAAAGAGGGACTTTGCAATTAATTGCAATTCAGCTGATCACTCTTCATAACATGCTGGAGTATATGCAAATTGCCATCATACAAACTGAGGCAGCAGACTTTGTGAAAATTCATATTTGTGTCATTCTCAAAACTTTTGGCCACGACTGTACAATTCTCGCTGTTCCATGAGGTGTATTTTTATCTGTTTTTTAAATCTGATTTGACTGCTTGCGTGAGTTACTTGATGTGGAATAGAGTTCCATGTAGCCATTGCTCTAAGCATTACGGTGCACCTCCCATAGTCTGTTCTGGACTTGGGGACTGTGAAGAGACCAATTTATCTCAGCCAATCATCAGTCATTTGTGTAAGTGCTATGCATGTTGAATACCCTTCCCTATAAGCATGCTGAAAGTCTGTTGTAAATAAATTTGCTGTAAAATAGCAAAAATGGTCAAACACCATTTTTTCCAAAAGTATACTAAGGGTTGGTAACAGGCTGATTGGTTGGCTATTTGAGCCAATAAAGGGTGCTTTACTATTCTTGGGTAGCCAAATTACTTTTGCTTCCTTCCAGGCTTGAGGGCACACACTTTTCCATAAACTTAGATTGAAGAGATGGCAAATATTAGTAGCAATATCGTCTGCTATCATCCTCAGTAATTTTCCATCCAAGTTGTCAGACCCAGGTGTCTTGTCAATGTTGATAGACAACAGACGCACTATTAAGGGGGAATTAGACTAAAAAATGTAAATGTGTACGTTTATGTCCAGAACTTTAAAAAATGGTCTTCTGGTGTGATTTAAGCATTAACATGGACTCAGAACATACAATGTCATTGTTTCTCTATGAATAATTGTCATATTGAGAGTGAAAAATAATAATAATCTAAAACCAGGAAAAATAAAAACTGAGATCTCTGAGTCAGATTTAAAAAATATATAACTTATTTAGCTACTTGAGCAAGTTTGCGTTGTAGTTTTCTTTGGGCGGAACAAGCTTCAAACATAGTAGAACTGCTGTAGTAGCTATTTATTGAGACTAGCTAGCTAGTCCAACTGGGTGAAGTAAAATCTAAAAAAGGACCATGTCATGTGTAAATTTGGGCTATTATTTTGGTACTGAAATCCGCAGAGTTTAATAAAAACTTCATTTTATGTGATGTCGGGGGTACTGTCCGTCCACACGAGTCGCCACTCAACTCCATCTTAAATCGTGGAGTTGAGTTTCGTCAGCTAGTGAGACTGCAGTGTCTGGGTTATATATTTGATAGCTAGCAAGTTACTGGAAGAAATTGTGTTCAGGGACCGCCTCTAGAGAACCTGCTTGTGATCATATATTAAATTATTATCATAGAGCAATACCTATATTTTTGACCTATAGGTTCAACTTTGCTGCTACATGATCCATCCTGAAACCTAAGAAACCAGATCCAGCTAGCTATGTAATAAGTAATGTTTGTTTCAACAATGATTTGGTCATTCTTTGCTATTCTGTCTGTATTTGTGGCTGTGGCATGGCCAGCGTCTTGCCAATATGAGCATTTTAGGGCACTTGTATTCAGTCACAGTGCAGCAAGTCATGTATGTACAGGAACATATGAATGATAGGGGGCATCTTGTTCATAAAACAAATGTTAGGTTTACTAGCTACAGTTTGATCTCTGAAGCTGTTTACTCTTTTTTTAATGAACTCGTTAACTCCTGTGACCCTATGTTATTCAAGTTATTCTACATTTAAACATTCAACCTTTGCACCAACAAAGGTCCTTCACTGAGCTCTGTTGAGGGGATGAACGTTCCATTCCTGGCTACTCAATGACACTTTAATCCAACTCATTCCCAGCTGTCCATATCCCTCCTCTGAGCAGTTATTTGGGAGCCTAACACTAAAAGGCCTTCATCAGTTGCTGCAACCCAACTCCATTGGCCTTGGGTCTTTAACACAGAGGGGTCCTATTATTAGTTCATTGGCACTCTTGAACAATACCATAAATTACCATGCATTGTCTGTTTAGAGATTGTGTATTTCCATGTTATAATGGCATCAGGCAGAGTTCTGCTGTCGTAAATGTGACAAGCAGAATATGCTTTACATTTATACTTGGGAAAATGTATCTGATCAACATTCCCTTACAAACGTGAAGGCCATTCCATGCAAGCATCCCGGAGTCGCTATTGACGTTGAGACTGGTGTTTTGCGGGTACTATTTAATGTAGCTGCCAGTTGAGGACTTGAGGCGTGTGTTTCTCAAACTAGACACTCTAATGTACTTCTCCTCCTGCTCAGTTGTGCACCGGCCTCCCACTCTTCTTTCTTTTCTGGTTAGGGCCAGTTTGCACTGTTCTGTGAAGGGAGTAGTACACAGCGTTGTACGAGATCTTCAGTTTCCTGGGAATTTCTCACATGGAATAGCCTTCATTTCTCAGAACAAGAATAGACTGACTAGTTTCAGAAGAAAGTCCTATGTTTCTGGCCATTTTGAGCCTGTAATCGAACTCACAAATGCTGATGCTCCAGACACTCAACTAGTCTAAAGAAGGCCAGTTTTATTGCTTCTTTAATCAGAACAGCAGTTTTCAGCTGTGCTAACATAATTGCAAAAGGGTTTTCTAATGATCAATTAGCCTTTCAAAATGATTAACTTGGATTAGCTAACACAACGTGCCATTGGAACACAGGAGTGATGGTTGATGATAATAGGCCTATGTACGCCTATGTAGATATTCCATAACAAATCTTCAGTTTCCAGCTACTGTAGTCATTCACAACATTAACAATGTCTACACTGTATTTCTGATCAATTTTATGTTATTTTAATGGACAACAAAATAGCCTTTCTTTCAAAAATAAGGACATTTCTAAGTGACCCCAAACTTTTGAATGGTAGTGTAGTTATTCTTAAATTCTCTTTCTCTATATACTGCAGTGAGGTCATGTGGACAGTCGGAGAGCTCTGACATCTGACACCACAGGAGTTAGCCAGTGTAAGGTGAGAGAAACATCTTCAGGACGGTGCTCCTGCAGACAATAGCAGGTAAGGTAACAGAAGAGTAGATTCGGAAAGTATTCAGACCCCTTGACTTTTTTCCACATTTTGTTGTTACAGCCTTATTGTGAAATCGATTAAATAGGTGCATCCTGTTTCCATTGATCATTCTTGAGATGTTTCTACAACTTGATTGGAGTCCACCTGTGGTAAATTCAATTGATTGGACATGATTTGGAAGGGCACACACCTGTCTATATAAGGTCCCACAGTTGACAGTGCATGTCAGAGCAAAAACCAAAGCCATGAGGTCAAAGGAATTGTCGGTAGAACTCCGAGACAGGATTGTGTCGAGACACAGATCTGGGGAATGGTACAAAACATTTCTGCAGCATTGAAGGTCACCAAGAACACAGTGGCCTCCATCATTGTTAAATGGAAGAAGTTTGGAACCACCAAGACTCGTCCTCGAGCTGGGCGCCCAGCCAAACTGAGCATTCGAGGGAGAAGGGCCTTGGTCAGGGAGATGGTCACTCTGGTCACTCTGACCCCTCTGACCAGATGGTCACTCTGACAAAGCTCCAGAGTTTGGAGATGGAAGAACATTTCCAGAAGGACAACCATCTCTGCAGCACTCCACCAATCAGGCTTTTATGGTAGAGTAGCCAGACGGTAGCCACACCTCAGTAAAAGGCACATGACAGCCCAGGTGCCAAAAGGCACCTAATGGACTACGACCATGAGAAACAAGATTCTCTGGTCTGATGAAACAAAGATTGAACTCTTTGGCCTAAATGCCAAGCATCACATCTTGAGGAAACCTTGCACCATCCCTACATTGAAGCATGGTGGTGGCAGCATCATGCTGTGGGGTTATTTTTCAGCGGCAGGGACTGGAAGACTAGTCAGGATCTAGGGAAAGATGAACGGAGCAGAGTACAGAGGGATCATTGATGAAAACCTGCTCCAGAGCGTTCAGGACCTCAGACCAGGGCGAAGGTTCACCTTCCAACAGGACAATGACCCTAAGCACATAGCCAAGACAACGCAAGAGTGACTTCGAGACACGTCTCTGAATGTCCTTGAGTGGTCCAGCCAGAGCCCGATCGAACATCTCTGGAGAGATCTGAAAATAGCTGTGCTGCGACACTCCCCGTCCAAACTGACAGAGCTTGAGAGGATCTGCAGAGAAGAATGGGAGCACCTCCCCAAATACAAGTGTGCTAAGCTTGTAGTGTCATACCCAAGAAGACTTGAGGCTGTAATCGCTGCCAAAGGTGCTTCAACACAGTACTGAGTAAAGGGTCTGAGTACTTATGTTAATGTCATATTTACGTTTTTTATTTTTACTACATTTGCTAAAATGTCTGAGTACTTTCCGAATGCACTGACGAATGTATTGACAAGAGTTTTTTTTGTAAACTGTTGATATTGGTAGTCTCCTTGTTAAAATGTTCTACATTTAACCAAGTGAAGATCAATATAATGACAGATCAATATATGCCGATAATCAGATTGCCAAGCTTTGATGACCATTAATGACAGCAACAATTATTTGAGAGGAGTGAGACTATCACTCACATACTATGAATAAAGACACAGTCAGTAGATGTGAATCTGATTGCGATTTTACTTTATTCTACAGAGTTACTTTAGGGCTTTGGATAGACTTCACCACAGCAGAAGGTTTCAGAGGTCCATATGAGAGCTTCACTCTTCATCGTGCCCTTTCTGTGATGATAAAGAATTGGGGAATAGAGAGAGAGACAGATCAGAAGATATTGGTAAGCACTGGCCAAGCTTTATGTAGATATAGTGGAAATCTAGACTGTATTCAATCAAACCTGTCATAGCAATATAATAGTGTCTTTGTTTTCAAACTACTGCCTATGAACAAACACTTCCTCTTTCTGAAAACGAAAAGTATCTACTTGTGAAGGGAGTCTACCTAGTAGATGGTAATAGTGGGTTTTTACAGTGCCCAAAACTATTCTGTGTTTTCATTTCACAACCGTGATAATACAATTGCAGGTTCAATTAAATGTAAAGTGATGAAAATGTGTCCTAAATCTGAAGTCCTGGATTATTCAATGTAAGGTCCTAGATGTGTCACTTAATACATTTTAAAACACTGATAAATTACCCCGATTGTTCTATTTTGTCACTTCGCATAAGTGTAACAGTTGATGAGCCTTCAGCTACATCCTCATTACTTCCTTAATCCAATCACTAACCAATCATTTATGGTTAAACCAAGCCCACGTGTCAAGGTACATAACTTACTGTAACTGTTAGACTGGATGGCTATGTACTTTTAAAATGCTATTTACTTTTAAAATGTTGTAGTAACATTTCACAAGGTAAGTAACACAATATAAAGGTGTAGACTTATCCTAGACCTAAAGATGGGAACCATCTCTCATAACAGAATACTGTAAACAGTGTAATTTGGAATCACTTTGACTAACCAACTGACCACCAATTCGCCTTATTCTTATTACGAACAAGCGTTACAAATACAGAATACAAATACTATATGACAAATACAGGCTTTATCTTGTCAAAGTCTGATGCACTACGATAATACTGTTATAATAAAATATATTTGAATGCAGGTTTGGTCTGATTTGTTTTGGTCCAATTAGACTTTTTCAGTATTAATGTTTACATCTGCTTACATAGTCACTTACAAAAAATATTTTTCCACTTTTGCTTTATGATATTGAAATACTAGAATTACAACACTTGTTTTTTTACATAATTATATTATGCACACCAAAAATTAAGATATTCAAGAATCAGAAAATGAACTTAGCCTCACTAACCTTGGAACCAACATCACGGCTCTTGGCACGCAGCTTGTTGACCTGAGACTCAGCGATGTCGGCCCTTTCCTCAGCCTCGTCCAGCTCATGTTGTATTTTGCGGAACTTGCCCAGATGGTTGTTGGCTTGCTCCTCCTATGACATGGAAACACATCAAGCATCACAGCAAAAGCAGAGACCGATACTATCATACAAGCAAAATATCCCCAATGTTATAGGTAAGTCCACACTTACAGCTTCCTCGGCAGATCTCTTGTAGGCTTTCACTTTCAGTTGCAGCTTATCCACAAGGTCTTGGAGGCGGGTCATATTCTTGCGGTCCTCATCAGTCTGTAAAGACAGAAGCCATAGCGAATAGCAGTCAGTAGATGTAAAGCACACGTCTATGCATGCCTGTCATGGTAACAACAATATAAATAAAAGATCACCTGGTAGGTGAGTTCCTTGATACGCCTCTCATATTTACGAATTCCTTTGATTGCATCAGCACCCTTCTTCTGCTCACCCTCGACCTCATTCTCCAGCTCCCTCACCTGTCATGACATAAAAATAACATCTAGGCTATGTAACAGGGACCATTTTTGCTGTTTTGCATATGGCTCTAATGCACAGTATGTACATCTACATTAAAAAGCATACACTCACCCTGTTCTCCAGCTTCTGAACCTGCTTCTTGCCCCCCTTCATGGCGATTTGTTCAGCCTCATCCAGGCGGTGCTGCAGGTCCTTGATGGTCTGCTCCATGTTCTTCTTCATTCGCTCCAGGTGAGAACTGGTGTCCTGCTCCTTCTTCAACTCCTCTGCCATCATGGCAGCATCAGTAATGGCCTTCTTGGCCTTTTCTTCAGCATTTCTGCACTCCTGGACTGCCTCCTCCACCTCAGTCTGAAGCTGGTTTGTGTCGCTCTCCAGCTTCTTCTTTTGGTTCAGCAGGCTGGTGTTCTACAGATGGAATATGTTTCCACTGTTAAACAGTGGGACAGTCCAGAGGAAATGTACAATAAATCAGTAGCATACTATTAATAAGCACCCTAAATAACAATGTTCACACCTGTGAGTGCAGCAGCTGCACCCGCTCACTGATGTCCAGCAGCTCTTGCTCAGCCAGCTTGCGGCCTCTCTCAGTCTGTTCAAGACAGCTTCTTAGCTCCTCCAGCTCTGCCTGCATCAGATTGTTGCGTCTCTCTACAATGGCAATGTTTTCCTTCAGATCATCATTGGAACGAAGAGAGTCATCTAACTGGAGTTGGGCATCCTAGAAGAGAAGACATTTGTATAATGAATCAGTCAATTGCTCACTAAATTTACATTTACATTTGAGTCATTTAGCCAACACTCCTATGCAGATATAGACCAACAATAATTTACCTTCAGATGAGCATGAACACTCTTTAGCTGTTTCTGGGCCTCTGATGCCTGCCTGTTGGATTGGCTGAGCTGGATTTCCATCTCATTGAGGTCTCCCTCCATCTTCTTTTTCAGCCTGAGGGCCTCAGTCCTGCTCCGGCACTCTGCCTCAAGAGAGCTCTGCAGGGTATCAATGGCCCTCTGCAGATTCCTCTTGGACTGCTCCATCTCCTCGTCCTTCTCAGTCAGCTTGCGCTCAATATCAGCCTTTACCTGATTAAACTCTAGCTGGGCTCTCAGAATCTTACCCTCCTCGTGTTCCAGAGAAGCCTGTTAGATCATAATGGTTCAGGTTTATTATAAAGGCATACAGTATAAGCATGTATAATATATTATGACTTGATTCTGGACAGAGGGAACCTACCTCAGCTTCCTCCAGAGCAGATTGGATCTCACTTTTCTCCTGTTCCAGCTGTTTCCTTATTTTCTCCAGCTCGTGGATGCTCTTTCCTCCTTCACCAAGTTGCTCAGTAAGGTCGGAAATCTCCTCTGTGAGATTAAGGCCATACAGTGGCATTTAGATTGCTGTGTCGACATTAACTAAATATATGCATCCCTGTACTGATAGCTTGACAGCTTACCTTGGAGGTTCTTGTTCTCCCTCTTCATTGTCTCGAGCTGATCCAAAGTTTCCTCATAGGAGTTCTTCAGCTTGAAGAGTTCAGTGCTCAGAGACCTGGCCTCTTTCTGTGAGCTCTCTAGCTCACACTGAGACTCCTCATACTTCTGCTTCCACTCAGACAGAACCTGTTGGAAGCAATCAAACAAAAATGTCATTTGAAAGAAAGGATCATGAATCTATAATTTAGCATATTTATCTATGGCTTAAAGAGTTTACTTTGTCAAAGTTTCTTTGTTTCTTGTCCAGAGCAGCAGCAGCAGCATTAGACCGTTCCACATCCACCATGAGATCTTCAATCTCATTCTGCAGTCTGTGTTTGGTCTTCTCCAGGGAGGAACACTTGGCGTTCACTGCCTCCACAGCTTCTTCAGCATCCTGCAGACGCTGAGCCAGCTTCTTCCTGGATTAAAGAATAATAAACAGGAGATATTTAGTGCCTGCAGTGACATTTGTTTTGCTTCATAGGTAAATTAACCTTTGATGATACTTCACCTCCCTACTAATAGCTGCGTGGTCAGCTATCAGACAAACTTTTTGTTCGTCTTACATTTTTAGAAGAAACATAACACAAACAGAAAGCCTATCTGCTAGAAGAGAAACAGAGTCTTTCTTTGGAGAACATTTGAGTGAAAGAGTGAATAAATTACTGCCATGATTTCTTACTTGGCTTCCTCCAGCTCCTCAGTCCTCTGAATGGCATCGGTCTCGTACTTTGTTCTCCACTGAGCCACCTCAGAGTTAGCCTTGGACATGCCACGCTGCAGCTCAGCCTTGGCCTCCTGCTCCTCCTCATACTGCTCACGGAGCAGGTCACCATCATGTCGAGCAGATTGCACTGCATGGGCTAGTGCATTCTTTGCCTGGAGCACAAATATTTTCACACATTTTGTATCATTGTCTAAGGATGACGTGATAGAATACAGTATATTATATAGCTTTGGGTGAACATATTTATCTCTCACCTTTGTTTCCTCCTCCAGTTGTCTTTTGAGGTCCTCAATCTGCTGAGTGTAGGACAGCTTCCCTCTACTTAGCTGAGATACAAGGGAGTCCTTCTCCTCAAGCTGCCTGGAAAGCTCCCCTAGTGAAGTAAATTATGAAATTGTTATGAACAATTCCACCGCCTTGATCCGTGTGGAGGAAGGCATTGTTTTCTAATATTGACGATCATTAGTCATACGAGATAACACACTTACCATTCTCTGTCTGCAGCCTAGCTTTACACATGCTGAAGTCATTGATACTGCGCATGCCCTCCTCATACTTTGCCCGATATTCACTCATCTGATCTTCCAAGGTCCTGCATGCCTTCTCTAAATTGGTCTGAAATAAAGTGCATGATTTAAAGACAAATGTGTTTTTAAATAATCCATCATGCATCACATTTAATGAGAAACATAAAGACCAGATAATGAAATGGGGCCATACCTTGGACTTCACAATATGTTCCATGTTGGAGACAACATCATCAAGTTCAAGCCTGAGCTCGCTCTTCTCCTTCTCCAGCTTCTGCTTCACTCTCTGCAAGTTGTCTATTTGTTCCCCAAGGTCAGCGACACTGTCAGCTTGTTTTTTCCTGAGTGTGGCAGCTGTAGCCTCGTGCTGCAGAGTGGCCTCTTCAAGGTCTCTGCGGAGCTTCAGGAACTCATTCTCCCTCTTCTTGTTCATCTCAATCTGGACAGATGTGGCTCCACCAGCCTCCTCCAGCCTCTCACTGATGTCCTCCAGCTCTCTGGCCAAGTCTGCTCTTTGCTTCTCCACCTTGGCTCGGGCAGCTCTTTCTGCCTCGAGCTCTTCCTCCAGCTCCTCAATACGAGCCTAGCGATGGGGGAAAAGATTGTAAGATTCTTTTGAGGTGACATAAGTCAAAGTAATGTGTATTTTCATGGTTACACATTCAATTGCACATGATTCATTACCTGAAGCTCCTTTAGTTTCTTCTGCAGCTGAATGTTAGCTGCTTGCTCATCTTCTATTTTACTGTTCAGCTGGCTGACCTCAAAGTCTTTCCTGTAGCCGAAAGGCATTTTTTTTGTTGCAAATTAACAAATATAGGCATGAATGATATAAACTGTGAAAAAAATGTTTGAACTTACTTCTTAAGACGTTCCTCTAGTTGCTGTTTATCATTCTCCAGGTCCATTAGACTTTCCTGGGTCAACTTCAAGTCTCCCTCGAGCTTCCTCTTGGCTCTTTCAAGATCCATACGGACCTTCTTCTCTTGCTCCAGAGAACCCTCAAGCTGGGGAACATCAACATAAAACTCACTACTGTTTTATCCAGTCAACTTCTGATGGCTACACGAATGCTGTGTTTCTATCCTTTAGTGCTCGCAATACAACATCAAGCACTTACGTCATCAACTTGTTGCTCCAGCTTAGCCTTTGCCTTTGTTAGAGTGTTGACTTTGTCTTCCTCACTCTGCAGGTCGTCCAGTGTTTGCTGGTGAGCCTCCTGGAGAGCTTTCTTCTCCTTGGTCAGCTTGGCAATGATTTCATCCAGAGCTGCCATTTCCTCAGTCAGGTTCTTCACCTGTGAATAGGAAGTGAAGGTTGAGCAAACAACAACATAAACACAGTTTGTATTTGTTTTATAAATATGGAGGTGATTAGTGACCTTGTTCTCTGTGGCGTGCTTCTCCTTCTCCACTTTAGCCAGAGTGAGCTCCAGGTCATCAATGTCCTTCTTTATCTCAGAGCACTCGTCCTCCAGTTTCCTCTTCTTAGCGGTCAGTTCTGCATTCATCTCCTCTTCATCCTCCAGTCTCTCAGTCAGCTCTTTGGATTTAGCTTCCAACTGAATCTTGTGTTTGATCAGTTGTTCACATCTTTCCTCAGCATCGCAAAGATTATCTTGCTCCTATGTTGAAAGGTTTCATTAGCTTAATGACAATGTTCAAGTATTATTGCAAGGATCACAATTATGATGCATGTTACTTCATTTATGGGATGATATATTTAACTCACCGCCTGAACTGAAAGCTGTAAGTCATTTTTCTCTTGGAGAAGAGAGACCATTTTCTCCTCTAGTTCCTTCCTGCGAGCCTCAGACTTTGCATAAGCCTCTTTCAGCTTCAAGAACTCCTCCTTCATGTTGGCCATCTCTTTCTCAGACTCAGCAGATTTCAGCAGAGGCTTGATCTTAAAGAATAGCTTCATCCAGGGCCAATTCTTGACCCCCATGAAGGCACGTACATTCCATTGGATCACAAGTAATGCATCTCTGTGAACAATTACAAATACAGTTTAGCAGATATTGCATGGAACTACAATGTGAATTCCATATAGACATCGAAGTCATTTGTGACTGTTTATGCTTACCTTCGTTCAACAATCTTCTGGAATTCAGCTCTAGCCAGCAGACCGCGTGCTCTGGACTGGATTCCAGTGATAATGAGGGACAAACGGTCATCTCTCATCTCCTCCAGCTGACCAAGTAGACCAGCCTTGAAGAACACCTTAAAGGGATTTCAAGTAGAGCATATCTAAATTCCCTCCCTGTATACAGAATGAACCCATACTGTTGAATTAATTAATAACATTTGGGCACTTTCACTTTAGGGAATATTCCATTGGAAAATATATGTATATTTGCTTCTTCATCGGAATATACTGTATGTATATTGTGCATGATCATCCTTATAAAAGTTATACCTTAGTGTGTCCAAATCTGTATTGAGTGTGATCAATATCCAAAGACCCAAGTAATTTCTCAGCTCCTTTCTTGCTGTCAATAAACTGTCCTTCGGGGATGGCAGCAGGATTCAGGATACGGTATCTATTTGAAGTATTACATAGTCTTGAATATAATACATATTACAAAAGAGGACCTGTTTCCCATTTCAGTTGAACCTATGTATTGTATACCTCTGCTTGAAGTCTCCATACAGGACCCTATTGGGGAAGCCTTTTCTGCAGATCCTGATGCCTTCCAGCACACCGTTACAGCGCAGCTGGTGCATGACCAGAGGATTCTCCATGGCCCCAGGAGTCTTTGTCTCATTGGGGATGATGCAGCGCACAAAGTGAGGGTGAGTGGACCTCAAGTTGGTCATCAGCTTGTTCAGGTTTTCCTGTAGAAGCAATAAAGCCATGCATGTAACTGTAAATGTGAACAAATAGACACCACCGTTTGATGTGTTTTTCATACTCACCCTGTGCAAGGCAGACACAGTCTGAAAGGATGATCCCTTCTTCTTCTTTCCACTTGCCTTGCTATCATCAGCTGAGAAGTACAATGGATATAAAATAACGTCTTAAAAATGTACTTTATCTTATTAGGTTTATTTGACTGGGACAATGCCTATTGAAAAGGACTGTTCTAGGTGCTTTCAGAACTGGTTTATATTTTTTTTAAATCATAATTTGCATACCAGCATCTGTTCCAGCATAATTCTGGAAGAGCACGGTCAACAGTTTGAGGTTAGACTTCTGGAACAGTCCGACCACAGTCTCATTCAGTGGATCCTTGTTCTTTACCAGCCAGTTGAAAATATTGTAGTCCACAGTACCAGCATAGTGAATCAGGGAGAAATGAGCCTCTGGTTTCCCTTTCATAAGCCTGGGCTTCTGGAAGTTGTTGGATTTTCCAAGATGGTTGTCGTAAAGCTTGGATTTAAAGGTAGCATCGCTGGCCTTGGGGAACATGCACTCCTCTTCAAGGATGGACATGATACCCATTGGCTGAGGGGAAGACAAATATGAGCAGTGTGACTGATGACCTGATAACATTTAGATGTGTGTAGGTGCACTTGTCTTATTGAAAAACATAACTATTCCTTACCTTTTCAATAAGGTCAATGCAAGCCTGCAAGTCCATGCCAAAGTCAATGAACTCCCATTCAATTCCCTCTTTCTTGTACTCCTCTTGCTCCAGCACAAACATGTGGTGGTTGAAAAACTGTTGCAGCTTTTCATTGGTGAAGTTGATGCAGAGCTGCTCAAAGGTGTTGTACTGCAGCAGAAAGGTGAACTTGGTTTTACAACTTGTAAAGTATCACTAATAGATTGAGGTAAAAAAAAAAGGGATTCAAGTATCATATTGAATATCACTTCAGCTCACATCAAAGATCTCAAACCCAGCGATGTCCAATACACCAATGAAGTACTGGCGAGGCTGCTTGGTGTCCAAGGATTGGTTGATTCTCACCACCATCCAGAGGAACATCTTTTCATACACTGACTTTGACAGTGCACCAATGGAATAGTTCACCTTTAATGAAATAGAAGAAAAAAAACATTATTGTAATGGTTATGAACCTTTCCTGATTATCATTGAGCTCTGAGTTCTTCGTGTTTTCAGATCTTTGTTATACGTTATTTCTGGCTCACCTGTTGGACAGTTTGCCCCTTGGTGACCCACTCGTTCCCTACTTTGACCCTTGGGTGACAGAGACCCTTGATGAGGTCAGCAGAGTTCAGGCCCATCAGATATGACACTTTGTCAGCATCTTAGGATAAATAAAATGAAATGATACATTTGAATATTTGTTAACGTACTGTCTTTAAGATGTATCATCAACACCGAGGTTCGTTTTCTTAATGAAGTCCCCCTCACCCTCAGTGCCATCAGCCTCTGCCTGCTCCTCGCGCTGTTTCAGTTTGAACTTCATGTTGCCATAGTGCATGATAGCACCAGTCAGCTTGTAAATGCCATTCTTCTCCTCCTGAGTGAAGCCCAGGACATCAAAAGCTTCCTAAATTAGAAAAAGAGAGAGATACTATGCTACCAGTGCACCAATAAATACATGAAGGTAATCTAGTTCAAACAGATATGGCACCAAATGAACCAACCATCGATATTTACTCACATCGGTGGCACACAACTCATCACCATCGTCGATGGAGGCTACAGTTGTCTCTCCTTGGGAGATGAATTGGTAGTCATAGGGGTTGTTGGTGATGAGCATCATCTCTGAAAAGCAAACAGAAATGTCAGATTCGGGTCAAATCCAGTGAGGTCCGAGCAAGGATATCTTTTAGTTAGTACATGGATGACAGTATTCTTTATTTACCGAGCAACTCTGGTTTCCTTTGGGACAGAATCTGGTAGAAAATGTGATAGTCTCTCTCAGCCTTGAGCTGGAAAGTCACACGGGACTTCTCTAACAGATCTGTAAAAATGCAAGGCGGAAAAGTTCGTTGAAGGAAGCAGTTTACCATTATTGTATATATGAGAATAGTTGATAGTTGATTTGAATATTCCTTACAGGTCTCAATGTCTGCGGAGGCTAGCTTTCCACTAGCAGCAAAATGAATTCGGATGAATTTGCCCTGAATAAAAGTTAAAGAGAACCCATCATTAATTTTGGCATACAATTAACATACATAGTGAGTATATTATGTGCATTGTATCATATGTTGCATGTTTTCAATGGTAGTGTGATCACAATGGTCTGTGGACAGAAACTTACGAATCTTGAAGAGTTGTCATTTCTAATGGTCTTGGCGTTACCAAATGCCTCCAGAGCTGGGTTAGCCTGGATGATTTGATCCTCCAAAGTCCCCTGGAAGTATTCATAGCAGTGCTTTGATTACAGTAATGAAGGGTAAAGTGCCATTAGAGAACATGTTATCTGTTTATTCAACAAGCTAACCTTTTTCTCAGAGGCTGTGTCCTTCTTTCCTCCTACAGCTGCAATACTGGCGTAGTACTGAATGACTCTCTTGGTGTTGACAGTCTTCCCAGCACCAGATTCTCCGCTGAGGATACAAATACAGTATATAACAGTAAAATAGGCTCAAAACAAATGGAAAGTATCTCAAAATGCAAAATTCACACTCAAATGGCCAGGCTTTAGAACTGAAATAAATTCAACTAATAACTTGGTTCAAGGCTGTCTTCTGACTGATTAAAAAAGATTCCAGAGCAATCAGAATGCTGTACATTTTACATTTATATTTTAGTCATTCAGCAGACGCTCTTATCCAGAGTGATTTACAGCAGTGAGTGCATACATTTTCATACTTTTTTCAGTCTAGTCCCCTGTGGAAATCGAAGCCACAACCCAGGTGTTGCAAGCGCCATGCTCTACCAGCTGAGCCATGCTCTACCAGCTGAGCCATGCTCTACCAGCTGAGCCATGCTCTACCAGCTGAGCCATGCTCTACCAGCTGAGCCATGCTCTACCAGCTGAGCCATGCTCTACCAGCTGAGCCATGCCCTAGTTTTCAAGATATAATATCACTTATCTCCTGACGCCCAACATCAAACAAGAGCAAGAAGTCCAATGCAAACACAATGTTAGCTCTATGTGCTTTTATTTTAGCGTGGATGCTCAATCTCATTGATCTCAGCCAAGTAATTTTCAATTGGTGAGCTAAGTAAGACCGTACCAGCTTTTGTGAAAAGCCATGGCCCGTCATATCACCATTAATATTGCCTCTATCCACCAATACTGGCATGTACTGACTGTTCAACATTAATTTGCCCTCAGCCCCCAACCAGGCTTCAATGTTTTTTTAAGTTCCTTCTTATCAGGAATCACAGGATGCCTGTCACTAAATTCAAAGTGCATGCTTTATCCACTGTTAATCAGATGTATCAACACAACAGTCCAAATTGAGGTAGTTAGAATAACAAATATTTACATGTCATTGGTTTGTCAGTGCAATACTTTCCAATTAATCCATCCATTTATCACAGAATACAGCCACATTAAGCTTCTATACAGTAGCAACACTTTGATGTCACTGCCAGACAATGTAAGACCTAAAAAATAGACAAATTCAGCTTGATGAAAAGGAGAGAAAACTCACGTGATAAGAATGGATTGGTTCTCCCTGTCTGAAATAGATATAAGGACATGGTCACATGTTTTTTTTTTAGAAAGAATATACTATTATTAGTACCGTAATGTTTGAATATCTTTTGGGTGAAAGTTGAATAAGATATTCTAAGTCATCTTAGTGAGTATACCTGTCAGCATGTACTGATAGGCGTTATCGGAGATAGAAAAGATGTGAGGAGGAGCTTCACTCCTCTTCTTGCCTCTGTAGGCTGAGACCACCTCCTGGTTATATACTGGCAGCCACTTGTAGGGGTTGACAGTGACACAGAACAGCCCGGAGTAGGTCTGTAGAAACAGGAAGGAGTCAAAATAGAAAAACTGAAAGTACATATTTAATAGAGTTTGATCAAATACAGAGTATGATATTAGGCCTACATTTATTATTGTGAATTCTTGGCCTAACCAGATTGTTGTGCAGTTGAATCTAAGATCGGTTGGGTGTACAGTGCATTCGGAAAGTATTCAGACCCATTGACTTTTTCCACATTTTGTTACGTTACAGCCTTATTCTAAAATGTATTTAATTGTTTTTTTTCCCCCCCTTCAGCAATCTACACACAATACCCCATAATGACAAAGCAAAAACAGGTTTTTAGAAATGTCAAAAATATATTAATAATAATACGGAAATATAGCATTACATAAGTATTCAGACCCTTTACTCAGTACTTTGTTGAAGAACTTTTTGCAGCGATTATAGCCTCGGGTCTTCTTGGGTATGACGCTATAAGCATGGCATGGAGTTTCTCCCATTCAATCAATTGAATTTACCACAGGTGGACTCCAATCAAGTTGTAGAAACATCTCAAAGATGATCAATGGAAACAGGATGCACCTGAGCTCAATTTCAAGTCTCATAGCAAAGGGTCTGAATACTTGTGTAAACAATGTTTTTAAAAAAAATTTTTATGGGGTATTGTGTGTAGATTGATGACAAATTTGTAAAAATGTAATCCATTTTAGAATAAGGCTGTAATGTAACAAAATGTGGACAAAGGGAAGGGGTCTGAATACTTTCTGAATTCTCTGTATGAGTCTTAAAATTAAGAATACCTAAAACGTGGCAAATATCAAAACATGGTTTAACAAAAAAATGCTTGTTGGGTGTTTGGCTGATAGACTATTCAATTGAATTTTGATTTATTAGAGATAGTACCTCTTCAGGTCAGAATATCTACTTTGTTTCATTCCACAGTGTTAAGAAATGGAGAAGAAAATCCAGCATGTGTGAACTCACGTAGATCATCCATGCTGCATAACGCTCTTTGAGGTTGAACAGCACAGCTGGCTCATGAAGGAAGGTAAACATTGCCATGTCTTCAATTTTATCAAACTTTGGCGGGTTCTGAGGGTGGACATCACAGTCCTTCACAGTCACAGTCTGTAAAAAGAAATGATCAGAGTCACAAAAGCAAGTACTGTTGAACTATTTGTCAGTCATTTTAAAACAGTTGTTCACCAACAGTACATGAAAAGGAGTATTAGATATTTAGATTTCACAATTATATATTTTTTTACAGTAAATGTAACACACAAGTGTTTAGATCCAGTAGTTTCTGGCATAATTGTTGTAATATTACATATAAAGTCATGTTTTGTTCAAATATAATCTTATCATCACTAGTTGTCCTGGTTGAGCAGCTCTCTCACAGCTTACTAACCTTCCCATTCGCAGTGTCAGCAGTGACTTTGTCACCATCTCTGCTGGTGATGGAAGCCTTCACAAATTCCACTTCGGTGTCAGGCACAAAGCATTCCTTCTTCATGTCGAAGGGACGGGTCTGGGCCTCCAGACGCTCCCTGTCTGACTTCCTCAAGTAAGGGGCTGCGGGCCCGAACTCTGCCATATGAGCGTCTCCCATGATTTACTGTGTCTAGAGAAAGAAGAGGAAATCAACTCCGTTATTTATTTATTTTTTATTTAAAGAAATGAAAGAGCTATTTGTTGCATGTTTCCATTTATTCCATGTTATATCAGGCATCACTGAAATAACAGAATAGAATTTAATAAAATGTTGTAGATTTTTTTAAATTCCTTTTGTTCATTTTGAATTACTTTATTTAATTTCCGATTTCAATTGATTCTAAGGCATTATTTCTGAAACAGTACGACTTGATTTAAAATAAAACATTTTAACAAAGGTTCATGCAGAATCAATAACACCCTGACATGATGTTAAAATGCCCTTACCACACCAACCCCTTTATGATGACTGATGGAGGTAATGGTCCTGTGGAAACAAAAACACACATTTTAAACCATATTTACCCTTTCTAGCACCCTTTTACCTTCTTCACACAAAAAGGAAGATTATAGCTCCAGCATCACATCTTACCTTGCAGTAGTATGGTGGCCTATTGTGGTCCAGACCATGTGTCCTCTTTATAAATGAAGCCTCTCTGCCAAATATGGATATGCATCTCAGGGGCCAGGAATGTTATTGTGTCTGTGTTTGGTTGGGGTACAAGGGTGGTGGGGGTTAATGAGTGTTCGGAAAGCCATGTACTGTAGAAATCCCTGGGTAGAGGTAGTCTTATCGGTGACGGTGTCCCTGAAGGCTCCATATTAGGTGCTTCGCGGAGTGTTGTAGTTAATCATAAATATATTCAAGCAGCGAGAGGAAGTTAACTCCATCTTTAAATAGTCAAGGGATTTTGTCAGCAATCTCAAAATTCACTCATAAATAGCAGATTATGTCGTTTATTTCATGTTAAACAATCTTGCAACAGAAAATCCCTTGTAATCTAACTGGTTTGCTTGCATTGTTGGAATCAATACCATCTCAACTGAAATTCAAAGCTTGAACTGAAAATAGAAAATGTACATGTCAGATAGCAGCTGGGTGGTCTACATTTTCTAACTGCAGAGCGGATCTGGCTTTAATGATGTTACTTAAATTACAATTATAATGTTCCTTTCTAAAGGAAGAAGAAAAAATATATATATATTTATCAATATGTTCATTTGTTTTGGGAAAAAAATGAAGAAATAAGATGAACAGATGCTAGTAATTGTAGGGGAGACTGGGGGCAATTGTAACACCTTGAATTTCTCCAACAGAAACAATCTATAGTGATGAAATGCACACTGTGCATGCCCATTTATGTTCTGTTCCTGCTTAACAAGTTATAGCCAAATCCATCTCACTATTTCTTTTATGGGCAAATGTTTGTTTTTTAGGGGTGAAAGTAGTTTTTTTCACCGGCTGTATTTTTCTTATACTGTCCTGCGCAACAATGTCCAATAATTCAAACGAGCATAATTATCATCACTAAACATTGACATGAATGACGTGTCACTACTGTTGTCTCTTGCTAGTCACATGAGGTTTTGTCATGGCTGCTCGGTTGGGGGCAATTGTAACATAGTGTTAAAATGTCCCTGAGCCAAGCAGCCAAATTATGAAAACAAGGGATTTTAACTTAAAGAATGTATGAATTATACGTTCATTATTGAAATACTATCTTTAAATAGCCTTGGTCCTGTAGAGAGTCAAAGAAGTTGTAAACAGATATAATATCAGCATCGTGAGATTATTCAGATGTTTCGAGAGGAACCAAATTGCCAGCACACACATGGGTTTTACTGTAATTATTTGTTGTGTACAGTACATAGAAATGTGCATATTTCTTGCAAAATCATTCCATACTTCTATGATAATATGATAATTCATATTCATGAATGTTTTTGAAGTGAAGTGAATTTATTTAGTTTATTCTTTAGGTGTTCCATTTGACCCCGGTCTGGACTTTTCGGATTAAAATCAATATTGTGATTCGACCATCTTATGTACAGACATATAAAGTGGTATGAACGATTAGGAGACAGATGTAAGTATAGTTCAAATGGTCTCTGAGCAATAGAGTGAAATAGAAAAACTGTTACAATTTCCCCCAGTCTCCCCTGCATTAAAGAACCAGAGCAAATGTTTCAAGAGGATAATTCAGATTATCCACATGTCTCAGATGTCTTACCGTGGCATAAGGATAATTATTTGACTACTGGTATTTTTCTGAAAACACAAAAGAAGATATTGGATTTCACAAAGGGATATTTAAGAAAAAGATGGCATGACAGGGTCTTCAATTTCCCAGAGGGCTTAAGAGGAGTTCATGTTCGACATTGGTAACATATTGTGTTTTGTTATCATAGGCATAGACTTTGTGGAAGCATAAGCAGCAATATAAAATAGCCAATGGGCCGGTCTAAATAAAGAACATTTAGGCAGCGAGATTAACCAGGCGGCAAGTGTCATGCAACACGGACGGAGGTCTGTCACAGGTGACAAGCTTTAGATTTAGCTGAAAGATAATAATAACAATAGATAATGGAGACAGAGGCAGTAACTGCGGATCAATACGACGCCAAGGTCATTGGCCTTGTTGATGTTTATGTTGATACTACCTTAACATTATGATATATGTAAGTGAAAAATATTGGAATAAAAAATCTAACATTTTAGATAGTAAAAACAAAATGTTGACTGGAATGGGCTTCCATAGGTTCTCCATTATCACCTACCAACAGCCAGCTAAAACTCTCTCCCTTAACTGCAGTCTTGTTGACATGGCATTGTGTCTGAGGACAAAGATAACCCTGTCAAATTCCTGCAGAGTGCCTCTCACTGATTGAGGAGGACAGCTTGTGAGTCATGGTGGGTTTTAAGCTTTCAGTGTCCAGCCATTGTCTACATGAGGGATCAACTGTAGCAGATGACCATACCCAACAAAGGTTTCTTTCACATAAAGAGAGAGTGACAGTTGTATCTTGTAACACATCAATATGTTATGTTACATTTATGGTGTGGAGTCAACGCTGATCTGTGTCTGGTCAGGGTCATGGCTGGTTTTATTTACATCCCGGGAATTCTGTCCATCACATTTGATGTGTCGAAGAAATACAAAATAATAAAGTACTCCCAAAGTGAGGAAAAGCAATGAAATGTAACTACTTAAAGTAAAATAGAATGTTAGTAACTTCCACTAATCGTCACAGCCTTTCAAAAGGTCAAGAGGTTAAAGAT
Organism: Oncorhynchus nerka; assembly: GCF_034236695.1. Taxonomy (NCBI): domain Eukaryota; kingdom Metazoa; phylum Chordata; class Actinopteri; order Salmoniformes; family Salmonidae; genus Oncorhynchus; species Oncorhynchus nerka. Next base: position 69,419,128 of record NC_088415.1, on the reverse strand, counting down.
GAGTCAAGTGCTGGTAACAAGTTTTAAGATTATTTATCTTCTGATAGCTTCCCCAGGCCTGCAAATGACAGCTGGCGTTAGGGTGGCAAATTGAAGTGAGAAATGCCATGCCACTGCTAAAGACCCTGTGAAGATAAAATTGACCTCCCTATATCACTCTGCCCAAAGTCAAGCCAGCCCAGATTAAATTAACATGAGAAGATATAAGACAGCTAGATGCAAATGGGGCATTTTAGTTAGTTTAATTAATTAAAATGAGTGACATACAGTAGTAGACTTGTTACGTGCACCATCACCATACCTACCTCCTACACACAGGTATGTACGTTCATACACTCAAAGGTTTTAAATATTCCACTTGTCCAACCCCTTAATTGTGCCTATCACTTGTAACATTCTGTTCCTGAGTGCTCTTTGAGCCCTATTCACAGCAGTCCACACACCTCTTGACATTTTAACCTTATATGAACAATTGGCAGGTTAACAACACCATGTATTTTATTAGCCTGACGGCTCTGCTTTGTCATTGAGTCATGGATAACTGCATACATGGAGTGTGTCTGAAAGTGGGCGTGTCAACAGAAGTGGGAGGATCAAGAGAAGTGGGTGTATGGAAAGCGAATCTGCTAATTGGGCAGTCAAGACAGTTTTGCGTGGCTGATTGGGCTACACGACGAGTCGATTGTTGACAACTGCAACTAGCATTTTAGCTAAGCCTAACCCTAACCCTTTTCCTAACCTTAACCTCATTCCCCTAATCTGCCATGTTAATTATCCTAACCTGCTACAGTAATTCTCCTAATCTACTATGTAAACATTAAGTTGACCCGCGGTGCACCTGACTGTTGACCCGCGATACCCACCGCTGTTAATCCACCCACTGATGTTACACACATCGCTGTTGATCCACCCACTTCTTTTGCAACGCCCACTTTCAGACCCACTCCAAGTCTGGAGTTACCCATACTTGCTGTCATTCTCTTCATACTTCAGTCTGAGACTGCCATCATTGAAGTTGTTTGTGGTGACGATAGGCACAAGGGGCATTGTACAAAACAAAGTAATCAGCAATTTTCAAACCCACATGTGTTCTAGCTCTGGCTAAACCCATCGGTTTCTGAACCAATCAGACAGCCCGAATGTGTTCACATTGGGAGACGGGTTGGGGAGGTACCTAGATCCAAACTCATTGCAGAGGAGAAACTAACGTCCGTGGGCGTGGCGTAGTGTTTGGCCAGAGCAAGGAGTGTGGGTAGCCAGGCAAGTATTTTATAGGACTGCCTTGTAATTGCCCTCAAACTCAAAGAATGAATGCAATGCAATGAATCTGTAAACACTTCCTAAGGGCAAATAGTTATCATATATTTTAATAGCAGGGAGCTACAAGTCACCACAAATAGGTGTGAAAATGTACCTTTATCAAGCATGTTATTTAAGAATAGCAACAATAGCAACCATAGTGGGGAAAAAACAGGTTAGATTGTTTAGTCATTTAAACGTCAATCAATGTGTCATCATGACATGCCACATTTTATTTTTCCTAATCACTTATCAAATACATCTCTGTACACTAATCCTCAACAGATATTTTCTCCCCACAGCTACTGTACAAGGTGTCAGCATGTTCACTGCTGATGGATTCCTGTTTCTCCAATGGGGGTTTCTGATGGCCAGAACACTGTGTTGACAGAAGTGACAGAACCTTGGCGAGGGACAGCAAACCGCACCAGGACAGAGTCTCTGCAGACACCAACAGGCACTGACTACTTAGTATTTTTACTATGGTATTGCATGAGAGACTATGATATCAAAATCAATATCTGAGGTTCTAAAGGAGCTCCTTAAACTTGACCCCCAAAAAACATCTGGGTCAGATGGTTCAGACCCTTTCTTCTTTAAGGTTGCTGCCCCTATCATTGCCTATCTCTGACCTTTCAAACCGGTCTCTCCTCTCTGGGGAGGTTCCCATTGCTTGCAAGGCAGCCATGGTGTATCCTTTATTTAAAGGGGGGGGGGACCAAGCTGATCCTAACTGAAATAGACCAATTTCTATTTTCTCCTGTTTATCAAAAGTGTTAGAAAAACTTGTCAATAATCAACTGACTGGCTTTCTTAATGTCTATAGTATTCTCTCTGGTATGCAATCTAGTTTCCACTCAGGTTATGGATATGTCACTGCAAGGTCCTCAATGATGTCACCATTGCCCTTGATTCTAAGCAATGTTGTGCTGCTATTTTTAGACCATTCCATTCTTGTGGGCCGGTTAAGGAGCATTGGTGTCTCTGAGGGGTCTTTGGCCTGGTTTGCTAACTACCTCTCTCAAAGAGCGCAGTGTATAAAGCAGAGGTGGAACCAAGTCATTGTTTTACAAGTCACAAGTAAGTCTCAAGTCTTAGCACTCAATTCCCAGCACTCAAGTCCCAAGTCAAGACAGGCAAGTCAGTGTCAACTCTCAAGTCAAGATCGTCAAGTATCAAGTCAAGTTTCCAGTCCTAAACAAGTCATAATGTGCTCTTCACCAAATGTAATACCATTTCATATTTTTAACAAGAGTAATAGTATAATACATTATGCAAATCATGAATGCTTTTAAAAATATCTATATATTTATTACTTTCCAAATAAACGTTATATTTCCATGGAAATACATGGGTAGCCATGAGAAAGACCCCCCCCAATAGTGATCGACTATCGAGGATCGATATGGGGCGCAATCGGGCGATGTAGGCTTGTACACAATCGCCCAACCTTTAACACACACACACTCTCTCTGTGTGTGGTTACAGTAGGCTAATGTATGTCAATGGTTTTAGGAACAGCAGTAACATCAGGCAGGAAGGACCAACTGCCTAGCCAGTTGTAGCTCAATCTTGAGTGCAATGATCACGTTCTCGCACTGACTGACTGTGTGGAGGCTCATTGACTTAACATTACGTTAGCCTACATGCTACACTTTAAAGTAATAAAATATATAGCTGCCGGCTATATTAGCCATGACTTAACGTTCTTTGTGCAGCTTCAAATGTCAAACAAAGTTGAAAATTGTTGCGCCTCCATCTGTAATTTTCTTCCCGCATGGTTTGCAAGTTGCAATCCGTTTTTGTTGACACAGCGTCGTCTTTATATCCGAAAATATTCAATTTGGGTATCATCTTTCCAAGGGCTCCATCTGAATTCACCCACCGACGTTCCTCTGCACAGCCACGCACAACTTTTTTTCAGCTGGCACAATTTGATTGGCTGCTGTCCGATTCAAACTGTAATCTGTTAAATGAAGAGTTGATGCGCTGCACACTTTTTTAATAGCATAATTTTTTATATTTGGGCTTGGGGAGGGTATCAAGTCAGGTCGAGTCATAAGGCTCGTCACGAGTATTTGGTGTTAAAGTCAAAGTCGAGTTGCAAGTCATCATATTTGTGACTCAAGTCTGACTCGAGTCCAAGTCATGTGACTCGAGTCTGGTATAAAGTCAGAACATCTGCTGTCTCAGCCACTGCCTGTCACCAAGGGAGTACCCCAAGGCTCGATCCTAGGCCCCACGCTCTTCTCAATTTACATCAACAACATAGCTCAGGCAGTAGGAAGCTCTCTCATCCATTTCTAAGTAGATTATACAGTCTTATACTCAGTTAGCCCCTCCCCGGATTTTGTGTTAAACGCTCTACAACAAAGTTTTTTTAGTGTCCAACAAGCTTTCTCTGCCCTTAACCTTAACCATTAACCTCCAAAACAAAGGTCATGTGGTTTGGTAAGAAGAATGCCCCTCACCACACAGGTGTGATTACTACTTCTGAGGGTTTACAGCTTGAGGTAGTCACCTCATACAAATACTTGGGAGTATGGCTAGATGGTACACTGTCCTTCTCTTAGCACCTATCAAAGCTGCAGGCTAAAGTTAAATCTAGACTTGGTTTCCTCTATTGTAATCGCTCCTCTTTCACCCCAGCTGCCAAACTAACCCTGATTCAGATGACCATCCTACCCATCCTACCCATGCTAGATTACGGAGACATAAGGGTGCACTCAACCGGCTAGATGTTCCTTACCATTCGGCCATCAGATTTGCCATCAATGCTCCTTATAGGACACATCACTGCACTCTACACTCCTCTGTAAACTGGTCATCTCGCAAGAACCACTGGTTGATGCTTATTTATAAAACCCTCTTAGGCCTCACTCCCCCCTATCTGATGTACCTACTGCAGCCCTCATCCTCCACATACGACACCCGTTCTGCCAGTCACATTCTGTTAAAGGTCCCCGAAGCACACACATTCCTGGGTCGCTTCTCTTTTCAGTTCACTGCAGCTAGAGACTGGAATGAGCTGCAATTAACACTCGTACTCTTCATTCAAAGACTCTGTCATGGACACTCTTACTGACAGTTGAGGCTGCTTTGCGTGTTGTATTGTTGTCTCTACCTTCTTGCCCTTTGTGTTGTTGTCTGTGCTGAATAATGTTTGTACCATATTTTGTGCTGCTACCATATTGGGCTGCTGTCATGTTGTGTTGCTATCATGTTGTTGTCATTTTGTGTTGCTACCATGCTGTGTTGCTACCATGCTGTGTTGCTACCATGCTGTGTTGTCATGTGTTGATGCTTTGCTATGTTGTTGTCTTAGGTCTCTCTTTATATAGTGTTGTGGTGTCTCTCTTGTTGTGATGTGTGTTTTGTCCTATATTTTTATTAAATGTTTTAAAAAATTCTCCCAGCCCCTGTCCTTGCAGGAGGGCTTTTGCCTTTTGGCAGGCCTTCATTGTAAATAAGAATTTGTTCTTAACTGACTTGAGTTAAATAAAGGTTAAATAAAATAATATTACAAATTTAAAAAATATGTAATGTTACAATCTTAGAAAAAATGGGTTCCAAACCGGTGTTTAGGCTGTTCCCATAGGTGTCACGGATTCCACCGGTACTGCTGCCCTTCCGTGCACCAGTTCCGGAGGTCAACGTCACCGGCCTCTAGGAGTCACTGAACTGTCTCATTACGAACACCTGATTCCAATTCCCCTGATTAGTAGTTGTATATATGTGCCCTCTGTTCACCATTGTCTTGTCGGTTATTGTTCCCATGTCCGTTGGTCTGTGAGTACCTGTGCTTTGCTATTTTGGCTTTCGTGCTGCATGTATTGTGCACTTGTTATTATGGGTCTCGTATTGTTGTGCATTTGTTATTACGGGTCTCGCTTCCTGTAGTGTATTACGGGTCTCGCCCCCTGTAGTGTATTACGGGTCTCGCCCCCTGTAGTGTATTACGGGTCTCGTCCCATGTAGTGTATTACGGGTCTCGTCCCATGTATTTATTAGAGGTTACATCCCTGTGTTTTTGTGTATGTGTTTGTTTTGGGCTTCGTCCCCGTGACTTTTCATGGCATTGTTGTATATTTTAGGTGGAGTATTAAACCCCCCTGTTATGAATTCCTGCGTCTGTCTCCAATCATTTATACAGGGTTCTCCTATGGGGACAGTATACTGTTGTATTTACTGTAGTGTTTTTGCGGACTGTAGTACGGAATACTGTAGTATTTACTGTAAAGACGACGCTGGAGTAGAGCAGCGGGTACGGGGAGTCAATATTTAATAAGTAACAGACATGGAACAAGACAGGAACAGTGTCAGCACACAGGTAACACAACGACATATGACGTTGAAGCGAGGAACAGATATCAAGCGAGGAACAGATATATATAGGGGAGGTAATGACACAGATGACTGAGTCCCGGTGAGTCCAATAATTGCTGATGCGCGTGACGGGGGAAGAGAGGTGTGCGTAACGATGGTGGCATGAGTGAGTAATGCTGGGGAGCCTGGCGTCTTCGAGCTAGTGGTTTGTTAGAATGGAAAAATGCTATCTAATCTCTATATAGGATCTCACAACATCAACTTTTTGCTCTCCCCTGTGTGAATTATCCCATCACTCACCTCATGGACAGTTTGCCCTTTGACCCACTCGTTCCCTACTTTTATCTGTGGGTGACAGAGACCCTTTATCAGGTCAGCAGAGTTCAGGCCCATAAGATATGATACTTTGTCAGCTCCTGGGGAAGAAAATCAGGGAGTTGTAATGCTTTACCTATGGATTCACAGAACTATCCAATGCTCTGCTTTTGGCTTTTAGCCTGCTCTCACATTCCGTTCCATCAGCCTCTGCCTGCTCCTCGCACTGTTTCTGCTTGAAACTCATATTGCCATAGTGCATGATGGCACCAGTCAGCTTATACACTGAGTTCTTCTTCTCCACAGGAAAGCCCAGCAAATCAAAAGCACTCTGTGGAAGCTGAGAAAAGCACAGCAATTTAGTAGTGAGAATTGGTCAAAAAACAAAAAAAACAACACCGATATTTCATGATGTAATGATGCTCTGCTATCGTAGGGTAGGCTACAATGTTTACTTGACATATGCAACATAAATCCATATTTTGGATTGACAACATAACAAGCTGGCTTGAAATTTAGCAAGACAACACTTTGTTTCCCAAACCAAAGAATTACAACTGTAATACCTAAATTCAGGGGCCAGAGTAATGGTAAAGTAACTTACTTCTGTTCCCAACGTCATCAATAGACAATAGTCATATGGATTAGCTGTCACCAGCAGCGTCTCTGTATTCCCATGAGAGCGGGGAGAGAAACATAGAAAGACAAATGTAGACATGATATTACATTATTACACTACACAAATTAATGTAGTCAATGCATCATTGTTATCTAATTGTGGTACTGACCCAGTAATTCAAGTTTCTTGTTTGACAAGATCTGATAGAAGATGTGGTAGTCGATCTCAGCCCTCAGCTCAAAAGTGATACAAGATTTCTTTCAGCCACTTTCTTTGGACATGTCTCAATTTTAACAGAAGTTAGTTTTCCTCAAGTGTCAAAATTAATCCTGATAAATTTACCCGAAACATAAAATGTTTGTTAGTTTATTTTCAGGTGATTAATGCTGTATTAAATAAATCTGTATATCGATCAGAAACTCTCAAATCTTGAGGATTTGTCATTTCTAATAGTCTTGGCATTACCAAATGCCTCCAGAGCTGGGTAAGCCTGGATGATTGGATCCTTAGTTTCCTTAGAATGTTATAGAAACACATATTAGTGTCAAGCCCTGATCTGTTTCACCTGACCTTCCCATTTCACTGACCTTCCCATTCTTGGTCTGCACCAGTGGAGGCTCCTCGGAGGAGGAATGGGTGGACCATCCTCAGTGAATTTTATACACATTTCAGTTGTAAAACATTCAAAAAGTTATACTTTCTAGATAAAACTATACCAAATATAATCATGTCACCAAATAACTGATTAAAAAACACTATTTTGCAAAGAAGGTCTACAGTAGCCTCAACAGCACTCTGTAGGGTAGTACCATGGTGTAGCCGGAGGACAGCTAGCTTCCGTCCTCTGGGTACATTGACTTCAATACAAAACCTAGGAGGCTTATGGTTCTCACCCCCTTCCATTGACTTACACAGTAATTACGACAACTTCAGGCTAGAGGACGTCCTCCGATCAGAGCTCTTGCAGCATGAACTGACATGTTGTCCACCCAATCAAAGGATCACTGAAAGCATAAGCTACAGCTAGCTAGCACTGCAGTGTATAAAATGTGGTGAGTAGTGGACTCAAGGAGAGAGAGAATAGTTTAACAGTTTGGAACAAATTAATTTCTTCCAAAATGAAGGAGAAGCAAGAGAAAGGGTGTCTTTTTTTCCCTCACTACCTAGTTTAGCGTACTGAAACATCCTGCTCAAACAGAGGGATGCTATGTTAGCTAGCTGGCCATGACTTTCCAACACAACACAGGAACTCTTCCAGGTCAAGGGAAGCTTTTGGTAGTACACATTTATTGCCACCAGGGCCCGTCGGTGTAACTGCTTACTGACTGTACACTGTAACGTTATTGCGTGATTGTAGCGGGTTTACTAACGCGTTAGTTCTATTAGCTATGCTGACTATGATGTTACTTTAGCTAATATGGTGACTATGATGTTACTTTAGCTAATATGGTGACTATGATGTTACTTTAGCTAATATGGTGACTATGATGTTACTTTAGCTAATATGCTGACTATGATGTTACTTTAGCTAATATGGTGACTATGATGTTACTTTAGCTAATATGCTGACTATGATGTTACTTTAGCTAATATGCTGACTATGATGTCACTTTAGCTAATATGCTGACTATGATGTTACTTTAGCTAATATGGTGACTATGATGTTACTTTAGCTAATATGCTGACTATGATGTTACTTTAGCTAATATGGTGACTATGATGTTACTTTAGCTAATATGGTGACTATGATGTTACTTTAGCTAATATGGTGACTATGATGTTACTTTAGCTAATATGGTGACTATGATGTTACTTTAGCTAATATGCTGACTATGATGTTACTTTAGCTAATATGCTGACTATGATGTTACTTTAGCTAATATGGTGACTATGATGTTACTTTAGCTAATATGGTGACTATGATGTTACTTTAGCTAATATGGTGACTATGATGTTACTTTAGCTAATATGGTGACTATGATGTTACTTTAGCTAATATGGTGACTATGATGTTACTTTAGCTAATATGGTGACTATGATGTTACTTTAGCTAATATGCTGACTATGATGTTACTTTAGCTAATATGCTGACTATGATGTTACTTTAGCTAATATGGTGACTATGATGTTACTTTAGCTAATATGGTGACTATGATGTTACTTTAGCTAATATAGTGACAACGATGTGGGCTGTGTGTGGCGGTTTGGCTTGGAAAGGGTTTTTCGCCTCGTCACATACGGCTGATGTGTTGTGCATTTAAGTCCACGGGTGAAGGGAAAAGAAGGAATACAACGTGGCTGTTATGAGTGAACTCTGTTAACGTGTTATTCACTACGCTGATTCTGTTGAAAAGCGTTTCTTAAACCGAACAAAATGGGGATAAACATACCTGAATTTGTTCAATAAACTCTCCTTTGCAACTGTTGGACTAATGATTGCACCCTATATCAGCTAGATGCAGACAATAGTGTGCAAGGCGGTACTGACTGCCACTGTCTGTTTCCTCAAATGTGTCTCTCAACCTGTGTGCATTCTACGTTGTAAACTTTCATTCAACGGCTAGGTTGTAGCAACCTCATGATGGGTATAGGAACATTTGAGTATCATGTAGTAGCCTAAAACTATCGCTGTTACATTGAACTGGGTGAATGGAATATAAATGAGTCACCCAATATGCTGTAATAGAAATAAGGCCCTGCTCATGAAGAAAAAATAGTCCTCCCTCATATTAAACGGCACTGACTGCCACTGGTCTGCACAGTGACCGAGTCACTTTCGCGGCTGGTGACAGACGCCTGGACAAACTCCTTCAGCATTTCCACCATTCATTACATCACTAATCCTTTGTCAAAAGCATAGCAAATAAATCATACAATTTGATTTCGATGTATGTAACATTCACACAATAAAAGTGAATGGAGTGTTAATTTACCTTGAACACTGCTAAGAGGTGGATAAGGAAGGATGCTTCAGAACTGTATCCAGTAGCAGAGATCAAATATATAACCTCTGTAGGCCCTGACCTCAAAGGCCAAGGACACTGTAACCCATGACCCCCCTACGCACAAAACAAGCACACGCACAAACCTCTGAGACACAAACTACTCCAGACTCCAGAGGGACATGCCACTCTTGCCCAGAGGAGTGCATTGTTTTCTGTCTACCTCCCTTGACCGGCATTCCACAGCTCCATTGTGATTTTATGAGGTAATGTCCAGGGAAATGCAGATGTCTATGCTGTGAGTCACACATATACAAGCACTTATTACTATCCCCAACACTTCATCTGTCACTGTCAGTATTGTTCTTTTTCATCTTTTTTGTTATCTAGGGTTTAATATAAGTCTCATTTTGGCCCATCCACCTTTCTATATCTCCATCTGTCTCAAGCCAAGGGGAACGGCAGGGATGGCCGCGTTCACAGCTGAATGTGCATGTGGCAGTGCTGGTGTAAATCCTCATTATCACTCATCCAACTATTTGTTTTGCAAAGGTCACATTGACTGATTGAAACACCTAGCTGATCCAACACATACACTTGCGTTAAAGTGTTGCTATGATCTTGTTGTTATGACTCCACATTATTTATAGCAATGTGATTTGGGACATTCCCATTCCTCTCTGAAATGCAACATCGGAAATACAATCTTGACTCTCACTCGTCCAATGATAGCAGAGCTAAGGGAGCAATAACTTTAAATGAACACTTGCCTCAGTGTTACCTGCTTCGAACACCAGCCATGAACTCTTCATTAGCCAATCATGCTCACTGTGCTTGCCGACCTGGGCCATGCACAGACCTTTTGGGGCAAAGTTCCCGCAACCACAGTCTTTGGTTACTCTTTGAGCAATTATTGCAAGAAGAAGGGAAAGTGGCACAATCTGATGATTAAATCATTTTAGAAAAAATATTTTGAACAGGAATAAATGCTGCACTTGTTAACAACAACCAACCCCCCCCCCCCCCCGTGCACATGTGAACATGCTTGCACAATTGCTGCGCAAATACAGCCTATCATTACAGCCATAAACAATGATGCATTTTCATTTTTTTGATGCATTTTCAAAAAGCAAGATAGGCTACAGAAATACAATGCGTTTTACAGCAGCATTTGGAGCTGAAAGTCAGTCATGTTAGCAGCCAATATCATCAACTAGGGATATGTCATGTCACTTCCCTGAAGTCCAGAGCAAGCAAAATCATACGGCCTACTTGTTGCGGAGGATGCAGGACAGATGGAAAGGATGTTCTTTCTGGCAGCACTACGCTATCACTTTGGAGGGCAGCCTGCCAGCAGAGTGCTCGTTGCCAGCCATCATAGACTGTCTTGATCACATACTGTATGCCTGCTGGTTTATAATGCTGGTATCAAAAGGTGGACAAGTATTCAGAATACATTTCTACATTTCACTCAAATATATCACATTAGGGTTGAATAATATTGACTATGGACATTTTTCACAATTCAAATAATCGAACTTGAAGGTATCAGTGTATTTTGCAATAAACTATCTTTACCCAAGTTATTTCACAAAGAAATTACTATTTCAAATGCAGATACCAGCTGTCAGTACAGTTGGTGCATACATGATGGCCAACATTACTATGCTGGACATTTGCCTGCATAGTGGAAACAGACACACAGCTTGCCACATATTTGCTACCTTTATTTTACCTTTGATGTTTTATCACAGGGCTTCAATTTTAATCTCTACATGACAATTAGCCGAGATACACATCAGAAAGAGTGCGGTTTTGGCGGAACACTCTTCATTACTGCTGAGTGCTAAAAGACATGTATCTTTAAAGGCTTTTTATGACCTACTAAGACTGTGATATGTGGTTGCCTCACCTTAATGGATGAACTAACTGTAAATTGTTCTGGATAAGAGCGTTTGCTAAATGACTCAAATGTAAATGAGTGTCGGGTTGGTTGATCGCTCTCATAAAATTTGGTTGGGTCCGATCCACCATGGTCCACCAGAACCAATACATTTAAATAATCTAGCAGACGCTGTTATCTAGACAAACCCCTCAAGCCAAAGCACCATTATCTCTGCCATTACCACACTTATTGTTAGGTTCGGCCACAAATTCTACTCTGGATGTTGAGGTTCGAAAGTATGCATACTTACTTCAAGCAGTGTGCACGGAAATTGCACAACCTTAAGAATGCATGTGGGACTCTAGCAGAGAGACCCCAACTGTTCCAAGTCTATTTAAGTGCTGGCAGTTTATTTCAGGTAGAAAACTGAACTGACTTTTATGCCAGTGATTACAACAAGAAGATTGACGATTCAGTCGCTGTATTTCACTTCAAATCTGACAACACAGCTGTTTCAAATGATATCACTGTCAAAGGCACAATGTACAGGAAGAGAATGTATGTTGTGAAGGGGAAAGATGAGGATGGATTGCAAATGGGTGAGATGAAGTTGATCCTGGTCCATTGCTACTCCTCTGTTTATTCTGTTTTAGAGAGGCAGCAGGCTGTGCAGATAGTTGATGTAGGTATTCACTGCCTAACAGGAGTAGCCCAGGACTCAAACTTAATCTGCATTAAGCATGAAGACCTTCTTGGTTATTACTCCTTAGTGGAGTACAAGGTATGTGGCAAATCAATGACGATCCTTCATCATTCTTTCCCTTTGCTGTAGAGCCATGACAGCGCTAGTAGAGGAGATAGGAGAAGCAGTATTGTCAGTGCTACCAGATTTGCCTGAGGAGACCACTTTCACCCCTCCAGGACAAGAGAAAGGGGGATACCTAGTCAGTTGTCCAATTGAATGTATTCAACAGAAATGTGTCTTCCACATTTAACCCAACCCTCTGAATCAGAGGTGGGAGTAGAGGGAAAGCCAGACCTTCAACTTCAAGACCTACTGTACAGGAGCAAATCAGACCAAGACAATGCCAGAAGATGCTAAATGCATGGAGATTTGAAGGTATTACATTTTGATAAAGATTTACGAAGTACTGTACTGTTGAAAGGAAATGTTTGGAATTGTATTACTTTAAATTGTATTACTTTAGTTGAGCAACTATTTTATTTCCAAGGACAAACAATGAGTGACACAGCTGGTGCCATCAAGGAAATATCAATAGTTGAGCCATTAAGCCCTTCCCCTTCAGTCATCCTCCACATCCAGCACAACCCGGTCAACAATGAATAGGACCAGTACTGTAGACCTGGACATCTGGCCCGGAGAACTTCACTGTCCCTTGGGGCAAAATGTGCATCAGCCATCGCCAGAGGCACACTGCCAACCCCTGGAGAACGAAGAGAGATGGTGAGAATTACAGTAGGTGCAATGAGAGTTGTTGAACCTAAGCCAACCAGAGCAGATTGCCGTACAATAGCCAAGAGGATGGTACAACAGTTGCCGAAAATCTTTGCTGATACAATGAAAGATGGCTCTACAATTGGGAGTGGCCATGGATCCCTGTTAAACCAGAGGAAAAGACGCGTTGAGCATAAGAATGGTGATAATCCTCTGGTACGACTAAGAAAGAGAAAAACACTCAGGCTCATTGACTGCAAGAGGGCCAACTGACGAATACGGCTGTGTAAGATGGCAACCTGACTTTCCCACTGAAGAAACGGAAGAACCTTTGACGGCAAAGCATGAGAAAATGAAGCAGTTTTATTCCAAAGAAGGGCCTACAGGAGGTGACAGAGGACAACTCTCGCAGCTCATGCAAGCAACATTTGACTTACAGCGCAGTGCCATCAACGCTAGCCCAGCACCTAAGGTAGCCGAGCTGAGGAGTGAGTCACTAAGACTGATTGTTCAAGGTAGTGTATCCAATAAGACTTTCTGTGTGAGTCATTGTTTTTAGACAGGGCCGTACAATCGCAAAGTTTCACAGAAGTAATTGTGAAACATGTAAGTGATCTGATTTCAGGGGACATAACGACTGCTGCCAAATGGGATGACAAGCATCGAGAAGGAGGTCGTGATGACGGTCCACTCAAACTTTGTGGAAGCGCCGGCAGCTTTTTTTTTTTGCCTCATTCTACACCTTCAATCTGCAATACCAAGAGCAGGCTTCACGCACCCTAAAGTTCATCCAAAGGTACACAATTCTTCCTTGGGAGAATTCCTTTGGGGTCGGGGGCTTTAAACGGAGGCATTTTGTGTCACAGCTTGGTTTGATAGGTTAATTGAATCAATATATGTTGATAAGTTTGAAAGGCTCCTTTGTCAGAGCGTAAACACATAGCGAAGTCATTATTTGAGCTGGGGACAATGTACAGAGGTAATGCAGCACACTTCAGACACTATTTAAGACATCAGGGGACATAATCATCTTTCAGCAATGTGTATGCTCTTTGTTTTCAGATGTTTTGCTGGAATCAATGCATCCACTGGCTCGAGGACCGCCACAGCAGAGGTCATCAGCAAGAAAAGCAGAAAGGGAGTGGAGAAGAAGAGCCACACAATGAATGTACATGTCTGTACTCTGCCCAGGAAGATAATGGACTTAGAAAAGCTATAGACTAGTTCCTATTGGCCATACATTTAATTTATTTGAGTCAATTGTGACCTGCTCAAGTAAGTTTGGTTTGTCACTGGGGTTGGCTCTTTTTTTGTGTTTAACAATTATCCAGTATGCACTGAAATTGACAAATTGTTGAGGAAGTAATGCTACTTTGGATGTTTGGAAATGTCTGGCATTTACTCAACTTGAGCAGGCAACCCTTATTAAAGCTTGAGCATGTAGTTTTGGGAAGGGCCAAATTAGAAATCTGGGAATAGGACAAAATATCCATTGATCTTTTCTGACCTTAATCTCACAATTCTAAAGTCTAATTACCCTTCCCAAAAAGACATACTCTGTGTTTAACCTGGGAGTGAAGGTAATGACAAACCTAAGATAAGGCCAGGCAGAGAGCAGGCCTACTACCCCTCTTAGCAGGAAACAATATTTTTTTTTAAATGTATAGCTCAAAGCGAGGCAATGTGATTTTTTGAGTTACCTGTGTGTGAAAAGTTATTTTTATTTCAAAAGCTAAGATATGTACCAGTGCTTTTCTTATCTGTAATTATGTCACTTTCTATGGTGGAACAGTTGTAAACATGCACCTTATTCAGGACATTGATATATATTTTTTTCATTGATACACTTGAAATATTTTTGTTGAAAAAAATGGCTTTGCATCTGAATGCAGAATAGCCTTGTGACAAACTATCAATATTTGTTTAATGTCACATACAAGCTAGAATATCATACCAATACTGTTAAGATGAACAATTGTATTTTGTCCTAATGAATAATTTAAAAATGTACACATTTTGATAGGTGCTGGGGGAAAGGTGTAGGTTTGTCGTTGAGGCATTTATGATGCAGCACATTTGGCTACGGTTTATTGGCATTTCCCACCTAGCAATGGTGAAGTTGTACTATGGGAGCTTATTGAAAGTGTTTGTCACTTTTTTTGTTTGTTAACATTAAACCATGCTTAAGAAGATATTATTTGTATTGTGTTTACTTGTTTTGGTAATGCAAACGTTTTAGAAGTTTACAGTACTATTGGCATATTTTATCTGTAAATGTCATGTTACTTTAAAATCACATACAATAGAACTGTAGGAAAATACTGGAAAATAAATCACAGTAATTTAACGGCAATTCGAGTTGCCAAGTAAATCCTGTAAATGTCATCAATATAAGTAATTATAGAAAGCACAATAATATATTGCAATTATAAAGGTGTACAGGTACTGTAAAAATACAGCAAATTGCTGTTAATTATAAACAGTAAGTTATTGTAGTTCATCTACAGCAACATGTTGTTAATCACTGATTAACAGGGAAAAAAATGCTCTTAATATTATGTAATTTCTATAGTCTTTTTTTTATTTTTTACAGTGTACTCATTACTCCACATGCTTAATCTAAGTCACTTTTGTTTTGAGCCGACATCCAGAACGGGGCATTACAGAACAGGGCACCCGGCTAATGCTCAGGCGGCAGACCGGTTCCAAAATTTATGCAATCACTTTTCACCCGGTGCAAAACTAGGCCTATCCTGGCGCCCAGGCCAGCTTAATCGAATCCAAACAATGACAATTTCATCCTAGATAGTTATTGAGATAAGAAGGGGAATGTCGAGCGGTAAGCCTAATGAAGCCAACTGTAGACGAAAGTTGGTGAGTGAAGTTGGGGTAGATGCATCTGCAACAGTCAAGTCAGACACTAGTGGTTTTCCAAAAGCAAGGCCCAGATCAACATGGCAGTGTCAACATAACTGCTAGTGTTTATAAAATAAATTATGTAAAAACATTGAAATAAACATTTCTATACCTGCATATCACACACTCAAGAACTGAAAACTAACGTTTGAACAATATTGGTTAGAGAGAGGTCTCAAATGTAACTTTCATTTGTATACTCTGAAGCTTTAGAATTACGGCAAAGTTGGCTCCTGTTTCAGTCACATCTTTGGCCACATTTGTTTGTGTGGGTCAAACAAAAGCACACTAATGATAGGTTGACAAATAGTGTAGTGGCTGCATGCTGAAGTTGTTGAAGTACAACTGCAGAAACTTGCAGTCAAAACTTCATGAACTTTGATCACATGATTTTTGCCAAGTGTATGCAGTCAAAATGTCAGTGCAAGTCAGATTTCTTTTCTCCCATAATGCAACACACTTTGAACAGCACCGACTTCACAAAAGGGATCCTCTCGAACATGCCCAGACTTCAGTTTTAGAATAGCCAGAGGATAGAGCATGTCTCTCTGCAAGTTCAATGTAGGTACTTGATTTTGAAAATGATTTTGAAATATTATTTTTTTAACAACTTTTGTCAGTCATTATTTATGTAAATAGCCATTAAATGTATGTTCAGTGTCATGTCCTCTTCAAAGTTGCATGTGAGCTCAACTACCAGAAGCGTCTGCATGCATCCTGACTCCTGTGGGAATGACATGCCACATGTCTGCCTTATCATCTCCTCTCGTTCCCTCCTGTGTCCTCATCTGAGAGGACTTACGGGAGTTGAAAAGAACTGACCGCATTCAGCAGTGCAGCTGTTAGTATTGTCAGTCAGAGCCTAACCAGGGGATCAGAGGTAAATTCCAGTCCAACTGCTGAATGTTCTATTCTCAGAGGCATAGAGAGACAAATACACAAATTGTTTTTGGTCATCACCAACGACAGAATAGTTGTTGGATAAGGAAAGATATTTGGAGAATTATACTGGTCATATTTATGCTTATATTTTGACAGTGATGTGTTTCTCAAGGTACTGTATGTTTGTGGATACAAAGTTTACATTTAACATCCCGAGGACACCATATTTTTGATCAGATGTTTGTTTTTGTTTTGTTATCTCTCTCTCTGTTGTCTCAATTCCCTCATAGACCTTTTTGGCATCTATTATTTCTGTGAACATAGAACAATTTAGTGAGTGTCAGATGAAAACAAGGAGACAGGAAAAGGTCACAGGCTTAGTAATAGAATAGCATGGGATAACGACAGTGAAACATCCATTAATACCAAGGGAGACATAAGGCTGGAGCCCAGGGTAAATATTTTGGACGCAGGAGCCATTAAGAAACAAGTAGCATTCTACATATTTTAGATTGCTGACACAATGACATGAATACTACATCCAGAAATTCACGAGCTCTGCTTTCAAAACACACCCACATGCAATTTAATGAACATGTGTAATACATATTTTGACCACATAGTGGCAGTGATGCCACATCAATATAGGCCTATTTCAGTGGCCAAGTTATTCTTGGATGGTGATTGAAAAATTGTAAGGACATCAAGCCACTCAACTCTGTTAAGTAGTGAAGGAGAAAGGGTGCATGGGTCATTCTCCCAAAATAGTGGCTTTTTGACCAGCCATTTAAAAAATTTTTTTTTTTTTTTTGACCGAAACATAGATCATTGTTGTTTTTTTTTAAACCTAATGGAAATCAACATAAATTACAGCTGAATGTACTTTGATATTTTACTACATAAAATGTTTGCTAAATGCTTGTGTTGCCTTTCTGTCAATGGGGTTACCTATATTTTAATGTTAATTCAGGCTTTACAGAATGTAATTTGACTACACCTACAGTGTCTTTGGAAAGTATTCAGACCCCTTGACTTTTTCCACATTTAAAAATAAAAACTGAAATACCTTATTTACATAAGTATTGAGACCCTTTGCTATGAGACTCAAAATTGAGTTCAGGTGCATCCTGTTTCCATAGATCATCCTTGAGATGTTTCTACAACATGATTGGAGTCCACCTGTGGTAAATTCAATTGATTGGACATGATTTGGGAAGGCACACACCTGTCTATATAAGGTCCCACGGAAGGTCCCACGTGTCAGAGCAAAAACCTTCCAGAAGGACAACCATCTCTGCAGTACTCCACCAATCAGGCCTTTATGGTAGAGTGACCAGACAGAAGTCACTCCTCAGTAAAAGGCACATGACAGCCCGCTTGGAGTTTGACAAAAAGCACCTGAAGAGACTAAGACCATGAGAAACAAGATTCTCTGGTCTGATGAAACCAAGATTGAACTCACGTCTGGAGGAAACCTCGCACCTTCCCTACGGTGAAGCATGGTGGTGGCAGCATCATGCTGTGGGGATGTTTGTCAGCGACAGGAACTGGGAGACTAGTCAGGATCAAGGCAAAGATGAACGGAGCGAAGTACAGAGAGATCCTTGATGAAAATCTGCTCCAGAGTGCTAAGGACTTCAGACTGGGGCGAAGGTTCACCTTCCAACAGGACAACGACCCTAAGCACACAGTCAAGACAATGCAGGATTGGCTTCGGAACAAGTCTCTGAATGTCCTTGAGTGGTCCAGCCAGAGCTGGGACTTAAACCCGATCTAACATCGTTGGAGAGACCTGAAAAAAGCTGTGCAGCAACGCTCCCCATCCAACCTGACAGAGCTTGAGAGGATCTGCAGAGAAAAATGGGAGAAACTCCCCAAATACAGGTATGCCAAGCTTGTAGCGTCATATACAAGAAGACTTGAGGCTGTAAAGTACTGAAGTACTTTGTTGAAGCACCTTTGGCTGTGAGCGTTGCTGCACAGCTTTTTTCAGGTCTTTCCAAAGATGCTGACAGGGGTATGAAATAGAGTACACCGCCGTGCAGTCTCCATAGACAAACATTGGCAGTAGAATGGCCTTACTGAAGAGCTCAGTGACTTTCTTTTTTTTTAAATGTTTTTTTTTTTTACCCCTTTGTTCTCCCCAATTGGTAGTAGTTACAGTCTTGTTTAATCGCTGCAACTCCCGTACGGACTCGGGAGAGGCGAAGGTCGAGAGCCATGCGTCCTCCGAAACCCAACCCAACCTAGCCACACTGTTTCTTGACACAATGCACATCCAACCCGGAAGCCAGCCGCACCAATGTGTCAGAGGAAACACCTGGCGACCTGATCAGCGTGCACTGCACCTGGCCCGACACAGAAGTCGCTAGTGCGCGATGAGACAAGGATACCCCTGCCGGCCAAACCCTCCCTAACCCGGCCCCATTGTCCTCCCCACGGCCCCCCGGTCGCGGCCGGCTGCAACAGAGCTTGGGCTCGAACCCAGAATCTCTGGTGGCACAGCTAGCACTGCGATGCAGTGCCTTAGACCACTGCGCCACCTGGGAGGCCCTAGCTCAGTGACTTTCAAGGTGGCACCGTCATATGATGCCACTGTTCCAACAAGTCAGTTCGTAAAATTTCTGCCCTATTAGAGCTTCCCCGGTCAACTGTAAGTGCTGTTATTGTGAAATGGAAACTTCTAGGATAAACAACGACTCAGTTGTGAAGTGGTAGGCCACACAAGCTCACAGAATGCGATAGTCGAGTGTTGAAGCAAGTAGTGCGTAAAAATTGTCTGTCCTCGGTTGCAACACTCACCATTGAGTTCCAAACTGCCTCTGGAAGTAACTTCAGCACAGTCAGCACAATAACTGTTTATCGGGAGTTTCATGCAATGGGTTTCCATGACTGAGCAGCCGCACACAAGCCTAAGATCACCATGCGCAATGCCAAGCCTCTGCTGGAGTGATGTAAAGCTTGCTGCCATTGGACTCTGGAACAGTGGAAACGTGCTCTTTGAAGTAATGAATCATGCTTCACCATCTGGCAGTCCGAAGGACAAATCTAGGTTTGGCAGATGCCAGGAGAACACAACCTGGCCCAATGTATAGTGCCAACTGAAACGTTTGGTGGAGGAGGAATAATGGTCAGAAAAAAACTGACTTAGAATTCAATTATAATGAAACGAAAAATCTCTCACTGGCTATAAAGTCATTCAAAAATGCCTATTCTATGTGCGCTATTTCAATGCATCCCGTGATTAAATTTCGTTTTTGCGTCTTTTACTTTCGGTTTTGTACACCAAAAAAGTGTTAAACAAAAATAGATATTTTTAAAATATATTTTAGATTTTACATTCTTCAAAGTATCCACCCTTTGGCTTGATGACAGTTTTGCACACTCTTGGCATTCTCTCAATCAGTTTTATGAGGAATGCATTTCCAACAGTCATGAAGGAGTTCCTAGATATGCTGAGTACTTGTTGGTAGCTTTTCCTTCACTCTGCGATCCAACTCATCCAAAACCATCTCAATTGAGTTGAACTAGTCATGGGTGCACCTCAGCCACGCTCAAGGTCCGAAACGATATCACAACCGCCATCGATAAAAAACAATACTGTGCAGCCGTCTTCATCGACCCGGCCAAGGCTTTCGACTCTGTCAATCACCGCATTCTTATCGGCAGACTCATCAGCCTTGGTTTCTCAAATGACTGCCTCGCCTGGTTCACCAACTACTTCTCAGATAGAGTTCAGTATGTCAAATCGGAGGGCCTGTTGTCCGGACCTCTGGCAGTCTCTATGGGGGTGCCACAGGGTTCAATTCTCGGGCTGACTCTTTTCTCTGTATACATCAATAATGTCGGTCTTGCTGCTGGTGATTCTCTGATTCACCTCTACGCAGACGACACCATTCTGTATACTTCTGGCCCTTCTTTGGACACTGTGTTAACAAACCTCCAGACGAGCTTCAATGCCATACAACACTCCTTCCGTGGCCCCCAACTGCTCTTAAATGCAAGTAAAACTAAATGCATGCTCTTCAACCGATCGCTGCCCGCACCTGCCCGCCCGTCTAGCATCACTACTCTGGACGGTTCTGACTTAGAATATGTCTACATCTACAAATATCTAGGTGTCTGGTAAGACTGTAAACTCTCCTTACAGACTCATATCAAACATCTCCAATCCAAAATCAAATCTACAATCGGCTTCCTATTTACCAACAAAGCATCCTTCACTCATGCTGCCAAACATACCCTTGTAAAACTGACTATCCTACCAATCCTTGACTTCGGCGATGTCAAATACAAAATAGCCTCCGACACTCTACTCAGCAAATTGGATGTAGTCTATCACAGTGCCATCCGTTTTGTCACCAAAGCCCCATATACTACCCACCTTTCAAAGTTATTGAGATTTTTCGCATTGACTGATGTCTTAAAGTAACGATGGACTGTCATTTCTCTTTTCTTATTTGAGCTGTTCTTGCCATAATATGGACTTGGTCTTTTACCAAATAGAGCTATCTTCTGTATAACACCCCTACCCTACTTTGTCACAACAAAACTGATTGGCTCAAACACATTAAAAGAAGGAAGAAATTCCACAAATAAACTTTTAACAAGGCACACCTGTTAATTGAAATGCATTCCAGGTGACTACCTCATGAAGCTGGTTGAGAGGATGCCAAGAGTGTGCAAAGCTGTCATCAAAGCAAAGGGCGGCTACTTTGAAGAATCCAAAATCTAAAATATATTTTGATTTGTTTAACACTTTTTTGGTTACTACATGATTCCATGTGTTATTTCATAGTTTTGATGTCTTCACTATTATTCTACAATGTAGAAAATAGTCAACATAAACAAAATCCCTGAAATGATTAGGTGCGTCTAAACCTTTGACTGGTACTGTACTTCAGCTGTAACTGGTTCTGTTGCACTCATATTTGACAGACATGGACTATCTTCTTTTTTAACAATAGCCTGTATAGAAATCAAAACGTCTCTGGTCCTGCAGCATACTAAAAAAGATTCTGCTCAATTCTATGTCATATAAAATTACATAGAATTACATGAAATGCATTTATAAAAGGCAATTTGTTTCTCAGTCTGCAAATAATATGATCGATTCATACGGTGCTTTTATTATAATGGAGATCTTTGTCCCCTACCCCGGTCTGCGAATCCACATCTGGATACTTTGCCATGTAATGCTTACAATAGGAGGAACCGTTTTTAAAACTGCATCTAAGCCTCTGGTCTGTCCTAGGACTAAGGGTAAACATGTTCTTTGCTATTCACTTTATGTTTTAATTATTATTTTGGGGATAGGGGAGGGTCACTTCAAGCATTCAGGAAGGGAAGAAATATATTTTCAATTCAGAGAGGTCCGATTTTCTCAAGGTATCCCTCATTATAAGTCATGTACAGTCCCTTAGATTATCATAGTTTCAGTAGGTCTATACTAAAAGGCATATCATGAAAATACGTCCTCTCATCACATAAGCCTACACCTCTAGATTTCAAAGTGCAAAAATATTCAGCAAGAATGCAAGATGAGTGTCTTGTCAACAGTAGATCAAGGTGTGTGCTAAATCACTGATGCTATGAGAGAAGAATGTGCAATGATATTTTGGGAAAGACCAATGGCAAAATGTTTTATTTGGGTAGCTGAGGGGTAGCTTGATCGTTGCGTAGGGGTGCTTGCAATCGATGAGGGTGCTTGCATTCGATGGTGTACATGTGTTCAAATTACATTCTGTCTTGGGAGTGCGAATGGCCCACTGGGCATACACGAGTTGAATCAACATTGTTTTCACATCCCTTCTAGGCTTTGCCCCTGGAGCCTCATGGGCAAAACAGATCTACTACATCCATTGGCCTTAATAAAACAAATCCAGTGGGAATTTGCCCCCACGAGGAATTTTGCTTCTACAAGTTACAGTGCCTTCAGAAAGTAATCAGACCCCTTGACTTTTTACAAATGTTGTTGTGTTACAAGGTGGTATTAAAATGGATTTAATTGTACTTTTTTTTATTACAATTTACACAAAATATTCAGTAAGGTCAGAATAGAAGAAAATGTGTAAAACAATTATGGATAAAACACTAATATCTTGATTACATAAGTATTCAACCCCCTGAGTCAATACAAGTTAGAATCACCTTTGGCAGAGATAGTACTTCATCATTTAGTACTTCATTGCAAACAGAAGCATGTTTTAAAATGTTGTTATTCTGTACAGGCTTCCTTCTTTTCACTCTGTCATTTAGGTTGGTATTGTGGAGTAACTACAATGTTGTTGATCCATCACAGCCATTAATCTCTAACTGTTTCAAAGTTACTATTGGCCTAATGGTGTAAATTCTGAGCGGTTTCCTTCCTCTCCGGCAACTGAGTTAGGAAGGACGCCTGTATCTTTGTAGTGACTGGGTGTATTGATACACCATTCTAAGTGTAATTAATAACTTCACCATGCTCAACTTATGTGACTCGTTTTTTATTACTGAACTTATTTAGGTTTGCCATAACAAATACTTATTGACTCAAGACATTTCAGCTTTTCATTTTTAATGAATTTACTCAAATTTCTAAAAACATAAATCCACTATGACATTATACAGTATTGTGAGTAGGCCAGTGACACAAAATCTCAATCCAGACAGAACAAAATGTGGAAAAGGGGTGTGAATATTCTGAGGGCACTGTACATGCTAGATATAGACTTTCTCTGTATATAGGCAGACAGAGAAAATAGACAGCAGTGAGGGATGTCAGTCAGGAATACTTGAGCTAGAAATGTCAGCGTGTGAGAGAGAGGGAGAAGGAGAGAGAGAAGGGGGAGAGAGAGAGAGAGAGAGGGGGGAGAGAGGAAGAAGGAGAGAGAGAAGGAGAGAGAGAGAGAGAAGGGGAGAGAGAGAGAGAGAAGGGGGAGAGAAAGAGAGAGAGAGAGGGGGAGGAAGAAGGAGAGAGAGAAGGAGAGAGAGAAGGAGAGAGAGAGAGAGAGAAGGGGAGAGAGAGAGAGAGAGAGAGAGAAGGGGAGAAAGAGAGAGAGAGAGAGAGAGAGAGAACAGCTCCAACTCACTGATTGACAGAGACAGGCTTCTAGGCCTACACCAACAGCTGAGTCTAAGAATGGTGGCTGGGCGGGTGTGGACACAGTACACAGGTTATAGATATAAATAGAAGACACATGGAGGAGACCTAGTTATTTAGAATGTTACTGACATTTACAGTAGAGAGTTAAAGAAAACAAAATTAAATCGTGGAACTGTGGGCCAACCAATTCAACTGGGACAGTATTTGGGAGCTCTAGCGCTTACTATAATCAAATATCGTTGCACAACTTCACACTGCTCATAATGAGTTGAAAGATATTATAAACAAAGTGCGTACTCAGCATTAATGTAGTCTTTTTTTTGGAATGCACACAAATACCACAATAATCACATTAACACAGTAACACACAATCACATTAACAGTGGGGTACTTGCTGATTCACTCAATACATTCTGTAACCCCTAAAAATGTTGTAAAAGGTAATGTGACACCTGCAACGGAGGGATTTTCCAAAGGCGAGAACATATGTCCCACTCTGTCGGTGTCGATGAAAGGGTGAATGGGTGGAGTGAGACGGGAGCTGAGGGGATGTGGGACAGAGGAATCTCTGACTTCAGCTCTAACAGTTGGACTTTACGGTTTACTGTATGAGCACAAGGACAACGAACACGCCATTGTGGATTAGCATATTTTTTTTATGCTGCATGAGCAAGAGGTGGGCAGTTACCTCAGCAATAACAGGAAGAACAGTGGCAACACGTGGAAGTAAATCCAAAGTGGAAACCTAGTCAAGGTCAGACAAGGCAGGATTAAAATATTCTTCAACTGTGGAAAACTGCAAGATATTGAATAACAAATTAAGTGCAACATTTGTAGAAATGGGATGTACCAACTGTGTTGGATACAGGAGGTGAACAACTGGATTTGTGCACATTCAAATAAGTGAGCTTCTGAAAGTCAGAACACCTGCCACTTTATTTAAGACATCTACACATGAAGAGTTGAATGTCAAAAACTTGCAGAAGATTGCATCTCGATTGAATTACCAAACCTTTGGATTGATTCAATGAAAAGTGATTTACACCAACTGAAGGTATTGGTTTTGGATTATAACATACAGGATTGGTCAGTCACACGGGCATAGTAAGCAATACAGAAACAACAACCTACAGGATCATTGGATACACACATGAACTATAGGGTATAGATTTAAAGCCAGAGGAAGAGATAAAAAGCTTCATTATTGTTTCAGTTGAGATTTAGTCAGTTGAGATGTTTCTCAATACCCTTCTGGTGGTCTTGACTGACCTGGCAGCCGGACTCATGGGAAGTGCCAATTTCCGCCGCCATTTTCACCTGTTCTTGTCAGGCCTGATTGTGTTCGGACCTGCCCTGAGCATGTGGGTCTCCCAACACAGCATCTTTGCCAAAAGGACAAATTTTCTTTACAGGTGAGAACTAAGATGGGCCCAAATAACAATGCATGATTGCATTATTGTTTGTTTCAAGGTCTTTTTCTAAAGTACACAGCAACTTCAGAAAGTTTTCACACCACCTGACTTTTTACATATTTTGTTGTGTTACAGTCAGAATTTTGAGATTTTGTGACACTGGCCTACACACAATACCCCATCAATTCAAAGTAGAATTATGTTTGTAGACATGTTTACAAATTGATTAAAATGAAAAGCTGAAATGTCTTGAGTCAATAAGTATTCAACCCCTTTGTTATGGTAAGCCTAAATAAGTTCTGGAGTAAAAATGTGCTTAACAAGTCCCATAATAAGTTGCATGGACTCACTCTGTGTGCAATAGTAGTGTTTAACATGATTTTTGAATGTCTACCTCATCTCTGGACCCCACACATACAATTATTTGTAAAGGTCCCTAAGTTGAGCAGTGAATTTCAAACACAGATTCAACCACAAAGACCAAGGGGGTTTTCAAATGCCTTGCAAAGAAGGGCACCTATTGGTAGATGGTGAAGAAAAAAAAGCAAACATTGAATATCCCTTTGAGCATTGTGAAGTTATTAATTACACATTGGATGGTGTATCAATACACCCAGTCACTAAAAAGATACAGGCGCCTTCCTAACTCAGTTGCAGAAGAGGAAGGAAACTGTGCAGGGATTTCACCATGAGGCCAATGGTGACTTTAAAATAGTTAGTTAGTTTAATGGCTGTGAAAGGTGAAAACTGTGGATGGATCAACAACATTGTAGTTACTCCACAATACTAACCTAAATGACAGAGTGAAAAGAAGGAAGCCTGTACATAATAACAATATTCCAAAACATGCCTGCCAGTTAATTAAAACTATGTTCCAACCATCTTGTCATTTCTTTACCATTCAGAGCATTCCTGCGCTCAGGCTGGGGATGGACCTGCATCTTCGTCGGCTCCTTTGTCTTCCTCCTTTCCTTCTCAGTGCGCAGATCCCTCGTTCTCTCACTGCGACACCTGTCCAGGCTGGTGGTGGCAGGCGTGCTGTGGGTGGGGTTCCGAAAGCTTCTGGATGTCCTTGAGAACGCCACAGGGAGCTGCTACGAGCCCCTCAGCGTGGTAGATGGCCAGCCCACGGTGGACGGCCAGCCCTTCCTACTACTTCGGGAGGGGGCGAGCAAACAGTTGTGTGTGGGAAACGGCATGCTGTGGCGTGGCTATGAGGTCTCTGAGGACATTTTCTTGCTGTGTCTGTGCTGCCTGCTGGTGGCAGAGGAGACGGCCGTGTTCGGGCCCTACCTGACTCTGGGTGGGCCCTCGGGGGCCCCGCTGCGCCTGCTCTTCCTGTTCTGTGTCACTCTGCTAGGCCTCTGGATGTTCTTGCTTCTCTGCCTGCTGGCTTACTTCCCCGCATTCCCCACACAGATCTTAGGAGGGGCTCTGGGGTGTCTTAGTTGGAGGGGCCTGTATCAGGGCTGGTACCGCCTGGGCCCCAGCTGGTACTGTCCTGGACGACCAGGGGTGGGACTCTTCACCACGAAGGAAGGGGGGAAGCCTGAGTGAAAGAACGAGAGGAATGGTTATAGGCATAAACACACCTCATTAAACTTAGACAGGAAGCTAATGAATGTGATGTCTTTTTCAGGAACGAATTAGGGGCTAATTAAACCCTGTACAGAATTCTAAGTCATTTTAACTGATGTCAACTATCATAAAGTTATTGTACTTGATAAGAAATATTTGTTTGTGAACTTGTCTACAAGCAGTTTTATGATAAATAAAATTCTTCATACAATTCGATGGCTGCCTTTCAGACCTCAGGTGCCATCATTTTGCAAATGTACATGCATATCAATATGGTATTAACTAGGCCTCGAACACATTGTTACAGTGCATCTGACCATACAGCATTCATTACATAATGCTGTATCATTTTGATTATGCATCTTTGACAGTGCAGGACATGTACAGTTGAAGGTGGAAGTTTACATACACTTAGGTTGGAGTCATTAAAACTAGTTTTTTAACCACTCCACAAATTTTTGTTGACAAACTATAGTTTTGGCAAGTCGGTTAGGACATCTACTCTGTCTATGACACAAGTCATTTTTCCAACAATTGTTTACAGATGAATTCACTGGATCACAATTCCAGTGGGTCAGAAGTTAACATACACTAAGTTGACTGTGCCTTTACACAGCTTGGAAAATTCCAGAAAATTATGTCATGGCTTTAGAAGCTTCTGATATACCAAATGACATAATGAGTCAATTGGAGGTGTACCTTTGGATGTATTTCAAGGCCTACCTTCCAACTCAGTGCCTCTTCGCTTGACATCATGGGAAAATCCAAATAAATCAGCCAAGACCTCAGAAAGAAAATTGTAGACCACAAGTCTGGTTCATCCATGGGGGCAATGTCCAAACACCTGAAGGTACCACGTTCATCTGTACAAACAATAGTACGCAAGTATAAACACCATGGAACCAGGCAGCCATCATATCGCTCAGGAAGGAGCCGCGTTCTGTCTCCTAGAGATGAACGTATTTTGGTGCGAAAAGTGCAAATCAATACGAGAATAACAGCAAAGGACCTTGTGAAGATGCTGGAGGAAACAGGTACAAAAGTATCTATATCCACAGTCAAACGAGTCCTATATCAACATAACCTTTAAGGCCGCTCAGCAAGGAAGATGCCACTGCTCCAAAACCGGCATAAAAAAGCTAGACTACGGTTTGCAACTGCACATGGGGACAAAGATCGCATTTTTTGGAGAAATGTCCTTTGGTCTGATGAAACAAAAATAGAACTATTTGGCCATAATGACCATCGTTATATTTGGAGGAAAAAGGGGGAGGCTTGCAAGCTGAAGAACACCATCCCAGCCGTGAAGCACGGGGGTGGCATCATGTTGTGGGGGTGCTTGGCTGCAGGAGGGACTGGTGGACTTCACAAAATAGATGGCATCATGAGGTAGGAAAATGATGTGGATATATTGAAGCAACATCTCAAGACAGTCAGGAAGTTAAAGCTTGGTCGCAAATGGGTCTTCCAAATGGACAATGACCCCAAGCATACCTCCAAAGTTGTGGCAAAATGGCTTAAGGACAACAAAGTCAAGGTATTGGAGTGGCCATCACAAAGCCCTGACCTCAATCCCATGGTAAATTTGTTGAAAGAACTGAAAAAGCGTGTGCGAGCAAGGAGGCCAACAAACCTGACTCCGTTACACCAGCTCTGAGGAGGAACGGGCCAAAATTCACCCAACTTACTGTGGAAAGCTACCCAAAATGTTTGACCCTATTTAAATCATTTAAAGGCAATGCTACCATATACTAATTGAGTGTATGTAAACTTCTGACCCACTGGGAATGTGATGAAATAAATAAAATCTTAAATAAATCACTTACTATTATTCTGACATTTCACATTCTTAAAATAAAGTGGTGATCCTAAATGACCTAAAACAGGGCATTTTTACAAGGATTAAATGTTGGGATTTGTGAAAAACTTTAAATATATTTGGCTAAGGTGTATGTAAACGTCCGACTTCAACTGTAGGTAAGAAGGAAAATTAATTAATTGTGATTTATTAAAATCAGACCAAATGTGTTGAATGAAAATGTTAAACTTTGCATAAGCACCACTTTTCCGTGTCAAATTACAATTGGATAATACAGTCTACTACTGTTCTTAAACAACTTCAACATCTTGTTTTTTCCCCCTCCAAGTCAGCTTTAATAATACAATTATTTCAAAAGCTACAGGCACAAAAAAAAGCTGACATGAATTACAAGTCTAAGACAAATAGACAAGTTGTATAACATGAAAATGACAGGTAAATGCATTTAAAAGAAGAAAAAAAAGAAACCCACAGATTAAGCTAAAGTAAAGGTGAGATGCAAGCTTTTGAAATACAAGCTTAAATGTAAGTTTCTCATTTTTGAAAAATAGAGTTACACCAACATTTCTTTACATTTTCTTTCTGAAGACAAGATGGTACCCAAAACAGTGTGAAATAAAAAAACAAAGTGTCTGGGAGATGACGAACATTGGTTACTTGATATAATCAAATTAAAATGGAAGAATCAAGTTTCGGCAAAAAAAAACATCTAATAATAATAATAATAATCTAGAGACAGAAAAAAATAAGCAAAAGACGTGGACAATATATACAAATGGCCAATAACGTAGCTCAGAAACATAATGCGTCTCTACTGGTGATTATTTTTTTTAAACAACGCTGACATTTTCTGTGTGACTGCTCTTTTGGAGAAAATACACTTCATACTAAATTCATAGGACAAGTTGAAACAGATCAGGAAGTGGAAAAAGGAGGGATTTTTGAAGTGATGGTATCCAGTGGCTGCCAGTGACAGTTCATTAGTGAATCATAGAGCTCCTCACTCCCCTCCATGTATTCTTTGTTCAGTGCATCCACATCCAGGTGAGGATTGGGTTCTGGCAGGGAAGAGAGGGGAATGAAGAAGAGTAAATAAGTCAAGAAACCAAGGGTTTTGAATGCAACAGAGTCAGGCAATGGTAACAATACATTTAAAAGGAAGAACAAGAAAGACCTTATATCTGAAACGCATAGCATTTTCCTTTAGTGCATGTGAAAGTATAGTGAAGAGTTACCTTCTGCTGCCTCTTCTTCAGGCTCATCTGTGGACTCCTGTGTTTGCTAATGTGAAAAACAAGACCACAATGATTCATTTGTGTTGACACCTGTTAGCATGAAAACCATTATTAGACAGATTTCATTAGATTAAGGGACAGGTTATGGGAAATTATGAGGAAAGATCCCAGGAGCATGTAAGGACGCCTTACCTCTGAGGAAGTCTGCATGTCTGTGGGCATGGGGGGCATGCCGATGGGAGGTGGGGGTCCCATCATCCCATGGGGGCCTGGAGGGGGGTACCCCCCGTAGGGACCGTACCCACCATAGTTGTAGCTGTTGTACTGGTCATAGCCCCACTGAGGGTAGTAATTCTGGTTGGGTTGTTGATAATATGGCTGTTGGTAATTGTTGTGGTAGGAGTTGTGGTTCTGGTTGTTATAGCTGTTCATTTTATGGCTAAAAAGCAAGGAAACAGGAACAATTTATGTTAGGATCAGTGGATGTCAAGTTAGGAGGACAATCACACATAGTATATCAACTTTCAACAAAGACAGACCAGCATGACACTAATTGACCCTAATACAGTATAATTTATACACTTATTTCAGAAGATTAGAACCATACCTCTTGTTCACAGCTATGCTGATCCTGATTGGTTTCGTCCCCAGGCCTGAAGCATTCTGACACTCATCGATGGCTTTCTTCTGTTCGTTCTCATCTTCAAACTTGATGAAGCCATAACCTCTGCGAGAGCAAGCAAAATGCTAAAACCCTGAGCACATATTCTGTCCGAACTCGCCGTATCATGCTAATCAAATGCGTAATTAATTCGAAAAACAAAAATGGTATGGTAGAACTGAAACTTGTTGTTTTACTTTTAATATGAAGTAGCATCACTTCAATTGTGAGTTGCTCTTGCTTACCCTACATGGGGAAAACAATAGTTTTAGCATAAATGTCAGAAACAAACTTTTCCAGTATTTTGGGGGAAATATACCAGTGGTAAACAGTGGTGAAGATACCCAACACAGTAGTATATATACACACACATCCAATGTAATAAGAATTGTTATTGAAACAATTGTCTATTGTTAAAACGCCATGAGCTTTTACAAGGAATTTAAAAATGTAATGAAATGTCAGATTAATTCAAATTGTGTTTAAAAGCAGGTGGTGCATAACTAGCCTCACCAAATAACATGAATGTATAAGTCTGTTCAGCACACATACCTGGAGTTACCATACTGATCAGAGACCACTTTGCCTCCTTTGCAGGAAGGGTACTTCTTCAAGAAGAACTGATGAAGCTGGTAGTCGTCCACATCTGAAGACAGATCTCCCACAAAAACGGAAAATTCCGGGCTGAGGTTGCATAAAAGACAGACACAGAGAGAGGGATTACGAAGGTGAACCAACACCAAACCATCTAGCGGTTTCTTTCGCACAATCTTTTTTTCTGGAGATAGAAAACATCACACAGAACAGTGTGATATACTGCGGGTTCCAACAACAGTTCCAACAACAGAATCATGCATCAAATGAGGAAGAAAGTAAAACAGCTTACCCAGCCTCTGGCCGTTTCCCGTAAGTTGCATAGTTTAACTTAAACTTTCTGGGCTATACAGGAAGAAAGAACAAGCAATCAAGCACCTTCAAAGACAAATGCGTGTAGTAAGGACATATATTGCTGGAAAATAAAGAGTATATTATTAGAGAAGAACATTTTATTTGGTTTACATACCTCCACCACCCAGAACAGGCTTTATTCCATTCGTCAGTTAGTTCCTAACAGAGTTTATTCACCAGCTTTAAACAAAGTCAACTTACAAACAGCCTCAACCACCTTCATCAGGAAGAAAACGGAGCTCAGTAACTTTGCAGTAATGTAAATCTGAGATACTGTATTCCGTTCCTTCAACCTCAAATTAAGGTGGGGGCCAATGCTAGCGAAGCTCGGCTACCAACAACACATTTGAAACTAAAACTAGAGGGTGGTTGTCCGCTAATACATCTTCAGTAAGTTGTTCAAATGAACTATGAATTTTAGAAATGTCAAGCTTATGATGAGTGCTCACCGGATTTGATCCAGGAACTAGCTTCCCATTCAGTTGGTGAACGCATCGATCAACGCTGGTTTCGTCTGCCATTTCCACAAAGCAATAGCCCGCTGAACCACTGTAGAACAAGAGATTGTATTAGTGCCAACAGTGCGATACTGTTTATGTGGGGTAATAAATATTGCATTTTGAAATTACAGTATCAATTCACAGCTCTGTGGTAAGTAAACCAAGTAACTTCCCTAAAATGACAACAGGAGGTTCTAGAACAACTGACATTTAAGGTTAGGATAGCCTGGCATTGTAGCTGATAGGGTTAAATTACTCACAATGTATTTTAATTACTGACTGATTCTAATTTGGGAAAGTAGTTGCTTGATATATAGCCTACATAAAATAGTGTGGACTATTTAAAAACAAGGAAACACATGGCATTACTTGACTACATTACACAGAGGTGTGATGAACATACCCTGTTACTCTGTGGGTAATGATCTTAACACCATACGCCGTCTCGCCCATAGTGCTGAAGGCTTGTTTGATGAAATTCTCATCCATGTATGGGTCCAGCTTTGAAAAAGATTGTGTAGAGTTATCTGTCTGTAAGATATACACTTGCAAATATCCCATTCATATCCATGAAATATAAAGCAGGATACAGTACAAGCCGGGAAATAGAGAATAGTGAGAGAAGGCCTGGTTAGGTTAGGCATAATGTTAGCAGTGTGGTTAAAGTTAGGTTTAAAATGTTGATATAATTATGACTTTGTGGCTGTGGTAACTAGTGACGACCAAACATTTGTTGAACGTAATTCAATTCGTCAGACACTTCCTTCACCATGGAGTGGAGTTTAGTCAGCTATGATAACTAGTAACAACCCAAATGTTTAAACAAATGTCTGCTTGGGCTCAGGAGTAGCTGTAAACACGTTAGACTATTACCAAAGACAGGTTTAGAAACTCTTGATATTATTAGGTCCTCTACTACTAGGCCCAGCCAGGGCAGCGAGCTAGCCAAACTGTCGGGATTCGGAAACATTACTTTTGAGAAGTTAAAACATTTTAATTCGGTACCTAATACGTCACTGGCTGTATATCTTGTCCTGTTTTTAAACGAACGTCCACATAACCATACAGAATACACTTCACATCACAACAATTGGGGAATTTAGCTAGCTGACGTTAGCAAGCTAGATAACGTTACTAGCTAGCTAGTCTCCTGTAGCTAAAGTAGCTGGCTAAAACGTTTGCCTTCAGTCAGTTAGTAACAAGACGATTAAAACAGAGCGAACGTACATCACCCATCCAGAGGCTTGTCATCCTGTTGAACATATTGGTGGTTTATTTTCGGGGTGTATCCTACAAACACGAATATGTAGCTACTAGTTAAGTTTTATAAATTGATAGCTCTTCCTGCTGAAACTGGTGCTACTAAAATCAAAGATGGTGAAGACCACGCCTCCGGAAATTCGGTTAGCTAAATAAATGGACTAGCAAGAATGGACACATCTTGAATTAATTTCCGCATTAGATTATGTAGGCGACTTCAAAATGATTGACTTTATAGATCAGTGTTAACAAAACAATAAACCTCAGGGCCAGTGGTTTGGACCTTATTTTCGCTAGGGGGATGTGGATTCTATCAGTCCTTCGAAGAATTGTGACGATATTTTCTTTCGGCTTTGATTATTCAGGAGGGCAACCGCTACCTTTCCCACCAATCATAGTAACGGATGCTTTCTGCTTCCATGGTAACCTCCCAAATCTTTTGAACAAACCAATCACGACAGCGCATTTAGTAATTTAAAGAAAGTTCGTCATTGGTCGTTGAAAATTTAAACCTGAGCTGCGGCAGAAAGGAACACGTTTCAGTGAAGTTGGTGAGTTGATTTTCCCTTCCAGTAGTTCTAAAAGTAAATTTTTAGCATCAACGACGTGTGGAATTAATTTGATAGTAAGTAGCTCACGTTCGTTAAACACCTACATTTGGGTTTTGTTGCATGGAATGTAAGTAGTAAATGACGGAGAAAGCCAGCAAATTTGCTGGCAAACGTTAACCGTTCAATTATAGCGTCAGTGAATTAGTTTTCTACGGTTAGTTAACATGCACGTTTAGTTAACAAAATATACGCATTTGTTAGTGTCATTTTAAACTAAACTATAAACTACTTGGTTCTATTCTTGCAACGTTACCCTGTAGGAAGTCCGAAAGACAGATTCAGACATGGCTCAATTTGGATTCGACAACGACATTCACAGCATTCTGAAGCTGGATATGCCAATCACAAACGCGCCCATGGCGAGGTGGCAGAGAAAAGCCAGTTCGTCGATGTCGACCAGCTGTGCCAACACCAGCGCTCTATCACCTGGCAAATCCGGAAACCGATCTCTTAGTCTGTCCAAGACGCCCAGTAAAACACCAGGTGACTAGCTATTCTTTTTGTTTTTCATGTTGAATCTTGCTCTACAGTACTTGCTTATGTGTACGTAGGTAGTCTTCTTTCAACTGTCTATGGGTGTGGCACTGTTAACAATCTATTTCACCAAGGGTTCTATTACTAATCTGCCCTTCTCTCTTGCTCAGGTAAAAATGGAAAGACACAGTGCACACCTTCCAAGGCAGGTGGTGACCGTTTCATTCCCACTAGAAACAACAAACAGATGGATGTGGCAAGCTTCCTGCTCTCAAAGGAAAATGAACCCATGGACACAAACCCCTCAGCAGCAACATCCGTGAGTCTTTTCTCTAACATTTCCAATCACATTTGTTGTTGGTATGTTGTATTGTAGCTAAACACAGGCAAATTTGTCATTGTAGGAGAACCAGAAAGCATGGTCTGTTACTCTCAATGGATATGACATTGAGGAGGCAAAGATCTTGCATCTGGGAGGAAAACCCTTGAATGCACCAGAAGGTAGGCCTTCTGTTGGGAATGATAGTGACTTGATGTCAGTTGCTTGCTATCAGAATCTGGTGTCAAATTC
Organism: Oncorhynchus nerka; assembly: GCF_034236695.1. NCBI lineage: Eukaryota > Metazoa > Chordata > Actinopteri > Salmoniformes > Salmonidae > Oncorhynchus > Oncorhynchus nerka. Next base: position 69,384,335 of record NC_088415.1, on the reverse strand, counting down.
TCTTTTCTTTGCAGGTTACCAGAACAACCTAAAAGTTCTCTACAGTCAGATTCCTACCCCAGTCTCCACCAAAAAGAACCGATACATACCATCAGTGCCTGACAGAATCTTAGACGCTCCTGAACTCCGAAATGATTTCTGTGAGTCCTGCCAATACTGTACTACAAATGTCTAAAAACCTGTCTGAGGAGCAGGTACCGATTGACTTAATCTAGGGCTGTGTGTCATAGATGCTCCTGAACTTCAAAATGACGACTGTCTCCTAACACAGTAAATGTCCAGTAACCTACCTGGGAAGTAAATCCTAGCTGTGGGTGTAACATGCGCCTGCCGTAATGCATAAATCCAGTGTTTTACATTTTAGTAATTTGGCAGCTGCTCTTATCTGTGGAGGGTGTGTGGGATTACTTCAGATACTCTTTGAGGAGGTGGGGTTTTGGTTGTTTTTGGAAGATGGACAGGGAAGCTGCTGTCCTAGCTTGAGGTGGAAGCTGTGCTGCTTCCGGTGAGACGTTTTTATTCTACGATGTTGTAGAGCATGAACTTGCAGGAGTGAGTCACTGCTTTGATGTTGGCAGAGAACGGGTGTTGTCCAGGGTCCGGCCAGGGTTTTTTTGCATTCTGGGGGTGTCAACTGTGATGGTGCGGTAGGCCTTTCCCTGGAGGAAGAGTAGCTTTGTCCTGTCGAGGTTAAGCTTGAGGTGGTTGGCTGACATCCAAGCTGAGTTATCTTCCAGGCTGATATGACTGAGCTGAGTGACTTGGTGTATAGAGAGAAGAGGTCCAAGATTTCAATGGGAGATGGAGTGACTAACGGGCCACATCACGTTTATCTTGTCCTTTTGTCTTCAGACTGACCTAAATGGGTGGAGATGCGCATTCTTTTACTTTGTTAAAAAGCTCCATTTACCTCCGTCTGTTCCCACAGATCTGAACCTACTAGACTGGAGCAGTCGGAACCTTCTAGCAGTTGCCCTTCACAGCAATCTTTATCTGTGGGACGCCACCCAGGGTGACATCGTCCTACTGATGAAGATGGAGCGGGTGGAGGACTACATCTGCTCTGTGTCATGGATCAAGGAGGGCAACTTCCTTGCCCTTGGTACCAGTGACTGCAAAGTTCAGGTGAACTGTCTGCCGTGAACATACCCAGCGCACATCTAACTGAATTCGGCCTCCAATGCAATTTTGTTTTGTTAAAGAATGATTTAATGCCTTTTTTCCCTTTTGTATACATATCACCTGAATTTGTTGTCCCTAGTTGTGGGATGTGGAGAACCAGAAGCGTCTACGCAGCATGTCTGGCCACACTGCCAGAGTTGGCAGTCTGAGTTGGAACAATCACATTCTTTCCAGGTAAAGATTCATGTTCTGGTTGGGGGGGGGTGACGACTGTATGAATAGTCAGTCCCACTTAATGCTTTTGCCGTGATTTTGCTGTCCCAGACAATGTCCATGTTGTGGGCAAATTCTTAGGTCGTAAATGGTTGTGGTACGTCTTGGCTCGTTCAGTGTGACATGGATCTGTCGCTTTGAGTACTGCTACATGCGGTCGTAGACCCCTTGAAGAAGTTATACCGTGTCCAATTTTTGGGGGGCTTTATCGTGCAGTGTGGCTGGTACGAGCCGATCCCAGCGACTGACAACTAGGAACACTGCCGGTACAGAGTATGCACACAATATGATTCTTGTGAATAGTCCGATTAATTTAATAGTTCTATTTAATGTTTAGGCTACCTACTGTGTCAGAACAATTTCCTGGATAGTCTTATTTACGTGACGCATCTGAAATCAGCCTATCTGATGGGATTACAATAAATGCACAATCGCCAATCAAAATAATCTTCTACCACAGTGACCATGCTATTTTGAGGAAGCCTATTTGATTTAGAGGTTATTTGAAAATGTTCTACAATGCCTACTTTCAGTTATTTAAATTCAATATACTTGCGCATAAGCATAGTGAGGCTGGTGCTTGCACATGTTCCGATCAAATACACCACTGCAGTTGACGAAGCCTCGCAAGACTATCACAGAATGTGACGCCAGAACTGAAGCGAATTGTACATCTGGACAGGATGATAAAGATTTTAATTTGGTAACATCAGTGTGATGTGACAAGATGGAATCCCATGTAGAGTCTGCCACAGCCTTAAGTCAGTCCCTCCTGGGTCTTTTTTTTTGTTATGCTTGTGTCCAGAATGTTTTGATTTAGTGTTTTTATTAACCATCTTGTGATTGACCTTTTCCAGTGGCTCCAGATCTGGTCACATCCACCACCATGATGTAAGGGTAGCAGACCACCACATCTTCACCCTGTCTGGACACTCTCAGGAGGTGTGTGGGCTGGAGTGGTCCCCTGATGGAAGATACCTGGCCAGCGGCGGCAACGACAACCTTGTGTACGTGTGGCCAGGTGTGCAGGAGGGCAGCGGCCAAGGCAGTAATGCTGTCCACAGCTTCAATGAGCACCAAGGTGCAGTCAAGGTAAGCAAAAAAAAAAATAACTAAATGTAATTATTGGTGCAACGTGCTAAATAAACTACCATGTTTGAAGGATGGAGTTGGGATTGAATAAAATGCCACAATTTGATGCACATTAAAGTCCACTCACTGTAAAGAGATGCACAACCACAATGATTGTTTCTTACTAAAATTCCTTAGGCTTTGGCCTGGTGCCCATGGCAACCTAACATTCTTGCTTCTGGAGGGGGCACCAGTGACCGTCACATCCGCATCTGGAACGTCACCAGTGGCTCTTGCATCAGTGCCCTGGACACTCAGTCTCAGGTAACTGCACCCATCTTGATCCCTAGTGTGATTGTCTGTTCTGAAGTCTCATTCAATTTTGTGCTAGATGATATTCCACCTCCATGGACCTGCTGCTCAGTCATAGCGACATGAATATTTGCATACCAGTCACTTAAGAAAAAAAGTTTACTTTGCATAACTGCAATGCCTTTACGATCAGACATTGACTGGTGGTCAAATCTGCCTTACAGGTGTCCTCTTTGAAGTTTGCGCCAAACTACAAGGAATTGGTCTCCGGCCACGGATATGCCCACGACAACGTAGTCATCTGGAAGTATCCCTCCTTGACTAAAGTGGCAGAGCTCAATGGTGAGTGTCTGGCCTGAAATTATGAATCTTGTAATAACTTTACACAGAGCTGTTAAGTTTGTCATTGATGGATCAGTTGCCTAAAGCTGTAAAAGCATCAAAGAGCCTGACGATAATGTCCCTCACCCCAGCTTTCTTAACTGGGTAAACATGAGCCTAATTTAAACTAAATTTGATTGATGTCGATTTAATTTGACATTTAATTCATGTAGATTTAATTTGCTTAATGTCAATGCTGAAGCATTTTGGGCATATACATCTCAATGATGCATGTTTAAAGATGTGCTATGCTGAAATTGCTCTGCCTTTTCTTGGTTCCTAAAATTCTATTAGTTTGCTTAATTTCAGTTTGACAAAATAAGTAGGTATAGTGTAAAGAATCATCTAAACTGCTGTGAAGTCTTTTCCGTAACCAAAAAGTACATCATTTTTTTGGTGGCAGTGAGTAGGTCCGGAGTGTACAAAATTGAAAGTAAAATAGCACATGTTTCCAACTGTAGCCATTCTGGGGTAAAAGTTCAAAACTGAAATCTTAAACTTTTTCTCCCCCCAAAGGTCATGAGGGCAGGGTCTTGAACATTACCATGAGTCCAGACTGCTCGACTATCGCCACTGTAGCCGGTGATGAAACTGTCCGCCTCTGGAAGAGCTTTGAGCTGGATCCAGTCAAGAAGAAGGCCAAAGAGAGGATGGTGAAGTCCACCAGCAGCAGCATCCACCAATCTATCCGATAATTAACCTTTTTGTATTGTGTGTTCAAGTTATTGATAAACTCCTAATTCTTTACTAATGTACAAAATGTTTATTCACTGTAAAATAAAGATTGCCACTTTTAAATTTTCTTTGTTTGAATATTTTGCAGCCTTGCTACTCGATGACAAAGCTGATTTTCCAGTTAAGAAAATCTTCAAGTATTATAACCTGGGTAGAGTGTAGTGAAATACTGTCCAGGCCCTCATTCAATGTGAAACAGATTCTTTGCTGAAACCATATTCGCTTTTGATTCATTTTTCTGTGGTTAACATTATTTTGAAGTACACCTGAGGTTATTGGTGATGCGCTAGTTGAATGTGGTCTTATTCATAAATGGCTCTTTAACCAAGAATGGTGTTCTCTGAAATGCATAACTAGGGCTTGATTATTAAGTCCAGCCAGGTGGGATGGGTTCTAGCTCATGTACAGAACACTTCTAGGCATTGTGATAACAGCTCGGGTCAACAATCCTCGAAAACTAGTTGTGACCACAGTAAAGACTACCTGGAACACCAATGGGTGCTTTCCAGTAAGACATTCTGCAGAATACAAGACTTGATCGGTAGGTTTCTGAGAAGCACTTCTGCAGGAATTAAGATAGTCAGCTCAGCTATCCCAATTGAGACTGTGCCTCGATCTAGGTTGGTCTAAACATGGCGGTGGTCGAAGATGTCCATTCCTGTCGTTGAAAGAGATTGTGACATTCAAAATGGGGCTACTTAATGTTAGATCCCTCAGTTCCTAGACAGTTATGGTCAATTAACTGATTGTGATTGACCTGACTGAAACATGGCTTAAGCCTGATGAATTGACTGTTAATTGAGGCCTCTCCTGGTTACACTAGTGACCATATCCCCCGCGCATCCAGCAAAGGCGGAGGTGTTGCTAACATTTACGATAGCAAATTTCAATTTACAAAAAAAAGATTGCATTCTCATCTTTTGAGCTTCTAGTCATAATCTATGCAGCCTACTCAATCACTTTTTAAAGCTACTGTTTACAGGCCTCCTGGGCCGTATACAGCGTTTGTCACTGAAATCCTATCGGACCTTGTAGTCATGGCAGATAATCACATTTTTGGTGGCTTTAATATTCACATGGAAAAGTCCACAGACTCACTCCAAAAGGCTTTCGGAGCCATCATCGACTCAGTGGGTTTTGTCCAACATGTCTCTGGACCCACTCACTGTCACAGTCATACTCTGGACCTAGTTTTGTCCCGTGGAATAAATATTGTGGATCTTAATATTTTTCCTCATAATCCTGGACTATCTGACCATTTTATTAAGTTTGCAGTCGCAACAAATAATCTGCTCAGACCCCAACCAAGGATCATCAAAAGCCGTGCTATAAATTATCAGACAACCCAAAGATTCCTAGATGCCCTCCACATACCCAAGGATGTCAGAGTACAAAAATCGGTTAACCACCCGAGGAACTAAATTTAATCTTGCGTAATACCCTAGATGCAGTCACACCCATAAAAACAAAAAACTGAATTGAGAATAAGAACAATCCATTTATTTTTGATACTGTCGCAAAAATAAATAAAAAGCAGCATTCCCCAAGGGAGGATGGCTTTCACTTCAGCAGTGATAAATTCATCAACTTCTTTGATGAAAAGATCATGATCATAAGAAAGAAAATTACAGACTCCTCTTTAAATCTGCATATTTCTCTGAAGATCAGTTGTCCTGAGTCTGCACAACACTGCCAGCACCTAGGGTCAAGGGAAACACTCAAGTTTTTTAATACTATATCTCTTGGCACTGATGAAAATAGTCATGGCCTCTAAACCAAGCTGCATACTGGACCCTATTCCAACTAAACTACTGAAAGAGCTGCTTCCTGTGCTTGGCCCTCCTATGTTGAACATAATAAACAGCTCCCTATCCACCGGATGTGTACCAAGCTCACTAAAAGTGGCAGTAATAATGCCTCTCTTGAAAAAGCCAAACCTTGACAGCAACTCACAGCTTTCCTGAAGACAATGTATACGAAACGTTTCAGTCTGGTTTTATTTTTTATTTTTTACCCCTTTTTCTCCCCAATTTCGTGGTATCCAATTGTTGTAGTGGCTACTATCTTGTCTCATCGCTACAACTCCCGTACGGGCTCGGGAGAGACGAAGGTTGAAAGTCATGCCGTCCTCCGATACACAACCCAACCAAGCCGCACTGCTTCTTAACACAGCGGGCATCCATCCGGAAGCCAGCCGCACCAATGTGTCGGAGGAAACACTGCACCTGGCAACCTTGGCAACCTGGAGACAAGGACATCCCGACCGAACAAGCCCTCCCTAACCCGGACAACGCTAGGCCAATTGTGCCCCATCATAACACTGAGACTGCACTGGTGAAGGTGGTAAATGACCTTTTAATGGCATCAGACCGAGGCTCTGCATCTGTCCTCATGCTCCTAGACCTTAGTGCTGCTTTTGATACCGTCGATCACCACATTCTTTTGGAGAGATTGGAAACACAAATTGGTCTACAGTTCTGGCCTGGTTTAGATCTTATCTATCTTAAAGATATCAGTTTGTCTCTGTGGATGGTTTGTCCTCAACTGTAAATGTCAGTGTTCCTCTTGGCTCTGTTTTAGGACCACTATTGTTTTAACTATATATTTTACCTCTTGGTGTTGTGATTCGGAACCATAGTGTTAACTTTCACTACTATGCAGATGATACACAGCTGTACATTTCGATGAAACATGATGAAGCTCCAAATTTGCTGACCCTGGAAGCCTGTGTTTCAGACGTAAGTGGATGGTGGCAATTTTTTAAAACTTTAAACTCAGACAAAATAGAGATGCTAGTTCTAGGTCCCAAAAAACAAACAGATCTTCTGTTGGTTCTGACAATTAATCTTGATAGTTGTACAGTCGTCTCAAATAAAACTGCGAAGGCCCTTGGCGTTACAGATTTTTTCCATCTACGTAACATTGCAAAAATCAGAAACTTCCTGTCCAAAAATGATGCAGAAAAATGTAACCATGCTTTTGTCACTTCTAGATTATACTACTGCAATTCTCTACTTTCTGGCTGCCTGAATAAAGCACTAAATTAACTTCAGTTAGTGCTTAACACGGCTGCTAGAATCTTGACGAGAACCAAAAAAATGAATCATATTACTCCAGTGCTAGCCTCTACACTGGCTTCCTGTTAAGGCAAGGGCTGATTTCAAGGTTTTACTGCTAACCTACAAAGCATTACATGGGCTTGCTCCTACCTATCTTTTCGATTTGGTCCTGCTGTACATCTACACATACGCTACGGTCACAAAACACAGGCCTCCTTATTGTCCCTAGAATTTCTAAGCAAACAGCTGGAGGAAAGGCTTTCTCCTATCGAGCTCCATTTTTATGCAATGGTCTGCCTATCCATGTGAGAGATGCAGACTCGGTCTCGACATTTGTCCTTATTGAAAACTCATCTCTTCAGTAGGTCCTATGATTGAGTGTAGTCTGGCCCAGGGGTGTGAAGGTGAACGGAAAGGCACTGGAGAGATGAACCGCCCTTGCTGTCTCTGCCTGGCCGGTTCCCCTCTCTTCACTGGGATTCTCTGCCTCTAATTCTATTACCGGGGCTGAGTCACTGGCTTACTGGTGCTGTTCCATGCCGGCCCTAGGAGAGGTTTCGTCACTTGAGTGGGTTGAGTGACTGATAGGATCTTTCTGTCCAGGTTGGCGCCCCCCTCAGGTTGTGCCGTGGGGGAGATCTTCATGGGCTATACTCGGCCTTGTCTCAGGCTAGTAAGTTGGTGGTTTGAATATATCCCTCTAGTGGTGTGGGGGCTGTGCTTTGTCAAAGTGGGTGGCGTTATATCCTGCCTGGTTGGCCCTGTCCGGGGGTATCGTCGAACAGGGCCACAGTGTGTCAGCCGGCTATGAAAAAAGCCAACTGGCATTTACTCCTGAGGTGCTGACTGGCTGCACCCTCAACAACCACTGTGATTATCATTTTACCCTGCTGGTAATCTATGAACATTTGAACAGCTTGGCCATGTACTGTTATAAATCGCCACCCAGCCAAGCCAGAAGAGGACTGGCCATCACTCATAGCCTGGTTCCTCTCTAGGTTTCTTCCTAGGTTCCTGCCTTTCTAGGGAGTTTTTCCTAGCCACCAATGAATGGAGAAACGTATATCGCCCCACCCAGCAGACTGTCGAAAAATCTTGTTCACGTTGTGTCACGCAATCCCTTCTAAAAGTCAGTGTTTGAGTCGAGAAACCTGCCTATTTTCTGCATTGCTTGCTGTTTGGGGTTTTAGGCTGGGTTTCTGTAAAGCACTTTGTGACATCGGCTGATGTATTTGATTGTGGATGCCTTATGTGCCTCCCGGTAAGTATGTTTAATGACTCAGCCTTACTTAAAATGTGTTTTATTTCAAAAAAAGTTAAATATAAACAGCACCAAAAAACAAAACCATGATGGACATCAATACAAATCCCATCTCTTTGAAAGAGACCTGGGTCAGCCATTTACAAGCATGTTCCAGTCCTTTCAGTGGAAACTACAATATTTTCAAGCAACACAGGAGTCATGCCAGCCAAACAAGAAGTTAAAGTCCAAGGGTGGGCTTTCATTGGTCATTTCAAAACTGGGTTGGAGGTGAATAATAGTGAGGATGAACATCTCTTCATAAAGTGTGATCTACAGTTAGTAGTTCCCTCCAACCACTCAAAATTTAACAGTGTGTCAAATAGGGACCAACTGGTAAATCCATTACGCCATTCATATCCCAAAAGCAGTGTAAATAAATATAAAAAATATACATTTGAGGAAAGTGATCAGTAGCTAACATGTGAAAGAGTAGCATTGTTTTGGAATCTTTGGCATTTTGGAGGCTCACTCAGACAGTTATGTTTCCCCGTCCAAAATGACAAAGCTAGACTTCCTTCACTTTGCCTAGTTGGTTATGACCGTTGACACGGTGCGCTGTTGTCCCATTGCCGTTCTCCACTTGTTTGCCGTTGGGCACCACGGAAATGTTGCCAATGGTAATGCCGTTGGTATGACCATTAGTAACGCCATTCTGCTTGAGCTTTGCCTCCTTGGTTGCTGTAGGCAGCCGTTTACCCTTTATGTAGGCCTGAATCCAGAAGTTGGAGAAGAGTACGAAGAAGAAGGTTCCGTACATCCAGATGAGGTGAATGAACATGGGCACCTGAAAGTCACACTTCTCCATGAAGTAGTATTGAGAGATGTGAAGTGAGATCAGCACAAACTGGATCTGAAGAAGGAAGAAATAAGGGAGAACATATTAATGATGTTTGTAGATGGCGCTCGAGTCACCAATTCACAACAGTAACACCGGCAGCTATACACAAATCAATGCTTCCGTTTAACAGTTTCTTCCAATTGTACATCATTAAGAAAGAACACCCACAAGCTGGATTGCGGTCATGTACTTCTTCCACCAGAGGTATTTCTGGAAGCGAGGTCCTGCAGCGGACAGGCCGTAGTAGGTGTACATGATGACGTGGACACATGCGTTGACCATGGCATGGAACGAGCTCATTCCCCCTGCTGGAGATTCACAATGACAGGCACATTATTATTTTTAAAAATGGTTTAAATGTACCCTTTATTTAATTAGGCAAGTCAGTTAAAAACAAATTCTTATTTACAATGACGGCCTACACTGGCCAAACCCGGACGACGCTGGGCCAATTGTGCGCCGCCCTAACGGGACTCCCAATCATGGCCAGTTGTTATACCGCCTGGATTCAAACCAGGGTGTCTGTAGTGACGCCTCTAAGCACTGAGATGCAGTGCATTAGACCACTGCGCCACTCGAGAGCCCCATTCAGAGATTCTGAATAGTCACAGGGGCATAACAAAATACATGTTGTTCCTAAATCATTTTGTTAAACTCCTTTTTCCCTGGTAAAATGGTAAAACGTTCCTTTTGTGGTTATGAGGTTTATTGAACAACACCACCCCCCCCCCATACACAGTTAACTACTCTAAAGTTAAACAGGTTATATGTGCAACTGTAAGCACACAGCATGGAGATGTCATTATGAGGTCAAGATTACCAGGAGCGATGGTCATACCCCACCACCACGTGAAGGGCATGAAGGAGTGATGGAAGACGTGAAGAAATGTAATCTGGCTGTGTTTCTTACGCAGCACAAAGAATAACTGCAAAGCAGACAAGAGTTTAAATTACTCTAAAGCAAACAAATTCTAAAATCTCCATGTGTGTCAGAAAGACGAAGTCAGAAGTTGATTTATGCTAACGTCAAAGGACAGTTCATGCCAATATTTTTTTTATTCACACAAACATGTTTTAATAGAAAAAAAAATCATTCTTACTGTGTCCAGAAGCTCGATGAATTTAGAGAAGTAAAACCACCAAGCCACTCGAACCATCTGACAAAAAGGAGAGAAAAGTACAGAGAACAAAGATGGCATCAAATAATATAATTTGACCTATTAAAATAGCTATGCATGTTTAAAATGTATAATATAAAACATTTTCATTGAATGAAAACATGGATGGCATCTCATGAGATAGAAAGCAGATTCTCTTATAAACAAAGCTTACCCTTAGAGCCTGTGGGCTGCTTGAGTAGTCACAAAGGTCACATCTCCAGGTAAAGGTGGTGCCCCATCCTGACATCAGGAACTGCAATGGCAGAGCACAGAACTGGCTGTCATATCATACATTCATGAAAGCTGTTAAAAAAAAAATATATATATAAAAAATTCACACCTAGAGTACAGTCTGTCTTCACAACAAGGTTCTTTGAGGAGCTTAAATTCTGCTGAACGACTAACTGCTTTGCTCACCTCATAGACAAGGAAGGCGTTCAGGAACACCATGCTGAAGTTATAGACGATCATGGCCGATTTGAGGTGATAGGGCTTGCGGTGTACCATCAGGCGAGGCCCTGCATACAGCGAGAAGAATACATAGCCCAACAGGATGCTGGTCATCTGGAAGGGGGTCCGCATCAACGGGTAGGGCAACAACCGGTGGTCTGAGGATAAGCAATTTATCAAAGACAACAATACAGGTTACACACACAGCATGGTACAACATGTTCATCTACAAACTGCAATTCAAATGTATTTCATTCATTTACAAATTGTAATAATAAAAATATCAATTTTAGAGAACGCACTCACCCGTTCTCTGCAATAAATACTCATACAACGACATAATATTGGATCCCAGTTCTAGCAGCATTTTGATGGCCTCTTTCCTTCTTTATTCAGTTGATCAAAAAACCCTGAAAAAAATAGACGAAAATACAATTTGGTTGAAAAGACAGTGGGTGGTGATAATGGCAGCTAATGCTTTTATGCCTACATGGAAAGCAGTGGTGTGCCCAGAGACATAAGGTGATGAACATAGCAGCCTAGTGTAACACTGCCTCCCCTACTAAACAAACAGAGACAGCTGCACAGGCCCATCATATATCTGAACCGGAAGCTCTGCTTTGATGACTGACTATCTATCTGATAGACAAACAAAACAAAACATAATTCACAACCGTAAAAATCGCCACAAAGGGCATTGTAGTCGGTCTGACCATGTACTGTAGGTCAGTCAATGCCCAATAGATCCTACTGGGATTTTTCACAGATAAGTAATATTATATGAACTTTTCTACATTTACATTTACATTTAAGTCATTTAGCAGACGCTCAGTAGCTAAGTGTTTTATTCCACTATCAGCCATGGACATAAAACCAATGATGTAATATTAGGGATTATCTACAGATTGCAAAGGCAAACAGACACACCAACACAATTACAACTGAACTGCATTTCACTTGTTCAGTGTTTACTTCAGTTTCTAGCAAGAAACAGGGGATAGGTTACATTTGCATGCAGTTGTATACCATAGATGAATCTGGCATACCAGGCAGTTGCAGCCCCACCAGCTTTAACCTACACATAAGAATATACTATATAGGCTTTGGCATTGAGTCAACCTAAAAAACAAACACGCAACTATACTAATAAAATCATCTCACACACCGCGACCCAAGATGGTGGTAGTTTTACAAAGAGCTTGTTCAGCAGCATTTAACATTCCCTTAGCGACTCCTTTGAGACAATGTGTTCTCTCAATGACTAACAGATCCAGTCAAACAGGTGAGGTGAACACATTTGAACAGTCAGTATGTGGTATGAGCTCACTAGATAGTAATGGATGAGGGATTGAGAAACATGACAGAGATGGAGTGGCTTGGAGGTGAGCCGGCAAACCAAACTAAGAGCGAAGAACAAAAGAGAGAATGTTGAATATTTAATTTTTTATGTCCTTTCCATACAACGGCAATAAAACCCACTCCACACATAAAGATGGGACAGCGTTATCATATCCACCAAGTAATACAGATCTAACTACAAGAAAAACCTATCCTGACAGTTTATAAAAGTAAAGAACTTGAAATAGACACTGCAGTGCTAGATTGAGTATAGCACTGAGCATTACTGAGATTATACAGTCAGACATTTTTTTGTTAACACGACTCACCTACTAAATTGTCCTCAGTACTGTCCCCAAACCCTCAGGCAACAACCAATGACCCTACAATGGGCCAGGCCCAGCAAAACAGAGGAGTCAAAAAGAGAGATTCTCTGAAAAAGTGTAATGCTAGTCCCAGAATTTCTTGTTTCTCCCTTGAAGTCCTCAAAATGTTGAATCAAATTACCTTCTAGAAATAGCCACAGAAAGCTCAGGCAGACTAAGTCAGAGAGAGAGATGTGTACAGCTATGAGGGAAGACAGCTGTGTTGGGACTCATTCAACCTAGATTTAAACCAAAGGCTGCGCACACTACTAAGTGACAACACCCAGCTAGTTTCAGGAACACACCCTGTTTCAACATTTAGACCCATCCTCCCCTAACCACTATGCCTCTCTCTGATTGGTTCAGCAGAAAAAGTGGGAATGGCCATTGGTCATCAGAGCAGGGTTGGGTAGTTGAAGGTAGTAAGAGAGGGAGAATCCAGTAGCAACCTCTGTGCCCAGTTTTCAAAAGTTATATGGATTTCACCTATCCGATGGGATTGAATGCATAGAAATATAATGAATAGAACTTCACTTGAATGGGGATTCCTGTTCTATTCATTCCATTTGGCAAAATCTGGATAGATAACTTTTGAAAAACTGGGCCCTGGAGAGTTTGAATGGCCTCTGTTAAATAATGGGGGCCCATCACATAGTACGTCTATATGTAACAAAAACTAACACATCCCTTATAATAATAAGGGGGATATGAGAGTAAATCACGGGGATGTAATGTGTCCATGTGGCCCTAATTGGCACGGAGCCTAGGCTTAAACTCACGTCTGTCCCACCTACAGACACAATATGACAGGTTCCACTAACTTCCAGTAGCTCTGGTTCTACCTGTTCCTCAGACACTGAGAACTGAAAATGAGCATTGTGGTGAAAGAGGGGGCCTTAAAATGTTATCACTCAATCTTACGTTGGTATGAATGGCTGACTGGAATTAGAAGAATCTTGGCATGAGCAGTGTACAGACAAAAAAATTAAACACACACATTGACAACAGTCAGTTTACACAGTGCTTTAAGACTTTCCCTGGGGGAAAGCACATGGGGGGTATACACTGTAAAAGGCCATATACCCTCACGTGATGATGACCTGGCTGTTTAGACAAGATGACATATCATAGGAATTAGTCCATATTTCTCATACCGAGTTGCCAAGTTAAAATGTAGGCCTACAGCCAGTATGTATTTAAGACAGATGAGAGAATGATGAAGTAGGGTGGGGCAAGTGGAGGAGGAAGACACCACCACATCTAAGTGAAAATATGATAGGATTAGACCAAGAAACAAAATCACACCTAAACCAACCCTAGAAACACCAACCAGACAGGGTTAACCACACATCACAGATTCTTTCAAGATCAAATACACCTCTTCCCTATGGGCTGAGGTTTTGGGCAAATCGCCAACATTCAGAGGGCAATCACTCTCTCATCCTCTTTTCAGCATCCCTCTAGATGGGAGATTGACTGGACCTGTAGTCCCATACTGGGTGTAGTTGTCAGCCACAATAGGCCATCGAGAACCGGTACTTTCCACTCATTAAAAAAGGTTAAATGTTTTTTTAAATCGTTCAAATAGCTCTAAAATTGACATAAGTGGCAAGGATCAGATACCCTAGGGTTGCCTATTCCACTGCTGCTGGAATAATTGTGGTCTGGTACGATTTGGCGGGAATATTGGCCCCGAGTGCTCTCATGTAAGAGGTGTGGCCCCTGGCCTCTCCCAGGACACAAGACCCAGACAGTCCAGAGATATTTAGAGAAAAGGTGGAAATAGGAATCCCAGTTGCCAATGAATGGAGAAACGTATAAAGCCCCACTCAGCACACTGTCGACACATCTTGTTCGCATTGCGTCACGCAATCCCTTCTAAAAGTCAGTGTATGAGTCGAGAAACCTGCCTATTTTCCTCAAAAGTACGTAATGTCACAAGTTAATCATCTCACATCCCAAAATATATTTGTAATATAGTACTTCTTGTTCACGTAATTCAGGCTAATTTTGGGTTAAGGTAGCGCCCAATTGACTCCCATTAACTCTTTGAATAAGGTTACTCCTTGTCCCAGCATCGGCAAGAATGCACCGTGCAGACCATTGATGACGCATGGACAATGTGCACAGTGGGAGTTAATACTTCTCCAATGGAGTTTCCACATCCCCTCAAAAGTATCTCTGGACAGTCACAACAAAAATGGACAACATTACTTACGGCACGGACGGACGGAAAGTTTCCAAGGACTATGCTGTCAACAGCAGACAGACAGCAAACGATCTGTCAAAAAACTAAGTTTAGCCAGCCAGCCAGCCAAAAAAAAAAAAGAGTTGGGAGGAAGGATGTGGAAAGAGCAGATGGTAGATAAATTCTTCGGAAACTGTTGGACCGCATTGTTAGTGCACTAAAACATGGTTACTCAATTCATAGACGCCAACTACCTTTAGTGCATATTGACAGTAGTACTGTAGCAACCCGTACAGACAGCTGTGTTTTATGTGTTAGGCTATTAGTTGGTTGTGTTGTACTTACCAGTACCCAGTGTTCGTGGGGTCCAACATGCCAATCAACCTGCTATCTGCCAATCCCGGGAATGCCTGGAATGTTTTGATGCCAGGCATCCTTGTGGTTGGTGGAGTGGCGTGGTGGGGGATGGAGCATTGGAAGTTAAGACCAGGTTTAGCCATTGTTCTTTCTTACGTCTGGGCTTCACAAGAGAAGGTCACCGTTGGTTTGTGGGGTCTTTCATTTGTTTTGTTTGGGCTACGGCCAAACAGTAGCCTGTGTATAGTTGGGTTAATAAACCGTCAATTCGTCAACTCAATCCTCTGTCTGTACAATTGTCCCTTTATGATCTAGTCAAATCATTACATTGGTGTCAGGAGTTTAAAAAAAATGTTGATAAACGTTAGCCAGCTGACTTCTGTGGCTAGCTACCGTATGTGAGAACGGGGGTTGAAAATGCGTCGAGGGAATCCCGAAAGTGGAGGTAGGGGACGATTATGGCCAAGGAGGTGCGTGTGCATGGACGTCAGAGGATCTGGCTGAGGAGATCGCCAGGGCGTCGGAGCCCAGAAGCCGCTTGAAGGAGGACGTTAGAGTGATGGCGGCTGAAGCGAGCATGAGTGCTTCGTCAACTGTGCCTCGCGAGGATTCTGGTGGACGGACCGAAGGGGTGACGTAGACGCGGCGGGACGAGGAATCTGGGGCTCAGGATGTAAACGAACATGGCGGCGCCCAGTTCCCGGCTGCGTCCGTATCTGTTAAGAGCCTGAAGTATTCCGGTAAAGCAGATTGGGAAGCTTTTCATGCTCAGTTTGAACTGTTAGCTCATTTTAGGTAGTGGTCGGATGAAGAAAGGGCACTGCAGTTGGCTTTATGCCTCACTGATGAAGCTCTGGCCGGTTTGATATTGATTAGCCTCGAGGACAGACGTGATTACGGTGCTTTAGTGGGAGCACTGAGGCACTATGGACAGAGTGTACAGCCCGAGAGAGCCTCTACGGGTGCTAGCTAATGACATTGAGAGCCTGTCTCGGCGGGCATATGTACACATGCCCCCCCCCCTCCGTGCAGAGCGACCTAGCACGTTAGCTGCGCATACAGACCCAGCTGGCTCATCCCAAGTCATTTCAGATAGCCTTGGAGATGGCTTTGGAGAGGGAGCTGGTGTGGGTTGGGGCTTTGGTGGGGGTGCAGGGAGACAGACCCTCTGTGCGGGCTGGGGGGCAGAGCAGCCCGGAGATGGAAAAGCCTGCATGGGTGGCTGGAATGACAGAACTAATTCGTGCTGTGTTGATACAGGCGGCACGAAACACACGCCCTGGTCCCAGCCAGGTCATCTACGCCGGGATTGCCCCATGTCCCCCAGAGCTCAGGGAAACGGCTCGCGGTCCGCATGGACCAGGTAGTACAGACCCCTGGCTTTCTTTCTCAACCACCATCTTCAGGAAGAGCCCACCGGCACAGATGGAGAAGCAAGGCTCCACTTCCCCCAGAAGCAGACGAGGGCAAGCTGATGGAGCCTGTTGTTGAAGTGGGCCAGACCTGTGTTGGGGACTTTTGTCATGTCCCGGTCACTGTGGAGAGGATGCCCTGCCCTGGTGGACACTGGGTCCACAGTAACCCTGGTGAGGCCGGATATTGTGCCAGGTTGGACTCTGTGTGAGCCCACAATTGTGCAGCTCCGCAAAGTCGCAGGTGAGCTGGCACCCATGAAAGGGAAGGGAATAATGACTGACAGTAGGGGGCAGGTCTGTGCGTCATCCTGTGTGGGTGGCGGCTGTGCAGGACCCTTGTATACTTTCTTAGAAGCACAGGCTGCCAGTTCGACCTAAGTGGAGGCACACTGAGCTTCCAGGGAGGGCCGGCAGTCACCATGGCCCCCCCTAATGTCACATACACGCAACACAACAAACCCTTTACTCCAACAGTTAAAGCAGCAGAGACTCATGGCTGGCCCCCCCCCCTCTCCCACATCTGTGTGTGAACTTTCCCCCAACTACCTGCACGACACATCCCTCCGCGAGCCTGGGCCGTTCCCCCCAGCCAGCAACCCCAGATGGGAGAGAAGAGGACACTGTCTGCAGTGTGGGAGATATGGGGGAGGAACTGTGTTGGTCTTGACCCCAAGCAGCAGGAACGGTTGTGGCAGTTGCTGTTTGAATTCAGAGACAGCTTTGTGCTGAGTGAGGAAAAGGTGGGTCAGACTCATCTGGTGCAGCATGGAGATCAACACAGGTGATGCTCGACCCATCAAGATCCGTCCCTGCCGTATCCCGCTGGCACGCCGGGAGGCGGCAGACACGGCTGTGTTGGAGATGCAGCGGGCAGACTTCATCGAGCCCTCAGACAGCCCCTGGGCGGCGCCAGTCATCATGGTCCCTAAGAAGGGGGTCAACCTGGTTCTCCTCACTAGACCTCCGCAGTGGCTACTGGCAGGAGGCCCTCTCCCCAGAGGCCAGAGCCAAAACGGCATTCTCCACTAACAGAGGACACTGGCAGTTCAAGGTCCAGTGCGTCGGCCTGTGCAACGCCCCAGTTACTTTTGAGCGTTTGATGGACAGGGTGCTGGATGGCATCCCCCGACAGCAGTGGCTGGTATACCTCGATGACATCCTGGCCCATGGCAGCGCCTTCCAGTCAGCCCTGGTGGCGCTACGGTGTGTGCTGGAGCAAGTGGCTGCCGCAGGTCTGAAGCTCCACCCTGAGAAGTGCCACTTCATGAGGAGAGAGGTGTACTCTGGCCACCGAGTGGGGTAGGAGGGGATCAGCACCATGGAGGACAAGGTGGGGGCTGTCCAAGACTGGCCCACCCCCACCGACCAGTGTCAGCTGAAGAGCTTCCTGGGCCTGGCCTCGTACTACAGGAGGTTTGTACGGGTCTTCTCAAGTGTCGCTGCTTGGGAGAGGAGAGGTGGTGGTCCCAAAAGCATTGCAGGAGGCTGTGCTCCAGAGTACTCATGGGGGGGTGGGGACTAGACGTTGACCGATTAATCGGAATGGCTGATTAATTAGGGCCGATTTCAAGTTTTCATAACAATCGGAAATCTGTATTTTTGGACACCGATTTGGCCAATATATATTTTTTTACACCTTTATTTCATCTTTATTTAACTAGGCAAGTCAGTTATTAAGAACACATTCTTATTTTCAATGACTGCCTAGGAACGGTGGGTTAACTGCCTTGTTCAGGGGCAGAACGACAGATTTTCACCTTGTCAGCTCGGGGATCCAATCTTGCAACCTTACAGTTAACTAGTCCAACGCTATAACCACTTGCCTCTCATTGCACTCCACAAGGAGACTGCCTGTTTTGCGAATGCAGTAAGCCAAGGTAAGTTGCTAGCTAGCATTAAACGTATCTTATAAAAAACAATCATAATCATAAGTTAAACTAGTAATATCATCAACCATGTGTAGTTATCTAGCATGTCCTGCGTTGCATATAATCTGACTGAGCATACAAGTATCTGACAGAGGTGGTAGGCAGCAGCAGGCTCGTAAGCATTCATTCAAACAGCACTTTCGTGCGTTTTGCCAGCAGCTCTTTGTTGTGCATCAAGCATTGAGCTGTTTATGACTTCAAGCCTATCAACTCCCGAGATGAGGCAGGTGTAACCGAAGTGAAATGGCTAGCTAGTTAGCGGGGTGCGCGCTAATAGCGTTTCAAAAGTCACTCGCTCTGAGACTTGGAGTGGTTGTTCCCCTTGCTCTGCATGGGTAACGCTGCGTCGAGGGTGGCTGTTGTCGTTGTGTTCCTGGTTCGAGCCCAGGGAGGAGCGAGGAGAGGGACGAAAGCTGTACTGTTACACTGGCAATACTAAAGTGCCGATAAGAACATCCAATAGTCAAAGGTATATGAAATACAAGTGGTAGAGAGAGAAATAGTCCTATAATAAGTACAACCTAAAACGTCTTACCTGGGAATATTGAAGACTCATGTTAAAAGGAACCACCAGCTTTCATATATTCTCATGTTCTGAGCAAAGAACACAACAAGCAAAAAACGTTAGCTTTCTTACATGGCACATATTGCACTTTTACTTTCTTCTCCAACACTTTGTTTTTGCATTATTTAAACAAAATGGAACATGTTTCATTATTTATTTGAGGCTAAATTGATTTTATTGATGTATTAAGTTAAAATAAGTGTTCATTCAGTATTGTTGTAATTGTCATTATTACAAGTAAATACAATAAAGTCGGCCGATTAAATCAGTATCGCCTTTTTTGGTCCTCCAATAAATCGGTATCGGCGATGAAAAAAAAATCAGTCGGTCAACCTCTTGTGGGGACTGGACACTTTGCGGTCACAAAAACACTCTGCCACCTCCGTCAGGGCTTTTACTGGGGGCAGCACAAGAGGGATGTGGAGGACGTGCCGCCGCTGTGACAACTGCACAGCGAGAAAGGGCCCCCCAGGCCACTCATGCTCAGCTCCAACAGTTCCCAGTGAGGGCTCCCATGGAGAGGGTGGGAGTGGATGTAGTTGGGCCATTCCCCACCACAGACAGTGGAAACCACTGGGTGCTCACGGCCATGGACTATTTCATAAAAATGGCCCGAGGCCTATTCTGCCTGACCAGGAGGCAGAGACCATTGTCGACGCCCTGACAGCGGGGATGTTCAGCAGGTTTGGAGCTGCGGAGTCCATCCACAGCGACCAAGGCAGATACTTTGAGTCGTGTGTGTTTGCCACCATGTGTGAGAGGCTGGGTATGCACAAGACCCGCACTACTCCTCTCCATCCTCAAAGTGATGGCCTTGTGGAGTCCTTCAACAAAACGCTTGGACAGCAGCTGGCCATAGTCTCTGCCAAACACCAGCGTGACTGGGACAAGCACCTGCCTATGGTCCTGATGGCATGCCGCTCCGCTGTCCAAGACTCCACCTCCTGCACGCCTGCCCTCCTCATGCTTGGGAGAGAGATCTGCGGAGATGGTGTTTTTTGGCCCCTGGATAGCCCTCATGTTCCCCCGGGGCCGGAGTACGCCCGGAGACTCCAGGGCCGCCTGGAAACAGCCCACACCTTCGCCAGAGAGCAGCTGGTGAATGCAGGTGCGAGGCAGAAGAGGAACTATGACATGCACACCCAGGGAAGGCACTTTGTGGCTGGGGAGCTGGAAAAAAGGCAGATGCCCCAAGTTGGACAGTCACTGGGTGGGACCCTGCAGTGTCCTGGAGAGGGTAGGGGAGGTTGTTTACCGGGTGCAGCTTCCTCCCAGGGGGAGAAAGGTGGCACTGCACCGGGACAGATTAGCCCCGTACAGAGGGGCCTCTTCTCCCCAAACCCCAGGGACCCCCACAATTCCCCTCTCTGGCAATGACATTCTCCAGGCACCCAGCCCCAGGTGCCACAGACAAGGCTCCAGACAGCCCACTCCCCCTGTCTCCCTCCCTGTCTCCCTCCCTGTGTCACCACGTGCTGCCACGGACTGTATTCCCCCCGTTCCCGCTTCCTTGTCCCCCATATCCCAGAGGGGCAGCCCCATGCCAAGGATGGAGCCCCCTGTTTCACATCTGGACACTCTGCGACCATCACGGCCACGCAGGCAAAGGAGACCTCCAGGTTGCTTCAGAGACTGTTTGTTCCCTCGGGGACGAGGGACTTTGTGGTGGGGGGGCCTGTGTAGCAACCCACGCAGACAGCTGTGTTTTATGTGTTAAACTATTAGTTGGTTGTGTTGTATGTACCAGTACCCAGTGTTCGCAGGGTCCGACATGCCATCTGCCAATCCTGGGTATGTTCTCATGCCGGGCATCCTGGTGGTTGGCGGACTGGCGTGGAGGGAGGTTGGAGCATTGGAAGTT
The DNA here is from genome assembly GCF_034236695.1 of Oncorhynchus nerka. NCBI lineage: Eukaryota > Metazoa > Chordata > Actinopteri > Salmoniformes > Salmonidae > Oncorhynchus > Oncorhynchus nerka. The sequence continues at coordinate 69,363,614 of NC_088415.1, read as the reverse complement.
AAGACCAGGTTTAGCCATTGTTCTTTCGCTTACATCTGGGCTTCACAAGAGAAGGTCACGGTTGGTTTGTGGGGTCTCATTTATTTTGCTTGGGCTACGGCCAAATAGTAGCCTGTGTATAGTTGGGTTAATAAACCGTCAATTCGTAAACTCAAGCCTCTGTCTGGACAATTGTTTCTTTATGATCTAGTCAGAACATTACAGTACCTTCTGGCCAGGGGTCTTTTGTCAAGAGCCCAAATGCTGAAATTTAACGCATTGCTTGCGGTAAGGTTTTGCAAACATAAAACGAACACATCTTTCATATCTGCTAAAAAAAAAATGTTGCTTTCCCACACAGCCATATTTCCATGTTACAGTGCTTATTTACAGGAAACAGACTACCTATGCTAATTAGCCATCTGTGTCTCCAAACACCTGTGTGTAAACAGAAGGACGCCACAAACGTGTTGTCACTGAAAAATACTGTCGATTGCAAGTGTTAAAACAGTGTCCAATAAGTGGATATTTTGCATTTGTGAAATGATTGATGTCATATGAAAGTAGAGGGCTTTACGTTTCTAGAACCGTACCACAATTGAGAATCAATTCACTTAAGTGTTTGGCTGCCATAGCCAATTTGCTTCTAAAAACAGAACATGTCCTTGGACTAAGAAGTAATGTTAGGCTCCTTTAGTCCATTATTGGGCTGAAACCTGGTAAGCTAACACTCAAAACTAAATGTTAGCTTTGCAACATTTACTAGCTATTCAGCTAATGTTCCAGCAAAGCGCTACATATTTTTTACTCGTTGTAGAAAGATAGCAAAAGTAACCTTAGGCTACCGTGGCTGAGAGCCACATGAATTTGCTATTCAGAGTCTGTGGGGATTTGTTTACAAATCATATCTTCATTTCGGCCCATGCAATTTATTTAGTTAGCTTCAGCATTTAGATTTAACCACAGCCATAGAATAGTGGTGCCCTGAAATTTGAGTGGTGTCCGGTCATTCTGAATGGGGAATAATGACTGTTTAGTCTAAATTACACTAGCTACAGTGGCCTGAAAATAAAATTTACTTTGCTAAAGTAGGCAAATAATTAGTAGAAAACAATTTTTCCATCATTATATCGTCAAATGTACTTACGCGAGATTGCAAAGGTCTTAAAAAAATAGATTAGATTAGATTAGATAGCAATGCTAACGTTAGCTAGCTAAAATCCAGTGCTGTAAACTCAATCATAGCTAAAGTTACCTCACCAGGGGATGGTGCTAGAGTACTGAAAACGGGCACCAATAACTTTGACCCCTATTTATGAGCAATTGTATTAGTATAAAATTAAGATGTCCCCATTTTTTTGCATACAATATAGCTCAGCATTGTATTATTTATTTTATAATATTTTCTGCTCATCTTTGTCAAGGGTTCCAATAATTGTGCCTGACAGTAAAAGTTTCTTTTTTTTAACCAGAAGCTAAAGCATTTGCTTATTCCTAATTTTTAGGATGGAAATGGTTGACTTATTCAACATTGTTACGTCACAGCCTTATTCTAAGCTTTATCGTTTTTCCCCCCACCTCAATCTACACACAATACCGGACAATGGCAAAGCAAAAACAAGTTTAGAAATTTTAGCAAATGTATTTAAAAAAAACGGAAAAATCACATTTACATAAGTATTCAGAACCTTTACTCAGTACTTTTTTGAAGCACCTTTGGCAGTGATTACAGCCTCGAGTCTTCTTGGGGATGACACCACAAGCTTGGCACACCTGTATTTGAGAGTTTCTCCCATTCTTCTCTGCAGATCCTCTCAAGCACTGCCAGCTTGGATGGGGAAAGTCACTGCACAGCTGTTTTCAGGTCTCTCTAGAGATGTTCAAATTGGGTTCAAGTCTGGGCCACTCAAGGATATTCAGAGACTTGTCCCGAAGAAACTGCTGAGTTGCCTTGGCTGTGTGCTTTGGGTCATTGTCCTGTTGGAAGGTGAACCGCCACCCCAGTCTGAGGTCCTGAACGCTCTGGAGCAGGTTTTCATCAAGTATTTCCGTACTTTGCTCTGTTCATCTTTCCCTCAATCATGACTAGTCTCCCAGTCCCTGCCGCTGAAAAACATCCCCACAGCATGATGCTGCCACCAGAATGGTTCACCATTGGAGGAAACCAGACAACCACCCCTTACGTGATGCTTGGCATTTAGGCCAGAGTTCAATCTTGGTTTCATCAGACCAGAGAATCTTGTTTCTCATGGTCTGAGGGTCCTTTAGGTGCCTTTTGGAAAACTGTCATTCGAGGGCTGTCATTCGACCTTGACTGAGGAGTGGCTTCCGTCTGGCCACTACCATAAAGGCTTGATTGTGGAGTGCTGCAGAGATGGTTGTCTTTCTTGAGTAAGATCAGTCTGGAGATCTAGGAGTCTTTGGGAAGGATCATAGGATTCTTCAGTGCCTTAGGCATAGCAGCTTTGCTTATCCTTCCTCCCACTCAGAATGCCATCAAAAATTGGATCAAACTTACAGATTGAGCCGCTTCCCTTGGCACATAGTCTTCCTTTGACAACGACTGCAATTTCTTGTTTAAAATGCTGTCTTTGCTCAAATTGAATTATGATATTTTCTGCTTCATCTAAGTCATCTACAGACAGACTTTCTTTTCCAAATGTCAGTTTGAACTTGTCAATTTGTTCCTTCAGTGAGTTTGTTAAACTGATCTGATCCTGGATCCGTTTGTGTTAGAATTGTACTTTTCTGGCTTAACTGTAGAGGTAGTATCTTCAGTTTAAGCAGCCAGGCAACTGTTTTCTTCAAGCTGTTCCATGTTGAATAGTACTCTGTTTGCTGGTTGGACTCCTTTCTTCCACACTTGTACTGTTCACGATGACGTCTTTTCTTACCTCTGGATCATCCGGAGGGATGGAGCCAAGCTCCTCTGGGGCTTTCAACCATAATGTTTCTGCTTTCTCCAGGAATTCTGGTCAGTTGAGCCATCTCTTTGAGTTCAGGAAAGTTTAAACATGTAACCCTCGAGGCATCGTTGACTGGGTTGTGTTTGGAGTTCAAATACCTCCACTGTACTGCTTTCGATAGGGTTGCTGTGATCTGTGACCCATTAGCCACAAAGGTATGTGGTATCATTGTGGATGTATTTTAGCACAGACTGGCCGTCTTTCCAGAAAGTTGAGTCCTCGAGTTCAATCTTGAGCTCCAACCTTAACATCCTGTTCAGTCGCACCACCAATATTGCTGCAGCAAGTTCTAGTCTGGGGATCGTCATCTGCTTGAGTGGAGTCACCCTTGATTTCTCCAGCATGAATGTGATGTGGACCTTTTGCATACTGTTTGTGAACCTAAGGTAACTTGCCGTGCAATAATTTTGTTCACTTGAGTCACTGAAGTGATGCAGCTCTGCGGTCTTGACCAAAGTTCACAGGCATCATGCACCTGTCAATCTGGACATTTGTTCAAGCTCTGAGAGCCATCTCTTCCATGAAATAGAGTGTTTGTCAGGGATGACTTCATCAAAAAAAGAGGGAGAGAGCACAGAGAGAGAACAAAGGACTAACTCCTAAATCCCCAAAATGGGAGAATTAAACAAATTCTACATTTGAGAATGGTCCGTGGACACTTAAGGGACAGTTATGACGAGTGTATTTCATTTGGTGATCTCATGAAGGACAGGAAACACACATAACGGTATGTCTTAAAGTGTACATTTCCCAACTGGCAGATTTACATCTAAATATTGGGAAAATAATGTGATTCAACATGAAACTATTTGTGAAAAGATGTGATAACCTTCTAAATGAGTATGGATTTTCATATAAAGATCAACTAGTCAGTGGCCACGCCCCCGTGAGCCCAGACATCGCATTATAGGCGTCATGGACCGCCCTTTTCTACCGAAACGTATAAAACCCACTCCTGATGAAATTCACACCAGACCACGCAAACCCCGGTGTAAGCGTAGGTTGCAAGTGGTTGAATTTCTGAGACCATAATATGCCGGGTGACGCTGGTGTGTGAAGTGGTTTACACTACAACTCTACCAAAGGACAAGACTATACCACATGGAGCATTGGTTACACGGCTGGAAATGGTTAAACTCAGGCTATCGATCTCTACAGAATAAGAGCAAATCTTAGACATAGAATTACTAGTCTGCTGCTAGAAATGATGTAAACCTAGGACGAGAATACAGACAACTGCCAAAACATTTGTTCTATGAGAACATTTGAATGGTACTCTGAAGTATCCATTCTAACAACCACAAAATACTTTGATCTTCAGGGAAACGCAACCAGAGAGACTGATTAACGCTCCAGCAGACAGACAGGATTCTAACATAGAAGACAACGACATATGGGCGTAAATATAAATTGCAATTTCTTTTCGAATGAGCGGTCATTCATGTAAAGTATTAGCAATTTCTATGAGTGTAGTAATCTTCAGAGTTTGCCGCTTTCTCTCAGTCACACCCCTTTCTTTTGTCTACCAAGCCATCATATCGGTTTTGTCTGCTAGGGACTTTCTTTTGTATCATGTAGCAACCCAATGTATAATATCTGCTGTTTATGTATTTATGTGATTTGATTAGTTAGTAAATAATTAAGCCTATTTGTAGATCGCAGATTCATAATTTATGCTAGGGTTTGTTCAGATAACCAAGAATTTTATGACGTTCAGATGAGACTGATAGAAGGTAATAATAATACATTAATGAGAATGACTAATCGATCAGATATTAAAATAACTTATATTCTGAAAAGTATAGTATACATTTTCCGTGGTTCCCCAACTTCCTAGTTAATTAAGTTTACATAATTAGTTTAATCATGTAATAATAATAACACAGAATTGATTTGATCAAATTAGTCATTAAATGTGAATACTGTTAAGACAACTTGAACCCACCCTGAGAGCACACATCTGAGTTTTTTTGTGAGAGCTATGGCTTGTTCTTCTGTGGCCACTGATTTGCCGTCATCAACACTGAAACAGTCAAGTCCAACTTCTATCACCTCTTCATCGTAATTCTCACAGTTGTCTTTCGCAGGGCTAAGTTTGCGCAACTCTGAGAGGATATAGCACCGAAGAGGTACGAGGTCTGCCATCATGTCAAATGTGCTCTTGCCAAAATCTTAGCAAGACTCCGATAAACGTGTTTGCCAGGTCAGGGCCTTGAAATCAAATTAGTCACATGCACCGAATACAACAGTGAAATGCTTACTTACGGGCCCCTTACCAACAATGCAGTTAAAAAAAAATATGGATAAGAAAAAAGATAAAAGTAATTAAAGATAAGCAGTGAAATAAGAATAGCGAGACTATATACAGAGTCAATGTGCGGGGGCACCGGATAGGTGAGGTAGTATGTACATGTAGGTAGAGTTATTAAAGTGACTATGCATAGATGACAATAAAGAGTAGCAGTGGTGTAAAGAGTTGGTGGGGGGGGGGGGGGGGGGGGGCACTGCAAATAGTCTGGGCAGCCATTTGACTAGCTGTTCAGAAGTCTTATGGCTTGGGGTAGAAGCCTCTTGGACCTAGGCTTGGTGCTTTGGTACCGCTTGCTGTACGGTAGCAGAGAGAACAGTATATGAATAGAGTGGCTGGAGTCTGACTATTTCTAGGGCCTTCCTCTGACACCGCCTGGTATAGAGGTCCTGTATGGCAGGAAGCTTGGCCCCAGTGATGTACTGGGCCGTTTGCGCCGCCCTCTGTAGTGCCTTGCGGTCGGAGGCTGAGCAGTTGCCATTCAACCAGTCAGGATGTTCTCGATGCTGCAGCTGTAGAATGTTTTGAGGATCTGAGGACCCATGCCAAATCTTTTCAGTCTCCTGAAGGGGAATAGGTTTTGTTGTGCCCGCTTCACGACAGTCTTGGTGTGCTTGGACCATGTTAGTTTGTTGGTGATGTGGACACCAAGGAACTTGAAGCTCTCAACCTGCTCCACCGCAGCCCTGTCAATGAGAATAGGGGCGTGCTTGGTCCACTTTTTTCAGTAGTCCAAAGATCTCCTTTGCCTTGATCACATTGAGGGAGAGGTTGTTGTCCTGGCACCACATGGCCAGGTATCTAACCTCCTCCCTATAGACTGTCTCGCTGTCGGTGATCAGGCCTACCATTGTGTCAACTGCAAATTTAAATAGTGGTGTTGGAGTCGTGCCTGACCGTGCAGTCATGAGTGAACAGAGAGTACAGGAGGGGAGAGAGCACGCACCCCTGAGGGGCCCCTGTGTTGAGGATCAGTGTGGTGGATGTGTTGTTACCTACCATAACCACCTGGGTGCGGCCCGTCAGGAAGTCCAGGATCCAGTTGCAGAGGGAAATGTTTAGTGCCAGGGTCCTTAGCCTATTGAGTCAGCCACGACTCAGTTTTTAAATGTCCCGTTGGTAGGATACAGTGGGGCAAAAAAGTATTTAGTCAGCCACCAATTGTGCAAGTTCCCACTTAAAAAGATGAGAGGCCTGTAATTTTCATCACAGGTACACTTCAACTATGACAGACAAAATTAGGAGAAAAAAAACCAGAAAATCACATTGTAGGATTTTTAATGAATTTATTTGCAAATTATGGTGGAAAATAAGTATTTGGTCACCTACAAACAAGCAAGATTTCTGGCTCTCACAGACCTGTAACTTCTTCTTTAAGAGGCTCCTCTGTCCTACACTCGTTACCTGTATTAATGGCACCTGTTTGAACTTGTTATCAGTATAAAAGACACCTGTCCACAACCTCAAACAGTCACACTCCAAACTCCAATATGGCCAAGACCAAAGAGCTGTCAAAGGACACCAGAAACAAAATTTTAGACCTGCACCAGGCTGGGAAGACTGAATCTGCAATAGGTAAGCAGCTTGGTAAACGACTACCGCCCCGTAGCACTCACTTCCATCATCATGAAGTGCTTTGAGAGACTAGTCAAGGACCATATCACCTCCACCCTACCTGACACCCTAGACCCACTCCAATTTGCTTACCGCCCAAATAGGTCCACAGACGATGCAATCTCAACCACACTGCACACTGCCCTAACCCATCTGGACAAGAGGAATACCTACGTGAGAATGCTGTTCATCGACTACAGCTCGGCATTCAACACCATAGTACCCTCCAAGCTCGTCATCAAGCTCGAGACCCTGGGTCTCGACCCCGCCCTGTGCAACTGGGTACTGGACTTCCTGACGGGCCGCCCCCAGGTGGTGAGGGTAGGCAACAACATCTCCACCCCGCTGATCCTCAACACTGGGGCCCCACAAGGGTGCGTTCTGAGCCCTCTCCTGTACTCCCTGTTCACCCACGACTGCGTGGCCACGCACGCCTCCAACTCAATCATCAAGTTTGCGGACGACACAACAGTGGTAGGCTTGATTACCAACAACGACGAGACGGCCTACAGGGAGGAGGTGAGGGCCCTCGGAGTGTGGTGTCAGGAAAATAACCTCACACTCAACGTCAACAAAACTAAGGAGATGATTGTGGACTTCAGGAAACAGCAGAGGGAACACCCCCCTATCCACATCGATGGAACAGTAGTGGAGAGGGTAGCAAGTTTTAAGTTCCTCGGCATACACATCACAGACAAACTGAATTGGTCCACTCACACAGACAGCATCGTAAAGAAGGCGCAGCAGCGCCTCTTCAACCTCAGGAGGCTGAAGAAATTTGGATTGTCACCAAAAGCACTCAAACTTCTACAGATGCACAATCGAGAGCATCCTGGCGGGCTGTATCACCGCCTGGTACGGCAACTGCTCCGCCCACAACCGTAAGGCTCTCCAGAGGGTAGTGAGGTCTGCACAACGCATCACCGGGGGCAAACTACCTGCCCTCCAGGACACCTACACCACCCGATGTTACAGGAAGGCCATAAAGATCATCAAGGACAACCACCCGAGCCACTGCCTGTTCACCCCGCAATCATCCAGAAGGCGAGGTCAGTACAGGTGCATCAAAGCTGGGACCTAGAGACTGAAAAACAGCTTCTATCTCAAGGCCATCAGACTGTTAAACAGCCACCACTAACATTGAGTGGCTGCTGCCAACACACTGACACTGACCCAACTCCAGCCACTTTAATAATGGGAATTGATGGGAAATGTAAATATATCACTAGCCACTTTAAACAATGCTACCTTATATAATGTTACTTACCCTACATTATTCATCTCATATGCATACGTATATACTGTACTCTATATCATCGACTGCATCCTTATGTAATACATGTATCACTAGCCACTAACTATGCCACTTTGTTTACATACTCATCTCATATGTATATACTGTATCTTGCCTATGCTGCTCTGTACCATCACTCATTCATATATCCTTATGTACATATTCTTTATCCCCTTACACTGTGTATAAGACAGTAGTTTTGGAATTGTTAGTTAGATTACTTGTTGGTTATTACTGCATTGTCGGAACTAGAAGCACAAGCATTTCGCTACACTCGCATTAACATCTGCTAACCATGTGTATGTGACAAATAAAATGTGATTTGATTTGGTTTGAAGAAATCAACTGTGGGAGCAATTATTAGGAAATGGAAGACATACAAGACCACTGATAATCTCCCTCGATCTGGGGCTCCACGCAAGATCTCACCCCGTGGGGTCAAAATTATCAAAAGAACGGTGAACAACACGGGGGGACCTAGTGAATGACCTGCAGAGAGCTGGGACCAAAGTAACAAAGCCTACCATCAGTAACACACTACACCGCCAGGGACTCAAGTCCTGCAGTGCCAGACGTGTCCCCCTGCTTAAGCTAGTACATGTCCAGGCCCGTCTGAAGTTTGCTAGAGAGCATTTGGATGATCCAGAAGAAGATTGGGAAAATGTCATATGGTCAGATGAAACCAAAATATAACTTTTTGGTAAAAACTCAACTCGTCGTGTTTGGAGGACAAAGAATGCTGAGTTGCATCCAAAGAACACCATACCTACTGTGAAGCATGGGGGTGGAAACATCATGCTTTGGGACTGTTTTTCTGCAAAGGGACCAGGACGACTGATCCGTGTAAAGGATAGAATGGGGCCATGTATCGTGAGTGAAAACCTCCTTCCATCAGCAAGGGCATTGAAGATGAAACGTGGCTGGGTCTTTCAGCATGACAATGATCCCAAACACACCGCCCGGGCAACGAAGGAGTGGCTTCGTGAGAAGCATTTCAAGGTCCTGGAGTGGCCTAGCCAGTCTCCAGATCTCAACCCCATAGAAAATCCTTTGGAGGGAGTTGAAAGTCCGTGTTGCCCAGCAACAGCCCCAAAACACCACTGCTCTAGAGGAGATCTGCATGGAGGAATGGGCCAAAATACCAGCAACAGTGTGTGAAAACCTTGTGAAGACTTACAGAAAACGTTTGACCTCTGTCATTGCGAACAAAGGGTATATAACAAAGTATTGAGATAAACTTTTGTTATTGACCAAATACTTATTTTCCACTATAAATTTGCAAATAAACTCATTAAAAATCCTACAATGTAATATTCTCTATTTTTTTCCCTCATTTTGTCTGTCATAGTTGAAGTGTACCTATGATGAAAATTACAGGCCTCATCTTTTTATGTGGGAGAACTTGTACAATTGGTGGCTGACTAAATACTTTTTTGCCCCACTGTACATGAGGCTCTGTACTTTCAGTCTTTTATACAATGTCTAAAATCACCTCTAACAATCCCTGTTAGTGAGCATTTTTCCTTTACCAAGATAATCCATCCACCTTACAGGGTGTGGCATATCAGGAAGCTGATTAAACAGCATGATCATTATGCAGGTGCACCTTGTGCTGGGGACAATAAAAGGACACTAAAATCTGCAGTTGTCACAACACAATGCCACAGATGTCTCAAGTTGAGGGGGTGTGCAATTGGCATGCTGACTGCAGGAACGTACACCAGAGCTGTTGCCAGATAATTTAATGTTGCTTTCTCTACCATAAGCCACCTACAAAGTTGATTTTGAGAATATGGCAGTATGTCCAACCGCAGAGCACACTGTATGGAATCATGTGGGCGAGCGGTTTGCTGATGTCAACGTTGTGAACAGCGTGCCCCATGGTGGCAATGGGGTTATGTTATGGGCAGGCATAAGCTACAGACAAACACAATTGCATTTTATATATGGCAATTTGAATGCACAGAAATACCTTGAGATCCCGAAGCCCATTTTGAGGCCAATTTTTTTTTAAAGGTACCTGTAACCAACAGATGCATATCTGGCGCAGCGGTCGAATGCATTGCATCTCAGTGCTAGAGGCGTCACTACAGACCCTGGTTCGATTCCAGGCTGTATCACAACCGGCCGTGATTGGGAGTCCCATAGGGCGGCGCACAATTGTCCCAGCATCGTACAATTGGCCCAGCATCGTCCGGGTTAGGGTTCGGCCGTCCTTGTAAATAAGAATGTGTTAACTGACTTGCCTAGTTAAATAAAGGTTAATTCAATTAAAAATATGTATGCCCAGTCATGTGAAATCCATAGATTAGGGCCTAATGAATTTATTTAAAATTGACTGATTTCCTCAAATTAACTAACTCAGTAAAATCAATGAAATTTTTGTATGTTGCGTTAATATTTTTGCTTAGTGTGTGTGATATATTTATATAACACACACACACTCAAAAGTTTGGACACACCTACTCATTCAAGGGTTTGTCTTTATTTAAAGCCTTATTCTAAAATTGATTAAATTGTTATTTTCTCCATCAATCTACACACAACACCCTATAATGACAAAGCAAAAACAGGTTTATAGAAATGTTTGCTAATTTATTACAAATAAAAAAAACTGAAATAGATTTATAGAAGTAAATTGCTATGAGACTTGAAATTGAGCTCAGGTGCATCCTGTTTCCATTGATCATCCTTAGAGTCCACCTGTGGTAAATTCAATTGATTGGACATGATTTGGAAAGGCACACATGTCTATAAAAAATGTCTCACAGTTGACAGTGCATGTCAGAGCAAAAACCAAGCCATGAGATCGAAGGAATTGTCCGTAGAGCCCCGAGACAGGATTGTGTCAAGGCACAGATCTGGGGAAGGGTACCACAATATCTTCGCAGCATTGAAGGTCACCAAGAACACAGTGGCCTCCATCATTCTTAAATGGAAGAGGTTTTGAACCACCAAGACTCTTCCTACAACTGGCCAAACTGAGCAATCGGGGGAGAAAGGCCTTGGTCAGGGAGGTGACCAAGAACCCAATGGTCACTAACAGAGCTCCAGAGTTCCTCTGTGGAGAGGGGAGAATCTTCCAGAAGGACAACCATCTCTTCAGCACTCCACCAATCAGGCCTTTATGGTAGAGTGGCTAGACGGAAGCCACTCCTCAGTAAAAAGCACATGACAGCCCACTTGGAGTTTGGCAAAAGGCACCTAAAGGACTCAGACCACAGGAAACAAGACACTGGTCTGATGAAACCAAAATGGACCTCTTTGGCCTGAATGCCAAGCGTCACGTCTGGAGGAGACCTGGCACCGTCCCTATGATGAAGCATGGTGGCAGCATCATGCTGTGGGAATGTTTTTCAGTGGCAGAGACGGAGACTAGTCAGGATCGAGGGAAAGATGAACGGATCAAAGTACAGTGAGATCCTTGATGAAAACCTGCTCCAGAGCACTCAGGACTTCAGACTGGGGAGAAGGTTCACCTTCCAACAGGACAGCAACCCTAAGCACAGTCAAGACAATGCAGGAGTGGCTTTGGGACAAGACTCTGAATGTCCTTAAGTGGCCCAGCCAGAGCCCGGACTTGAACCCAATCGAACATCACTGGAGACACCTGAAAATTGCTGTGCTGCTCCCCATCCAACCTGACAGAGCTTGAGGATCTGCAGAGAAGAATGGGAGAAACTCCCGAAACACAGGTGTGCCAAGCTTGTAGCGTCATACGCAAGACAAAGTACTGAGTAAAGGGTCTGCATACTTATGTAAATGTAATATCAGTTTAATTCATACATTTGTTAACATTTCTAAAAACATGTTTCCTTTATGGGGAATTGTATGTAGATTGAGGGGGGTGAACTATAATTCATTTTAGAATAAGGCTGTAAAGTAACAATGTGGAACAAGTCAAGGGGTCTGAATACTTTCTGAATGCACTGTTTATACACTGACACTACAAATAATCTAACAAAACAGCAAATTAGATCACCTAAATGAAAATGAGTGGTTTGCTGGGTGAAAAGCTTGAGTCTTGTAAGAGCTGAACTCTCCAACCTCTGCCCTGCCTTAGCCTACAAAATAGTTTGAGTAATTACGTTTGAGAAGTAAATCCCATTATTCAAGTCTGAACATTCCACGAGGGGAATGACAAATTGTAAAATGGTTGTCAGTGTAACAGAAGCAAATACAAAAGCTCTCCCATCAGATTGGCCATTAAGTCACCCATTTCTCATTGTTGTGAAATTAGGCAACAAGACTGACCGTCTGGACCTTGTGACTAGGCAGAAAAATGGTTAGCTCCTCAGTCACTGGTTTATACCCACACAACAGAAGTGTGTGATGAGACAAAGACATACAGAGCAATATTAAATGTTACTCACATGAGTATGTTTTTTTGTATCTACGGGTTATTGTCCAGCTTCATTGCTAACGAATGGACAATGTCCACTGGCTGGTTTGGTCCTACAAAACCAAAGTCCCCCGATGGGAGAGCATAATATACAAGGAAATTCTCAAAGCTGCTAATGTGAACCTTCACCATCTTGTACCTAGCCGGTGGGGATTCCAGTTGGGTGCGCCCACCCAGGCAGTGGCAGTGCTGGCAACACTAGCTGCAGTAACCCATGGGGAGGGGGTCACACTCAGCCATTCAGAGGGGGCATATTATTGTGGCCCTGGTGGCACAAAATCATCAAATGTCTGACTGCACAGAGATGCTTGGGATATATGGTCAAATTGGGGGACCGCGTGTGGGTGTTTCAGGGGAAAGGGGTATATCTGATATCCATCACCTAGGCAAAAATGGGGAGATTTGATTAACCATTGTCAAATGTCCCCATTTTTGTCAATTTTTTGCATGCCTTCTCATACAGCTGCAACTGTATATGCATTTGTAAATCAAGGTCTTTCTTGAGTTGGGCTCTGAGATGGAACAACTTTTGAGCATCTGAGTGTATGGTTGTTTGTTGAGGAAAGGTGTTGAGTGTGTATGCATCCCACAACTTTTGCTTGAGAGTAAAGATGTTAGGGACAATATTGGATGAATCACAATTGTTTGGTGAAAAAGTCATTTTTGTGATGGCAATACTGGTAAGAGGTAACAATCCTACCTATATTTGTACCTACATTACAAATATTAATTGTTAATTAAAAAGCAGGATTTTTTAAATGTATAATTCTTTTTAAATAGCTGTATATAAATACACACCGTTCTCTCAGTGGCCATGGGATCTGGGGGGGGTATGGTGGGAGATTATAATATGGTTTTAAAGACGTCTACGGACCGTAAAGGAAATCACACTACAAACTATCACCCTCATGCAGTTAAGGAAATCATGAATGTCATGGACATATTGGATTTAGTGTATATATGGAGGCTTAAAATACCCTGACCAAGTGAGATATACACCGTGGAGGCTAAATCAAGCTAGTCGTCTCAAGTCATCTTGACAAAGTAATCATTCTCTCTGGCATCAAAAGTTTTTTTTTTTTTTTTTTTAAGTGTCGATGGGGACAGAATACGGTCGGACCATCACATAATTGGCATACAGTGCCTTGCAAAAGTATTCACCCCCCTTGGCATTTTTCCTATTTTGTTGCATTACAACCTGTAATTTAAATAGATTTTTATTTGGATTTCATGTAATGGACATACACAAAATAGTCCAAATTGGTGAAGTGAAACCAAAAAAAAAACTTGTTTAAAAAAATTTGTACGGAAAAGTGGTGCGTGCATATGTATTCACCCCCTTTGCTATGAAGCCCCTAAATAACATCTGGTGCAACCAATTACCTTCAGAAGTCACATAATTAGTTAAATAAAGTCCACCTGTGTGCAATCTAAGTGTCACATGATCCATCACATGATCTCAGTATATATACACACACCTGTTCTGAAAGGTCCCAGAGTCTGCAACACCACTAAGCAAGGGGCACCACCAAGCAAGTGGCACCATGTAGACCAAGGAGCTCTCCAAACAAAGTTGTGGAGAAGTACAGATCAAGGTTGGGTTATAAAAAAAATATCCAAAACTTTGAACATCCCACAGAGCACGATTAAATACATTATTTTAAAAAATTGAAAGAATATGGCACCACAATAAACCTGCCAAGAGAGGGCCGCCAACCAAAACTCCCAGACCAGGCAAGGAGGGCATTAATCAGAGAGGCAACAAAGAGACCAAAGATAACCCCGAAGGAGCTGCAAAGCTCCACACCGGAGATTGGAGTACCTGTCCATGAGACCACTAAGCTGTACACTCCACAGAGCTGGGCTTTACGGAAGAGTGGACAAAAAAAGACATTGCTTAAAGATAAAAATAAGCAAACATATTTGGTGTTCGCCAAAAGGTATGTGGGAGACTCCCCAAACATATGGAAGAAGGTATTCTGGTCACATGACAAAAAAAAAACACTGTCTGGCACAAACCCAACCCCTCTCATCACCCCGAGAACCACATCCCCACAGTGAAGCATCATGCTGTGGGTATGTTTTTCCATCGGCAGGGACCGGGAAACTGGTCAGAATTGAAGGAATGATGGATGGCTCTAAATACAGGTTAATTCTTGAGGGAAACATGTCTTCCAGAGATTTAAGGAAAGAACATAGTTTGTCAAGGTAAAACTGCTACACTATCTCAGAGTTTCTGTTGGTTGTAGTTTCATTTCTACGAGAGTCAATATAACATTGAATTTAGGCCTAGATTACTGTGAAATTTCTACTTGGTAATGTGTTCATGTCATGCATGTGCAGAATTTCCTTTGTTCCATAGGGGGAATTCCATGATGATAGAATTACTATGAGACTCAGATTTTTCACATTGAACTCTATGCTAAACAAAACCCATTGATTTCTAAATTTAACAAACCATACAACTCTATGCACAAGGGCTACTTTTAACAAATTACACAGAACATCTTACAAAAACATTTCATTGAAGAACGGTGCCGATGCAAAGTCGGTACTTTGTATCTGCACTGTACTTTAATTATTTTGGGGGTAAAATTTTCTGTGGAAATTGTTAGAAGTTGTTATTGTGAATATAGTTGTATCGTTTGTTAAAACTTTGAAATCAATGGATTTTGTTTGGCATACAGTTTAATGTGAAAAATCTGAATCTCGGCGTAATTCCGTTACCCTGAAGTTGTCCATAGGCTACTGCTCGGTATCGTGTACCAGCGCCACAACATATTCAGGGACCTAAAAGGAAAATACAAGACAAGACTAAAAATGTAGGTCTCTCTACGATACAGGTCAATAGAATAGCATTTTTGTTTGACAAATCTGCCTTGTTAAACTTGATCTGGTGGTCATGTTTGACTTATTTTAGACAAATGGCATAGGCATTTCCTTCTCTTTGCTGATAGTCATGCATGGAAGAAGAAAAATATATTGAGGGACTAGGAAGATTCTAGCCTACATGATTGAGGACTGAACTTGCGATAGGCCTAGATTTACTTAAACCTCATTGTAGTTTTTCCACATTGGGATTTGACTTTACTAAGTCACACACTTATCTTTTGTGATAGGGCAAAACCACTTTCTGCATTTCACAGCCTGGGCGATATTGCAATTCTAAGGATGCACATAAGATAATGACGTTTGCATTACAAAACCATTACAATAGCTAACGTTACTGGTGAAAGCGTAGCTTTAGCGTCAGCACATCCAACCTTAATATTAACCTTCTTTATAAAGATAAACACCTTAGACCAAATACCTTGAAGTAGTTAAAGGTCGTTTCAAATGATACATGTGTGTGCAAGGTACACCACAGCTTTTCCCCCGCATGCATGCATGCACTCACTTACCTGAGGTTTTGTAGGCTGTGTATGTGAACTCGCTGCAGGGTTGCGGTGCAGAAGCCCTGGACAAGCCCCATTAATTGGCCCGCAGTGAACTTTTCCAATTATTTCTTGGTAATTGTATAAGTTTTTTTCGCTACTGAAACACTTGAGCTGTCACAGCGCGTTTAGGTCAAACCGAAGGGTGTGTAGCCTACACAGCACAATCCCTCCTCTGACCAGAAGGTTATGCTGTTTACCACGTGTTGCTCCCTTCATATGCCTTCCATTTTTAGCAAAAGTGTGCCAGATTAGAGGATTATATAAGGTTATCATGGAATTGTAATTGAAGTAACATTTAAATAATCAAGATGTAATGTTTGATATAGGTGTTAAATACTATACGTTTGGTTAATGATGCTTGTACAAATGTCCCAGAATCTCCTCAGCCAATTTATAGCCAATCACCAGGGAGAACAGAGGAAAATGTCCAAGGTTTTGCATGTCATCAGTCTTGGGTTGATCTGCTTTCAGGTTGAGGGAACTGATTATTGACAGTGACTTGGCCGAAACCCACGCCAGTCATCTCTGTTGTCCATTACCTGCTACAGAGACAGGCCTAGATGACCATTCACTGAGACAACATTTCCACAACGTTAATTTGATGTAGCTCCTTATCCTCCCACTGCACGTCTCTAATGAACCTCTAAATTGTTGCTCTGACCATGTTGATGTATTTTATTCCCCACCCTATATATATATATTCATGTATGTTTCACGCGTTCCTTCATTTATTTCACACAATCCTAATGCCTTTGTATTATACAAGGGAACACAAATGTTTCTTCAATAGTGTGAAACTCTTTTTTCTCTCTCTCTCTCTCACTCACTCACTCACTCACTCACTCACTCACTCACTCACTCACTCACTCACTCACTCACACACGCACACAGTTGTTTTTTAAAAATGTTTAATGACCCTGTCACATTGTTACAAAGTAATATACTGTCTGGGAAGCAAACATGTCTTTCAAGCACCAGGATATTACCACAAGGCATTAATATTAGATGTTACGATTAAAGGGAAAAAAAGGGAAAATTATGCAGCTTGAACAGGAAATGTGTCACTGTTATTTCCCTCCCGATAACTTAATTTGTTACCCAACTCGCCGGTGTTAATTCCGTTCACCCTCAGCTCCCTCTGTTGCCATGGATATGCTATTCCTATGGCAACTACGGGTCTTTGTGGATGGCCTCGGGCCTCGACCACAGAGGACTCTCAGAACCTTTCACTACATTCCCTTCTAGCTCACAGACACTAACAGTGGCAGTGTTCTCTTATCCTCTATCTCTTTCTTTCTTTCTCTCTCTCCTCCCTTTCCCTCTCTCTCTCTCTTTCTCTCTCTCCTGCTTGTCTTTTGCGTAATCACAAGCATTCTGTTACCTTAATCTCAGTGCACATTCCACGTCAGCCAGGGTCTCGAGAGCTGTAGGCAATGTGACTGTGCATTTATGCTTCATGACACCCAGCCTTTACTACAGAAGCCTCCCATTGTACCACAGGGAGGGAACTACAGAGTGACCACTCACAGTTTAGTCCTAATTACCATCCCTGACTGAGCCATCAGTTGTCTAAGTATTCCTGTGGGGGAGGGGGAGGTAGGGACACCTGTGACCAGATTTGGAGAGTAGTTTGCATACCCCTGTCTTGAGGGTGAATGAATGAATGAAACAGGCTTTTTTACATGTTCGGTGGCAAAGGGAAACCAGAGCCCTGTCTTTAATGATGCATGAGGAGTATTGAAGCAGGCCAGAGCAGAGACACTGCCTGGCTGCCAGAGAAAGTGCTGCTGTGTCAGTGAGAGTAAAAGTGGCAGTGAGTACTTGCATCCAGTGTTGCTGCTGACACAGGTGCTACAGCTGGGTCAGAATCTGAAGGCTAGGTTAGGTCCAGTCTCTGACAGTCCTAGTCCCTCTGTGTGCCTGGGGCCTTAGGCGGGTGGTGACCAGGTGGGGGGTCTCCTCTCCACCTGCCGGATGAACAGGGTCAGCATTGGGGAGAACCATGGTCTGCGGGTGGGCTTGGCCCTGCTCAGCATCGTGGCAGGGTGCATCATCATCGGGGGGTCAAGGGAGTGTGATGAAGATGCCGTAGGAGGAATCTTCATGGGTGCAGGGGGGCTGGGTAAGTACATCCAGGACTACACCTATTCTTTGGTTTTGCTTAGTGCAATGCAATGTGCTATGCAAAACGTGCTATACAAAAAGTGCTATGCAACATTTCATTGGTACTTGCAGGGCATAACATTGCAAGAGGCATGCAAACATTATTTATAGCTAAAATATATGCCTACAGATATTTACTGGTAGCTTATTCAGTTCAGAAACTAGTTCATCTTTGATGGTGAAACCACCAGTAGTCTTTTCCCCCAATATATTAACACTTCATGCAAATGTAAAGGATGCACTCTGAAGTTTCCTGTGCAGGGAAGGGGAAATTATGTTCACAAAAAAAGTAAATACACTCATTGCAAATAGATTACCTTGATGTCAAAAAAATTACTTAATTTTAAGTGTTTTTAGTAAACATTTTGACTGATATGGATGTTTATGAGCAGTGTGCTCAGTTGTTTTTAAATGGGACAGATACCCATCTTGTGCTACTCAACTACAAATGAGCTACCACATGACAGTTAGCCTACTGGTAGAAACATGTTCTATACAATTATGTTCTTTCTCCAATTCTCATGACGTTCTGAAAATAATGTTTTTTCATTTATTTTTGCTTTTGTTTTAATGGTTCTAATTGTATGTATTCACAGACTCTTTTTTTGATAAGTGGATTTCCCTTTACTAACTTTATTAGCCCAGACGCTCTTTCAGTCTCAGGAGTCCACTAGGAGTTGTGAATGCATCTAAACAGCTCCAGCTACCCTGAGGCAGGCAGGCTGAACACACTTATTGATTTCCGTTCAAAGCGACAGAGAGAGCTGCCATTAAACAGTGGCTGGTCCTGAGGGTGGCTGTGTGCGACTCACACGCATGTCTATGCTGCCAGAACATCTCACCAGTCACCAGGCTGCAACAGGAGCGAAAACATCTTCGCAAGAACAGTTGGGTTCATTCAGTTTATAGCCACAGGCATAGCCTACTTGGATTGCAATTGTACTCTTCGGAGCAAATAATATGCGAACACCTGCACCTCAGGACATTTAGATTCTGCAGTGAATGGGGAAAGTCCCATCATGGGACATAAGGGGTTGTCTGTGTGCTTTATTTCTCCATACAAAATGTCTACAACTATTTGAGGAATTCATTACTACCCTATTGCTTTGTTTAAAAGCAATACGTTGTTCTTTTATTACAAGGAAAATACCCTACAGTTTGGGATGATCATAACAACAACAAAATGCAGAGTTCAAAGTTGACTTTGAATGACATACTCTGCAGTAAGTGTAGATCAAAAGCCGGCCACTTGTTTTCTTCTCTCGGACACTGCACTTCTCATAGTCTCCTGGGTTGAGTGGAATACCCTGCTCCCCATGCTGCTATCAACTGGGGAGCAGGGTATTCCATGCTGCTATCAATTTAGATTACACCAGCGGATCAAACGATCCCCGGGTGTGTTTTTGATGGAAGTGGATGGAAAATGGCATGGTCCAATAATCATCCACAGTCTTGGCAAATATTAGACATTGCAGCAGGCCTTGTACATCAGAGAAAGTATGACCTCTTAGACCCATATGACACCTTAGGATAGAGATAAAAATGTCTGACGTTCCAACAATGCAGTATAAAATCCCTCAGTTACAGTTTACAGTGTAAATGTTGTAAAGATAGACCACAAAGATTAAAATGCCTGCCAACCCTCCTGGCCCTGAACAACCGACATTGAAACAAGAAGGTAAATGTCAGTTGGCCATGTTTGTAGTTTTTAGTCAATTGCTATAGTCACCAGTATTGTGGTCAGTTATAGTTTGAAGTCATACAATTCATTGGATAGAATACAAACTTTATTAAAAACTAAAGGGCAATTTCTAAGATCTAAGTAAAAGGCCTTATAACTCTGCAGGCTGGGCCAGATAGGACATGATAATACACTCTGCCAGGAGAGTGTGTGATGAAAGAGCAAGCCCATTACATTAGAAAATACTCATCACACTCACTTCTTTATACTCTTTGATGAGATGGAGATTACTTTGA
The DNA here is from genome assembly GCF_034236695.1 of Oncorhynchus nerka. Classification (NCBI taxonomy): domain Eukaryota; kingdom Metazoa; phylum Chordata; class Actinopteri; order Salmoniformes; family Salmonidae; genus Oncorhynchus; species Oncorhynchus nerka. Next base: position 69,343,474 of record NC_088415.1, on the reverse strand, counting down.
ACAGCAGCAATTGGGCTGGAGAGAGCTATGTCTGTAGGATGCTGCACAGGCACCATAGTCACTTACCATAGCAGTTAGTATATTCTATAATAGAATGATGTAGAGAGATGGCTAGACTAAGTTGTATAAGCTACAGACAGCTAAGGCCAGTCAAACACTGCATCACCAGTAGTGTTTATTAGGTTATAATGACCTTTACAAGTGGTCATTTCTCAGACAGGCATGAACTGATAATGAATATTGTATTCACATTGTATTAATATGCACACATATTTCACTTCAGGTAGTGGTTTTATAACAGTATGCTTCATAGATATTCTCATTGTTCAATGTGACCCAGAGGTTGTTGTGTTCCGTTCTCTGAAAGTGACTCAGAGCCAGCTGAATCTAGAGGGCTCTAAGAACCGGGTAGGGACATTTATTGACGCCAGACCAATCGCTGAGGCCTCCGCAGATGAGGGTTGAGATATGACAGACAGATTTCCGGCGCCGACTGAGATGGCCGCCTCGCTTCGCGTTCCTAGGAAACTATGCAGTTTTTTGTTTTTTTACGTGTTATTTCTTACATTAGTACCCCAGGTCATCTTAGGTTTCATTACATACAGTCGAGAAGAACTACTGAATATAAGATCAGCGCCAACTCACCATCAGTACGACCAAGAATATGTTTTCCGCGACGCGGATCCGTTGTACGGCCTTACAAACAGGACAACGGAATGGATCGCATGCAGCGACCCAAGGAAACGACTCCGAAAAAGAGGGAAACGATGCGGTGTTCTGGTCAGACTCCGAAAAAGGGCACATCGCGCACCACTCCCCAGCATTCTTCTTGCCAATGTCCAGTCTCTTGACAACAAGGTTGACGAAATCCGAGCAAGGGTAGCATTCCAGAGGGACATCAGAGACTGCAACGTTCTCTGCTTCACAGAAACATGGCTTACTGGGAAGACGCTATCCGACGCGGTGCAGCCAACGGGTTTCTCCACGCATCGCGCCGACAGAAACAAACATCTTTCTGGTAAGAAGAGTGGCGGGGGCGTATGCCTCATGACTAACGAGACATGGTGTGATGAAGGAAACATACAGGAACTCAAATCCTTCTGTTCACCTGATTTAGAATTCCTCACAATCAAATGTAGACCGCATTATCTTCCAAGAGAATTCTCCTCGATTATAATCACAGCCGTATATATCCCCCCAAGCAGACACATCGATGGCTCTGAACGAACTTTATTTAACTCTTTGCAAACTGGAAACCATTTATCCGGAGGCTGCATTCATTGTAGCTGGGGATTTTAACAAAGCTAATCTGAAAACAAGACTCCCTAAATTTTACCAGCATATCGATTGCGCAACCAGGGGTGGTAAAACCTTGGATCATTGTTACTCTAACTTCCGCGACGCATATAAGGCCCTGCCCCCCCCTTCGGAAAAGCTGACCACGACTCCATTTTGCTGATCCCTGCCTACAGGCAGAAACTAAAACAAGAGGCTCCCACGCTGAGGTCTGTCCAACGCTGGTCAGACCAAGCTGACTCCACACTCCAAGACTGCTTCCATCACGTGGACTGGGACATGTTTCAAGGGCCAGATGAAAATATTGACGAATACGCTGATTCGGTGTGCGAGTTCATTAGAACGTGCATCGAAGATGTCGTTCCCATAGCAACGATAAAAACATTCCCAAACCAGAAACCGTGGATTGATGGCAGCATTCGCGTGAAACTGAAAGCGCGAACCACTGCTTTTAATCAGGGCAAGGTGTCTGGTAACATGTCCGAATATAAACAATGCAGCTATTCCTCCGCAAGGCTATTAAACAAGCTAAGCGTCAGTACAGAGACAAAGTGGAATCTCAATTCAATGGCTCAGACACAAGAGGCATGTGGCAGGGTCTACAGTCAATCACGGACTACAAGAAGAAACCCAGCCCAGTCACGGACCAGGATGTCTTGCTCCCAGGCAGACTAAATAACTTTTTGCCCGCTTTGAGGACAATACAGTGCCACTGACACGGCCTGCAACGAAAACATGCGGTCTCTCCTTCACTGCAGCCGAGGTGAGTAAGACATTTAAACGTGTTAACCCTCGCAAGGCTGCAGGCCCAGACGGCATCCCCAGCCGCGCCTCAGAGCATGTGCAGACCAGCTGGCCGGTGTGTTTACGGACATATTCAATCAATCCCTATACCAGTCTGCTGTTCCCACATGCTTCAAGAGGGCCACCATTGTTCCTGTTCCCAAGAAAGCTAAGGTAACTGAGCTAAATGACTACCGCCCCGTAGCACTCACTTCCGTCATCATGAAGTGCTTTGAGAGACTAGTCAAGGACCATATCACCTCCACCCTACCTGACACCCTAGACCCACTCCAATTTGCTTACCGCCCAAATAGGTCCACAGACGATGCAATCTCAACCACACTGCACACTGCCCTAACCCACCTGGACAAGAGGAATACCTATGTGAGAATGCTGTTCATCGACTACAGCTCGGCATTCAACACCATAGTACCCTCCAAGCTCGTCATCAAGCTCGAGACCCTGGGTCTCGACCCCGCCCTGTGCAACTGGGTTCTGGACTTCCTGACGGGCCGCCCCCAGGTGGTGAGGGTAGGCAACAACATCTCCTCCCCGCTGATCCTCAACACGGGGCCCCACAAGGGTGCGTTCTGAGCCCTCTCCTGTACTCCCTGTTCACCCACGACTGCGTGGCCATGCACGCCTCCAACTCAATCATCAAGTTTGCGGACGACACAACAGTGGTAGGCTTGATTACCAACAACGACGAGACGGCCTACAGGGAGGAGGTGAGGGCCCTCGGAGTGTGGTGTCAGGAAAATAACCTCACACTCAACGTCAACAAAACTAAGGAGATGATTGTGGACTTCAGGAAACAGCAGAGGGAACACCCCCTATCCACATCGATGGATCAGTAGTGGAGAGGGTAGCAAGTTTTAAGTTCCTCGGCATACACATCACAGACAAACTGAATTGGTCCACTCACACTGACAGCGTCGTGAAGAAGGCGCAGCAGCGCTCTTCAACCTCAGGAGGCTGAAGAAATTTGGCTTGTCACCAAAAGCACTCACAAACTTCTACAGATGCACAATCGAGAGCATCCTGGCGGGCTGTATCACCGCCTGGTACGGCAACTGCTCCGCCCTCAACCGTAAGGCTCTCCAGAGGGTAGTGATGTCTGCACAACGCATCACCGGGGGCAAACTACCTGCCCTCCAGGACACCTACACCACCCGATGTTACAGGAAGGCCATAAAGATCATCAAGGACATCAACCACCCGAACCACTGCCTGTTCACCCCGCTATCATCCAGAAGGCGAGGTCAGTACAGGTGCATCAAAGCTGGGACCGAGAGACTGAAAAACAGCTTCTATCTCAAGGCCATCAGACTGTTAAACAGCCACCACTAACATTGAGTGGCTGCTGCCAACACACTGTCATTGACACTGACCCAACTCCAGCCACTTTAATAATGGGAATTGATGGGAAATGATGTAAATATATCACTAGCCACTTTAAACAATGCTACCTTATATAATGTTACTTACCCTACATTATTCATCTCATATGCATATGTATATACTGTACTCTAGATCATCGACTGCATTCTTATGTCACTAGCCACTTTAACTATGCCACTTTGTTTACTTTGTCTACATACTCATCTCATATGTATATACTGTACTCGATACCATCTACTGTATGCTGCTCTGTACCATCACTCATTCATATATCCTTATGTACATATTCCTTATCCCCTTACACTGTGTATAAGACAGTAGTTTTGGAATTGTTAGTTAGATTACTTGTTGGTTATCACTGCATTGTCGGAACTAGAAGCACAAGCATTTCGCTACACTCGCATTAACATCTGCTAACCATGTGTATGTGACAAATAAAATTTGATTTGATTTGATGGACGGACACACACACACACACTCAAACTTTATCATATTTGAAATATTCATGTACATTTTAGTTTCACAGTATGGGAATCCCTTGGGTTGTGAATATTTTTATTTCATACATCAGCTGATGATGCCTAGCTAACAGCCAGCCACTCAGTGGCACTCCAGAGTAATGGAATGATTTGGATTGCAGCCTGCTTGAAAGTATGATGCTATGCGCCTGCCTGCTTCTCTCACACTCAGTTCAGAGAGGTTTTGATAGTCTCTGCTGGGACCAGATTAATGTAATGGCTTCATGTAGACTCTCGAGTAATGTGTTTGTGAGATTGGTCTGTGAGATGAGTCAGGGGTACTGGCAGACTCACCAGTGTTGTGTTGCCACTACCATGACCTTCTCATGATAACATGTTGCTATAATGAACCGTGAGGATAATAGCAGAGGACACACGGTATTACATCTAAATTATAAGGCAACAGTAAGAATATAGAGCTGACTGTCGATGGAGAAAATGAAACAAGTTAAGCATTGAAGCATATAAAACATTCAGGTTGTTCCATGAATAGAGTACATTTTGCGTCCCTTTGACATTTTAACTTGAAATTGTGTACCAATATCGAATTTTAAAAGCCTGTTGTATTAAATTAAGTTTCCTTTAATATAAGCCACATGGAAAATGCAATAAATCAGATTTTTAATATGAATAAAGACTTTTCTTTGTCCCTTTCGACTTTTAGGAATATTTTTTTATTTTACCCCCTTTTCTCCCCAATTTCGTGGTATCCAATTGTTAGTAGTTATTATCTTGTTTCATCGCTACAACTCCCGTACGGGCTCGGGAGAGACGAAGGTCGAAAGCCATGCGTTCTCCGAAACACAACCCAACCAAGCCGCACTGCTTCTTAACACAGCGCGCATCCAACCCGGAAGCCAGCCGCACCAATGTGTCAGAGGAAACACTGTGCACCTGTCAACCTGGTTAGCATGCACTGCGCCCGGCTCGCCACAGGAGTCACTAGTGCACAATGAGACAAGGATATCCGGCCAAACCCTCCCTAACCTGGACGACGCTAGGCCAATTGTGCGTCGCCCCATGGACCTCCTGGTCGCGGCCGGCTGCGACAGAGCCTGGGCACGAACCCAGAGTCTCTGGTGGCACAGCTAGCACTGCGCCACCCGGGAGGACTTTTAGGAAGATTTTAACCCACTTAATCTCAAAATGTTTTCCCCATCATTGAGATATGTTTCTGCTTTGACAAAGTATTTTCTAGGGATAATTCTTTAATTAATGTGATAAGTGATTAATTTACGTCTGTCCCTCAAGGTCAACCCTGTTACGTGAACTGAACTCTTGTTTTATTATGGTGAAACAATTCATTTTTTTAAAGAAACACTAAACATATAATAGTTAAAAGCAGGTGAGCCGTTTCTACCCTTTTTGGCCATTTTTTGGTGTTTTGTGTTGGAAAACTGAGTGCTTCGGGCATAACCTGTTACCCATAGATAGACAGGCTATAAACCCATAGATAGGCAGGCTATAAACCCATAGATAGGCAGGCTATAAACCCATAGATAGGCAGGCTATAAACCCATAGATAGACAGGCTATAAACCCATAGATAGACAGGCTATAAACCCATAGATAGACAGGCTATAAACCCATAGATAGACAGGTTATAAACCCATAGATAGACAGGCTATAAACCCATAGATAGACAGGCTATAAACCCATAGATAGACAGGCTAGGAGTATTTCAACAATAAATAAAAATGTGTGAAGCTTGCATTGAATTGCCCCGTCACAAGGGGCACTATTTAGAACTATTTAGTTCATGGCTGATTTAGGGTGTGTTCGTAAATTCAATCTGGAGTGCCACTCAGAGTACCCACTGGGTGTTCGTAAAGTCAGTGTTGTCAGAGTTTTCAGAGAGCACTCTGAATGCTCTGGCCGAGGAGTAGGGTTGACCAGAGTGTTCTGACCTCACAATGTCAGTCAAGCACCCAACTAAGTGGCTAGATTGCGAGCTACTCCCAGACACAAACGAGAGAACACCTCGCTCTGACCATTTAACTCACCCTAGCAGAGCTGGTTAGGCTGTTTTCATGTTATAGAGCTTTGGGGACTGTAACTGTGCTGCTGGCAACAATTGAATTACGTTATTTTTGCCGACCTTTACTAACACCGGGCCATATTCAACCGGTGTTGAGCTTTTGTAAATTAATCAGTTATTCTCTGCTCTGGCACAGTCAGACAAGAGTGCTCTGAAATCGGAGTAGATAGCCACAGTGAATTTACAAATGTACCCTAAAGATGAAAACCCAAACCCTGTTACGGTCAACACTGTTTCTTTAATGGCACTTTATTTGCACTTACGATAGTATATATTTTTTTCACTCCTTGAGATGAGAAAACATGTTTTTAAGTAGGTTGAGCATGTGCTCTTTCTGACCAAGCTACACTAGCCAAAATGTACTCTATTCGTGGAATGACCCATTAGCATTGCTATCTACCAAATGTATACTTTCATAGATTGTGTATTTGATGTGCATTCTTTCTATTAAAAAAAGAACAAAAAAGAATCATATCCAGTTCAGTACAAAGAACCAATATGTGTGTTCTGTCTCCTTAGCCAGAGCCCCACATTTTTAGCTTGCCTGTTTTGCATGTTATTTTTGCATTAATACATGTCACATATCAGTTTGCAAACAATGTAAAAGAAAATATCATTGAGTTAATAAAACCGCATACAAACATGGTCTCTTTTTTGTTTTCTTGAGTAAGACAGCTCCAAAATGCAGGTGTTTCAGCCTAGCTTTCTGTGGTGGTGGGGCGGGCCAGCAGAAAATACGGAACGTTGCGCCGTGATTAGCTCAATGTTATGTTACTCATGGGGACAACATGTCTGTAACGTCTGCTTCCAACTCACACTCTCAAACACGTAGATCCCTTGAACGCAGCTCACATTCCAGCCCACTTTCCAGCTCACACTCTCAAACACATAGATCCCCTGAACGCAGCTCAAGCTCCAGATCCCAATCACCTGAATTCTGATCACCTGTTCACACACCTGTATGTCATTATCACACACTATTTAGTTCAGTTCTTTGCACCCCATCATTGTGAGGTATTGTTTGTTTTGTGATGCATATCTATTTGGAGTGATGGGGTTCCTGTAATTTAATCCTACTGTGTATGATCGTTTTGACCTGCCTCATGCCTATTCCCTGCCTGTACTTTAGCCTATTGGATTTGCTGTTATCAACCAACTGCTTGATCTCCTGGACAACGTTACTAGCCTTTTCCCTGCCTGTACTGTTGTCTTTCTGGACTCCCTGTATATGACCTCCTGCCTGCCCCTGGATCCAGCTACCGGCCTCCATCTGTGGTCCTTTACAAATAAACACCTGCTGCACCCTGCGCTTGAAACCAGCTCTCTGTCTCCCATCGTGTTCATTACAACGGTTGAGCTAGAAAATTCTCGCCCCATGGGTGCTGCCATAGAGTTACATTAGAAGTGCCCATCCAAGAAGGCTCAAGGTCATTGGCCACAGATAAAATGATAAATCACGTTATGTACAGTAGCTTTGATTGGACTGATCATGTCAACATACTTTAAATATCTTAGTTAGCAGTGATCTTCATGAATCAAGTTGACAATCTACAGGCAAATCCTTTTTAATCCTTGTCATATGAAGAGAATTGAGAAATTATAGGTAAAATGTATCGGTGCTCATCGGCCATTGGGCAAGAACATTACATAAATTGGATACCGCAAATTCAAGAATGAGTGGTTTGGAAGGAATCAATGACAGTGGCTAACTGCAAGCATTGCAAAGCAATCACTAGCGTGCTATTCAGTGGAGTGGCTGTGTGGTCCAAAATCTGGGATCAAGGGTCTCTTTTCCAAGTTTAAAATGATAAACATTCAACATTGGCCGTGCAGTCAATGAAGCATTATTTGTGCCGCAATCAAAACAACTGTTAACTCGGAACTGCGAGAACGTGACTTCAGTGAGTTCAAGACAACTGGGAAGTCATGAAAAAATGAGCTCAGACTGGGAAAATACATTTTGAATGGTCATCCAACTCGTAATTGTAAATCTGGCTTCTTTCTAGAGCTACGACCTGAAGCTCAATGATGTCATCATGATTCGACCTTGTTTTATTCTGAGTTCCCAGTTGTTGTGAAAGCACCATAAATCCATAGAATGCCAGACTTTGATGACAAAATTTGCCCACGAAGGACCGCCACGCTCAAGTGTTCAAGTGAACACAGCACAAGTTGTATTGTTTGCTGCTGCATAAATTATGTAATATGCCGGAGAGATATTTATACTGTAGCTAAGAAAGTAATACTAAGTGTATGTTGTGTAGTAAGATGTTAGTAGCCCATATGCCTCACCCTAATAATTTGGCCTATTTTCCCCTCTTAATTTAGCCTACTGTTCTGACTTGGTGGTGCACATGTAGCCTATAACCTGTTTTAGAGAGATGTGATCACCGAATATTATAAGAGCTTTCATTGTCTGATTATATGCCCCTATTATTTATCCTACAGTACAGTTCTGACTTGGTGTACAGGGAGAATATTGTAAGAACGGCCCATGTTATGAATTCTGTCACTGTCCATTTCAAAAGTGCTGAACAAATAGTTATAGTGACTACGTCCGTCCTAGCTTTCTCAATAATATCTTAATCGAAATTAATGGTTGCCTCTTACATGCTGTAGTTTGGGGCGGCAGGGTAGCCTAGTGGTTAGAGCGTTGGACTAGTAGCCGGAAGGTTGCAAGTTCAAATCCCCGAGCTGACAAGGTACAAATCTGTCGTTCTGCCCCTGAACAGGCAGTTAACCCACTGTTCCTAGGCCATCATTGAAAATAAGAATTTGTTCTTAACTGACTTGCCTAGTAAAATAAAAAATAAAAAAATCTCAACTGTCATTAGAAGCCACATTAGTTTAAGCAAGTCAGCCATATCAGCTATGTTTTTTAAAAGCAGTAAATGAGGCTGAATGAATTGTTTCGCTGCCAGACAAGGCTCCGCTGATAGCCAGGTGTAGCAGGGGTAAGATGTTGGGACAGGTTTATGTAGGCCGTTTGTGGGAACCGCTTGTCATCGTTATAGTGCAATTAACGTATTGTTTAGTGTTGTGTTGTGTAGTGGCTTTGCTGGCATGCATCCCACATTTTTTCTTTGCCCCACCAGGATTTACATGCTAAAATTGCCACTGATTCCTTTTCATAACCAAGCAATCAAGTTGTGCCCAGATGATGTTGCCATGGTAACCAAGACCCCAGATTCCATTCATCATCTGACTCTGTCATTCACCAACCTTGCAGGGAATGCATGTCTGATCTGGATCAGACATGCACACACACACCCCCACACAGACACATGGGCATGCATGCACATTTTCACACATTATAATTTACCATGAGCTAGGCAATCTTTCCTAAAACCCACACTATTCTGTTGCAAGACATCCTCAGACATGCCAGACATCTTGTCCAGGCAGAAGTTAAAGCAGACCCCCTCCCTGATCCAGACATCCCATAAATTGTTTTTATAGCAGACTGCACAAATCCAGTATCTCCTGCTCACCTACTCACACTTGGTCTCAAATGGACTTCACAAGCTGGTAAATCAGATGTTCATTTAATTCCACAGTACAGTTCAGAAGCTACACAATGTGCCTTCTCTTAATTATCCAGAGGAATAAACAGTATTTTCTTCTAAAATCTCTTGTTTTATTAGCAATATTATCCTATACCTACAGTTGAAGTCAGAAGTTTACATACACCTTAGCCAAATACATTTAAACTCATTTTTTCACAATTCCTGACATTTAATCCTAGTAGAGGTCAGTCAGGATCACCACATTATTTTAAGAATGTGAAATGTCAGAATCATAGTAGAGAGAATGATTTATTTCAGCTTTTATTTCTTTCATCACATTCCCAGTGGGTCAAAAGTTTACATACACTCAATTAGTATTTGATAGCATTGCCTTTAAATTGTTTAACTTGGGTCAAACGTTTTGGGTAGTCTTCCACAAGCTTCCCACAGTAAGTTGGGTGAATTTTGGCCCATTCCTCCTGACAGAGCTGGTGTAACGGAGTCTGGTTTGTAGAACTCCTTGCTAGCACACGCTTTTTCAGTTCTGTCCACACATTTTCTACAGGATTGAGGTCAGGGCTTTGTGATGGCCACTCCAATATCATGACTTTGTTGTCCTTAAGCCATTTTGCCACAGCTTTGGAAGTATGCTTTGGGTCATTGTCCATTTGGAGACCCATTTGCGACCAAGCTTTAACTTCCTGACTGATGTCTTGAGATCTTACTTCAATATATCCACAATTTTCCTCCCTCATGATGCCATCTATTTTGCGAAGTGCACCAGTCCATCCTGCAGCCATGCACCCCCACAACATGATGCTGCCACCCCCGTGCTTCACGGTTGGGATAGTGCTCTTCGGCTTGCAAACCTCACCCTTTTTCCTCCAAACATAACGATGGTCGCTATGGCCAAACAGTTCTATTTTTGTTTCATCAGACCAGAGGACATTTCTCCAAAAAGTATGATCTTTGTCCCCATGTGCAGTTGCAAACCATAGTCTGGCTTTTTTTATGGCAGCTTTGGAGCAGTGTCTTCTTCCTTGCTGAGCGGCCTGTCAGGTTATGTCGATATAGGACTCGTTTGACTGTGGATATAGATACTTTTGTACCTGTTTCCTCCAGCAACTTCACAAGGTCCTTTGCTGTTCTGGGATTGATTAGCACTTTTCGTACCAAAGTACGTTCATCTCTAGGTGTAACGGTTTTCTTCTGTGGACGAAGGATTGGACCAAAGCGCAGCGTGGTTAGAGTTCAACATGTTTAATAAAGACCATAAATGTGACCACTACAAAATACCAAAACAACAAATGTGAAAAACCGAAACAGTCCTAAATGGTGCATAGACACAAAGACAGAAGACAGGAAACAACCACCCACCAAACCCAACACAAAACAGGCTACCTAAATATGGTTCCCAATCAGAGACAATGACTAAAACCTGCCTCTGATTGAGAACCATATCAGGCCAAACATAGAAATGGGAAAACTAGACACACAACATAGAATGCCCACTCAGCTCACGTCCTGACCAACACTAAAACAAAGAAAACACAAAAGAACTATGATCAGAACGTGACACTAGGAGACAGAACGAGTCTCCTTTCTGAGCGGTATGATGGCTGTGTGGTCCCATGGTGTTTATACTATTGCTTGTACAGATGAACATGGTACCTTCAGGCGTTTGGAAATTGCTCCCAAGGATGAACCAGACTTGTGGAGTTCTACAATTTTTTTTCTGAGGTCTTGGGTGATTTATTTAGATTTTCCCATGATGTCAAGCAAAGAGGCATTGAGTCGGAAGATAGGCCTTGAAATACATCCACAGTTACACCTCCAATTGACTCAAATTATGTCAATTAGCCTATCAGAAGCTTCTAAAGCCATGACATCATTTTCTGGAATTTTCCAAGCTGTTAAAAAGCACAGTCAACTTAGTGTATGTAAAATTCTGACCCACTGGAATTGTGATACAGTTAATTATAAGTGAAATAATCTGTCTGTAAACAATTGTTAGAAAAATTACATAGATGTCCTAACCGACTTGCCAAAACTATAGTTTGTTAACAAGACATTTGTGGAGTGGTTGAAAAAATAATTTTAATGACTCTAACCTAAGTGTATGTAAACTTCCGACTTCAACTGTATATACTAGTCAGATATATAAGCATAGAGGTTTCTTGTTCCTCCCTGAAGTGATTTCCCTCACGTTTATATTTGGCATCGACCAAGTAAAATCAACTACTGGATAGTAACTCAGCTCATCACACAAGATAGTTGCTCCACTGGATGTCATAAGGTGAATGCACCAATTTGTAAGTCGCTCTGGATAAGAGCGTCTGCTAAATGACTTAAATGTAAATGTAAATGATAGTGAAATAATCAAGTGGTGATTCTGACTATTATAACCTGACGAGTGAGCCCTTACATATACATATCTCTCAGACTCTGTAGGGAGAACCTTGATTACAACTTATATTATCCTCGCTCACATCTTCTGACTAAAAACCACTCACTGACATGCTCACCCCTCCACACACACACAGTGCTGTGAAGTACTTAAGTAAAAATACTTTAAGTACTACTTTGTTGTTTTTTGGGGTATCTGTACTTTACTTTACTATTCATATTTTTGACAACTTTTACTTTTACATTCCTAAAGAAAATTATGTACTTTTTACTGCATACATTTTCCTTGACCCCCAAAAGTACTTGTTACATTTTGAATGCTTAGCAGGACAGGAAAAGGGTCCAATTCACTCACTTATCAAGAGAACATCCCTGGTCATCCCTGGGTGTGCCCCTGGCTTTCCGTTGAAAAATGTAAATAAAAAAATGTCACCATCTGATTTGCTTAATATAAGGAATTTTAAATTATTTGTACTTTTACTTTTGATACTTAAGTATTTTTTAGCGATTACATTTACTTTTGATACTTAAGTATATTTAAAACCAAATAATTTTAGACTTTTACTCAAGTAGTATTTCACTGGGTGACTTTTATTTAAGTCATTTTCTGTTAAGGTATCTTTACTTTGTTGGGGAATAAACAGAATTAGGTGGTAACATAGGTAAGATGTTTTATATTCATCATATGTTTGTAAGTTACTTCTCATCAGAATGTGTTTGTATAATACTGTGGCAGGGTTGCAGTATCTGTTCTATGGAAAAACTAAGTTGTTTGGGCCGGAGAGAGGGGAGAGGTCAAGCATGTATCTCTTGGCACCACAATGTCTGTGTGCCAGTCAGTGTGTCTCTGTGATCTTGTCAAGATAGGATGGATTTGATATATGCCTGTTGATATGGAGGATTGGTTGTATTTAGAATTGGTTGTATCTAAATGACAATTTGATATATATCATAGGGTGGGGGTAATGTCTTGGTACCATTTTGTACCAAGGACGAAATAAGAGCTTTGTTTAGGAGACCAAACTGAATGATAATTTAGAGCCAACTCTGTCTGGCTAGGGGATACTCCTCTCTGAAGTAAAGTATTTATTTGTGTAAGTTCCTAAAACCTGTGGTTTGTCATGTCGTCTAGGGGGGGTGGATCTTTGCTATTAAAGTATCTCAGTTGCAATGTAGAGGGGGCTCTCAGAGAATTCATTGATAGACACTGAATTGATCTGAGAGTCACAGGGTTGTGATAGAGCTCATATAATTAAAGATGGACTTTGATAACTAACTCTGACTTGTGTTGTGGTTTGCTCTCATGATTTGGTAAATAGAGGAAATTTCCACGACAACCTTTACTCAAGTATGACAATTGGGTACTTTTTCCACCACTGCACACACAAGCATGCACACACGCACACACACCAAAATGCACACCTGCATTGAAACGCAATGCATTTATATTCAGGAGAACTCAGCCAGGCAGTGACTGCTGCATGGGTAGTAGCATGGGGAAAAGGCACAGCATGATGTATGATGTATGTACAGCATGATGTGTGCTCTGAGCCTGGAATTGAATAATGAATGCAGTATTATGTTGGCTTCTTGTCTCGCTGTCAGGATCTTTAAGTCCACAACTTTTTTGTAAATTAGGAGTTTACATCATGTAAGCTCAATTCTAACTCAATACTTAATTTCATAACAGGAAACTGTTGCTGAAGTTTTTATCTGACCTGGGGTAGCCAACCCTCCAATGAATGTACAAAGTTTCAGTAAGGCTAACTTACACTGTATAGAATAACAAGTGCATTTAAATGCAGGGCCTTTGCTTTCCAGTGCCCTTTTCACTGAATAACAATGCAAATACTTGGAAATGACTTTATTTCCATTGTTGTTCAATGCTATCATGTATGATTGAAAGATAGTCAAATAAAATACAATTTCAAGGTGTGAACAGTGATGGAGTAAATGCTTCTGGTCTTTTGAGGTTACATGAGGACACTTTCACTCTAGGGAGCATGTCTTTTCAGACGAAGCTAGTTTCGAAAGGTTTATTCCCATTTGTTCATAGCCTGAAGGCCACATGCCAACTCCTTGTCACTCATTGTCATGCCAAACATTAGCCATGTTGTTTGGCATAGCGGCGTGTGGGTAAAATCACTGGGAAAGCCAAGCCAGGAATAAAATGCCATATTACAACCTATGTGTTGTGATAATTGTTTATGCTCTATAACCTGTTAGTTCATATGTCTTGACACTGTGATATACAGGCCTAAAGTCAAGACAATAAGAAGACACAGTGGCAAAATAAATTCAACCACACCCTAATTTCATCACAAAACCGGAGAGCAACCTCTGTCTGGTGAAGTCCACAAAACATATTGCATATAACAAACAGTTACATGACCTTCAGAGCATGGGGAAGCAAGTTAATGTTTCCGACATTTTCGGACAACCGAACAGCTAATGATTTAGAACCACAGAGAGATACCACAAGTTGCAAAGGAAACAGGAGCTGTCTCCACTATTCCAGCACCATTTCAACATAATCTAATCACCTATGCTTAGTCTAATATATTGACAACTAAAAGATACCAAAAACTATTTTATCCAATCTACATAAGCTAAATATGATGGTGCATGCGTGCAAGGAGAAAAAAACTTGGTGATTCACCCTACTTGTAGAGAAACACCAATGCCATCCTCTTTTATGTTGCCTAAACGGCTGCAATACAAGCATTTAATTTTTGTTGTCCTAGGTTACCTGGCTAAAATGATTGCTTGCTAGCCTAACTTCCTTACATGGGCAACGATGTTAGTTAACATTACCCTAACGTTACTACATCTAGCTATATGTTGAACTTCCGTCCTCTCAGGCCAGGGGCACAATGTATGAATTTATGGTTGGATCAGAATCACCATAGTCATTGGTCAGTGCAGAGAATGAAGTAAAACCACAAGTCCAAATCCCGATCTGCATCCATTGCTAATTTAGGAAAGGGATGATTTTAGGTACAGTGGTTCCTCCTTTAAAACCTTTTTGTAATAACATAGTATACGGGATTGATTTTTAGGAAATTTGGCTTAATTAATTAGATTAATATTATGGTGTTTCCATTCAGAGAAAAATGGTCAGTTTGTAAATTCTGACCGTTTTGCTCTCGGAGCGCACACTGGACGCTCGGGCCGAGGAGTAGGGTTGATTTGAGCATTCTGGCCTTACAACGGCAGTCAAGCACCCAAGCTAACGTTGGCTAGCTACTTCCAGACACAAATGAGACCACTCTCACCGTTTACTCGCCCTAGCAGAGCTGGTAAGGCAGTTTTAGTGTTAACCAGAGCGCTGGTGACTGTAAATGTGCTGCTGGAAACAATTTAATTACAATTTTTTTCTGACACTGGCCATATTCAACCAGTGTTGTCTGGTACTCAGACAAGAGTCTAGGCTACCCTGGGGCGGCAGGGTAGCCTAGTGGTTAGAGCATTGGACTAGGAACCGAAAGGTTGCAAGTTCAAATCCCAGAGCTGACAAGGTACAAAATCTGTCGTTCTGCCCCTGAACAGGCAGTTAACACACTGTTCCTAGGCCGTCATTGAAAATAAGAATATGTTCTTAACTGACTTGCCTAGTAAAAAAAAATAAAAATAGTGCTCTGAAATCCGTGTACATAGTAGGCTTTTGTGGAGCGATGGGTAATGATGCTTCGAGGGTGGCTGTTGTCTATGTGTGCAGAGGGTCCCTGGTTTGAGCCCAGAAAGGAACGGGACGGAAGCAAAACTGTTACAGGTCACCATTTTAATCAGGAGAATCCTCTCTTTGTAATTATGTAAGTCTGGGCAGCGAGCTTGTTTGTCATCAATCGCTAGACCAGAAATATAAGTTTAAATTTTTTCCCTACTTTTTCATTACGCAGCACAGTTGACACCATCGAGGTGCGGATGTTTACTTTTCCAGTTTTGTCCAACGAACAGATTGTAGTGGTAAAATAAAAAGAGATACATGATATTATAACAACTTACATCTGGTTCCACCGTAATGTTTTGTCAGCCATCTTTGTTGAAGAACGACACAAGGCAAGGGTGGCTCGCGTCAAAATTCGTCATTGGAACCACTCGATATGATTGGTCATATAAAAACCTTGGGACAAAAATGCATAATGAGTGCTCTGACTCCCCCTTGTGGTGGTCTGGAGCAATGAAGCCGTGACGCTGGATACCGCTAAGTCCCGCGGTGAAAGCTCTCAACTTTGAAATGAGGAACCACGGTAGCTAGCTTGCTAGCCACATGAGGACAACTACACAACGAAATGCAACAATTCAAGTTTTCTGTCAGTGATGTTTGGCTTCTAATGTGATGTGATTGGTGTGAAGCCAAATCCAAACTGGCTTCACTTTACACTTTTTTTGGTGTACCAGAACCATTCATAGCTGAGCTCACTCAGTTTAGCTGAATTCTGATTGCCTATTATTTTATACCTTTTTTATTGAGGGAGGCCAAATGCTTGCTGGCTTCCTTTGCATTGAATGCTAAGGGTGGCAACAATGTCATACTCTTTTTGACCAGACAGCATAGATGGGCTACACATACAAAGCATTCGCTTGGATGCTCTCTTGCGAATTGAAGGACATTTATGAAACACAGAAAGAAGAATGATACATTATCTTGTATCTTTTTTTCGTTTTCTTTTTTTGTTGGGATAGCCTGGAATCCCTTGGCATCCACGAATATATGCTACTGATCTAAGACCAGGTTTATTTGTTCATGCATGATCAACAAATGAAGACTAGCCTACTTGCAATATGTGCAATGATGTAATAGCTTTGCGTAGCTTGTTCCAGCTCCGGGAGCTGTCCACAGAGTCTGCTAGTCTCCCCCCAATGCTCTTTCATCAGACACCCTTCGCTCCTCCTCCAGTACACCACGTGGAGCGGTGTATATCATAGTGGTGTTGTATGGACGCAAGATGCTCATTATCACACATACATATATTGTGTTACCCAGTGAGGAGAGGGGGACGTCTCAATGCACTGTGCAAACATCCTACTTGCTATATACCCATCAAAAACAGGTGTTGTCAATCACAAGACTGGCGGGATTATGGAAACGCACTCATTATTATTTTCTCTGAAGAGCAGCTCTTGAGTAAAGAAAGATGATGAGAATATTTGGACAGGTCTTATGTAAGAGAGGTTTTCGTATCCTAGAATTGTATAGGCGTCATGTATCCGACTGCACAGTCACGTGGACACAACAAGCGTCCATATGTCAAGAAGAGCAACGCCTTCACCTGAATGAGCCTCTCTCACAGATGCCCTAACTACGTCGACCGGCCATGGTTGTAATATTTACTATTGATTGGCACACTATGAGGTGTTCAATCTGAAAATCAACTCTTCGGCATATACACGTAGTTCTAACCTGACCATCCGTATGCGAATGGGATTCTGTATGAAAATGCGTGTTGGAGATGTAGGCTATTTCTAAAGGAACCTTCAACTATTCTGAACATCAGCACAGAAGGTAAGATGAATCTCGGAAATCAATGAATTTGAACGTTGTTATATGCAACAGTTCAGTACAAGGATGAATTTGATGCCTGCGCGCATTCTACAAAAAATGCTCAATGCCCAAGCTCAGAAAGGCTATACCAAACATGCCATTTCATTTTCCTGCAGCAATAGGATAGATAACTAAAATAACCATTATGCGGTTTATAACGGATTCTTTCTTTTTAGGGGGTGTATGTATGATGATGATGAATGAAAATGCTATTGTTTCTGGTTGCTACTCAGCAATTCAAACCTTATTCACCCACCAGCTTTGAATGAATGCAGTCACTGTTTAGTACATTTACACACAATATTGTATATTTTATCAAATATCTATTTAAAATACTTAAAAAGACAAGTAATAATGTAATCATTCAGTATGGTCATTTTTAAGAGATAATATTGGTTATGTCGACTAGGCTGTCCTTTCCCAAGTTCACTGACAATTTAGTCACTGGTCAATCAATACCTTGCTAATACCCTGCCACCTCTTCTGCACCCATGCACACTGCATAACCTTTCATTTCAATGTTTATTATTTCCCTCAACACACATTATACTTTTAGATATTCATGAACAATAAATATTTATGCATGCGTACTTGGCTCCAGCAAATGATGGTTTACCATTAGCGTAGACGTTTGTCACGTGTTATCTATGTTGTTGAATTAGGGCCATAGGCCAGACTAGTGTAATGTGCAGTGAATCAGGCCCAAAAATGAGATGTGTGAACTGGAGGAGTTGCGGGGGAGTATTTAGTGTTATATGAGCCGTAGCCTTGGTCAAGTGAAGCACGACATGAGCTTTCTCACCAAGGCCTCTTGATAGCATTGTAATTGTGTTTTAGTGCTCAGACCAAGGCTAGAATTATCATCATAATGTCATGCATAAACTACAATTATCATTGAATCATGATAGTGCATGAATTACAACCATCATTGAACATGAGTTCTGCATGTCCTTGTCTGTTATTTCCACCTTAGAAACTTGTATAACTGAAAACACATTCAGCTTAAACATTTATATTTCCTACTCTGATTCAGGAGCTTTTACACTGTGAACAATCAACCAGCACAGCCATGGCCTCCCTCGGTGGTCTGTTGCCAAGGGGAACAGTCCTTGCTGAACGATAGAAATATAGAGTTAAGGAAAGACGGAGAGACAGAGCAGCCTTGAGGTACAGAAGAAGAGATGGTCGTCACTGACAGGAGTTCGAGCACTCCTGTGCCCAAGAAGCAGGAACCGAAGAAGAAGAGGAAGTCCCGCCCCCATGGCCTGCCCTCCCCAGCATTGTGCTGCGCATGCGGCCTGTGCATCATGCTGGCAGGCATCAACATCACCCTGGTGGGGGCATTCGCCTTCAGCACCTTGGTGCCCTCTGCCAACCCTCCCATCATCATAGGGCCCATCCTGCTCCTGGTGGCCTTCTCTTTCTTCGGAGCGTGCTGTGTCTGCAGCCGCCTGCCCCCCGCCCAGGGCTCCCGGAGATCGAAGGTGGGCGGGAGGAGCATGGGAATGATGGGGCGGGGAGGTTTAGCTGGGGGAGCGACGTTTGAGATCGAGACAAGTGAGCACACTTTGCAGGACACCACGGCAGTACAGCTCAGCCCCTCGGCTTCACCGGGGTCATCACGGGCGTCCAGCCCCGAGCGGGATGCTCCTGACCCCGCCCCCCCAGGGACCTGCAAGCTCTTCACCATGGAGACCAATGGCCCCACCTCCGCCACAGCCTACTACTCTGCCGCCTCGGCCGGGGGAGGGGCTGTGAGGCTCAACCTGCCACGTGATGATATGGCCACCTAGCACAGCCCTGACTTACGCACTGAAGCAAGAGCTTCATGCCCCAGGGGACTGATGCAAAACTATGTAAATATGAACTAGGATTGATGATATACAGACAATGTTTCAGTGTGTCTAGCCATTTTGTGTAGTGCCATTTTTCATGTTTATGACAAGCTATCAGAGTTTTATTGCATTTGTTTTTGTTTTTTTCCAACAGCCAAACAGTAATTAGCATGCAATTCAACGTTGAAGGAACGTGGGTGACGGTTTTGTTTGAATTGATGTTCCTACCTCCTCAGAACTGTTCTCTTTAGAATCCTCTCTTAACATGCATGGGGCATTATTATAAGCAGTTTCTAACCAGAAAGCAAAATGAGGGAATTGAAGCGTTTTCTCTGTGGCATTTCTGAGGGGTAAAACAAAGTGATGTGTCCCATTTCTTTGACCGTCTGGACCTCAGTGATGGACATTTCAGCCGATTACTCTGACGCAACTTTGTTGTTGTTGCCAGAACTGAAAGGTTTGACACGAAATGGCAATGAGTTTAATGCTATCATTTAAATACTTAGTGATGTTTGACATTACAGTATGTGCTGCTTTGGTCTTAAATTAGATTCAAAGATGGGGTCGCAAGATTCCTTTGCAATATAATCTCAACTGAAAGGATCAGCAACAGAGGACTAATATGAATTTTTCCTCAATTGTTTCTACAGACAAAACATTATGGATGATATGCAGTGTACATCAGTGGTTGGCAACAAGTGGCCTGCGGGCCAAAACTGGGTCGCAAGTGATTCGTTTTTTGGAATCAGAATTTTTACTACAAACATAGAAATGCGCCATTTTCACATACAGTGGCAAGAAAATCCTTTGGAATTACCTGGATTTATGCATAAATTGGTCATAAAAGCCACAACAATAAACAAACAGTCTGCTTAAACTCATAAACAATTATACGTACTCATGTCTTTATTGAATACACCGTGTATTTTTTTTTTAATACCTTTTATTTAACTAGGCAAGCCAGTTAAGAACAAATTCTTATTTTCAATGACAGCCTAGGAACAGTGGGTTTAACTGCCTGTTCAGGGGCAGAACAACAGATTTGTACCTTGTCAGCTCAGGGGTTTGAACTTGCAACCTTCCGGTTACTAGTCCAACACTCTAACCACTAGGCTAAGCTAACCACTTTACGAAACTGTTTCAGTTCAGCAATATTCTTGGGATGTCTGGTGTGAACTGCTCGATGTCATGCCACACCATTTTAAATCAGTTTGAGGTCAGGACTCTGACTGGGCCACTTAAGGTATATTTTCTTCTGTTGAAGCCATTCTGTTGTTGATTTACTTCTGTCTTTTGGGTTGTTGTCCTGTTGCATCACCCAACTTCGCTTGAGCTTCAATTGGGGGACAGATAGCCTTACATTCTCCTGCAAAATGTATTGATAAACTTGGGAGTTCATTTTTCCGTCGACGATAGCAAGCTGTCCAGGCCCTGAGGCAGCAAAGCAGCCCCAAACCATGATGCTCCCTCCACCATACTTTACAGTTGGGATGAGGTTTTGTTGTTGGTGTGTTGTGCCTTTTTTTCTCCACAGTTGTGTGTTCCTTCTAAACAACTCAACTGTTTCATCTGTCCACAGAATATTTTGCCAGAAGCGCTGTGGAACATCCAGGTGTTCTTTTGCGAACTTCAGACACGCAGCAATTATTATTATTATTTTTTAATTCCGTGGTGTCCTCCCATGAATAACGTTCTTGTTTAGTGTTTTACGTTTCATAGACTCCTCAACAGAGATGGCATGTTCCAGAGAATTCTGTAAGTCTTTAGCTGACACTAGGATTCTTCTTAAGCTCATTGAGCATTCTGCACTGTGCTTTTGCAGTCATCTTTGCAGCCACTCCTAGGGAGACTAGCAAGAGTGCAGAAATTTGTCTTACCGTGGACTGATTTTAGAAAATGTTGTAACCCTTTCCAGCTTTTTGCAAGTCAACAATTCTTAATCTTAGGTCTTCTGAGATCTCTTTTGTTTGAGGCATGATTCACGTCAGGCAATGCTTCTTGTGAGTAGAAAACTCACAAAATGTGAGTTTTTTTTTATAGGGCAGGGCAGCTCTAACCAACATCTCCAATCTTGTCTCATAGGTTAGCTGACTCCTGACTCCAATTAGCTTTTGGAAATGTCATTTGCCGAGGGGTTCACATACTGTTCCCAACCTACACTGTGAATGTTTGAATTATGTATTCAATATATTTTGTGTGTTATTAGTTTAATCACTCTGCGTTTGTCCATTGTCTATGAAGATCAGATCAAATGTTATGACTAATTTATGCTGAAATCCAGGTAATTCCAAAAGGTTCACTTACTTTTTCTTGCCACTATGGTGATGTTGGGGGTAGTGCTGGACATGATTTAATATGTTCCGTTAGGTATAGCCCTATGTCTAACATGGACATCACACCAAGATCCAAACTGCTTTAATATTGATTCAGAAGATTGAACATGCTTTGATTTTCTATACAGAATAAACTACTTCTTTCTTGAACTGCATTGTTGGTTAAGGGCTTGTAAGTAGCATTTCACGGTAAGGTTTTATTTGGCGCATGTGACAAAAAGTTTGATTTGAACTAGAGTTTACCATGTCCCAGCCAAGTATTTTGTCATAGCCTAATATTTGTATTTCATGTGAGGAAAGTCAACTCCCCCTACAGGGAGTGGGCTTGTTGTAAATGTGTGTAGTGTCAAGATGTATGTAAACTATCAATGTTGGCCATGTATTTCAAAATGTATTCTGGTTTGATAACATCTTTAACAATGTATATTTTTTGAAAATTAAATTGACTTAATTTGATAACAATACATGTGATACTACTAAAATATCAATAAAATACATGCTCATATAAAATGGATCACAAAGAGAGTTTGTTGCAGCAAACTGCATGAATTTTATTTTTTATCAAAAGATGGGGAAAAAAACATTCCTCTGATGGATGCACAGGTGGTGGCTGTTTGTACGTCACCGGTGACTGTGTCTGTTCTTGCTTCTGCTGCGATGACTGGTTGTCTGTGAAACGGTGGCTCTTTTCAGACTGTCTTTTGGGGGTTCCTTGAGGTGAAGACATCTCCATGTCCCTTCTGGGTTACATCCTTGTCAGACTATACATGGTCCAGTCGTTTGCTGTGTCTTGGTCTGTGACCGTGTCTTTGTTCAAGCTATGTGTCCAGGTTCAGCCTCTTCCTTAGTGTCTTGGTTCTCTCTCTGGTTAAGGTACAGCACAGAGATGGGGCCACTGTAGATGCTAGGGCACCTCTGACCACCTCCGATGTCTGTGCGTCTTGGCAGTACTTGGGAGCTGGTCATTTGGGAGAGGTAACCATATGCCCTTTCTTATCTTCTCCCAGCTGATGAACTGTAAGATCTGTCTCCAGAGCTTCCTCAGCTGTTTGATTAGACTGAACACATTGAACAGACTGACCACCAAAGGGGCCACACCAAACACCAGGATCACTCCTATCATGTAGATCCCTCAAACTCAACTCTCAAAGCCAGATCCACTGCATTGTTTAATTGTTCTCTAATCAGGGACTGATTTAGACCTGGGACATAAGGTGTGTGCAATTAATTATCAGGTAGAACAAAAAACCAGCCCAGCTCCAGACCTTGTAGGATTTGAGTACCCCTGTTGTAGATGATGTAGAAGATGAGACCGCGTTTGCAGAGAGTCACCCTCGCTGTACCAGGTTGGCAAATAGCATCGACCTTCAGAGCAGGAAAGCGTGACCTAAGCATTTAAAAGAGCATAGAACATTTACATCAAGAATGGTGCGCAGAATACTTGTTATCAGCCTGGAAACATTTCTTTCGAATGTCAACTGAAACCAGTATTCTACGATTTCAACTGTAAACATGAAGTAATGTCCATAGGGACATTTTGACATCCTAATATATTTAAGATTCCATTGAGAAAGAACTAACTCCATGCAAGACTCTTTCCGGGTGACATGATAGTATCACTGACGTTTTGAACCAGAGTCATGGGTAGACACAGGCTCTATAGCTTGAGCCCAATATGGCTTCTCCTCATTCTGTCTCTGCCTGCATGTATACTGACTACCACCAGGGGATGGTAGTGCTTCCAAATGTGTCCTTTGTTCTCACGTTATGTAACAGGGTATTGTCCAATAGAGCCAGTAGATGTCAGCAGAGCATAAGGTGTGTGTGTGTGTGTGTGTGATTATGCAGACTAAGTGAAAGTGGGTCTGACCATGCACAAACTTTCTGGCACATAAATGCATGCCATGATGCACTTGCACAGGATCTCTGACCACAGTGATAATGATCATGGTTGATGTTGCAACGTGTCTATTTTTGCATTAAAGCACAGGGGGTCTAATGTCCCCATCATTCATAGCATGTTTTCATCAATAACCACTGCTTAAAAAACATAGTAGTTGCTTATCTCAATAGATTTCACAAATCACACCAAGATTGCATTGATTAACATCTTGCGATATCAATTGTTTATAAAGGAGACCTTGTAAATACATTTTGAATGAAGCCCTTTCGGATGCTGCATGGGTTTTTGAATGGCCTACTTTCCGAGTAAGCTATAGCCACTGCACTAATAAGTGGATTGGGCTAATTGGCCCTATCATAACCACTTCTAAGAGCAGTTAGTCTTCCCCACTTTCAACAGTTCACTCTGTGATAATGAGCCTTATTTGTAGACAACGCTAGGCTTTCTATCAACTGTCGCTTTTGATATGATAAACCAGGGTTCTCCAACTGGCGGTTTTGAGATATGATAAACCAGGGTTCTCCAACTGGCGGTTTTGAGATATGATAAACCAGGGTTCTCCAACTGGTGGTTTTATTTGCCCCCCCCCCCCCCCCCAACAATTTTTATTGTTGGACATAAAACACTGTAAAAACACCAGCAAATAAGCTACAAGTGAGTTTAATTTTGGAAATCTGTTCCAAAGTATTCCCACACATAATAGAGAGATGTGATCGGATACAAATGGGCGACCGGTAGCCTAGCGGTTAGGAGCTAGGTGAAAAATCAGTCTATGTGCTCTTGAGCAAGGCACTTAACCCTAATTGCTTCCCTACATAGTGCACTACTCTTGACCAAGGGTCCATGTTGCAGTGCTTGGCTCGAATTGGGATGCAGACTGGTAAAAGCTGTGATTATATCCTAGAATTAGATGCACTGCAACACTAGCTATCTGTAAAGCATCTCCTTGAGGTGATGAGGTGATGACTGACTGAAGGGGAATTAGACTGTTGATGTTATCTAAGGAAATCTCTTCTAATCCAATACTGGAGAGTCGACCTAAGGTGACACAACTTAGCAATCAACATATGTTCTAACACTTGTTAGTGCATAGCTGTATTTTGTTCTCTATAACTCAAGGATGAGACAAGTTGATGGAGAATGTTATGACATATACATGTTGTGAATTACTGTTGCATAACAGCAACAATGGCTATGAATATCATTATTTTGACCCAGTCTCCTCTTTGGTGCTTACGCTAGGGCTCCTCCGTTAAGTTCAAGCACCCAGTGTAAAAAGTGGTATTCTATCCGTACTCATTAACTGCAGTAATACTTGCAGCATCAAGTGTTATTGCCTCTCCTTTCCCTGGAATTTTACTTCAATACTATGAACTATTTTACAACAAATGCCATTGACAATATAATTCCACAGAATCTGTGTTCCTGAGAAGACTGATCGTACAAAGTCTGTGATTAGCTCCTATCAAGAGCTATCAACAAACCTGTATGTACAGTAGTAGAGATAGATGATGCCTGTTGAGACAGACTAGATGGCGTGCAATGAGTAGAGACACTGGCCTGATCGATGAACTCTGAAAGCTGGTTAGCATTGAGAGCAAAAGAACAGCTGTGCCAGGGGCCAAAATGGAACGACAAGAACGACTATGATAGATTCGACCAAACCCAGAAACAGCCATCAAATCCGCTCTGAACCGGCTGGATTCTGCTGCTGCGTGTGTGTGTGTGTGTGTGTGTGTGTGTGTGTGTGTACTGTATGTGTTGCTTGGCTGTGTGTGAGAGCCACAGCAGTTTGAATGAGTCAGGGAGGGGAGGGGAGGGGAGATGTGAGAGAGTAATCAGGCAGAAGAGATTAGGGGAAGACGAGCTGCTATGCCGAGGAGAGGATCTATGAAAGCAGACAGTGGTTACGTAACCCATATAACCTAGTTTACTCCTATCTGCTCTGGCGGGAAGACTACTGAAGACGTGAGGATTGACTTTTTGTCCTAAAAACAATATAATAAATATGAAAACTTTAGGTTTTTACATACATTCTATTGCATCTTCTGCTTTTCCATCACATTGTCTGTCTCTCTAAGGGTCCTTGATAGATTCATTTGATATATCGTTTTTTCAGTGTGAATGAAAGAATACACGGGGATGGTAACACTTTATGACCGAAAAGTTGTTTATTCTATTTCAGTGACTCATATCATCTCTGATCACCAAAGCAACAAGGAATCACTTGTGTGTGGGTTCTATAAAATTAGGAAAGACATGATTTATTCCCAGAGCAAAGCTGACCATCTCAACAACAATTCTACAGAATGATGTACATACTTGAAAACAAGAGCAATCAAACAAATCAATGGTGAACCATAAGAATTATGAAACAACCCACTGGGCATAGATGTCTATTCTAAACTCAGTAAAAAAAGAAATGTCCTCTCGCTGTCAACTGCGTTTATTTTCAGCAAACTTAACATGTAAATATTTTGTATGAACATAATAAGATTCAACAACTGAGACATAAACTGAACAAGTTATACAGACATGTGACTAACAGAAATGGAATAATGTGTGTCTGAACAAGGGGGGGGGGGGTCAAAATCAGAAGTAACAGTTAGTATCTGGTGTGGCCATCAGCTGCATTAAGTATTGCGGTGCATCTCCTCATGGACTGCACCAGATTTGCCAGTTCTTGCTGTGAGATGTTACCCCAATCTTCCACCAAGGCACCTGCAAGTTCTCGGGCATTTCTGGGTTGAAAGGGCCTTAGCCCTCACCCTCCGATCCACAGGTCCCAGACGTGCTCAATGGGATTGAGAGCCGGGCTCTTCGCTGGCCATGGCAGAACTCTGACATTCCTGTCTTGCAGGAAATCACACACAGAACGAGCAGTATGGCTGGTGGCATTGTCATGCTGGAGGGTCATGTCAGGAGGAGCCTGCAGGAAGGGTACCACATGAGGGAGGAGAATGTCTTTCCTGTAATGCACAGTGCCTGCAATGACAACAAGCTCAGTCTGATGATGCTATTACACACCGCCCCAGACCATGACGGACCCTCCACCTCCAAATCGATCCCGCTCCAGAGTACAGGCCTCGGTGTAATGCTCATTCCTTTGACGACAAACGTGAATCCGGCCATCACCCCTGGTGAGACAAAACCGCGACTCGTCAGTGAAGAGCACTTTTTGCCAGTCCTGTCTGGTCCAGCAACGGTGGGTTTGTGCCCATAGGCGACGTTGTTGCCGGTGATGTCTGGTGATGTCTTACAACAGGCCTACAAGCCCTCAGTCCAGCCTCTCTCAGCCTATTGTGGACAGTCTGAGCACTGATGGAGGGATTGTGCGTTCCTGGTGTAACTCAGGCAGTTGTTGTTGCCATCCTGTACCTGTCCTGCAGGTGTGATGTTCGGATGTACCACTCCTGTGCAGGTGTTGTTACACGTGGTCTGTCATTGCGAGGAAGATCACCTGTCCGCCCGGTCTCCCTGTAGCGCTATTTTAGGCGTCTCACAGTACGGATATTGCAATTTATTGCCAAGGCGACCGTTGCACACAGATGCATGTTCATTCATTTTTTATGGTTCATTGAACAAGCATGGGAAACAGTGTTTAAACCCTTTACAATGAAGATCTGTGAACTTATTTGGATTTTTACGAATTATCTTTGAAAGACAGGGTCCTGAAAAAGGGACGTTTCTTTTTTTGCTGAGTTTACATTGGTTCAACGTCGTTTCTTTTAAAGGACGTGGAAACAACGTTGATTCAACCGATGTTTTCCCAATGGGAAGGCATAAAACTCAGAAATCCATCCAACCCCAGTAGCCTTGAATGAGATTAGACATTTGTTTATTTAAACTCTAAGTTGATTTGATTACAGTGTGTTGCTGTGAAAAGCAGTAAAGACAGGAAACTTCCTGACTGAGTCGTGGTGATGTTTTGTTTTGGTCTGCCACAGTATGTCCGGGGACTGTTGGACCTCTGCTATTGGTCTCCATTCCAGGAGCTGTTGGGGGGCAACACTGAGAAGAAAGACCCCTGCAGATCTGGGAGCAGATTTTGATATAAGCAGCAACAGAGTCTTAATACCAATACATTGCTGCTGTGAATTCTAATGGTCTCCTATAATGCCTTTCAGAGGCCTCTCCATTCACTCCCATAAAACACCAGTTACTCAAGTGGTCAATGCTGTTGCATAACCTCCTTTTTACCAGTCACTCTATATATGAGAGAGACTTTATATTAGAGCACTGGGAGAGCACTGGAAACCAACCTGGACGTAACATAGTAAACGTAAATCTGTGACACTCAAAATAGTATGATATATTACATTTCGTATGGTATATATTAATTTGTGTATGTCCATAATCCATTTCGTGTGATATGTTACAAATTGCAATTTGTACAAATATGTTATAAATTTGCAATTTGTATGATGTGTTAAGAATTCCAATTTGTTGTGGCTAATGTTAAGCTAAGTTAGGGGTTAAGGTTAGGGTTAAAGTTAGGGTTAGTTAACATGCTAAGTAGTTGCAAAGTAGCTAAAAAGTAGTAAGTAGTTGCTAATTAGCAAAAATGTATCTGTGATGTGATTTGAACACTCAACCATTGGGTTGTTAGACGTTCACGTTATACGCCCATCCATCCACCCCCCCCACTGGGTACAGACATCAATTCAACGTTTAATCCATGTTAGTTCAACGTAGGTCCCTTCTTTAGTTTTTGGCTTAATGATGTACTATGCAGAAATCTCTCCACCATTTCCTGGTTGCAAAAAGTCTAATAGTTCACCTAATTTCTGTTTATGTGACAAAACATGCAAGTATAGTGTAGAGAATCATTGCACCATCTATACTGCTCTGAAATATGTTTTCCATAACCAAAAATATTGTATTTTCAGCTGTTTCAAGCTGGTGTACAAAACCGAAAGTAAAAGAAGCAAAAACTAAACTTAAAAACAGGAAGCATAGAAATAGTACACATAGAACAGATCTACCGCTTCTTAGACTTGCTTTCAGTGAGAATTACAGATCTATAACTATAATTTCTATGTGAATTTGATCACGTCGCCTTAAAAGTTACATAGAACAGCTTTAAGTAACCTTATGTAACATAACATATCATACTAACATACAGATTTACATGTACTATGCTACGTCTACTCTTTGAGGCTAGGCTGTTGTGTAAACTGCATTGATGCTCTGGTACACAAATCAATTAACCTTTCCTATATTCTACCATTAGCAAAGTCGATCAATCACATTCAGTTTTTTTCTCCAGTAAGAGACAGTGGCTCCCATATACTGACGTATACGAGGTAATGGTTATTTTCAGTTCCTTTTTTAGCTCAACTGGGGGTCTTTTGACATGGAGCTCCTCCCTAAATGTTATCCTCCACCGGTGATGTGCTGCCTATTCAAACAGATACATATTTTAGCCAAACCAAAAATGGTGTAGTGTTGCACTAATATCTAGGTGTTGTCAGTGGTGAAATAGAGTGTATAGGAGTCCAACAACATGCTGCTGCATTGGAGAGTCAGTTCGATGAACTGTCTATTTTTTGTGACTCTGGTTGTCTGTGTTTTAACATGAAGGGTATACTATATGGTCAGATTATTATTTTTTTTCTTCAGTCCTGGGTTTAGAAAGGGGTCAACTAAGCATGTGTGAACAAAATGTCCATTTCCATATCATGTTTGGTACTCCTACAGCAGTGGAGGCTGCTGAGGGGAGGGCGGCTCATAGGAATGGCTGGAATGGAGTAAATGGAATGGTATCAAACATGTGGTTTCCATGTTGTTGATATCATTCCATTCATTCCAGTCCAGCCATTACTATGAGCCGTCCTCCCCTCAGCAGCCTCCACTGTTGCAGGAGTACCAAATATGATACGGAAATGGTACATTTTGTTCAGGCAATTTGGGGTGCAGTGGGGAACTGGTAAACAACGTGCAGTAATAGTCTTCACCAGCAGGGGCCTCTTTAGTTCATAGAACTGATGCAACAATGAAAAAACATACTTGATGCGTCTACAGCAGACTGCTTCAGACCAGTTTTTGCTTTGTGTGTCAAATAAGAATTAGCTTAACATGTCTTCACATGGCAAGTTTATAATGCTGCGTTTACTGATTAACTAATGTTACAATAAAGCCATAGACTATATATTGTCACATTAGCTGAGGTTAGACAATCCAATCAAGTGAAAAGTCATGGTACTTAATAGAGTGAGCAAAGTAAACCATTTCTAAAATGTAAGCAGGGGCATGTACACTATTAAATCGTCAATTTCTTTATGTGCTTCCCCATTGTATTTACACAGCAATGACACTCGTTTACCCCACAGTCACTACACTTGTATGTAAACAACTATAAAGTTGTATCAGCTTTTCTGAAGTCTCAAGTAGCCTATATCAACAGTTATATTGTTGTGGTTCAGTTGCTATGGTATATCATGGTATATGGTCTGCTATCAGAACATTGGAGTGATTACTTCAGCCCTTCCCACAGAATATACCTGCTTCCTTATTCGCAACTCTTGAATATGTATAGTATGGTCGTCATGAGGCTGGTGAGGGGACAACAGCTCATAATAATGGAACCATGTGTGTGATGTGTTTGATACCATTCTATTGACTCCAGCCCATCCTCCCCAATTAAGTTGCCAGCAGCCACCTGTGAGGGTCATGGTACAGTAGGAGTAACATGAGACTCATTCGGTTCGGTCTATGATTAAATAAATGGCCTCATATCAGGGTGGTTCCCAGCCAGTCACCTAATGTCGTGCTGTGACTTTTTAAGTCAATTATGATTCAGTGATCTTTGGTGTAATAAAATATCAACCTCACATATTACTACTAACCACCTCCTTCCACACAACCAGCCAACACACTCCTCATCGTCTGAAGGCCCTTTCCTGCAGTAAGAATAGCCTAATTTACTGCATTGCTGGTGGATGGTGGCCACCTGTAGAGAAGAGGAAGTGTCTCAAAGTGTCCGACAGGCTGGTTCTTAACAGAGGCGGGCCATTCGTTTTCCAGTTTGCCATGGTAGCAGGAAAAGTAGCGCAGGGCGGTGTAGGGGTGGCCAATCGCTGTCAGCCCTCATTACCTTCAAGGAGCTCATCGGATCCCTCTCCCAAGAGTCCCTTAGAAATAAATAAAGGGAAATGCTTAACACTTTAATGACTCCCACAAGGGCTCTCTCCAAAACAACAGCTCCCTCCTAAATTGCTCTGCTTTGGCCGAGTCCGAAGGGGGAGAGGGAGAGGCTATTTTTCAGTCAACTAGTGCTGGGTCGGCTAGGCCAGCCAACAGGAGGAAGAATTGGGTCTTTATGGGGCTTCTATGGGGCTTCTATGGGGCCTACTAGGGACAGCCACTGCATTGTCCCCCCACCACTCCCTTTCCCTCGTCTTCGCCTGATTCCCCCCCCCCCTCCCCCCTCCCCACAGCCAACATTGGGTCACGTTGTGTCACCCCCTCCAACCTAGAATTGGTGTGTCGCTGTCCCCCCTCCAAGAAAAAAAAATACATAGATTGTCTCTCCAGGTCATTCAGATAATGAACTGAGGACTTGCGGACAAAACAAACCAGCTCTTCTATTGTCCAGCATCCCCTTGTTCAAGGCACCGAGGGGAAGATGCATGGGGTTTTGAAGAAGGCATCACAAGGTTTACCAGTCAACTCTTCCTGGACCTGTTTTAAACAGCTAAAAGGTCTAAGCTTTCAGAGCTGTGATTTACATGGTTGCCTAGAACCCCAGGGTTACCCCTTCCTACTCAGTAGCATATACAACAGACTGTACAAAACACCTGCTTTTTCCATGACATAGACTGACCAGGTGAATCCAGGTGAAAGCTATGATCCCTTATTGATGTCATTTGTTAAATCCACTTAAATCAGTGTAGATGGAGGAGATGTGTTAAAGAAAGATTTGTAAGCCTTGAAACAATTGAGACATGGATTGTGTGCGTGTGCCATTCAGAGGGTGAATGGGCAAGACAAAATATTTTAGTGACTTTGAAAAAGGTGCCAGGTGCACCGGTTTGTGTCAAGCAATTCTGCAGGGTTTTTCATGCTCAACAGTTTCCTGTGTGTATCAGGGAGGGTCCACCATCCAAAGGACATCCAACCAACTTGACACAACTGTTGGAAGCATTGGAGTCCATACCCCGACGAATTGAGGCTGTTCTGAGGGACAAAAGGGGGTGCAACTCAATATTTGGAAGGTGTTCATAATGTTTGGTATACTCAGTGTAGGATGCAGGGTGTTGAAATAGAAGCCAACTAGTGTGTGCCATCAATAAACTATCAACTGTTAAGCAGTGTGTTGCAGGTTTTTAGTTTTGCTGTAAAGTAAATGGTGAAATGTAATTAGAATTGCAGAGGAAACTTTCCATTATAGATGTAACTACTGTTGTGACATCTATTTACGGGTTGGCTGACAACGTCACAAGAATTCTGCATGTGCATCGATGTGTCTGCAAGGTGTGGGTTATTATGATTCTGGTCAGATATCTAGCAACAATGACCAGAAGCTAACTTGTGGGGAATCGTACATGGCTCATTTCAGCTTGTTGTATCTTGTTATTGATACCATGTCTTGTTTTGACCTTTTTTCACGTCTATGCTAATATGGAAAACATTTGCTAGCTAGCTAACCAACAGCTGATACAACATACAAACGTATTTATGTTTTCAAGAAACATTTGAAGACAAAATATAGTTTACATGTTGTCACCAGTCTAAGCCAACTCCGTAGTTGCGCACTTGTCAGTGTGTTGCTAAACAACCAACCCTTCAATACATGTCTGTAGGGGACAATAAGGTGTTACCAGAGACTTGTCCCATCCTCATGGGAGAGGACTGATGTTAGAATACACTTAAGTAGTAAGAACAAGGCCGGATCTTCACTCCTGCTCCATTCCGCGTCTCTAGGGCTTTCCTTCTACAGTTTTATCTCTCAAAGTCCCCTCACGTCCTCTCAACAGTTTGTGTTGTTTTACTCTGTCATCTACAGGTCAGTGATTGAAGTCAGGCTAGTAACAGACATCTAAGAAACCCAGTGTCCTGTCGCTGAACATATTTGTCCTGAAATTGTGCAACAAATTGACATTTATGTGGACACAAGACCATTTGAACCCATCAAGTGTTAGGACAAAAAAACATTGCTATTTACTTTGAACATAAAGCTGTTTGAATTACTCCACGTTTCAACAGCTTTTCTGCTAACACGTACACTTAAATAGCAGGAAATATTATCGCATGCACCTTCAGCACCAGCATTTTCTATTTATGTTTTTATTTTATTTTAATCAATTTGCACATGCTCTTAGCCAGAGAAACTTAGAGTAGTGAGTGCATACATTTTTGTACTTTTATTAAAATAAATGATGGTCTGGTCCCCGTGGGAATCAAACCCACAAACCTCACATTGCAAGCACCATGCTGTACTAGCTGAGCCACAAATCATGTTATGTAATAATAATTGTATCTACTCTTTTGCAATCTACCCACAGTATGCTACATCTACAAAAGGTTCTATTAATAGACATTATCAGGATCTACGACTCCTAGCTGTGCTGTGATCTAATGACATATAGGCAGTCCAACTGAAAATATCCTGATTATATTTACTTATTTCCATTGCTAATTATTGCTCATCATTGAGCATAGCATAGGCTGATGTAGCAAGCAAGAAAAAGCCACTTAACTCTGCACAGTTGCTAGGCAACACTTCTCACCACGAGTTAACACTTGGCAATGAAGGTTTTCAATGCAATTCATTTACTCTCACTTTAAATAAACTAAGCTTTCCATCAATTGATAATATTTTAACGTATGCCAGGAGGAGAGTAAGAAACCACATAGTAGCCAATTAAAGATAAAGCAAATCAATATCATAATCTCACACAACTATGAGGTGTTTACCTAAGGCCTGCCTTTGCAAACTTCCTTGTTATTATGTCCTGGTGTTACGTCACAAGATCCTTACCCTATTATGTTGCATCATACTGTAAAATCTACATTCATCTTACAGAAAATGTATGTCATACGATGGCTTGCTACTCTACACTCAAATGTAGCATTCCACTTTCATTTGACTCTTTTTTTTCTGAGATCACTGTAACGTTGGATAATGTTTTCCTGAACTGCAGTGTGAAAACAAAAGAGCTGTTAATAGTAAAACAACGTAACACAACTTTATACGCACAATGTGTTCTATATACTGGTTCCAATTGTAGAGTCTAAACTCACACCTTGACCTCTGCGTGAACAGGTGCTGATACAATGGTGGTATTACCTCCATTCTACTTGATGGTCCTCCACCTTGTTTTTTGTCATAATCTGGTTTCAGGTTTCCTGAGTACTTTTCTCTCGCTCTCCTGCGTTTGGAACAAACAGGGGAGTGAATTTAATCAGATCGTAGACAGGAATGGAGGGATGATTGTCACCTGGCTGCTGTAAAAGGTGCAGATGGAGAGCACAGCAGCACCGTGTTGTATGAAAGAGCCTCCCCATGAGGACTCAGTGAAAACCCAGGATGTAATAGAGACCACACAGCCAAAGGAGCAGTTATGTGACCAGCCTTTGTCATAGGTCTGGTCAGAGACAGTTTAGTTCTGTAGCATGAATCTGTCAGCTGTCAGAGAGCACAACTTTATTAGAATTAGACTATATTAGAATACGTTATAGACAGATAAGGTACAGGACAGAGCTGTAACTCCTTTGTGACACAGCAGCCCACACCGGAACATTGTGTCAATGTCCGGTAATATGATTGACCAAGCCTCTTCTTGTATCTGGAACTACACACAACATGTTTCGCTGTTATTTACACTACTAGGCAGTTGGCACTCCTGACTGTTTTTGCCATAGCATGACGTAGTGTACGAACCTGTTTAGTTATAATTAGGTGCCAGTGTTCCATCCTGTTCCATTGATATGTGTGTCACCATATTTGTTTAGGGCATGTCTGACACACACACTGACGCACACACGTATGCACGCACACATATACACACACACACACTCTATACACTGTCACTGCCCTGGATTACTAACCTGCCCTTGACCTGTCGTTTGCCTGCCCCCTGTTTTGTCTGCATCTGGGTTTTATCCTGAGTCCTGATAGTACGAACTGGTCATGACTGACCTAGCGGACTTGACCCAGCTCTGCGACACTGTCTCCTCCCACGGAGCCACCATTGGAAGACGCAAGGAGTTCCTTCACAACCTTATGGGATGTTTCCAGACCTTGGCGGAACGCCATGACCGTACTTTCCATACATTGCTGGAGCAAGTCAGCTGATTGTCTATTAGACAGTCAGCCACTACAGTAACCTCTCAGTGTCCCAGTTGTCAGCAGTGCATCCCACCCCGGCTTCCCTGGGAACCCTGCTTAGCACTATCTCCTTCCTTTGATACATCATAGCTGCAGGCAACATACAGATGGATCCTGGAAAGGTGAGAGCGGTGGTGGATTGGCCGCAACCCACCTCCAGAGTACATCTGCAACGCTTCCTGGGGTCCGCCAATATCTACCACCGGTTCATCTGGGGTTAAGGCACCCTGGCTTCCCCCCTGTCAGCACTCACCTCTCCCAAGGTCCCGTTCACGTGGTCTCTAGCTGTAGACCGGGCGTTCTTGGACCTCAAGCACCAGTTCACTATCGCCCCCATCCGAAACCATCCGGATCCGTCCCGGCAGTTCGTGGTGGAGGTCAATGCCTCAGATGACGGAGTGGGGTCTGTCCTGTCCCAGCGCTCAAATCAAATGTATTTATATAGCCCTTCGTACATCAGCTGATATCTCAAAGTGCTGTACAGAAACCCAGCCTAAAACCCCAAACAAAAAGCAATGCAGATGTAGAAGCACGGTGGCTAGGAAGAACTCCCTAGAAAGGCCAAAACCTAGGAAGAAATCTAGAGAGGAACCAGGCATTGGGGGGTGGCCTGTCCTCTTCTGGCTGTGCCGGGTGGAAATTATAACAGAACACGGCCAAGATGTTCAAATGTTCATAAATGACCAGCATGGTCAAATAATAAGTCTGGGACAGGTAGCACATCCGGTGAACAGGTCGGGATTCCATAGCCGCAGGCAGAACAGTTGAAACTGGAGCAGCAGCACGACCAGGTGGACTGGGGACAGCAAGGAGTCATCATGCCAGGTAGTCCTGAGGCATGGTCCTCGGGCTCAGGTCCTCTGAAAGAGAGAAAGAAAGAGAGAAGGAGAGAATTAGAGCGAGCATAGTCATCAGCTGATGTACGAAGGGCTATATAAATACATTTGATTTGATGACTCTGCCTGTTCCCCGGTTCTGGAATGGGCTCATTCATCTCGACTGGCCTGCCAACCTGGCTCCCATCGGACCCTGGCCTTTGTACGACAACGTTTTTGGTGGCCCACCCTGGTTCCTGACGTCTCCACGTTCGTCGCCCCCTGCACCGTGTGCGCCCAGAATAAAACTCTGCGACAAGCTCCGGCTGGACTCCTTCAACCTCTTCACATTCCTCACCGCCCCTGGTCCCATATATCCCTGAACTTTGTCATGGGTCTCCCTCCATCAGAAGGCAACACCACTATGCTCATGGTGGTGGATAGGTTTTCCAAAACTGCCCATATCATTCCCCTTTCCAAGTTACCCTCAGCCAAGGAGACAGCCCAGCTCATGGTGCAGCACGTCTTCCGGATCCATGGACTTCCGGGGACATGGTCTCCAACCGCGGA
Source organism: Oncorhynchus nerka (assembly GCF_034236695.1). NCBI lineage: Eukaryota > Metazoa > Chordata > Actinopteri > Salmoniformes > Salmonidae > Oncorhynchus > Oncorhynchus nerka. The sequence goes on along the minus strand of NC_088415.1, from coordinate 69,307,194 downwards.
CCTCAGTTCTTGTCCCCGGTTGTAGAAGGCTTTCTGCACCCTCATTGTGGCATCGGCTAGCCTGTCCTCCGGTTTTCAACCCCAATCTAACAACCAGTCGGTGTGAGCCAATCAGGACCTAGAGATGACTCTTCGTTGCATCGTCACCACTAACCCCATCATCTGGAGCCAACAACTCGTGTGGGTGGAATACGCCCGCAACACCCTTCCCTGCTCCGCCACTGGTCTCTTGTCGTTTGAGTGTTCTATGGGTTATCACTCTTCCCTGAGCAGGATGAAGAGGTCAACATACCCTCGGCCCAGATGTTCGTCCGCTGCTTTCGCCGTATCTGGAAGAGAGTCGGGTCCACCTCCAGGGATCGGCGACAGGCGGACCACCACCAGACCCCTGCTCCCCGCTATCATCATGGGCAGAGGGTACGGCTGTCCACTTGGGATCTGCCCCTCCAGGTGTAGTCCCGCAAACTTTCTCCCTGTTTTATCTGCCCTTTCTCCATTTCTAAGGTCCTTAGCCCCTTTGCTGTTTACCTTCTGTTGCCCCGCACTCTCTGTATACATTCCACTTTCCATGTATCTAGAATTAAACCCCTGTCTCACAGCCCAATAACTGGCTGACCTGAAGGGTTATGGCCCGGAGGAGAGGTGCTGGGTCTTTGCTAGGTACATCCTGGACGAAGCATGGGCACTTCCCCACTAGAAACAATAGTATGAACCACGGGCACTTTCTGTTTGAGTTTCTGCCTATAGAACGGGAGGAGGAAGATGGCGTCGTGGCCAGATTTTCCGAAAGTAGGGCTGGGAGGGCCTTGTAAGCTTTCCGGAAGTTTGAATAGCAATGGTCGAGAGTCTTAGTAGCGCGAGTGGTTCAGTCGATATGTTTAAAGAACTTCGGCAGCCTAGTCCCCAAATTTGCTTTGATAAAATCCCCAGCTATAATAAAAGCAGCATCAGGATATGTGGTTTCCAGTTTGCATAAAATCCAGGGAAGTTCTTTGAGGGCCGTGGCGATGACGGAGGAGAATTGACGGAGGAGAATTCTCTTGGGAGATAATATGGTCTGCATTTCATTATGAGGTATTATAGGTTGGGTGAACAAAAGGACTTGAGTTCCTGTATGTTCCTAGAATTACACCATGGGTCGTTAATAATGAAACCGCCCTTCTGCTTCCCAGAGAGATATTTATTCCTGTCTGCGCGATGTACTGAGAATCCTGCTGGCTTTACCGACTCTGACAGAGTATCCCGAGAGAGCCATGTTCCCGTGAAACAAAATATGTGACAGGCCCCGATGTCTCTCTGGAAAGAAATCCTTGCTCTAAGCTCATTACCTTTGTTATCCAAAGACCGAACATTAGCGAGTAATATAAGCCGTGGGTGGCGTGCGCGCCTCCTAAGTTGAACCAGCAGGCCGCCTCGAGTGCCTCTCCTCCGTCGGTGATGTTTTGGGTTGGCCTCTGGAATAAGTTAAATTGCTCTGGGGAGAGTGAACAAAGGATATTCTCCAGGGAAGTCGTATCCCTGGTCGTAATGCTGGTAGTTCTGGTGAGTTACCGCCTCTCCAAGATCCAATAGTTCTTCCCAGCTGTATGTAATGACAAACATTTCCTGAGCTAATAATGTAAAAAATAGTACTTAAAAAAACAAAATACTGCAAAGTTTCCTGAGAGCTAGTTGCGATCATGCCATCTCCGTCGGCACCATCTTAAAATAATTGTTTTTATCACGTGGACGGGGATATGTTCCGGGCAGCTTGTTTAAAAAAATAATAATCTGCTGTTTTTTTTTGGTTGATAACATTGAGTTTCATTGCATATATTTATGGCATGGCTAGCTAGCCAGCTGGCTAATTGTTTTTGTTTGGTGATTCATCTGGACACTATACCAGCTTTTTTGTTTCACCTGGCTGCTGGTTCCTGGGCCCGGTTGCATAAAACAGTTTTAAGCGTTCCCCTTAAGGAATAGTTTCCCCTTACCTAAGGGAATTAAGGGTGTTGCATAGAACCCCTCAAACATTTCTTCAGATAAGGGCATAATTTAAGGGTTTTACAGTAGTTAGATGGCAGAAAGAGTTTCTGGTTACCATGGAGATGACCTGATTCACTGACTGAACATCTTGTCAAAGAGATCACATTTATTTTGGAAGATTGCAAAATAGACCCTCCACATTTAAGACAGGAGAAACAAATTGATTCAGAAGATAATAAAACAGGTTTATTATAGTTCTTTCTCAACTTGATTTTATTACTTTCTAGCATTTCAAGCTAATTTACAGAGTAGGTAGGTAGCTAGCTAGCTAGCCATCTAGCTTTGTAGCCATGGATTGTGAATGTGCACCTTCCCTTATTTAGCGAAGCTATCTAGTTGTTGAATGCTTTCCTTTTGAAACCATGGCAGAGGAAAGCAACATTCACCTCCACAAATGCTGTTAACATTAATATCCATACTGAATGAAGCACTTAAAGGTGCCCATGAGGTCTCTTAACTTTTTCCACTTAATTTAAGGGGGAAATGCACCTTACTTAAAGTTAAGGAAACTTTAAGGGAGAAAATTAACTTACAATGTTTAATACAACCGGTCCTGATCTTTTGAAAACATCAATTTAAAAGTAATCTGAAGCTTGGGAGGAATGGGAGATGTAGTAGAGGTATGCAGTGCTGAGGCAGAGGGCTCGTAGTGAAGACAACTGACTACTAGTCTGAACTGTGTGTGGCGAGCTTTGTGGTTCCCAGAGCTGCTGAGGCATCACTCAAGTGGGTGCCATATATTGTGAAGGAGGAGAAGTCCAGTAGCTACACAACTCAGGCTGGTTCCCAGAGTAGCCCTCTACATGATCGTCACCAGACCCTTCATTAACCATCTTCCTGACCACCTTTCTCTGATCAAGCCATGAACTGTCCCTCTCCATCTTTGGAGGATGCATGCACTCATTGTGGTGTAGTGTGGGCAGGGATGAGTAGTGGTTGTGGTTGGTGGTTAGGCCTTCCTGGTGTTGAGTCTCTCCTTGCGTAGCTGCCACTTGTCCTCTGCAGCAAAGTGGAGATCTTTTATGGGTAGTGCCGCTCCCTCTTGAATGTGTTTTCTGCAGTTGTGTCTGTTTAGTGCAGTGTCCTCCCAGTTGTGTCTGTTTAGTGCAGTGTCCTCCCAGTTGTGTCTGTTTAGTGCAGTGTCCTCCCAGTTGTGTCTGTTTAGTGCAGTGTCCTCCCAGTTGTGTCTGTTTAGTGCAGTGTCCTCCCAGTTGTGTCTGTTTAGTGCAGTGTCCTCCCAGTTGTGTCTGTTTAGTGCAGTGTCCTCCCAGTTGTGTCTGTTTAGTGCAGTGTCCTCCCAGTTGTGTCTGTTTAGTGCAGTGTCCTCCCAGTTGTGTCTGTTTAGTGCAGTGTCCTCCCAGTTGTGTCTGTTTAGTGCAGTGTCCTCCCAGTTGTGTCTGTTTAGTGCAGTGTCCTCCCAGTTGTGTCTGTTTAGTGCAGTGTCCTCCCAGTTGTGTCTGTTTAGTGCAGTGTCCTCCCAGTTGTGTCTGTTTAGTGCAGTGTCCTCCCAGTTGTGTCTGTTTAGTGCAGTGTCCTCCCAGTTGTGTCTGTTTAGTGCAGTGTCCTCCCAGTTGTGTCTGTTTAGTGCAGTGTCCTCCCAGTTGTGTCTGTTTAGTGCAGTGTCCTCCCAGTTGTGTCTGTTTAGTGCAGTGTCCTCCCAGTTGTGTCTGTTTAGTGCAGTGTCCTCCCAGTTGTGTCTGTTTAGTGCAGTGTCCTCCCAGTTGTGTCTGTTTAGTGCAGTGTCCTCCCAGTTGTGTCTGTTTAGTGCAGTGTCCTCCCAGTTGTGTCTGTTTAGTGCAGTGTCCTCCCAGTTGTGTCTGTTTAGTGCAGTGTCCTCCCAGTTGTTGGAGGGGATTTTTTTTAAAGACTTGTTTTAATGTTGTCTTTGTAGCGTTTCTTTTCCCCGCTAGTGGTTCGCTGACCTTCCTTCAACTGGGAGTACATTATCTGTTTCGGGAGGTGTAACTTGGGCTCAGACATCAATTCAACACCTATTCCACATTGATTCAACATAATTTCATGATTCAACCAGTGTGTGCCAAGTGGGTGAGCTGTCTATCTGATTTGGTATTGTATTATAGTAGTGGTGATGCTGTATATGTTGGGCTCCTCCAGCTTGCTGGTTTTGGTGTGCCTGTCCTTCGAACTGATACTCAGGATTTTTCGTAAGGATCTTTGGTGGTGTTATTCCAGTGCTTTCAGGTGCCTACTGTAGGTGGGCCATGTTTCGGCTCCATATAGCAGTGTGGGGAAACTATTTTTCCTCAGTCTTGCGTTAGCTCCACTGACACAAGTGAGGTGGTGGTTTATCTCTGAGTCAATGTCGGCTTTGGAAGAGAGAAGGCTACCGAGGTATAGGAAAAGATCCACATTTTCAAGGGTGTTATTTGTATACTTGTATTATGGGAGGAGTAGCGGGCTTGTTGGGTGGTGGTTGGTAAAGGACTTGAGTCTTGAGGTGGAGGATGGCAGGGATGAACTCGGCAAACAGGGCAGGACGCGATGATGCAGCCCTCTTTGACCCTGTCTCCACAGTGAAGGGTTCTGAGTCGGAGCCTCTGCAGCCGTATTTCTAGAGTATGCGCCAGAGTGCGTGGCGGTCAACTGTGTCAAAGACTAAATAAATTCTGTTATCTAACTGAGCTCTGCGTGAGAGGAGGGGGTTGCAGAACGGCTGGTAATAAAGAGGTATACAGTATCAGTCTGGACTATATTCGACCAGTTTGGATACAAGCACTCTCATCCCCCATGTGAGTGTGTTTCTTTGAGTAAAATAGGTAGTAGACATATTCACATTATATATGAGATGGTCCTCTCTTGTGCATGTCTTTAGTTTCCCATGTTATACATGTGGTCGATTTATCATGCAGTGTAAACAATTCATCCTCCATAAAATAATTTGTAGTCTGAATACTTCAATATAACTACCTTATTTAAATACTCACAAGTTATGTTATTTGAGTAGCAGGTCTTTTACTTGGAGTAGCACTTTGTGCCAAGACAGTTTTACATAACCTCCTGTCAGTGTGCCTCTCAGTGTTCCTCTCCTCTGTAGAGATCAAAGGGCTGATAGATGCTTTGCAGGAAGGTCGTGCCCAGTGTCAATCTCACTCAACCCTGTGATTGACATATGGCTAGCCTTCTGACACTACCAGCGTGATAGTGATGTCAGCATAATCCAGATGCCATAAAGAGAGACTTCCATTGACACAACTATAGACAAAGGATTGCTTGTTCTTATTTTTTTTAAAGTTATACTCCAAAGGACATGAAGTACATGACATTACATACTATGTTCTCTTAAAGAGAGACAGATGATTATTGGCCTATAGTGTATTCCTTTTCTGTCAAGCCATCAAAATTGATAGAATTGACCTTGATCATCACAATTCCACTGTTTTGGTTTTGCATTAAGTTCTGCATCCTCGGATGTGTAGTTGACCTGAATATGTTGCAAGTCATTAAGTAATAGGTCAAAAAGACAGAATTATAATGTGGTGTTAAAAGACAATCAATAAAACCAAAGTCATTACATACTGTATATGTAGTAATGTATGCATGCGTGTAAGTTTGTAATGTCTATGTTAATGTTTTTAAACATATGTCAATTGTAAATGATTTCTGTCTGTAAACTATTTCATTATGTGTCAGAAACCCAGGAAGCCTAGCTGTTGCCAAAAAAAGGTTCAACCTCAGAGCTGGCCACTCTGTTAATGCTGTGGTGGCTTTCATCTACATCTACAGAAGGAACTGACTTCGCTGAACCAAATTGCCTGACTCTGAACCTCACTGGTGGTGTGGCACTGTGCTTATAACTGTTATGAAGAGACCACTCTCTCTGGGTACCATTCTCTATCTAGGAGTTAAGTTGGCCGTCATAACACAATTATAACCCCTTCAAAGACCTCCAACAACCTTCCAGTCACACAATATTCTGTTCCTCCGGCCCCTGAGCCTCTGCCTCAGTCTATAGCTGTTGCTGTACCTGGTGCATTCAGTGTCTGGTGCACCATTCCACCCCACAGGAAACAGCTCTTAGTGAGGCTTTACACAGTACAGCACATCCCAGAAACAAAGCCCCAGCTGTGTGCCCCTCCTCTCCTTTGTGGTGCTGTGGCAATTACAGGCTTGCTAACACCTGAGTGAGCTTGTGTGCAGAACATACCGGATACCTTGGGATCTGTGAACAGGAACACTGAACAGTTATGAGTCCTCAGCCGTGCCCATGTTACATCAGTGTCCTGTGGTGTTATAGGGTACATGTGAGTAACTCCACATGACTGAAGCCCTTATGGATAAAGCCCCAGGAACACAGCTGATCTAAGGTGTTTTCCAGAATGCTCATCAAAAGTGTGCAGATTGCTGCCTGCGACAGCCCACACGTACGGCATATAAATACGCACACACACACTAACACACGAACACACACAGCATACATTCTCACATTGTACCATATACTCCAGCAGAAAAATACATTGAAGCACGTACAGTCAGTGTAATTTAATTTCAGGCCACCAGGCCAGTGTTAGTGTGCCTGACCAGGCGAGGGAGGGAAGACTTCTTATGTTTGAAGTTTGAAAGAGGCTTTAACCGGGTCCCAATAATGAAGCCATTGAAATCCAAAGGGGGATTTTGCACAAACTGAAAACACTATGAATAAACAAGACCCTCTTATATAACAGATTCACAGCACACATGGATGGAAATCCTCATTATCAGTGGCCACACAATGGGCTTCCGAGTGGCATTTCATGGTGTCTCATTCGGTTTGAGACCTTCGCCCGTGATGGCATTGGCCATTTAGTGACGCCCCCCTCTCTCGATGCCTCACTCTCCATGCGGCAGATCACAGACATGGTATTACGGTCAACATGCACAGAGCATCTCTCTGTTTGAATATATGTTAATCCACTCCAGGTTCTCCACGTGAGATTACCATGACAGTTTATACAGCACAGTGAGGGTTGAAGGGACTTGATATGGGTGGAAGTCTGGTGTTGTGCTCGGTACTGTACTTCATAGAAAAGATCCTGCACCAAATCTAAATGAGTTTAATCAGTTTACTGTACTCTTTCCACAACTACTACTTAGCATTGTTTCTTGTTAGCAGGTGAACCCAAGAGCAGACTCAGATGAGGAGATTGAGATAAGGTATACAAGGTATTTGTTGAAAAGCAGGGGAAAGATGGGGTGCAGGCCAGGGGAAGCTTGGGCGGGTTGCAGGAAGCCAGGTTATGAGGCTGGAGCGAGGGGAGTTGGGGCTGGGGAAGCAGGTCCGGAGGGGAATCCAAGGAAGAAGTGGAGTGGGGGTTCTGAGCAGGGTGGCAGGACTGACGAGACATGGTACTGGAGACCGGGACCAGAGTCAGAGCGGACGGAACTGTAGCGGAGAGAAAACAGCGTCAGGCAAGGAAAAACGGGCACAACATGAAAACAGGCTCTATGCGTGAGCCAATGGCTAAAACGCAGACTGTCTGAGCAGAGGCTACAATCTGGCAGTGTGGAAGTGGCAGGGCTGAGTATTTGTAGAGGTATTGATAATGGAACAAGTTGCAACTGGTGGGGATCTGCTCTGACTCCAACACACACACACACACACACACACAAAGGTACAGAGGGAGCGAGTGAGCACTGGGGGAGTGGCAGCAGGTCAAGGAGACACAGGGTGAGAGGGCGTGGCATGAGCAGATGTGAAAGTTTATTTTGCTGTTAGAACTAATACATTGTTATTTCTACAACAACCATTACTACTAATACTACTACCAGCACTATAACTACTTGTGCTCTATCAATCTGACAATATTTCTGTGTTTTCCTCTCAGGGTATAGTCCTTATCCATTCCCCTAGAGGTATTGACTGGGTTTCCCATACCCTTATCACTACTTTACCAGACTTTTTAAACAAGTTAACCCTAGCTTCTCCTTGACCCAGTGCAAAACGACCTGGTTGCACACAACTGCTCTACTAAACGGCAGTTGCAGCATAGCTACATTCTTTCATGTCAATTTTATACCACACCATCTTTTTAACCAGACCAGTCAACGTCTTGTGAGTCCCTTTGCATAGTCAGGCACTGACAGGCAGGTTTGAGTCATGAAGACTGAGATCAATATCAAACAGTGGTGGGATTCTGGAAAGCTTCATAATACTCAGATCGTGTACTACACTACATTGTAGGCATTGGAAGAAATATGAACTTAGTGCTACGAAGCTTTCAGGAAACTCACCCCTGATCTGCAGTGTTTTGTCCCACGTCTTTCAATTAAATGAATAACTGTTGAGTGGAACAGAACAGGTTGAGGGTGAGCATGTGGAGTCCAACTGTATTTACAAGCCATAGTAGTTAAAGATTTACAGTAGCTCTCTGGGATGCCCTGACCCTGCCAAAATACAACATCTGTTTGTGACTCAACTGTCATCAAGGCACACCAGGATTAAAAGGTGCAGGTTCAAAGTCATCTTTCATACAGTTAGTTCTGAGTGTTGCCAATTGAAGTGCGTGAAAAACCTTGGATCATTGTTACTCTAACTTCCGCGACGCATATAAGGCCCTGCCCCGCCCCCCTTTCGGAAAAGCTGACCACGACTCCATTTTGCTGATCCCTGCCTACAGGCAGAAACTAAAACAAGAGGCTCCCACGCTGAGGTCTGTCCAACGCTGGTCAGACCAAGCTGACTCCACACTCCAAGACTGCTTCCATCACGTGGACTGGGACATGTTTCGTATTGCGTCAGATGAAAATATTGACGAATACGCTGATTCGGTGTGCGAGTTCATTAGAACGTGCGTCGAAGATGTCGTTCCCATAGCAACGATAAAAACATTCCCAAACCAGAAACCGTGGATTGATGGCAGCATTCGCGTGAAACTGAAAGCGCGAACCACTGCTTTTAATCAGGGCAAGGTGTCTGGTAACATGTCCGAATATAAACAATGCAGCTATTCCCTCCGCAAGGCTATTAAACAAGCTAAGCGTCAGTACAGAGACAAAGTGGAATCTCAATTCAATGGCTCAGACACAAGAGGCATGTGGCAGGGTCTACAGTCAATCACGGACTACAAGAAGAAACCCAGCCCAGTCACGGACCAGGATGTCTTGCTCCCAGGCAGACTAAATAACTTTTTGCCCGCTTTGAGGACAATACAGTGCCACTGACACGGCCTGCAACGAAAACATGCGGTCTCTCCTTCACTGCAGCCGAGGTGAGTAAGACATTTAAACGTGTTAACCCTCGCAAGGCTGCAGGCCCAGACGGCATCCCCAGCCGCGCCCTCAGAGCATGCGCAGACCAGCTGGCCGGTGTGTTTACGGACATATTCAATCAATCCCTATACCAGTCTGCTGTTCCCACATGCTTCAAGAGGGCCACCATTGTTCCTGTTCCCAAGAAAGCTAAGGTAACTGAGCTAAACGACTACCGCCCCGTAGCACTCACTTCCGTCATCATGAAGTGCTTTGAGAGACTAGTCAAGGACCATATCACCTCCACCCTACCTGACACCCTAGACCCACTCCAATTTGCTTACCGCCCAAATAGGTCCACAGACGATGCAATCTCAACCACACTGCACACTGCCCTAACCCACCTGGACAAGAGGAATACCTATGTGAGAATGCTGTTCATCGACTACAGCTCGGCATTCAACACCATAGTACCCTCCAAGCTCGTCATCAAGCTCGAGACCCTGGGTCTCGACCCCGCCCTGTGCAACTGGGTACTGGACTTCCTGACGGGCCGCCCCAGGTGGTGAGGGTAGGCAACAACATCTCCACCCCGCTGATCCTCAACACGGGGCCCCACAAGGGTGCGTTCTGAGCCCTCTCCTGTACTCCCTGTTCACCCACGACTGCGTGGCCACGCACGCTCCAACTCAATCATCAAGTTTGCGGACGACACAACAGTGGTAGGCTTGATTACCAACAACGACGAGACGGCCTACAGGGAGGAGGTGAGGGCCCTCGGAGTGTGGTGTCAGGAAAATAACCTCACACTCAACGTCAACAAAACTAAGGAGATGATTGTGGACTTCAGGAAACAGCAGAGGGAACACCCCCTATCCACATCGATGGAACAGTAGTGGAGAGGGTAGCAAGTTTTAAGTTCCTCGGCATACACATCACAGACAAACTGAATTGGTCCACTCACACTGACAGCGTCGTGAAGAAGGCGCAGCAGCGCCTCTTCAACCTCAGGAGGCTGAAGAAATTCGGCTTGTCACCAAAAGCACTCACAAACTTCTACAGATGCACAATCGAGAGCATCCTGGCGGGCTGTATCACCGCCTGGTACGGCAACTGCTCCGCCCTCAACCGTAAGGCTCTCCAGAGGGTAGTGAGGTCTGCACAACGCATCACCGGGGACAAACTACCTGCCCTCCAGGACACCTACACCACCCGATGTTACAGGAAGGCCATAAAGATCATCAAGGACATCAACCACCCGAACCACTGCCTGTTCACCCCGCTATCATCCAGAAGGCGAGGTCAGTACAGGTGCATCAAAGCTGGGACCGAGAGACTGAAAAACAGCTTCTATCTCAAGGCCATCAGACTGTTAAACAGCCACCACTAACATTGAGTGGCTGCTGCCAACACACTGTCATTGACACTGACCCAACTCCAGCCACTTTAATAATGGGAATTGATGGGAAATGTTGTAAATATATCACTAGCCACTTTAAACAATGCTACCTTATATAATGTTACTTACCCTACATTATTCATCTCATATGCATACGTATATACTGTACTCTACATCATCGACTGCATCCTTATGTAATACATGTATCACTAGCCACTTTAACAATGCCACTTTTTTTTACTTTGTCTACATACTCATCTCATATGTATATACTGTACTCGATACCATCTACTGTATGCTGCTCTGTACCATCACTCATTCATATATCCTTATGTACATATTCCTTATCCCCTTACACTGGGTATAAGACAGTAGTTTTGGAATTGTTAGTTAGATTACTTGTTGGTTATCACTGCATTGTCGGAACTAGAAGCACAAGCATTTCGCTACACTCGCATTAACATCTGCTAACCATGTGTATGTGACAAATAAAATTTGATTTGAAAAGCAATATGCAAGGAGAGGACAAACAGAACCAGATGATGGGAAGGTTAATCTGATCCACCGGTAGGCAGAAGTCACCAGGGCCAGACTCACTGTACTGTACTGCCTGTCGTGGGTCACCACCATGGCTCACGTTCAAGTGTTGTCCACTCAAATCTCCAGGTACATAAAGCACCTGTTGTTGTCATTGTATTAGGGTTTAATTAAGATGTTTTTACCATTGTGTGCCTGGAGCTGGGTATCCTGAATAATGGTGTTTTTGAGGCATCTATCCTCTCAGGGACCTGGAGGCTCCCAGTCCTGCTCAGTTAGGGTGACCTGGGTGAAGTTACACGGAAAAGACTACTGTGTGCCAACTGTCTGAATTGGGTCTGATAGGAAGGACAATTAATGGTTTATACTGAAGTCCCTTCTCGCAGCTCCTTTAACACAATGTAGCTACTTTTGACCAATGCAGTTCCCACGGTGTAGTGGGCAACCTGGGACTCTGTGTGTGTGTGTGTGTGTGTGTGTGTGTGTGTGTGTGTGTGTGTGTGTGTGTGTGTGTGTGTGTGTGTGTGTGTGTGTGTGTGTGTGTGTGTGATGAGTGTGTGTCTGGTTGAGAGTACCTGTGAGTATTTACCTCAAAGTCAGTTGCTCTTTATTTCTCTTTAGCAAGGGAGGTAATTGCACAAAAGAGACTGGAACATTGAGAATAGGGAACTAAAGGAGAAAAAAAGTCATTTCAAGGGAACAGTGAAGGAAAACTGATCAAGGTAATTTTGAGGCTTTGTTCGAGGAGAAAGAACCTGTGAGTGTGTTTGGGTGTGTTTTTGTCACTGGTCTTGGGAAGGTACAGGGACAAAGGAGAAAATTGCAACAGAGGAAGTTAGTGTACTATAGACCATAACAGAAAGAGGGACATTGTATTGTGTGTTATGAGGTCAGTTTTGTTTTTCTCCTGAAACATCAGAGGAGCATATGTTTCTTATAAAGAGAGCTCTCTTGGTTCTTGCACAAGAGGAATTTGACATTGCTCATTGAAAGTTCATAGCCCCCAAAGCAACAACCCAAAACAAAATAACATGATCCTCCACTCAACCAAGCATGACCCTTTTTCAATCTGATACTTCAGCGCTGCCCCCCCCAAAAAAACTAGATTACTCAAGTAGCATTTGTATGTTAAATTAAATTTCCTCTTTACCAGCTTTGGAATGACTCTGATAGATAATTGGAGAGTTGGAGAAAAACAAAATGAGAGCACGTTGGGTCTTTTCAATACAAAATCACTGTGCATTTAGCCATCCAGTCAGAGGGTAAGATAATTGTTTTGTATAGTGCAAGTAGCAGTCGCAATAATGGCAACACAATCAAGTGTTTTGGAAACAAGTCACCATCCTCAGCCTTGCCAAGTGCGTCACGCTACTCCTCCATGGAGTTGAGCGCAGACTAGAGTTTTGGAATGAACCTTTGACTCCTTAAACCCTTACCGTGTACCTATGTTTGTCCTCTGTTTTTGAGTGCATTTTTGTTTGCTGAAATGTATCGTTTTTTATACAACAATCCTCATTTTTAATCAAGTATAACCATCGACTGTTTCCTTATTGCTGTTGCTCGAAGATGGCAACTCAGCCAAAATGAAGCATGTGCCAATTGAATCTCAACAAGGAAAGAGTCAGTCGTTGTATAAAAAATATAGAGTTGAGGTAGTTGGCTAAGGGAATGCCTAAATCCCATCTATTTCTGTCTGGGAAGAGAATTTGTGAAGGCTGAATAACAAACTTGGGCTCAAATATTGTAGGTTCTCTACCACTATAGTTTGCTGTACCTCTTTACTACAGTGTAGTTGTGCGGCCCTTTCTGTGTAATGATGACAATGATGTACAGCACCAGGCCATTTAAAAAAAACGTTAAAAAAAAAAATGTAACTAGGTAAGTCAGTTAAGAACACATTCTTATTTACATTGACAGCCTACCCCGGCTAAACCCTAACCAGGACAACGCTGGGCCAATTGTGCGCCGCCCTATGGGATTCCCGATCATGGCCAGTTGTGATACAGCCCGGGATCGAACCAGGGTCTGTAGTGATGCCTCTAGCACTGCGACGCAGTGCCTTAGATCCCTTAACGCCACTCGGGAGCCATGCCACACTGAGCCACCTGTTTGGCATTGTAGTATCATCCTGCTCCGTGTTGACCCAAATATGTCTCCTATTTCCATAATTCCTATCAACAGTGGCCACTGGAGGGCAATCCCTGGCCTACAGTACTGTGTGTGCAGAACAAGCCTGCATTAGGTATAGATCCCTACTCAAAGCTGAAAATTAACACACGGCCAGTACAAAGTCAATAGCATTTGCCATCTGAGATTAATATACACAAGTTAACCATAAACTCACATCAGTAGACCACGTACGCATCAGTAGACCACGTAGGTTTGACTGTTCTGCCAAATGTCCACAGATCATCCATGAAAAGCATGTACCCATTGGACACACCATGTAATTTCAACGTGGAAATATGAGTCATTGTTTGTTAAGACATTGATCAATGAAATTTCAACCTTTATTCACCCACTCAAAAAGACAACAGGGAAGTTTCCCAATGTGTTATCACTAAGCTTGCAAACATCTAAAAGCACAACCATGAAAAACTGCCAGATTTTTGGTTTAGTTGTCATCTAAATGTGTTACATTTTTATGTTTGAGTCATTTAGCAGATGCTCTTATCCAGAGAAACTTACAGTAGTGAGTGCATACATTTTCATACTTTTTATCCATATGACTTATTGAGTATGGTTATGCATCACGGGGGCACACTGCCTCACAGGAAGGCCAAGAAGATGATCAAGGACCTCAGCCACCCGAGCCACGGCCTGTTCACCCCGCTATCATCTAGAAGGGGGAGCCAGTACAGGTGCATCAAAGCTGAGACGGAGAGACTGCTTCTATCTCCAGGCCATCACTGTTAAATAATCACCACTAGCCGGCCCTGAACCTTAGTCACTGTTACTTGCCCACTACCACCCAGTACTCTACCACGGACCTTAGAAACCGCTGACATTGTTAGAGAAATTTAATTCCTATATGTTCATTAACCAATTCAATTGCAATCAAGCAAAACACTTTGTCCGTTGTAAGGTTCTTATTTGCATAAAATAGACAAAGATCAGTCTCAAAATTATTCAGTAGCGTTTATTCCCGAGAGCTCTGGTCATAATACCATGTACATTGGCTTATATACCTCACAATGGTAATATAAAATGCTCAAAAAAATAAAGGGAACACTAAAATAACACATCCTAGATCTGAATGAATGAAATATTCTTATTAAATACTTTTTTCTTTACATAGTTGAATGTGCTGACAAAATCACACATTATCAATGGAAATCACATTTATCAACCCATGGAGGTCTGAATTTGGAGTCACACTCAAAATGAAAGTGGAAAACCACACTACAGGCTGATCCAACTTTGATGTAAAGTCCTTAAAACAAGTCAAAATTAGGCTCAGTAGTGTGTGTGGCCTCCACGTGACTGTATGGCCTCCCTACAATGCCTGGGCATGCTCCTGATGAGGTGACGGATGGTCTCCTGAGGGATCTCCTCCCAGACCTAGACTAAAGCATCCGCCAACTCCTGGACAGTCTGTGGTGCAACGTGGCGTTGGTGGATGGAGCGAGACATGATGTCCCAGATGTGCTCAATTGGATTCAGGTCTGGGGAACGGGCGGGCCAGTCCATAGCATCAATGCCTTCCTCTTGCATGAAATGCTGACACACTCCAGCCACATGAGGTCTAGCATTGTCTTGCATTAGGAGGAACCCAGGGCCAACCGCACCAGCATATGGTCTCACAAGGGTCTGAGGATCTCATCTCGGTACCTAATGGCAGTCAGGCTACCTCTGGCGAGCACATGGAGGGCTGTGCGGCCCCCCAAAGAAATGCCACCCCACACCATGACTGACCCACCGCCAAACCGGTCATGCTGGAGGATGTTGCAGGCAGCAGAACGTTCTCCACAGCGTCTCCAGACTCGGTCACGTCTGTCACATGTGCTCAGTGTGAACCTGCTTTCATCTGTGAAGAGCACAGGGCGCCAGTGGCGAATTTGCCAGTCTTGGTGTTCTCTGGCAAATGCCAAACGTCCTGCACGGTGTTAGGCTGTAAGCACAACCCCCACCTGTGGACGTTGGGCCCTCACACCACCCTCATGGAGTCTGTTTCTGACCGTTTGAGCAGACACATGCACATTTGTGGCCTGCTTGAGGTCATTTTGCAGGGCTCTGGCAGTGCTCCTCCTGCTCCTCCTTGCACAAAGGCGGAGGTAGCGGTCCTGCTGCTGGGTTGTTGCTCTCCTACGGCCTCCTCCACGTCTCCTGATGTACTGGCCTGTCTCCTGGTAGCGCCTCCATGCTCTGGACACTACGCTGACAGACACAGCAAACCTTTTTGCCACAGCTCGCATTGATGTACCATCCTGGATGAGCTGCACTACCTGAGTCTCATGCTACCACTAGAGTGAAAGCACCGCCAGCATTCAAAAGTGACCAAAACATCAGCCAGGAAGCATAGGAACTGAGAAGTGTTCTGTGGTCACAACCTGCAGAAACACTCCTTTTTTAAAAAAAAAATGTTTATTTCACCTTTATTTAATCAGGTAGGCTAGTTGAGAACAAGTTCTCATTTGCAACTGCGACCTGGCCAAGATAAAGCATAGCAGTGTGAACAGACAACACAGAGTTACACATGGAGTAAACTATTAACAAGTCAATAACACAGTAGAAAAAAAGGGGGGAGTCTATATACAATGTGTGCAAAAGGCATGAGGTAGGCGAATAATTACAATTTTGCAGATTAACACTGGAGTGATAAATGATCAGATGGTCATGTACAGGTAGAGATATTGGTGTGCAAAAGAGCAGAAAAGTAAATAAATAAAACAGTATGGGGATGAGGTAGGTGAAAATGGGTGGGCTATTTACCAATAGACTATGTACAGCTGCAGCGATCGGTTAGCTGCTCCCACCTGGAGCCAGTGGGTCTGGCGACGAATATGTAGCGAGGGCCAGCCGACTTATTGGGGGTGTCTTCCTAATTGCCTATAATTTCCACCTGTTGTCTATTCCATTTGCATGTGCAATTTATTGTCAATCAGTGTTGCTTCCTAAGTGGACAGTTTGATTTCACAGAAGTGTGATTGACTTGGAGTTACATTGTGTTGTTTAAGTGTTCCCTTTATTTTTTTGAGCAGTGTAGTTCACAAGCCTTCTCAGATTGTCTGCCACCTGTTAAACAATCTACTACAAGCCCAAGGTCTCTCTCCTCCCTGGGTAGGGACAGAATGTCCTGTAAGGAAATAGTATTCCAGCCGGTCTGATGATAGCTCCATTCGTTTCTAACAAGGAACAGAAAGTCCTTGTTCTAATTCTTGACTAAAACTACACACCTTATATTCCGTATTATGATTATAATAAGATTCATACATTCATACTGTAACAGAGTAGTATTCTGTTTAGTTATAATTCTAAGCTAAATGTATACATAATTTAGTCATTCTTAAAAATCCCATAACAGACATACAGTCGGAAGTTTACATACACCTTAACCAAATACATTTATTCTCCAGTTTTTCACAATTCCTGACATTTCATCCTAGTAAAAATTCCCTGTTTTAGGTCAGTTAGGATCACCACTTTATTTTAACAAGAACTTTGTGGAGTGGTTGAAAAATGTGTTTTAATGACTCCAACTTAAGTGTATGTAAACTTCCGACTTCAACTGTATGTACATAGTCATTGAACACTGTTCACTTTAATGTTTGCATACTGCTTTACCTACTTCATATGTACGTATATACTGTGTTCTACTGTGTTATAGGAAGGCTCATCATAGATCTACTGCTGTACACACATTTTATATTCTTATACTGTCCATATTGTCTATAAACACTAGTATATGCATACACCTTCCTAATATTATATTGAAATGTCACACTCAAAACAACCGTTTACGTTGATAATTTTTTGCAAATCAAAATAAATTTTTCACGTAGATTTGTCACGGCTCTTGTCGGAATGAGTGGACAAAAGCGCAGCTTGGTAGGTGTTCATGATTCTTTATTCCTCAAAAAACGCTGATCGACGCTGGAGGCTCCGGGCCGTGGATCGACGCTGGAGGCTCCGGGCCGCGGATCGACGCTGGAGGCTCCGGGCCACGGATCGACGCTGGAGGCTTCAAATGTGGAGCCGGAACAGGTCTCACCGAACTGAGGAGACGTACTGGCAGCCTAGTGAGTGGAGCTGCCACAACACGTCCTGGCTGGGTACCTACTCTAGCTCAGTGAGTGTGGAGAGCTGGCACAGGACGCACTGGTCTATGACGGCACAATGGAGGCATAGTGCGTAGAGCCAGCGCAGGACACACTGGACCATGGAGGCGCACCAGAGGTCTGGAGAGCAGAACTGGAATAACTCATCCTGGCTGTATACCCCCCTTAGCCCGGCAAGTGCGGGGAGCTGAAACAGGCTTTGCTGGAGAACCGGGGACACCGTGTGTAGAGCTGGCGCAGAATAACATGGGCCAAATAGACGCACCGGAGGCCAGGAATGCTGAGCCGGCACAATCTGTCCTGGCTGAATGCCCACTCTAGCACAGCCACTGCGGGGAGCTTGCACAGAGCGCACCAGGCTGTGGATGCGCACTGAAGGCATGGTGCGCAGAACCGGATAGCATGGTGCTTGACTGGTCACTCGGTCCCCACGGTAGCACTAGCAGTTGGCTCAGGTCTGAACCATGACTCTGCCACTCTCTCCGTGTGCCCCCCGCAAAACATTTTTGGGGCTGCCTCTCGTGCTTGCCTCGTTGCGGTGACTCCTGGTATCGCCGCCGTTCCTCCCTTGCTGTTTCCGCCTGTTTCCATGGCAGGGTCTTATCCCCTGCCATAACCTCCTCCCATGTCCATGAGGTCCTCCACTCACTCTTCTCCCGGGCCCAGGATCCCTGCTCCTGGCCACGCTGCTTGGTCCTTTGGTGGTGGATAGTTCTGTCACGGCTCTTGTCGGAATGAGTGGACCAAAGTGCAGCGTAGTAAGTGTTCATGATTCTTTATTCCTCAAAACACACTCGAACAAAAATAACAAAGAGAAAAAACGAACAGTTCTGTAAGGCAAATAAACTATACAGAAAACAACTACCCACAAAACACAGGTGGGAAAAAGGCTACCTAAGTATGATTCCCAATCAGAGACAAAGATAGACAGCTGCCTCTGATTGGGAACCACATTCTGCCAAAAACAAAGAAATGGAAAACATAGAAATAAAGAAACTAGAATGCCCACCCTAGTCACACCATGGCCTAACCAAAATAGAGAATTAAAGCCTCTCTATGGCCAGGGCATGACAAGATTCCACATCACAATGCGTTGGCAAATTACATTGAAACAACATTGATTCAACCAGTTAGGGCCCAGTGGAGGCTACTGTCTATAAAATAAATCTATGCTATCCATGTAAGAGGTGAGGTGTTATCATCCAAACAACCTGGCGATAGCAGCTTCCGTGTGGCTCAGCTGGTACAGCATTGTGTGTTTGATTCACATGGGGGACCAGTACGAAGATGTCTGCCCTCACAACTGTAATATGCTCTGGATAAGAATGACTGAAATATAAATGCCTTTCCCATAAATTTCAGGATTTCTGGGGGGTTGACTTTGTTATGTAACCTTTAATTAACTAGGCAAAGTCAGTGAAGAACAAATTCTTATTTACAATGACTGCCCACACCAGCCAAACCCGGACGGCGCTGAGGCAATTTTGCGCCGCCCTATAGGACTCCTAATCACGCCCGGTTGTGATACAGCCTGGATTCGAACCAGGGTGTCTGTAGTGATGCCTCAAGCACTGAAATGCAGTGCCTTAGACCACTGCGCCACTCGGGAACAAACTTACTTACTTATTTCATTCAGTTCAATTTAATTGTAACAATTAAGCGCAGGTGCACTATAACTGCTGGGCAAAGCATGGCAGGTGGAGAATAGCTCAATGACTATTGCTATTTTCTGGCATGGGTTCTCAAATTTGAACTATTTAAACATCGCCGTAAGAGTTTGGTAAAGTGTCACATCACAGCTCATCGTTCTAAAGTACAGTGCTTACATCATATTTTTATTGAACCGTGTGTGCTTTACACACCCAGTTTCACATTGATAGTGAGTGATGTGATAGATACATATATTTTAAGAACTACTTTGATGACATCACTGAAACGATGAAAAATGCCCAGATAACATGTATTTATCCTTGAGTCGTCATTAGAGTTGAAGTAATATATCTGCAGGGAGATTATGGGCCGTCTGGTCACAGGTAGTAATCTCCATTGTTTCACCTAGCTGCTGTTGACATAGGTTCTCCAACAAAGTAGTGGAGTTGTTCTTTTCACATGACGACTGATTAAATCATTCATCTCGTACACTTTAATTTTCCTTCAGTACAAAACCGGTCATAATCTGAAAAGGGTGTTAAGTGCAGCCTTCAATGTTACTCAGTACTTTACTGTATAAAGGGCCAGACGTTCCATGTGATACACTGAAGTCAGGTTTAATAGGTCTCAAAGTTATTTTTGGAGAGTTACATTTATAGTTTTGGCTCTAGTGCACTGAGGCTTTATGCTGAAGTCCTCATGCATGTGTTTTGTTATGATGGTGATGTTTCAGTTCAATGTCACTGGCTGGTTATTTCATGTGTCTCAACTGAACCATCATCAAGTAAGGCAAACCTTCTGTCCCATCTAGGAATTTGGGGCGTTACAGTTTTTTCAGAGCCACCCCATGCTCACCTGTGCCACTCTGTGCCCCGAAGAACCTCTGCCCTCTGAGACCGTGATCATACATCTCTACCAGCTCCAAGATGCACACCAAGAACGTATGAAAACATACTCCTGTCCAATCTAGGCATTTGGGGCATTACAGTTTCGTCAGAGCCACTTTAAGCTGATCTACACCCTTCCACCATCCCCTCCCCAACCCCCAAAACTCTATGCCCTCTGGGACAGTGATCCCATTGCTCCACCAGTCCCAAGACGCACACCAAGAACAGGTGCTCGGGGGAACATGCGTCATCCTTGCCTGGTGTGCATCATTCTGATTTGATTACTTTGTACAGATTACAGTCAATCATTCCCAGTGATGACATTCTTTACAATCGCAAACTGACAGACGCAACAGTTTCTTCTTTTTCTCCCTTTACCCCTTTTATTAGAAGCAAATCCAACCACGCTGTTCAGCGGAAAATAAAGGATTTGTTGGGATTAGGACTACACCACCAGGCGAATGGTTCTGTGAAAACTGCTCTGCTACCATCAGATACATGATCAGGCCTTAATCTCAATCTCACTGGGGCTCAATGCAGTGTGGAGTGGAAAGGGGCATTTTTTTCTCTCTCTCCATGTAATCATTTGTACATCTTTGGGTCAAAGCGAGGCCTAAAGTGCTCAGTTCAGCGATTTATCCATTGTTGTTGATGCAATCTCAGAGTATTGGAGTTTAAGTATGTTGACCTCGTCACAGAAAATAATATGACAAAAGCAAACAGATTGTGGAAGAGTCTTCAAAACCTACACGCATTTCTGTCTGACAGACATACTCATGCATGTCTTTGGTGCACAAAGCTAGACAACAGTTTCTGTCTGTGTGTGTGTGTGTGTGTGTGTGTGTGTGTGTGTGTGTGTGTGTGTGTGTGTGTGTGTGTGTGTGTGTGTGTGTGTGTGTGTGTGTGTGTGTGTGTGTGTGTGTGTGTGTGTCTGTACTGGCATAAACTATCCGCAACATTTGTGGGTTTTTAAGCATGAATTGCTTGCCACAACATCTCAATTGGGATTAGGTCTGGCCTTTGTCTAGGCCATTCCAAAATGTCACATTTGTTGCTTTTTAGCCATTTTTATGTAGATTGTGTGTTTTGGTTCAATGTCTGGCTGCATGACCCACCTATGCTTCAGGTTCAGCTCACAAACAGATGGCCTGACATTCTCAACATTATATTGTTGAGTCAGTGACAGCACAATATATCCATTGGGATTGGACCAATAGAGTAAAGACAAACGAAGAGCTGTCCTCATTGGAATTGTCTGTGGCATTTACTGTGGAGCAAGGTTTACGTATGCCCCACGACACGCTAATACGTAACAGCAGCCTTGGGCTTAAGTTGTCTTTGGCCAAGGAAAGTTTATTGATGACCTTTCCCCTTCCTTCCACCACACCTTCAGTGTCTCACATTGTGAGTGACAATCATTCGATTTGAGTGTGCTTATCGGGCGTAGTAAGGTCACAATATTGTTTTGTCTTTCCTTATGACCTTCTCCAGTGAAACTTGTCACAGGGTTTAAACTGTGTAGTTGTACAGCTGGGTGTCTTAAAGATACTAGCGATACACATGAAAGTGCTTTGTGGGTTAAAACAAACTTGGAGATCTGATGTTCTTTATTGAGACTCATATTTTAAAATCAGTTTGCCTATGTGTTGCGCTAGCCTGGCTGCCTGGGCATGTCGAGCAGGAGATGATGAAATTCTAAGGAAATGTATTTTGCAAGAGACGTTTTTCCCCTCTTGTCAATATAACCCACAAAATGAATTCAATTGCTCCCTTGTTTCAGTGAAAATAGCACTGTTTCTCGATTACGAGTTTGTTGGTATGTTTGAGTTCAGTCAGTCTGTATATACAGTATGTTACGTTGATATCTGATTTGCCCACCAAAGGACATCATCATGTAGCTAGGTACAGTATATAATCATTCACCCATGGTTGATCGGATCTTTGGTTAAGAAGTAGTTACCATTAGCCCTATAAATGGGATGCCAAATTCATGATATTAATAATACATATTAATATGGAATTGTTTTTAAGATGGTCATACCAAGGATCGTTTAGCTATTTAGCTATGAATGTCGTTTAGCTATGAATGTAAGGACACCTGTAAGTATATATTAAAAAAAATATATATATATATATATATATAGTATTTGCTAATTAGCTAAAATGATAAAGTTGGCCAAATACAATGTTTAATCAAATATATACACACACACACACACACACACACACACACACAGTGGGGAGAACAAGTATTTGATACACTGCCGATTTTGCAGGTTTTCCTACTTACAAAGCATGTAGAGGTCTGTAATTTTTATCATAGGTACACTTCAACTGTGAGAGACGGAATCTAAAACAAAAATCCTGAAAATCACATTGTATGAATTGATTAGCATTTTATTGCATGACATAAGTATTTGATACATCAGAAAAGCAGAACTTAATATTTGGGACAGAAACCTTTGTTTGCAATTACAGAGATCATACGTTTCCTGTAGTTCTTGACCAGGTTTGCACACACTGCAGCAGGGATTTTGGCCCACTCCACCATAGAGACCTTCTCCAGATTCTTCAGGTTTCGGGGCTGTCGCTGGGCAATACGGACTTTCAGCTCCCTCCAAAGATGTTCTATTGGGTTTAGGTCTGGAGACTGGCTAGGCCACTCCAGGACCTTGAGATGCTTCTTACGGAGCCACTCCTTAGTTGCCCTGGCTGTGTGTTTCGGGTCGTTGTCATGCTGGAAGACCCAGCCACGACCCATCTTCAATGCTCCTACTGAGGGAAGGAGGTTGTTGGTCAAGATCTCGCGATACATGGCCTCATCCATTCTCCCCTCAATATGGTGCAGTAGTCCTGTCCCCTTTGCAGAAAAGCATCCCCAAAGAATGATGTTTCCACCTCCATGCTTCACGGTTGGGATGGTGTTCTTGGGGTTGTACTCATCCTTCTTCTTCCTCCAAACAAGGCGAGTGGAGTTTAGACCAAAAAGCTCTATTTTTGTCTCATCAGACCACATGACCTTATCCCATTCCTCCTCTGAATTATCCAGATGGACATTAGCAAACTTCAGACGGGCCTGGACATGCTGTCACGTTCGGACCTTTATTTCCTTTGTTTTGTCATTATTTAGTATGGTCAGGGCGTGAGTTGGGGTGGGCAGTCTATGTTTGTTTTTCTATGATTTGGGTATTTCTATGTTTCGGCCTAGTATGGTTTTCAATCAGAGGCAGGTGTCATTAGTTGTCTCTGATTGAGAATCATACTTAGGTAGCCTGGGTTTCACTGTGTGTTTGTGGGTGTTTGTTTCCGTGTCTGTGTTTTTCACCACAAGGTACTGTTTTGGGTTTCGTTTATTCCACGTTTTATTGTTTTTGTATTCAGTTGTTCATGTGTACATTTTCGTATTAAAAGAACCATGGACCCTTACCACGCCGCATATTGGTCCTCTGATCCTTTTCGCCTCTCCTCTTCGGAAGAAGAGGAGGAAATCCCTTACACATGCGCTGGCTTGAGCAGGGGGACCTTGCGTGCGCTGCAGGATTTTAATCCATGACGGCGTAGTGTGCTACCAATGGTTTTCTTTGAGACTGTGGTCCCAGCTCTCTTCAGGTCATTGACCAGGTCCTGCCGTGTAGTTCTGGGCTGATCCCTCACCTTCCTCATGATCATTGATGCGCCAATATATATATATATATAATTTTTTGGGGGGAGGGAGCTAAATGTACATTTACTATGTTATGTCTACCCCTGAGTCCAGGTTGGTTTCACGTGAGACTGTAAACAGGGGCAGTTCAGCTAAGCAGGTCATGACAGCTCTCCCTACTGTATATGTCCTATTTTAAATCATTTGAAGAAAATCTAGAGTGACCAGGTTCACTGTTGAGGTGACCTGTGCTATTTGTGTATCATTGTCATATTCAAATGCTTTGTATATGCCCTGCTTTTGTCCAGGATCTTTTTTAAGCCCGTGTGCTGACTATTTTTTTGTAGTAAATTGCAACAGAGTACAGCTGGTTCATGGTACATGGTATGTAGCTGGTACAATTTTAAGCCTTAAATGCCCGGTTGCATGGGTTAGATTAGTGTACTGATATAGAGCACATTGTTTATTTAGGAGTCTGGCTGTAGGCAGAGTGTTTCCTTGTAAGAAAAGCTCCGTCATGAACTCTTCTACTTCTAGGCTCTATTCGCAAGGGTCCTTCCCTTCCCTTCCGGTCATAGCTGATCACTGTGTCCTACTGTTTTTAACTGCAGTGGTGTCCATTTCCAGTCACATAACAATGAACAAAATGCACCCCTTTCTTTCTTCCTGTATGTCCCATAATAGCGGAATGCTTCACGGACTACACGATAGGAGCTATACTAGAGTATGCATATAACACAGTCATTAGAGAGGTTGCTTTTCTATGCATATGTTTTTGAGGTGTTGGGTTTCAGCTTTGACAGAGGATAGTAACATGTGCAGTAGAATAGTACAAGTTGTTCCTGATTCCTTATCAGGACAGTTTGTGTTCTCTTCCCAAGTCTCCTTTTTTCAGTCAGCTTTGGCAGGCAGTGAATAGCATGCACAGTCAGATGCTTCAAGCCGGCACATTATAATTGAGGCTATGATCAGGTTTCTTGTTTTTGTGGTAGGTATCAAGTTTCAAGGAAGACCCAGATGCAGACAATGTCAAAGTAACCAAAGTGTATTACTAAAACAGAGGGCAGGCAAAATGACAGGTGAAGGGCAGGCAGAGGTCAGTAATCCAGATCAGAGTCCAAAAGGTACAGAACGGCAGGCAGTCTCGGTGTCAGGGGAGGCAGTTGTCAATAATCCAGGGTGGTGTGACAAGGTACATAAACGACAGGCAGCAGGCTCAGGGTCAGGGCAGGCAGAATGGTCAAAACCAGGAAAACTAGAAAACGGGAACTAGAAACTAGAAACAGGCAGGTGCAAGGGAGAAAACCGCTGGTAGGCTTGACGAACAAAACTAACTGGATACAGACAGAGAACACAGGTGTAAATACACTGGGGATAATGGGGAAGATGGGCGACACCTGGAGGGGGGTGGAGACAAGCACAAAGACAGGTGAAACCGATCAGAGTGTGACAGTAGGAGGACATTGATTGAAAACCAGGGCAGTTACAGCTACATAATTGACCGTAACAGTATCCTGTAATCAGAGAAGAATATCACTCATTGCACCACATGAAAAGGGTCAATCGGTTTACAATCGCAGTCAGATTCTAAAAAATGGTCATAAACGACGCAGCTCAAGATGTCCTCAAACACCAAGTTGGCATTCTTCTGCTCACAGATTTGTAGCTGGACAAAAAACAAAGAATACAGAGACTGATTTGGGGGTGACAAAAGTAAAATATACTAGTAAATATTAATTTGAGTAGAAACATTGGCAGAATAAAAAGCATGTATTGCATGAAAAAAGAGACCAATGAACCATGATATGTAGGTTAAAATCAGTGGCGGTTGGTGCCTTTAAGATTAAGGAGGACCATTTAATTTTTTACGAGCATGGCCTTATATCTATTACAGCATATTGGGCGACTGTCATTCATATTCCATTCACCCAACTAAATGTAACACGAATAGATTTCAGTTACTACAATCAAATTTTCCCTATACCCATCATGAGGTTGCTACAACCTAGTTTACGAATGAAAGTTTACAACGTAGGTGCACAGGTCAAGAAAAACGTTTTGTAATCATGGTGACAGACACATTCAATACTGCCTTGCACACTTTAGCCTGCATCTAGATGATTTAGGGTGTAATCATTAGTCCAACTAGTTGCAACCGCAAGTTTCTATTGGACAAATATAAGGTACAGTACTCTATGTTTATCCCTGTTTCGTTTTGTTTGCTTCCATTTAAGAAACGTTTTTCAACAGAATCAGCAAAATGATCACCCGCAAACACAGGTCACATTCATAGCAGCGACATACAAACAGCATGATCACATTCATCGTTGGCTAATTCCATCTCGCCTTACGCAGTCTCCTCTTCTCACCTTTTACCTTCGTTTATGTATTTCAGTGCACAACACAACAGCTGTCTGCGGCCAGGCAAAAACACTTCCCAAGCCAAACCGTCATACCATAACCACTATGCACTACACACAGCCTATATCATTGTCACTATATTAGCTAACATCACAGTCCACATAGTTACTAGCACTAATGTGTTGGTAAACCCGCTACAATCATGCAGTACGGTGTACAAAAAGCGGTTTAGCAGTTACACCAGCAGGCCCGGTGGCAATAAATAAAATAAAACCAAAAGCTTACCTTGACATGGAAGAGTTCCAGTATTGGATAGCCATAGCCAGCTAGCTAACATAGCATCCCTCTCTGTTTGAGCCTGGTGTTTGAGTAGGCTAAACTAGCTGCATTTGCTAGCTAAGTAAATGAAAGTGGGAAAAATACTACAAAATATAGCTTGCTATCTCTTTCTCTCTCTCTCTCTTGCTTCTCTTTAATTTTTAAAGAAATGTCTCTATTTAAGTCACCTACTCACCACAATTTATGAACTGCAGTGCTTGTCAGCTGTAGCTAAGGCTTTCAGTATTAGATTCATTGTCTGATTCTTTGTTTGGGTCGACAATGCATGACAGTTCATGCTATGAGAGCTCTGATAGGCTGGAGAACATCAAAATCCAAATCAAATTGTATTTGTCGCATGCGCCAAATACAACAGATGTAGACCTTACCATGAAATGGGTTAGGGTTACTTACAAGCCCTTAACCAACAATGCAGTTCAAGAAATAGAGTTAATAAAATAAAAAGTAACACAATAAAATAACAATAACAAAGCTATTCACAGGGGGTACCGGTACTGAGTCAAAGTGCAGGGGTACAGGTTAGTTGATGTAATTTGTACAATGTAAATAGTCCGGGTGGCCATTAATGAATTGTTCAGCAGTCTTAGGGGTAGAAGCTGTTAAGGAGCCTTTTGAACCTAGGCATGGTGCTCCAGTACTGCTTGCCGTGCAGTAGCAAAGAGAACGGTCTATGACTTGGGTGACTATTTTTTGGCCTTTCTCTGAAAGCACCTAGTATATAGGTCATGGATGGCAGGAAGCTTGGCCCCAGTGATGTACTGGGCTGTAGAATACCCTCTGTAGCGCCTTGTGGTCAGATGCCAAGCAGTTTCCATACCAGGCGGTGATGCAACTGGTCAGGATGCTCTCAGTGGTGCAGCTGTAGAAGTTTTTGAGGATCTGGGGATCCATACCAAATCCTTTCAGTTTCCTGATGGGGAATAGGCTTTGTCGTGCCCTCTTCACACCTTTCTTGGTGTGTTTGGACCATGAAAGTTTGTTGGTGATATGGGCACCAAGGAACTTGAAACTCTTGACCCGCTCCACTACAGCCCCGTCGATGAGAATGGGGCCCTCCTTATCCTGTCGTCCATGATCATCTCCTTTGTCTTGCTCACGTTGAGAGAGAAGTTGTTGTCCTGGCACCACACTGCCAGGTCTCTGACCTCCTCCCTATAGGCTGTCTAATCGTTGTCAGTGATCAGGCCTGTGTTGTTAGCAAACTTAATGATGGTGTTGGAATCGTGCTTGGCCACACAGTTGTGGGTGAACAGGGAGAATAGGAGAAGACTAAGCACGCACCCCTGAGGGGCCCCGGAGTTGAGAATCAGCATGGCAGATGTGTTGTTGCCTACCCTTAACATCTGGGGCGGCCCATCAGGAAGTTCATGATCCAGTTGCAGAGGGAGGTGTTTAGTCCCAGGGTCCTTAGCTTAGTGATGAGCTTTCTGGGCACTATGGTGTTGAACGCTGAGCTGTAGTCAATAATCAGTGTTCTCACATTGGTTCCTTTTGTCCAGGTGGGAAAGGGTAGTGTGGAGTGCGATCGAGATTGCGTTATCTGTGGAAAAAATCTTCATCCAGTTCGAGGTGAGCAATCGCTGTTCTGATGTCCAGAAGCTCTTTTCGGTCATAAAAGATGGTCGTCAACATTATGTACAAAATAAGTTACAAACAATGAGAAAAAACACAAAATAGCACAATTGGTTAATTAAGAGCCCGAATAAACGGCAGCCAACCCCTCCGGCACCATTCTATCTATTAGTTATATCAGACAGTGTCTTCGGAAAGTATTCAGGCACCTTGACTTTTTCCAAATTTTGTTACGTTAAAGCCTTATTCTAAAACGTGTGAAATAAAAACAAATTCTCATCAATCTACACACAATATGCTTTGTGGATGTTTTCCAGCGGCAGGGACTGGGAGACTAGTCAGGATCGAGGGAAAGATGAATGGAGCAAAGCATAGAGAGATCCTTGATGAAAACCTGCTCCAGAGCGCTCAGGACTTCAGACTGGGGCAAAGGTTCACCTTCCAACAGGATAACGACCCTAAGCACACAGCCAAGACTATGCAGGAGTGGCTTCGATACAAGTCTCTGAATGTCCTTGAGTAGCCCAGGTGGAGCCCGTCACTTGAACCTTGATCAAACAAATCTGGAGAAAACCTGAAAATAGCTGTGCAGCAACGCTCCACATCCAACCTGACAGAGCTTGAGAGGATGTGCAGAGAAGAATGAGAGAAACTCCCCAAATACAGGTGTGCCACACATGCAGTGTCATACCCAAGAAGACTCGATGCTGTAGTTGCTGCCAAAGGTGCTTCAACAAAGTACTGAGTAAAGGGTCTGAATACTTATGTAAATGTTATATTTCCTTTTTTTATTATATACATTTGCAAAGATTTCTAAAAAACAGTTTTGCTTTGTCATTATGGGGTATTGTGTGTAGATTGAGGGAAAAAAACAATTTCTTTAATTTTATAATAAATTTGTAAGGTAACAAAATGTGAAAAGTCAAGGGGTCTGAATACTTTTCGAAATATTTCAACATTGAAACAAGGTCAGATAAAGTATGTAAAATAAAAAATTATATATAATTTCAACCACCCAAAATATATATTTTTTACATTCAGCATCACTCTGTTAAGGAAAATATAGTATTATTTCTAACAAAGATACTGTATATATTTCAGGATGTTGAGTATCCCTGGAAATAATCAGAATTCATGTAAATATTACAGTATTGAAAACATACCTTGCCCCAAAAAAGTGGTCTCTTGGCACAATTTACCCGGGTATGGGGTAACCTCTATTCTCTGTTCGTCTGTTGCCAGTTCGTTTTGTTCCTCAAACCTACCAGCATTTTCCCCTTGCTCCTGCCTTGTCTATTTTCTAGTTTTCCCAATTTTGTCCTTTCTGCCTGCCTTGACCCTGAGCCTGCCTGCCATCCTGTACCTTTGCCCTCTACTCTGGATTACCGACCTTTGCCTGACCTGACCCTGAGCCTTTCTGCCATCCTGTACCTTTGACCTCTACTCTGGATTACCAACCTTTGCCTGACCTGACCCTGAGCCTTTCTGCCATCCTGTACCTTTGCCCTCTACTCTGGATTACCGACCTTTGCCTGACCTGACCCTGAGCCTGCCTGCCATCCTGTACCTTTGCCCTCTACTCTGGATTACCAACCTCTGCCTGACCTGACCCTGAGCCTTTCTGCCATCCTGTACCTTTGCCTGCCCGTGTTCAAATGTATTTACTTTTGTTACTTCAACATTGTGCTCAACTGCTATGCTTTATCTTGGCCAGGTCGCAGTTGCAAATGAGAACTTGTTCTCAACTAGCCTACCTGGTTAAATAAAGGTGAAATAAAAATTAAATAAAAATTTAAAAATTGTCTGCACCTGGGTCTTACCTTCAAATGTGATAGTACGAACTAGCCATGACTGACCCAGCAGACTTGGACCAGCTCCGCAAAGCCATATCCTCCCAAGGAGCCATCATTAGTAGACACAAGGATTTGCTTCGCGGTCCGATAGAAGGTTTCCAGGAAACCATGCTGTGTGTCACACTAAATGGCCTAATAAGA
Organism: Oncorhynchus nerka; assembly: GCF_034236695.1. Lineage (NCBI taxonomy): Eukaryota > Metazoa > Chordata > Actinopteri > Salmoniformes > Salmonidae > Oncorhynchus > Oncorhynchus nerka. The sequence goes on along the minus strand of NC_088415.1, from coordinate 69,277,324 downwards.
CTATATGCCATGTATTGTTCTCTTAAACATCATTAACACTATGGTGATAAAGGGCAAAGTCCGGCGGAAATCTGTATTGACAGAATTGATATGTAATTGCATGGTTGACTGACCAAAATCTTGGAACCGGGCTATGCTTGCGGGTATTGTACAAGGTCCCATTTGTAAGACCTAATTCTGTTTTTTTCTCTCCATGTTACATAACCAGGATGTTTTTTCTCTCACTCCTCTCCTCCTCTCCTATTCCCAGTCTATACAAGAACCATCTCCACCAAGCCTGTACATTCCGGTGGTCGTCATAGCAACAGAACAGCAGCGTCCCTCCCCATCCTTTGTCCAAGCGACTCCCTCTCTGCATGGCTCCAGCTTCTCAGGGAAGAGCCTACTGGCATTTTATATGCAAGCTGGGATCCCCTAATTGAGTTTCCAAGAAGGGAGTGTGGGGGGATGGACATTTGAATGGCGGTGACATGGCGGCTGTCCAAACAAAAGCTTGCTTGGTGACACTGTAAACAGAAAGTGTGTATGTAGATCCTATGTGGTTTAAATGCCCAATGCATCCTCCACCCCCCCTGCCTACACACCCCCTTTCTGTAAGAGAGCATAACCAGTGCAAACTGGAAAACCCTTAGACACGCATGCATGAGTTAAGGATGGAAAGATGTGTTACAAGCAATAAACGCACATTGTTCCTCCCACAATGCAATTTCACCATACAATGTTGAATAGGAGTTCCACTAAGGAAAGGAATGTTGATACAAATGTAGCCTTTACTGTATTGCATTGAATGCCTCTATACCTCGATAATGCCTTGATGCTTGCATCTACAGAAATTCACTTCTCATGCTTAGGGGTCCAGACCTAATAGTGGGGTGGCGGATAACTGTAATACTTTATACTTGCAATGTACATGCATGGTTGCCTAGGGGTTAAGAGCATTTGACCAGTAACCGTAAAGGTTGCTGGTTTGAATCCCCAAACCGACTAGGTGAAAAATCTGTTGATGTGCCCTTGAGCAAGGCACTTAACCCTAATTGCAGCTCTTGATAAGAGCGTTTGCTAAGTAAAATGTTTTATTATTCCTCATTAATATACTTGACATAGTGATGCTGAATGTAAAAAAAATGGCTCACATACCCCATACATTTTTTATGATATTTTAAAGATTCATAAAGTGAAGGAAGACTTCAAAACATTGCATTTCTAATGGTACTTATTACTTGACAGTCTACTAAAGGCAGCAGTAACACTTTGATATAAAAACATACAAGTACAAGACCTGTTTTGGTGCAGGGACTTATTTTTAGAATTTGGGGGAAAAAATGGCAAGAAAAACATGACAAAGTACATGTCTAAGAAATTTGCCAGGCATATTTTCTCCATAGTGAGGATATAACCTGCTTTCTACTTTATGATTGGCTGACTTGCTTCTCACTGAGCCAATCAGTAAGCATTGTAACTTTTCTGTTGTAGGAACAGATGGTATGTAGGTAAAAGGTCCTGCAACAAAACTTCCCAACCCTCCCTTCCCCAGCAGATAGGCAGCAGAGGGAAGACAGGCTGAGTAAATAAATAAATAACATTTTATTGGTCACATACACATGGTCAGCAGATGTTATTGTGAGTGTAGCGAAATGCTTGTGCTTCTAGTTCCGACAGTGCAGCAATATCCAACAAGTAATATCTAGAATACTATTCATTGACTACAGCTCAGCGTTCAACACCATAGTACCCTCAAAGCTCATCACTAAGCTAAGGATCCTGAGACTAAACACCTCCCTTTGCAACTGGATCCTGGACTTCCTGACGGGCCGCCCCCAGGTGGTGAGGGTAGTTAGCAACACATCTGTCACGCTGATCCTCAACACTGGAGCTCCCCAGGGGTGCGTGCTCAGTCATCTCCTGTACTCCCTGTTCACCCATGACTGCATGGCCAGGCACGACTCCAACACCATTACATTTACATTTACATTTAAGTCATTTAGCAGACGCTCTTATCCAGAGCGACTTACAAATTGGTGCATTCACCTTATGACATCCAGTGGAGCAGCCACTTTACAATAGTGCATCTAAGGGGGGTGAGAAGGATTACTTTATCCTATCCTAGGTATTCCTTAAAGCGGTGGGGTTTCAGGTGTCTCCGGAAGGTGGTGATTGACTCCGCTGTCCTGGCGTCGTGAGGGAGTTTGTTCCACCATTGGGGGGCCAGAGCAGCGAACAGTTTTGACTGGGCTGAGCGGGAACTGTACTTCCTCAGTGGTAGGGAGGCGAGCAGGCCAGAGGTGGATGAACGCAGTGCCCTTGTTTGGGTGTAGGGCCTGATCAGAGCCTGGAGGTACTGAGGTGCCGTTCCCCTCACAGCTCCGTAGGCAAGCACCATGGTCTTGTAGCGGATGCGAGCTTCAACTGGAAGCCAGTGGAGAGAGCGGAGGAGCGGGGTGACGTGAGAGAACTTGGGAAGGTTGAACACCAGACGGGCTGCGGCGTTCTGGATGAGTTGTAGGGGTTTAATGGCACAGGCAGGGAGCCCAGCCAACAGCGAGTTGCAGTAATCCAGACGGGAGATGACAAGTGCCTGGATTAGGACCTGCGCCGCTTCCTGTGTGAGGCAGGGTCGTACTCTGCGGATGTTGTAGAGCATGAACCTACAGGAACGGGCCACCGCCTTGATGTTAGTTGAGAACGACAGGGTGTTGTCCAGGATCACGCCAAGGTTCTTAGCGCTCTGGGAGGAGGACACAGTGGAGTTGTCAACCGTGATGGCGAGATCATGGAACGGGCAGTCCTTCCCCGGGAGGAAGAGCAGCTCCGTCTTGCCGAGGTTCAGCTTGAGGTGGTGATCCATCATTAAGTTTGCAGACGACACAACAGTGGTAGGCCTGATCAACGACAACGACGAGACGGCCTATAGGGAGGAGGTCAGAGACCTGGCCGGGTGGTGCCAGAATAACAACCTATCCCTCAATGTAACTAAGACTAAGGAGATGATTGTGGACTACAGGAAATGGAGAACCGAGCATGCTCCCATTCTCATCGACGGGGCTATAGTGGAGCAGGTTGAGAGCTTCAAGTTTCTTGGTGTCCACATGACCAACAAACTAACATGGTCCAAACACACCAAGACAGTAGTGAAGAGGGGGCGGCAGGGTAGCCTAGTGGTTAGAGCATTGGACTTGTAACCGGAAGGTTACAAGTTCAAACCCCCGAGCTGACATGGTACAAATCTGTCGTTCTGCCCCTGAACAGGCAGTTAACCCACTGTTCCTAGGCCGTCATTGAAAATAAGAATTAGTTCTTAACTGACTTGCCTGGTAAAATAAAAAATAAAATAAAGAGGGCACGACAAAGCCTATTCCCCCTCAGGAAATGAAAAAGATTTGGCATGGGTCCTGAGATCCCCAAAGGGTCCATCCAGGACCTCTACACCAGGCAGTGTCAGAGGAGGGCCCTAAAAATTGCCAAAGATCCCAGCCACCCCAGTCATAGACTGTTCTCTCTACTACCACATGGCAAGCGGTACCAGAGTGCCAAGTCTAGGACAAAAAGGCTTCTTAACAGTTTTTACCCCCAAGCCATAAGACTCCTGAACAGGTAATCAAATGGCTACCCGGACTATTTGCATTGTGAGCCTCCCCCCCAAACCCCTCTTTTACGCTGCTGCTACTCTCTGTTTATCATATATGTATAGTCATTTTAACTACACATTCATGTACATACTACCTCAATTGGTCCGACCAACCAGTGCTCACGCACATTGGCTAACCGGGCTATCTGTATAGTGTCCCGCCTCACGCCACCCACCACCCGCCAACCCCTCTTTTACGCTACTGCTGCTCTCTGTTCATCATATATGCATAGTCACTTTAACCATATCTACATGTACATACTACCTCAATCAGCCTGACTAACCGGTGTCTGTATGTAGCCTCGCTACTTTAATAGCCTCGACACTGTATATAGCCTCGCTACTTTTATAGCCTCGCTACTGTATATAGTCTGTCTTTTTACTGTTTTATTTCTTTACTTAACTACTGTTTACCTAATACCTTTGCACTATTGGTTAGAGCCTGTAAGTAAGCATTCTATGTAATGAATAGAATAGGAATATATAAGTATAAATATATGGATGAGCAATGTCAGAGCGGCATAGGCTAAGATGCAATAGATAGTATAGAATACAGTATATGAGATGAGTAATGCAAGATATGTAAACATTATTAAAGGGACATTATTAAAGTGACTACTGTTCCATTTATTTAAGTGGCCAATGATTTCAAGTCTGTATGTAGGCAGCAGCCTCTCTGTGCTAGTGATGGCTGTTTAACAGTCTGATGGCCTTGAGATAGAAGCGTTTTTTCAGTCTCTCAGTCCCAGCCTTCTGGATGTTAGCAGGGTGAACATGCAGTGGCTCAGGTCGTTGTTGTCCTCGATTATCTTTTTGGCCTTCATGTGACTTCAGGTGTTGTAGGTGTCCTGGAAGGCAGTTAGTTTGCCCCCAGTGATGCGTTGTGCAAAACGCAACACCCTCTGGAGAGCCCTGCAGTTGTGCGCGGTGCAGTTGCCGTACCAGGCTGTGATACAGCCCGACAGGATGCTCTAAATTATGCATCTGTAAAAGTTTGTGAGGGTTTTAGGTGACAAGCCAAATTTCTTCAGCCTCCTCTGGTTGAAGAGGCGCTGTTATTTACGTATGTCCTGTGAAGTGTGGATGTTCCTGTACTTCCAGAGGGGTACACTACAAAGAACAATCAATGAATTAGCCAGCTAGCTTTGAACAAAGAACCAGAAATAACTATTGATTTTCTGATTCGTTAAGAAAGCTAAAAATGTAAGTATGTGTTTTGGGTTGTTGAGTCAAGTAGACCATACCCATTTCATGTTATTTCATAATATTTAGGCATGTAAGCTGGCCAACACATTGACCCTGATTTGTAGTATACCCCTTATGGGAAAAAATACCCCCTTGTTCCCTTACAGAGTAAAGAAATAACCTTTCTAACACCTGACGACTCTACATGTTAAATACTGTGACTGACATCTTCCCTGGCTAAAAGACTTGTTAATGTCCCATAAATATCAACATTTCTTGGTTTGGGTCCAGTTTAGCCAAGGGAGGGGACAGTGATGAATCGACAGAAACACAGGATAGACTTCAGGCTGCTGCTGCAAGCTCAGATCACTAGGATCATGTGGCATTTCCCTCAGCATCCATGTGAGAGTTGTGTGTAGTCCCAGAAGGTGCTTAAATTGATTAACAAACTTTAAAGTGGATGACATGTTAAGAAAATCAGTGGCGCAGTCAAATAAAATAGAGTTGTCAGATCAAATCAAATGTGCATCAGTTACTGTGCGTGAGTTGAATATAGCCTTGCATGGCCTGGGCTTCAGAGGGGAAATTTAACATACTAAAGTTTAACCTCCAGGTCTGCTACCAACCATGACGGAGGACAAGGGTGGTTTACATGAGGACCTCTTAATACAATATATCTAGCCTTATTCTCCTCACATGACCCCAGGCATGCAGGAAACACCCTTACCGCCTCTCAGAGAACCAGTCTTGTGAGGACACCATGTACAACCTATTCCAGCCCTAGCACCAAGTAAACACCTCTCAGAAATGATTTGCTGTGAATCCCAAGAATTGCGTACTCATTCAACAATGAAATGTGCCAAAGACATCAGTGCCAACGATGGTAGGCAGCTGCCTGTCACTTGGTGTTTAAACTTGTCAGGCTATAAGTACCGCACTTTGGGTGTTGAGCAGGAACACGTGTAGAAGGGTCAGAGGTTACATGGGATGTTTTCTAGTCTTGTTTCCAGCCATGGAACTACACTGCTCAAAAAAATAAAGGGAACACTTAAACAACACAATGTAACTCCAAGTCAATCACACTTCTGTGAAATCAAACTGTCCACTTAGGAAGCAACACTGATTGACAATAAATTTCACATGCTGTTGTGCAAATGGAATAGACAACAGGTGGAAATTATAGGCAATTAGCAAGACACCCCCAATAAAGGAGTGGTTCTGCAGGTGGTGACCACAGACCACTTCTCAGTTCCTATGCTTCCTGGCTGATGTTTTGGTCACTTTTGAATGCTGGCGGTGCTTTCACTCTAGTGGTAGCATGAGACGGAGTCTACAACCCACACAAGTGGCTCAGGTAGTGCAGCTCATCCAGGATGGAACATCAATGCGAGCTGTGGCAAGAAGGTTTGCTGTGTCTGTCAGCGTGGTGTCCAGAGCATGGAGGCGCTACCAGGAGACAGGCCAGTACATCAGGAGACGTGGAGGAGGCCGTAGGAGAGCAACAACCCAGCAGCAGGACCGCTACCTCCGCCTTTGTGCAAGGAGGAGCAGGAGGAGCACTGGCAGAGCCCTGCAAAATGACCTCCAGCAGGCCACAAATGTGCATATGTCTGCTCAAACGGTCAGAAACAGACTCCATGAGGGTGGTATAAGGGCCCGATGTTCACAGGTGGGGGTTGTGCTTACAGCCCAACACCGTGCAGGACGTTTGGCATTTGCCAGAGAACACCAAGATTGGCAAATTCGCCACTGGCGCCCTGTGCTCTTCACAGATGAAAGCAGGTTCACACTGAGCCCATGTGACAGACGTGACAGAGTCTGGAGACGCCGTGGAGAACGTTCTGCTGCCTGCAACATCCTCCAGCATGACCGGTTTGGCGGTGGGTCAGTCATGGTGTGGGGTGGCATTTCTTTGGGGGCCGCACAGCCCTCCATGTGCTCGCCAGAGGTAGCCTGACTGCCATTAGGTACCGAGATGAGATCCTCAGACCCCTTGTGAGACCATATGCTGGTGCGGTTGGCCCTGGGTTCCTCCTAATGCAAGACAATGCTAGACCTCATGTGGCTGGAGTGTGTCAGCAGTTCCTGCAAGAGGAAGGCATTGATGCTATGGACTGGCCCGCCCGTTCCCCAGACCTGAATCCAATTGAGCACATCTGGGACATCATGTCTCGCTCCATCCACCAATGTCACATTGCACCACAGACTGTCCAGGATTTGGCGGATGCTTTAGTCCAGGTCTGGGAGGAGATCCCTCAGGAGACCATCCGCCACCTCATCAGGAGCATGCCCAGGCGTTGTAGCGAGGTCATACAGGCACGTGGAGGCCACACACACTACTGAGCCTCATTTTGACTTGTTTTAAGGACATTACATCAAAGTTGGCTCAGCCTGTAGTGTGGTTTTCCACTTTAATTTTGAGTGTGACTCCAAATCCAGACCTCCATGGGTTGATAAATGTGATTTCCATTGATAATTTTTGTGTGATTTTGTCAGCACATTCAACTATGTAAAGAAAAAAGTATTTAATAAGAATATTTCATTCATTCAGATCTAGGATATGTTATTTTAGTGTTCCCTTTATTTTTTTGAGCAGTGTATAAGCCCTGGTGGGAGAGGCTAAATGTTTTCGAACTCGGCAGTCCTTTCAGTTGTAAATATCTCCTCCTACAGTACATGTAGCTGGAAAACATTCCAACACCCTTGCATGAAAGAGCAACATGCCCAGCTGTATCCCAATACACAACACTATTCACACCATGTTAATTAAGGTTTATAAAAGGTACAGCCTGCATTTAGTTTACGCTTATGATCACAGATTAATCTTGATTGAAAATGTATGTCTCCCTTGTGCATGTGCTGGTGAGAAATATTTTAAGTCTAGTCCAGATTCAATTACTGTGATCATGTTCCTAGGCATCAATGCCAGAGAACACCCTGCATTGCTTGTTTAAATGTGTGAATTGCAATACAATTTAGAGACCATCCACCACACAAACCCTTTGACTAGGGGACTTCCAGTTTTGCAGGTTGGCACTCAATGGGAATTATGTACAATGTCATGAATTTCCATCAGCTTGGTTTCATTTCAGGAATGCCTTGATTCTGCTATGTCATTACATTAGTTCTACATGCCAAATGGGCTGTGTTTAGACAGGCAAATCAAATGTGACGAGACAAAATACTAAATTAGTTGGGGAAGATGTTTTCAGAACTTGACTGCCTGTTTAAACGCAGCCATGTTGGCCTTTAGTAAACCGGTTGAGACAAGAAACAAAGTCAGTAGTGGTAAAAATTAAAGTTTAAATAAAAACAAAGTTCAGCATATTCAGGTTTTACCAAATCATGTGCCAGAACAAGAAATCAGTTGAGAAAGGATAAAACTCCTTCATGAGTCTCACAGGAACTCCACAAATGGATAAGACAGGATTTGGAGCCACACGTCTGAAGAATGTACCATACAACATGATCCAGTAGTGTAAAATCTGAAAGTTGACATTTAAAAACACTCCCTACATAGTAACATTGAAATAAAGTGGTACAGAGTTAAAAAAAAAATCCAGGTCAACGTGCATAAAGTACACAAACTAGCCATAGGTTTTATTAAGACAATTACACATGCCGCCCAGCCATAGTCATCAGTGTCCACATGTGCTTTAGTTTATTTCAGTTCGACAGACTGCAGGAAACGCGAGAGCAAATGGGGATTTAAAAACAGTTATACTCCCCACTAGAAGACTCAAAAGGGGAAGACAATGCCCTGTCAGCCACCATCTTTCATTAAATGTTTGTTTTTATGTTAAACAGATTTAATTCCATGTTAAGTTGACCAGCCAACTTTAAGCCATTTAGAAGGTTAGAATCATTTCAGTGAAAAATTACAACAAATACAGTACTAGTTCGACTTTTCAGCCATTTAGAAAATGGAGAAGGGTGGTGGCGAAGGGGATTCAGTCCAGAGGTGTGGATCTAGTTAGATCTAGTAGTTCACAGGTTCATCTCCTTCCTCGCTAAGTAAACAGGTGCGGATTATAGCCTCAGTCACGGCGTACGGGTCACAGTTGGCAGATGGGCGGCGGTCCTCGAAGTAGCCTTTCTTCTCCTGGCCCACAGTGCGAGGGATGCGGATGCTGGCACCGCGGTTGGCCACACCGGCAGAGAACTCGTGGATGTTGGAGGTTTCATGGTGGCCGGTGAGGCGACGGGCATTGTCAAGTCCCCCTTTAGGGTCATAGGCACGGATGTGGTAGCTATGCCTCTTCCCCAGCCTTTCAATGGACTCCTCAATGGCCCTGGAGCAGTGAGAAGGCGAGATTAGTTCATCACAGAAAAGCTCACAGGTGGTCAAACACCATCTGCTTTGCCTTAAGAGCATTCTAATAAGTCTGGGTTTACTCCACATCCAAAAGCATACAGATGGGTGCAATTGAATAATTACGACTACTGATTAAACCTAGAATGAACGCATATTCATATGATCCAGTACTCACTTCAACCCACCCTCTTCCCTCATCTCTTTTGTGCTGAAATTGGTGTGGCATCCAGCGCCGTTCCAGTTTCCAGGGATGGGCTTGGGGTCAAATGAGGCCACCACACCAAAGTCCTCACACACCCGGTGGAGAATGAACCTAGCTGCCCAAAGGTGATCACCCATGCTGATGCCTTCACAAGGGCCAACCTGGAACTCCCACTAGAAAGACAAAAACAGTGTTCACGTACATAAGTCTCATTGCATAGGATCAGCCATTAGACGAGCAAAAAAATAAATGCATACACAAGTAAAATTGTGCTTACCTGTGCAGGCATGACTTCAGCATTGGTTCCACAGATCATGACCCCAGCATACAGGCAGGCTCTGTAGTGGGCTTCCACAATATCTCTACCGTAGGCCTTGTCAGATCCCACTCCACAGTAATAGGGACCTGTACACATAAGGACAGGGTTGGTTCAAGAATAGTTACCGTCACATTCAAAGTAACGCATCCGAGGAAGAAGTTTACATAGTCGGTCAAAGACCACTAAGAACAGTCTTTACCTTGTGGGCCAGGGAAGCCGTTGTTGGGCCAGCCAAATGGGTGTCCATCAGTGCCCAAAATGGTGTACTCTTGCTCCATGCCAAACCAAGGGACCTGGTTCTCAACCATGTCCATAACTTTATTACACGTCAAACGAAGGTTGGTTTCTGTGCAAAGAATTTACCTATATTATACACTGAAGTAAAAATAGATTTAAAAAGCTTAGCTAGACAGATGCACACCAAGATTTAGAAGTTACCTGCAGGTTTGCGGTTGTACTTCAGCACTTCACACAGGACCAGTTTGTTGGGGTCTTTGCGGAAAGGATCTCTGAACATTGCAGAAGGAATCAAATACATATCACTGTTTGAGCCCTCAGACTGGTAGGTGCTAGAGCCATCAAAGTTCCATTCAGGCAGTTCTACAGAATTAAGGCAAAGAAGGAGTTAGTTGTTGAGTGACTTGCGTAGACTAGGCAGGCTAGGCTACAAAACACATAAATCCCCTGGAACTTTGTGTCAAATGTCAACCAACAACCATTGTTTACCTTCGATGCACTTGGGCTCCGAATCCAGCGTTCTGGTCTTACAGCGGAGTCCCTCTCCGGTTCCATCGATCCAGACATACATGATTTGGACTTTGTCTCCCTGAGGGAGGTCCATGTACTGCTGTTTGACAGCCTTACTCAGTTCTGCGCTGGAGGACGTAGCCATATTATTTGTTATAAAACACCTAGGGAGATACAAAAACGTAAACGGGTATGATGAGTTTACACGTCAAAGCCGCCACCTCGTTGACCACAATTGGAAGATGTGTTGCATAACAGCTAACTCAGAGACCGGATTGCTCATTGTTCCAGAACTAATCAAAGAATAAATGCGAAGACACATCTTAGGCATTTTCTTTCATTGAAATCCATGGCAAGAGTCAAAACAGATGGTTTTCACCACTTCAAGTAGAGCAAATCTGACAAAAAAAAAAAATCTGCCATATTGATCAGTGTGTTAATCAGATGACCATTCCTGGATTGGTAGGCTACATACCAACATAATCCATGTTACACTAACTAATAAACCCATTTCCCAACAACATTTGATCTTCATCCTCCTTTACGACCATCAACGACACCAACGACCCTACCTTTGCGTCATTCCCAGAATAGCCCCCCCCCACACACACACACAGGAGTCATGGCGACGCTATTGCATCAGACACTTCCTACATCAATTTACAGCACAATTACCCGAACACTACATTATAGAGAGGAAGTCAATAAATCAGCAAAGACACCACAAACTTCACTAAATCTGACTAAAGACAACCATTTCCAATGAAAGGACAAAGTGTCCCAATTGGAAACAAAACAAAAAGGTGCCTTCTACTTATCTGGAACGCGGAAATAACTAGGCTACAAAAGAATAGGTCAAAAATAAGGGTAGACAGTTTATCATAAGGAAAGAGGGAGTTAATTACCTGTAAAAACGAGAAAACAGATATAAAAACGAAAGGACTGGCAGGTCCAATGTAATGTTGAAAATTTTCCCGATAGTTGTTCTCTCATTCTCTCGGCTCTAACTCATGTTTCAGTTTAATTTATAACGTGAGAGCTGTAGCTCGGCGTCTATGATTGGCCAGAGAAAAAAACATGTGTGTAATCCAAGGTGATTGAAGCACACGAGGCTCGATCATTGGACGGGGTTCGAGACGCAACGCCCTCTTGTATAGTTAAAAAGCATTGCGTGATATTTTGTGAGAATGCTACAATGTATCAAGTACGGAACCCATTGTATCTAATAACCAATGTATCTAGAAGTAGACTGACTGCCCTTCCTACACCATTACAAACACCAGAAAGCTTTAACTTTAGGTTACAGTAATAACTAAAATGTCTGTAAATATATGTATATTTAAAGGCAATCGAGATTTAATGGGTACAATTTAAAAAAACATAGCACTAAATTCCATCTCAGGGAAAATAAAACGCAGTCAAAAAGCCTCTCATCAGAAACGATGCGCTGGCTGGCGGTAGCTATATTCCAAACGCCGCCCCGTGTTAATTTTTTAAATATTGTCTATTGATGTACTCATAAAATAGAAGTCAAGGCCTATATTTTCATACAATTGAATACCAATTACATATTGTTGAACTAGTTATTCCTCTTAGAAAATAATACACTTAATGAAGAACCTTGGTATGTTATAGAAATCATTCACATTAATATTTGTAGGTACACATTTATCGTTTCTGGAAAATTTATCATATCAGAGTTCCGCACAATGACATACTACAGGATGTTCATTTATGTACAGTATTGTTTGGGAGTAGCCCATATGAGATTCCGATTTAGATTGAGATAAGCTTTATTAGCATGAATGACAAAGCCACCGTTGCTAAAGTGACGTGAGATAATGACAACAATAACAGTAAAAACGATTATAATTATTATAATAAATAATAATAATGATGGGGATTAGGGAAAGGGTACAATATATAATGGTATATATCACAGGAGGCTGCTGAAGGGAGAACAGCTCATAATAATGGCTGGAACAGAGCGAATGGAATGGCATCAAACACATGGAAACCAAGTGTTTGATTTTGTTAATATCCTTCCACTAATTCCGCTCCAACCATTACCACGAGCCCCTCCTCCCTGATTAAGGTGCCACCCGCCTCCTGTGGTATACAGTATATCATATATGATATATCATATCCTGTTCACTGTAGAGTAGCAGGACAAGCTACATAATATTCTTTGGCATTGAGGTATTGGTTTTCCATGAGAAGAGAGAGAGTGGAAGGTGAGTACAAAGAGTGAGTTAGTGTCAAGACAAGACATTCCAATGTTACCCAACAATGATACATTTGGAACTTTTGACATCTATGACATCACTTCAAGAATGCAAGACTTTAAAAAAAATAGTCATGGTGTCCCTATAAGCCTGTTGTCATCTATATATATAGACAACTACATAATTTTACCAGAACGCCATTGATTAGACAAAGGGGATGTCTTTTGGAAGTTTAAGATGCGAGGGTACACAACTCAAATGACACCAAGGACAGGTAGGGTGGCTATGACTGATGTATGGTTTTACTCTATGCATGCTCATTTGGATCAGAAACAACATTTGAATTTCAAATTCAAGTTCATAATTTATGAACATTTTATTAATTAAGAAAACAGACTTTTGTCTATGGTCTATTTCTAGGAGGACAATGTGATAAAGCGCTTGCAGACTTTTTCAAGGATGACGTTTTTGTGGATTTCTTCAATACATTTCTGAATTTGCCAGTATGTACGGATTTCTTGTTAATCAACACTTTTGTAGATGCTTTATCTTGGATACACTAATTTCTGTCATATTTATCTTGGCCTAGGTGTTTGGTCAGACTCCGTTATGTGTTCTATCCGAAAACAAGTGGTACCTTTGTCCTGAAATTCCACGCATCCAGGTAACCAAGCCATATTAGAAAAGTGAATGAATTATTCACACTAATTTTGGTACACAAAACAATCAAATCTTCAACAAGATTACCACATTCAAGCTGATAAGTCAAATTGCTACTGACTAGCTTGTCATTCATTGCCATTGTAGGATGTGAGAAGAGGCGGATTCCTTGTATGGCTGAGCGTGCATCGGTTCGTTTACTTCAAACAGACTGAGCTGTATAACTACTATTCCTTGTGTACAGAGTTCCTGCAGTTTTCGTCATGCCAAGCTAAAGGTCAAGACTTAAATACATCAAACAGCAATTTCAGTGTTTGAAGTAGATCGGTTGAACGGATTGTTGTGCAAGAGTGTGCTTTTTTTCTGGTTAAGAGAATGTTAGGCATAATCAATACAGGGATGATGGAGGTAAATAATCTTTAATATTCGTTTCCATCCAGAGAAAGACTATACAGCGGTCAATAAAGCATTAGACAATGGTACACCCCGTAATAGTAGGCCAGGCTGTATTAAGTATTAGCAAACCATTTGAAGCATTGAGATAATATATAGGCATAGACCAAAGGTATTGATGAGAGCATGTGTTGTGACCAGTGTGTATATGAGAGGGAGGGAGAAGGGAGGGCCAGGATGCTATGTAATTCTGTTCTATTCTAGTCTTCTTCTCATCTGTCCATTGTGCTATTCCCTTCTCAGAGGTGCTGAAGTGGACATTTGCAGACCAGTGGCTGCTGAAGAGATGTCTGGGCAGTGTGAGAGGGATGAGGCGCTTCTGTTCTTTTGTCAAAGGCACTCGTGGTATGTCTTTTTATTGTCTCTGAGATTATGTTGATTTAAGAAACTACTTAAATGTATTTTATGGCTTTGAAAATGAGAATTTTAATTTCATAATACTCCGGAGATAGAAAGTTACTGAAATGTAAGTTATGTAATCAGTGGTCCTTGTTTGTTTCAACCACAAAGTGTGGCATTTGGTTTTGTGTGAGTTGTAGACTGCATTTTGCAGTAGCAAGTTGACTTTGAAAAGGTTAAAGACGAAACTTGAGTTCCAGGATCTGGTAAAAGTAAACATTTTAATACAGAGCTTTCAGGGTACAGCTAAGACCAATAGTATGATGGTAAAGCATGGCTAAAAGGCAAATGGCGCAAATTAAAATTCTTCTTCTGAGTCTCAAGATTATATAGTCATTCTGAGTTATGTATATGCATCAGTACATATGTTGACTGATATGAAACTGTTACAACTTTCAATTGAACAATGAGACATTTGCTACTTTGGGTACAGAGCGAGAGATGTTCAGACAGTTTAAGATTGGATTGTCATGAGTTAACCCTCTGAGAATTCTGTTTCCTGTGTGATCTGAGGCACAGATAAAGCTGAAAAACAACTTGTATACTTTAGAGTGTACCATTTTAAGTTGTGACCAATTAATCAGGTTACTCATATTATTGTATGCAAATATGTGGGAGGATATGACATCTGGGTCGTCGTCGAGCTTGGTTATCTGGGTTGGCCCCAAAATCCCCCCTACAATCGATTAGTCTCCGCCCTCAACAAATGTTACTCCTCCGTCCTCAATGTGTGTGTGTGCGCGTGCGTCTTGTGTACCTGAAGGAGAGGAGTTGGTGACGTTCTTTGTGAAAGTGGAGCGTCTCCTGCAGATACACTGGCAGCAGGATGGGAGCCAGAGGAACCGCTACCAGGCCCTGCTTACTGTCATCAAAGCTGTCCACCTCACTGAGGGCTCCAGCATCATGACCACCTGTCGCATCCCCTCTGGTAACACAGGAGGACCTTTGTTCAAAATATCACCCTATTCCCTTTACTGTATATGAATTTTGACCAGAGCCCTATGAGCAGTTGCCAAAAGTAGAACACTATAGGGATTAGGGTGCCATTTGGGACACAAAGGGGTTAGCCTACAGTTTATGTACAGTTAAAGTCAGAAGTTGATATGCACCTTAGCCAAATACATTTAAACGCAGTTTTTCACAATTCCAGACATTTAATCCTAGTAAAAATTCCCTGTCTTAAGTCAGTTAGGATCAACACTTTATTTTAAGAATGTGAAATGTCAGAATAATATAATTATTTATTTGAGGTATTATTTCTTTCATCACATTCCCAGTGGGTCAGAAGTTTACATGCACTCAATTAGTATTTGGTAGCATTGCCTTTAAATTGTTTCACTTGGGTCAAATGTTTTGGGTAGCCTTCCACAAGCTTCCACCAATAAGTTGGGTGAATTTTGGCCCATTCCTCCTGACAGAGCTGGTGTAACTGAGTAAGGTTTGTAGGCCTCCTTGCTCACACACAATTTTTCAGTTCTGCCCACAAATTTTCTATAGGATTGAGGTCAGGGCTTTCTGATGGCCACTCCAGTACCTTGACTTTGTTTTCCTTAAGACAATTTGCCAGAACTTTGGAAGTATGCTTGGGGTCATTGTCCATTTGGAAGACCCATTTGCGACCAAGCTTTAACTCACTCCACTGACTGAGGTCTTGAGATGTTGCTTCAATATATCCACAATTTTCCTACCTCATGATGCCATCTATTTTGTGAAGTGCACCAGTCCCTCCTGCAGCAAAGCACCCCCGCAACATGATTCTGCCATCCCCCGTGCTTCATGGTTGGGATGGTATTCTTCGACTTGCAAGCCTCCCCCTTTTTCCTCCAAACATAAAGATGGTCATTATGGCCAAACAGTTCTATTTTTGTTTCATCAGGTCAGAGGACATTTCTCCAAAATGTACGATCTTTGTCCCCATGTCCAGTTGCAAACCGTAGTCTGGCTTTTTTATGACGGTTTTGGAGCAGTGGCTTCTTCCTTGCTGAGCGGCCTTTCAGGTTATGTCGATATAGGACTCGTTTAACTGTGGATATAGATACTTTTGTACCGGTTTCCTTCAGCATCTTCACAAGGTCCTTTGCTGTTGTTCTGGGATTGATTTGCACTTTTCACACTTCATCTCTAGGAGACAGAACAAGTCTACTTCCTGAGCGGTATGACAGCTGTGTGGTCCCCTGGTGTTTATACTATTGTTTGTACAGATAAATGTGGTACCTTCAGGCGTTTGGAAATTGCTCCCAAGAATGAACCAGTCTACAATTTTTTCTGATTGATTTCTTTTGATTTTCCCATGATGTCAAGCAAAGAAACACTGAGTTGGAAGGTAGGCCTTGAAATACAGCCACAGGTGCACCTGCAATTCAAATTGACTCAAATGATGTCAATTAGCCTATCAGAAGCTTCTAAAGCCATGACATAATTTTCTGGAATTTCCCACGCTGTTTAAAGGCACAGTCAACTTTGTGTATGTAAACTTCTGACCCACTGGAATTGTGATACAGTGAATTAAGTGAAATAATCTGTCTGTAAACAATTGTTGGAAAATGACTTGTGTCATGCACAAAGTAGATGTCCTAACCGACTTGCCAAAACTATAGTTTGTTAACAAGAAATTTGTGGAGTGGTTGAAAAAAGCGTTTTAATGACTCCAAACTAAGTGTATGTAAACTTCCGACTTCAGCTGTATATAGCACTTTGTGGCATATTGTTGTTAAATGGACTGAATACATACAAATTGAATGACGATTGATTGACACCACACTGCTACATATGTATGGCAATATTATAGTAGGCTTCTGGAATGTATACCAACAAAGTAAACATGGATACTATACTGTACATAGTTTCTGTAAGCACCATTATGTCATGCCATGTCACCATGTGTACCACCATGACACACTGTTAACCACCATGTTACCTCTTTTGACACCATGGTTCTCCTCAGAGGGTTTGTTGAAGATCTTCTCAGGGAGTGAACCTGGTGGGATGGATCAGATTCTGTATGAGATGAGGTCCAAAGCCTTATGCCGTCTTCAGTCCTACTGGCTGCCCCAGTACCTCTGCTCCTGTAAGCTCTCCATCACCAAACTGAAAGAGTGTGCCTCCATCGCCAAAGAGTACGAGGACATTGCCTCTAACCTCACCCTGGTAGAGATCCCAGCTCTGCTTGACCCACTGGGGTGGAGTCTGGGCTCGCCACCATCAGAGGGCCCTACAGTGACCCGGACCTACTGCTCCAAAGTCAGGAAGAGGCTGCTGTGGAGGGCCCATCAGAGGCCTGGGACAGGACTTAGGGTTGGGGCAGCAGGGATGCCCGATGGGCCGGCCATGCAGCAGTGGTTGCCCATGGCCGGGGACGGAGACCAGGGAGAGTGTACCAATATTGTGCACCTCATGAGCAGGCATGGGGAGGAGATTGTGGTCAGTGGGGACAAGACACATGGGGGCAATGGCAAAAGGGAGGGCAGAAGCAAGAGAGGAGGAAGTGGGAGCTCAAAGATAAGTACCAGTACTCCACTCCTCAGAAAGGTGAGCTCTGCTAGTCTTGGGCACAGAACTGCACCCCTCCCTGTCGTGCCCATACTCCCCTCCAAGAGCCTGTCCAATCTGGACAGCAGCAGCACTGACCCCATCATCCCCCTCATGCCTGTATGGAGACCCCCATCTGCCACCTTCCCTCCATCACCACCACCCCTGTCACCTCTACTCCCGATCCGCCTTCCAGACCGGTCTGGGGAACACCACACTATGATGAGCACCTCTCCCTGGCCCTGTCCGCTGATGCTCTTGCTGGGGGTCCCTATGAGAATTTCCTGAGGGTCAGTGGCCAGAGGGTCATGCTGCACCACCTGGGACTGTGGCAGGAGCTGGATGGCTTCCTCAACCTCCTGCTCAAGATGGAGGATGGCCCCTCCAAGGCTCTGAGACAGGTGCTGGCTAGAAAGATCATGGCTGTGTACTTGAGTGATGCGTGGCAGTGTGTTAGTCGCCCTGAGGGTGAGTGGTGCACCACCTACCTGACCAAATCCACCGTCTGCCACCTCATAAACCTCCTCCCCTCTGGCAATGTGATGCCCTGGATCTACACGGCTAAGCAGGAACTGTGCCAGGTGGGTGTTAAACTTTTTTTGACTGCAGTATGTGGTGGACATCAAAGTGAGAACATGGAAAGTCGGTTTATTATTTATACTTCTTCTCACTCCTTGATTACAAAGTCATGTATTCAGTGTCAGTACAAAGTTTTCCCTCTTTCCATTTGAGCAGATTCTGGGTCCAGCCTACAATGCATTTCTGGATGAAGAAGACAAAGTCATTCTCTTCTATCTGGTAACCAACTCATTTCTAATCTGATTATTAGGATAGTGGAACTGTAGTTTTACTCCTCACTCCATCGTTTTCTCTCTCAGTTCACTCAGAATGAGGTCAAGGGGAAAGTGAGTCGTAGAGCTACAGCGCCCTCCAGTGCTCCCACTGCGCCAGAGCAGCAGGTGAGGAGGATGAGGGAGGCTCTAGCTCTCTGTCAGGCCTGCGCTGAGCCTCTCACTGAGGAGACCTGGGCCCTGCTGCCCCTAGAGGACGTCAGGACAGGAGGCTCTGTTCACCTGCACTACAGAAAGACCAGTAAGAACTAACTGGTTGTAGAATAAGTACTGAACTCTACGGACAAGAGTTGTCCTCCTCTCACCATTTGGTGTAAAATAGAGGCATGTCTTTTTCTCCTCACGTCTCAGATCTTTATGACCTTCCGTTTGAAACCCTGGCTGAGAAGTACCCCAAGGTGGCTGTGGAGGCAATCAGTAAAACTCACAGACTCTACTATGACTGGAAGCCAGTACAAGGTATGATACAAATTACATAAAAACTTTTCCTATCAGCTTCAATGATTAATAAGTCAATGAAACATAACAATAAAATGTGTCCTTCAGAGGAGACAAAGAAGCCAGTGGTGACATCCAGTCCCAAGAAGTCATTCCACCTGATGAAGGACAAGGACCACAGCTTTGCCGAAAAACCCTCCATGAGACCAAGGTTTTTAGAGGAGGTGATGAGAAGTCCCACCAACCTGGACTTCTTCAAGCGTTACCTGAGGGCCTATGATGCTCACGGAG
The DNA here is from genome assembly GCF_034236695.1 of Oncorhynchus nerka. NCBI lineage: Eukaryota > Metazoa > Chordata > Actinopteri > Salmoniformes > Salmonidae > Oncorhynchus > Oncorhynchus nerka. The sequence continues at coordinate 69,258,086 of NC_088415.1, read as the reverse complement.
CTCTGAACTTCTACCACGAGGTGGACAAACTGCGGCACGTCGACAGCCTCCTCCAGAAGACCAAGATCAACAGCATCGTGTCCCGCTTCCTCAGACGAGCAGACGCTAGTAACCACATGAATAGATTATAATAGAATCATTTGTCCTCTAAGAAGGAAACTATTTCCCTGCCTTATAGGTTCATGAATAATCACATTGACTTTGTTTCAGATATGCAGTAGGCACTGTTATGTCACTATAGGCATCAACTTAAATCAACGCCACACTCTCCTGTACAGTATGTGCGCTGGAGTTAGCCTAGTTATGATATGCGCATACCGCAGTAGTTAGCCTACTCGTTTTAAACATGTGTAGCCAGCCTGGTCTACTAGATTAGATGTAACAAAGTAAATGTAAATCCGTGACACACAAATTAGTATGATATGTTATGTTTGGTATGGTTACATGGTATGGTTATGTTATGTTTGGGATGGTTACATGGTATGGTTATGTTATGTTTGGTATGGTTACATGGTATGGTTATGTTATGTTTGGTGTGGTTACATGGTATGGTTATGTTATGTTTGGGATGGTTACATGGTATGGTTATGTTATGTTTGGTGTGGTTACATGGTATGGTTATGTTATGTTTGGTGTGGTTACATGGTATGGTTATGTTATGTTTGGGATGGTTACATGGTATGGTTATGTTATGTTTGGTATGGTTACATGGTATGGTTATGTTATGTTTGGGATGGTTACATGGTATGGTTATGTTATGTTTGGGATGGTTACATGGTATGGTTATGTTATGTTTGGGATGGTTACATGGTATGGTTATGTTATGTTTGGTATGGTTACATGGTATGGTTATGTTATGTTTGGGATGGTTACATGGTATGGTTATGTTATGTTTGGTATGGTTACATGGTATGGTTATGTTGTGTTTGGTGTGGTTACATGGTATGGTTATGTTATGTTTGGTGTGGTTACATGGTATGGTTATGTTATGTTTGGTGTGGTTACATGGTATGGTTATGTTATGTTTGGTGTGGTTACATGGTATGGTTATGTTATGTTTGGGATGGTTACATGGTATGGTTATGTTATGTTTGGTATGGTTACATGGTATGGTTATGTTATGTTTGGGATGGTTACATGGTATGGTTATGTTATGTTTGGGATGGTTACATGGTATGGTTATGTTATGTTTGGGATGGTTACATGGTATGGTTATGTTATGTTTGGGATGGTTACATGGTATGGTTACATGGTATGGTTATGTTATGTTTGGTGTGGTTACATGGTATGGTTATGTTATGTTTGGTGTGGTTACATGGTATGGTTATGTTATGTTTGGTGTGGTTACATGGTATGGTTATGTTATGTTTGGGATGGTTACATGGTATGGTTATGTTATGTTTGGTGTGGTTACATGGTATGGTTACGTTATGTTTGAGATGGTTACATGGTATGGTTATGTTTGGTTACATGGTATGGTTATGTTATGTTTGGTGTGGTTACATGGTATGGTTATGTTATGTTTGGGATGGTTACATGGTATGGTTATGTTATGTTTGGTATGGTTACATGGTATGGTTATGTTATGTTTGGTATGGTTACATGGTATGGTTATGTTATGTTTGGTGTGGTTACATGGTATGGTTATGTTATGTTTGGTGTGGTTACATGGTATGGTTATGTTATGTTTGGTATGGTTACATGGTATGGTTATGTTATGTTTGGTGTGGTTACATGGTATGGTTATGTTATGTTTGGTATGGTTACATAAGACAGAAGGTTACTTAATGCAAAAACCAAGGTTGCGTGTTCGAATCTCATCACAGACAATTTTACCATTTTAGGTCATTAGAAATTTTGCAACAACTTTTTAGTCACTTTGCAACAATTTAGCATGTTAGCTAACCCTTGCTTAACCATTTAACCTAACTCCTAACCTTAACCCTAGCTAGCGTAAGCCACTAAGCTAACTTTAGCCACAGGAAATTGGAATTTGTGACGTATATACAAGTTTAGCGAATTCGTAACATATTGTACGAATTGCAATTCGTAAAATATACTAATTGGAGTGTCCAGCATTTATGTTTACTATGTTACGCCTTCCCCTAAGTCCAGGTTAGCATAGCCTACAACAGCTCAATACTCTTCATTGCCAACAACAGTTAACCTACTGTTTTTAAACAAGTGTAGCCAACAACAGCTCAATACTCTTCATTGCCAACAACAGTTAACCTACTGTTTTTAAACAAGTGTAGCCAACAACAGCTCAATACTCTTCATTGCCAACAACAGTTAACCTACTGTTTTTAAACAAGTGTAGCCAACAACAGCTCAATACTCTTCATTGCCAACAACAGTTAACCTACTGTTTTTAAACAAGTGTAGCCAACAACAGCTAAATACTCTTCATTGCCAACAACAGCTAAATACTCTTCATTGCCAACAACAGCTAAATACTCTTCATTGCCAACAACAGCTAAATACTCTTCATTGCCAACAACAGCTAAATACTCTTCATTGCCAACAACAGTTAACCTACTGTTTTTAAACAAGTGTAGCCAACAACAGCTAAATACTCTTCATTGCCAACAACAGCTAAATACTCTTCATTGCCAACAACAGCTAAATACTCTTCATTGCCAACAACAGCTAAATACTCTTCATTGCCAACAACAGTTAACCTACTGTTTTTAAACAAGTGTAGCCAACAACAGCTAAATACTCTTCATTGCCAACAACAGCTAAATACTCTTCATTGCCAACAACAGCTAAATACTCTTCATTGCCAACAACAGCTAAATACTCTTCATTGCCAACAACAGCTAAATACTCTTCATTGCCAACAACAGCTAAATACTCTTCATTGCCAACAACAGCTAAATACTCTTCATTGCCAACAACAGCTAAATACTCTTCATTGCCAACAACAGTTAACCTACTGTTTTTAAACAAGTGTAGCCAACAACAGCTAAATACTCTTCATTGCCAACAACAGCTAAATACTCTTCATTGCCAACAACAGCTAAATACTCTTCATTGCCAACAACAGTTAACCTACTGTTTTTAAACAAGTGTAGCCAACAACAGCTAAATACTCTTCATTGCCAACAACAGCTAAATACTCTTCATTGCCAACAACAGCTAAATACTCTTCATTGCCAACAACAGCTCAATACTCTTCATTGCCAACAACAGTTAACCTACTGTTTTTAAACAAGTGTAGCCAACAACAGCTAAATACTCTTCATTGCCAACAACAGCTAAATACTCTTCATTGCCAACAACAGCTAAATACTCTTCATTGCCAACAACAGCTCAATACTCTTCATTGCCAACAACAGTTAACCTACTGTTTTTAAACAAGTGTAGCCAACAACAGCTAAATACTCTTCATTGCCAACAACAGCTAAATTGGCTTCATTGCCAACAGGTTTTCCAGTTATCTTTGTAGCTCCAGTGAAATTATTTTCTTTCAGTTTGTGCATTTATTTTTGTGTTTGTCACGTGGTTGTTGCTGCTTCACTGAGCTCCACTCGTACACATCATCTCTGCGTACACCCTCATTTGATTCAGAAGCACGCAACACCTTTTCCCAAGGGCTCTGTCATTTTGTCAATTTATTATTTGTTTAATGAGATCTCTCATATTAAAAATGTATACAGGTTAGATTGAAAAAGGCCTGTGAATATGATGTGGTGTTATGATAGTCTACTTCTGCACATTTGTGTCGTCTTCAGCTTGTAAATTAGGTTTCAACCAGTTAATTTGTTATGTGCAGCACCCCTGCTTGTTGATGCAATGGTTTTGCACAGGGATTGGGCTCTAGGTATTTCTACCGGGATTTACCAGTGATCTGTATGCTCTGAAGGGGAGAATAGCTGTATGTGGTTAGGCTGCATTTTGTCTTGACAGTGCCCATAGCCTGTTTCCTACCAACCAAATCCTAATTTAGTAGGCCTATATTGATTTTGTAAGGGGAAAGCATATGACTGTCCACATTGTTTGTTTTTGTAGGCTAAGTGCTTGTGCATATTTCTGGGGACATTATTATGTAGGTCTACCTCTGCTACCACTTTGTTAATAAAACCCACACTTTTTGCACCTTATCCTTTGCCTCCTGTCTGCCTACTAGCTGATGGGACTAAAGTCAAACGTCTTTCATCTTTAGCCATGATAGCCGTTTATACCAGGCTGCTATTTAGCCATAGCCTAAGAAGCAGATTTTCGACTAACCCTTACTTGACAGCACTTTCGTAATTCTCGGCTTGGAAGTCCCCGGTGTCTTTCATGAACTCCTAGTCAAGAATGAAGAAAGTAAGCCCTACTGCCTATATATCACAAATCTGCTGCTCACAGCTAAATAGCAGCCTTTTATCAACTGCTATCACAGCTAATGAAGAAAGCCTTTTAATGCCATCAGCTGCCTGCCTACAGAGACCCAGTCCCAAGGTCAGCCAGAGGGCGCTATTATTTCTGCCGTCGTTTGACCTCTAATAGCACCCTCAGGTGGCCCTTGCGGCTGCTTGAGACCGTAAATCACGTCTGCCTTTCCACACACTAAACCCAGCATATTATTAACAAACATAATTTAAATCCCCTGTCTGTCTGTCATTGTAGAGGATTATCTTCAGTGCAGCGCCAACCTCATCTCTCAGATCCCCAAGATGAGATATGTTTCTCCAGACATCATTTTTGCAGCTCAGGATCTGGTTATCAAATCTCTGGAGGCAACCTGGTACTGAACCTTGATAAGTGATCCCAACTTATTTATTACAGCAGTTTATATTATGAGTCCATTTTAAATACCTCTTCTTATTAATACTACTCAACACATGTATGTCTGGGAATGTTTGCTATCTTTAGACACTATCTGCAGTGTGGAGGACACCTGCCTTTTACAATGTGTAGTTGGATCATAACATGTCCATAAAACATGCATATTTTCCAACAGATGTTTTACTGCATGGCTTCAAAGCATTAAGGTTTAATGGACACAGATGTTATTTTGTTGGACAAAATTGTGGTGTGCTCTTTTGTACAAAGTAAAAATGTCCTATAATTGATTATGTATGGTGCAGCAGCAGTGTAGCAAAACAGTAGGATGTTCTCTACAACAGTGTTTTTCTAAACTATTACTCCAAATATGGATTCATCTAGAATGTACCACCAAAAAAATATGAATCATTTTTTTGTTCTTGTTGTATTTATTGTGGACCTTATACTTCTGCAGGTTCAAAAAGTACCAAGAGACCTTTCCTCCTTGTACCAATGTTACTGACACCAGCACAAGAACCATCGTCCTTACAAACAAACTAGTGAGTGGTCACCACTTTACCATTGCCGAATACCGACAGAGAGTTAGATGAACCTGTGTCAGCTGGGACATATGTTCAAACTTAGAATCTACTAATGAATTCCTAATGTGGCACGTATAGTCTATATTTCTCTAAGGTTAACTATTATGTTATCACAAAATTCGTTCCTCCTTTTCTTATAGAAACATGTGTGGAGCGTCTTCTCCGGGTTCATCAAAAGCATCTGTAAATTCCGACATGCCATGAAGGACAATCTGACCAGAAGCAAGTTTGAGGGCTACCTCAGACACAACTGGCAAGACTTCTCTCTACGTAAGTTCCCCTGTTTAGCTCTACCATTCCAGTACTTTACCTGTGATGTAGCTGATGTTATTTGGGCTAGACTCTGGGTGTCTTTCAACAGCATTTTATCATCCGTCGCCCACGTAACGTTAGTAACATGGTGATGGTGTTCTGGCACTCTAACGACAAGGAGGGTCTCTCTCCCTCCCAACATTGGCTCATAGTGGATAAACGAGTGCATCAGTGGCCATGCACAAACTCTACGCATTTCCTCCTGTAGGGCTTGTCGTTGGTTCTTGGGGGAGGGGGGTTCTGTTGTCTCAGGGCATGTCATATTATTCTGTACGTAAATCAGAGACGCTCCATTTAGTATATGTTTCGTATGTATTCATTTGTGGATGTCCATCACCCAATTCGTATTATATGTTACAAATTCTAGCTAGGTGGCTAATGTTAGCTTGCTCGCTAACGTCAGCTAAGGGTGAGGGTTAAGTGTTAGTGGGAGGGTTAGCTAAAAGGGTAAGGTTAGAGGAGGGTTAGCTAGCACGTAGAGTAGATAAAAAGTAGGTGAAAAGTAGCACATCAGATAAAATTGATTCAAACTCGCAACCTTTGGGTTGTTAGACATTCGCGTTAACGTTAAATGCTCACCCCAACCAACCACCCTCGTTTCGTTTATTGCCTTAAGTAAATATCTATCTTAAGTAACAACACCAAATGTAACATAGCATACTAAGTGGAATTCTCGGATTTAGGTACAGAATATTACAAAATTCCCCGAGACCAGGTTGAGAGAGTTGGAAACTAGGGGTCTGGATGGCCAGAGCTTTACCTCCAAATGTATTGCTATTATTCAGCATGCGTCTTCTATGAGGTTTAAAGGCGGTTGGCATCCCATTTTTTGCTTTATCGCCATCTACTATCTACTAGACTGGAGTACAACTCCCCTATACTTTACTTGAAAAATAAAAATTACGAAATAAATACCCTACCATCTAACACTATACTCACTCATTTCAAAATGACATACAATACAATTAACCCTACTCCACTGATTAAATTATTTTTTTCCTACCTCATGCCATCACCCTGAAAGGATGGGACATCACCACTTATTAACACATCCAGTAACTCTTCTGCTGTCAAGTCTCGCACACCCAAATACCTCTGCAGCTGCCACCACAACCTCAATTTTCTGAGACCTCAGATCCATCCCTGCAGTACAATTGATAACCATTGCTATAAATGCTAAAAATGAAACTTAATTCACTTTTTGGCCTATCCCTCTGTACTGGTAAATCTCTACTACTCTCACCACTCCTCCCCCTTAACCCACCATCCACTACTTTCTTCGCTGCCTTAGCATATGACAACTTCTGCACTACTCTAACCCTGGAAACCTCAACCTGCCTCTCTCGCACGGGACATTTCTGATCCCCACCAACAATTAACACATTATACTACTTTCCCCAATACTACACTTTCTTTTGTCTCATGCCCTTCTGCACATTTCTCACACATTGGACCCTCCCTCCTACACAGTGCTGCCACATGGCCATAAGCTTGGCACCTGTAACACCGTAATGTATTCGGTACATACACTGCTACGGGATAACTTATATATCCTATATCCTTCACCAGGCAAACACTCAACTTCAAAACTCAAAAGAACAGACAATGACTCTTCTGTTTCCCCACTCTCGCCACCCTGTCTGCGTCGCTTCAAACGACGAGCATCACATACACCGGGAATCTTTGCCCTCACCTGGTCAACGTTTATATCTACTGCTACCCCAGTTATCACTTCTTTCATTGGTGCCCTTTTCTGGAGAACAAAATAATTCACTTTTCTTGCCCCCATTTGTTTTACTTAGAGCGCATTCTTCCTCTGCCCAGACATGCTCCATGGAAGGATTGTGTGCATTTAAATGGTGTGCATTTTAACTCTATTCTATTGTTGTTCTATTGTGGGCATTTTTTATGTTTCCACGGGAACTTTTTTGTTCAGGGTAGTTCATTCTCCACTTTGAAAGTGTAGATGCTTCCCTGCTCATGGCTTTAGCTTCGGCTAAGCGCATTGCGTTTTCCCACGAATGATCCGTGACTCTTTACGTACTCAGCTAGCTATCCCCTTCTAGCTTCTCCCTTTTTCCCAAACTTATTTGGACCGCGACACCACCATGTAAAAAAAATAATTATGTAATCAATGGCCATTGTTACAATTTTTTATTGGGGATATGGCAGTCTATAACAGATCAGCCTGAGTACTTTAAAAATATATATATTTCAGAGTTTCTCTCGTGCTACTCTGTTTTCAAATCAGGTGACCCCACATGGGTTCCTGATGCCTAGTTAAATAAAAAATAAAAACATTTTTAAAATTGTTATCCTAGTTTGGAAACACTGTGCTAGTGCGGTGGCGTCATGCCTATAAGGGGCACAGGGGCACGTGCCCCCTCAGATCTGTCCTGTTCATTTTTATTTATTTATTTCTGTAATACTACTAGCCACATTTTTATGAAGTTGGCTTTAGCTAGCCCAGATACAGTAGGTTCCCAATCTCCCAACCTCATAACTAGCTACCAAGAAGATATTTCAGGCTATCAATCAAGTTAGAGTAGATAGTTAGACAAGCTATCTTAGCTGGCATGCCTGCTGGCAAGGTTGGTAGACTTTAGAAAAGCAGGCAATACCTAAATGTACTGAAAATGGCTCGCATTCCTTTAATTTCTTTTATCCAGATTTTAGTAGATATGTGGAGAAGCATATTAGTTTCTTAAAAAACAAACAACGGTCAGGAGGTTACAGACAGTTCAAGAGATATGGTTAGATATGTTTTTTAACATTTTTACATAGGATTAAGCATAATGATTATGGCTCTAGATTGCAGGAAAAAGCTGTTTCAGGTGTTTAAAACAATTCTAATTTCTCCAACTTACTCGCCCCCCTCCGGACCACCTACTAGCCATCCTCACGCATTTTGTACTCCCTCAGATTATTGGGCTGCATGACACTCCTGCGCTAGTGTGACCAGCTTTTTTGTCTGTCCAGTCCGTGGGAAAGCTTTTTTTAGCAACATCTCTTCCACAGGAGTATGGAGACTATCTCGCTGGCATATAGCAGCAAGAAGCAGGAGTTTCTAGTGGTATACGGTGTAGTGGGCGTCATTTAAGGGATTGACTGTTAGTGATATCTGTGCGGAGGTGAGCTGGGCATTACCCCACACTTTGGTGAGGTTTTATAGCTTGGATGCCACTATTTACTCTGCAGTTGACAGTTAGCTCTCAATAACCCAGTTTACAGTTGGCTCCCCATTGGGTTCTCAGACGATGATACTGGTTCCTTCAGGATACAGTAGTTATATTCATTCATAACTTTACGTTTCTCAGGGTACATGCCATCAATGGGAAGCCGGCAAATTGAATCCGTTGACCTGTCCTCGGAGGAGGTAGACTCGTCCCACTTGAAGAGGCGAGTCATCAACCACAAACTGATAACAGTGGAGTTTCTTGTTAACGATCTGTCGTTCTACCTGGAGACAGAGAGGTGACTTTTGATTCATCGATTATAACTTCCTAAACTGAATATTGAGAGCATTTGTGATTTAGTTACTGGATGGGATGTATTTCTGGTTTGCCTACTCACCTGAAATGCATCATCAATAACTGACGAAGGAACTATATTTGTGTGTTTGCTGTGGTGCTGTATTAGTTTCAGGAACATGGCAGACTCGGGCACTATGATGGCGTCTGCGGGCATGTATGGGGAGAATGACAATGCTCTGCTACACCAGAAAGCAGAGATGATCATCAAGCTCTTTCTCAAGTCAGAGATCTCTCCCAAACTGAGGGTATGGTTTCTAAGTAACTCATCCACTGACTGACTGTATATTAGAGCTGAGTGATAACATGTGTGAGATATTAAGCTTGCTCTTTACATTACAATTCAAGGTGGCTGATATTAAATTCAAACTCATGAGAACACAGACTCCAGTTGGATATTTTTATGATTTCGTCATTTTACATACTTTATCTATCTCATCTATCTCATGATTCTGATCTACTGGTATCTGATAGTGTGTCCTCATTGTCTTATTTTACAGGTTAACATAGCAGAAACTGCCAGTGATTCCATCCAGCAGGCCTTTGCCATGGGCAAGGTGGACCGAGGGCTCTTCCATGAAGCCATCATGGCTGTCTTCCCTAACCTCATCTTCTGCTGGAAAAAGTGAGTGCGTGGGCAACACCTCATCCCAAGTGTGCCCAGCACCTTCTAAAACTCTCCCAACCTTTTGCCCAGAGGACTGATAAATTATGACTAAAGCCAAAAGTCTTTCCTTACCAAGGGATCTTGTATTATCCGATGATGACCCTGCTTGCCTTGCAGATTCTGTAGCCAAAAGGTGAAAAAAGGTATAGTCGGAGATAATTCTAAGAAAGAAGACTCCACCGAGCTTCATGACTACCTCCATCCCTTCAACTCTGACTGGTACCGGAAGGTACAAACTACCATGTCCATGATGGGTGAGTCTTGAGGGATGTTATTTCAACACGGTTTTTCATTTAAAACGATGAACCCTTATAGAGCTAGGCTTATGTAAAGCAGTGGAAAGTATGCAGTGGTGTGTGTTTTTTTTTTCAAAGTTCAATGAGATGTTCCTCTATCTCTGTCCACAGACGATTACACCACCCTTAGGTTTACTGTGCATGATGGTCTCAATCTGGTCCTCCCTCAAACCAGACTAGAATGTAAGAAACTTCGTCAGCCCATAATTGTGCAATACTGTGGGTTATTTTTTGCATTGTGATGGGCGGTTCTAGCCTTTTGAGGGTTTATTTCCTGCAATTCTATTCATTATGCCATGAGGCAGAGATACATTTTGTCCGTTTTAAAACAAATTTCCTGCAATTCTACACATTTTTCCATGACTTATACCATGTTCACTATATCTGAGTGAGAGTGACTAACAAAATCAATGGGGGCCCTCTGGAGGTCAGGGCCCCTGGTCAGGGCCCCATACAGGTCTTTTCTACCACCCTGTCGGTATTCGGCCATGGTTACTACAAGTTTAGATAACTGGCTAGACTAACTTACCAATCCAGTTTTTTTTAGCTGACATGGCTAATTGCGTGACTGTCAGTGGCTGACAAAATAAGAGAAAATTGCTCATACACAACTACATTTCAAACTTGCATATTCTACTATTCTAACTCTCAACAGTAAGTTGAGACCCCTACTGAGTTCCAAAAAACGTTGTGTTTTTTAAATTGTATTTATACATTTTTGGGGTTGTGCGCTCCCTAGCGGCCGGGGGCGCTAAGCGACCGCTAATGCTTGGAGCCGGCCTTAAGTGTCATACAATACACTGACCTGTCTGTGATGTTTATTCTGCAGTGTGTGCCAGTGTTCTCAGCCCTGCCAAGAGCTCCATGGCTAGGCGGAGATCTGTCTCTACGCCTGCCTCCTCCGAGTAAGTTCTAAGTTCCCAACCAACTGTCATAAGGCAGTTGTCTCTCTGGGTTTTTATTGTCTGAAGTACTTAAATGTACTTACTGTGCACCTCTAATAAATTCTCTTAGATTTCCACAACTGGAGGTGTCCAACCAACGCAGAAGGTCTATTGGTCCCCTTCTCAGGTAAGCCTATTAATGCACCTCATAGAACTTAGTGGTAAATATATATTACAGTATTGCAATAACTAAGAACTAAATCAATTTTTTTTAATGTCGTTGTAGTCCTCAAACATCTCTGCCTCATTCTGACCTTACCCACTCATCTTCGGGATCCTTGCTCTCAAAAATCAAGGAGGACTAGTCTTATCTTTTGATAATACAAATAAAGACCATATATTTTCTATGTAAAAGTTGCATCAAGTGTATTTCCTTCAAACGGATAGTCAGGACAAGTCAGCACAAACAACCACAGTACAGATGTGAATGTGGAAAGCCTTTTTTAAACATGTCTGATCATTCACCAGAAGGGGGAACCACTGACCAATACGGAACACTGCTAGCAGCTCTATTATGGTGACATAGATTACTTGCCATATAGATTTGCAGCATGTTATGAAAAGGTCTCAAAATTGTTTTGGTAGTAATGCCTCCCATTCCATTAGGAAGAAAATACATCAACTTTAGTAAAACGTTTTTGGCTGACTGTGTGTTGTCTCATCCATGGCAATAATCGCCCTACAGAGCTCAATCCTCTTTGTCCCAGGAGATCCAGAGGTTTGTCTGAGGCTACGATGAGTAGGGACAAAGCATTAAGAGAGGTTCACTTTCCATACAGGTCTTTCATCCATGACACTCACCCTTCCCCCAACCTCGCCAACTGCAAAGACTAGGTCCTCTCCTTCCTCTCAAAACACCTATCCCCTCTCTTCTATCAACCCTCCATCCCCCTCTCTCTACCTCTACCACCTCAACCCCCGTTGTCCCGTGTCTCTCACATATCATTGTCTCGCAGTCCTCAGGACCTGTCTAACCCCAGGATAGGAGTCCACCTTAAAAACATACAAGGCTTACAATGTGTCTCTTAGCTTTAAATGTCCTATGCATTATATCACTATGCCAATGACCCAAAGTCTTCTCCTGTGACATGTCACCACTAGAGCAGTAAAGCTAAAGGAGTCTTTTGGGATTATGCTTCCTTAAACACTTTATTTGGATCATCAATAACCAAAGACTACATACATTAATTAATATGGCATCATTAAATACTATAAATTGTACTTCATTCAGTGCCGTAACTCAGATCACAAAGTAGAAGATTTTCAGCATAACATTTTGTTTTATATTGTGGTACACTCAATATAAAACATATCATTTGTATGGTACATACTCGGAACTGAGTTTTAACATGTGAGTTTTGAATGAAGACACTGAGATTGATTTCCCATGATGCTTTGCCCTCCTCTTCTATGTCAATAATGGAGCCGCTGACGGAGAAAGAGACTCAGTGCTATAGGCATCATGGGTTTTTATTTAATCCAGCTTTGCTCTTCTTTGGGATAATAACTTTGTTGCTTCATTCCCGGGCCTTGCCTGTCAGCTTGACATAGCAATATCTCCCAACTGCACTGTTTCATAGTCAGTTTCATTTATTTCAAAACACCATTTCACACCCTGCTGGCTTTCGCTAGGTATTATACAGCGTTTGGGGAGAGGGCTGTAGATTGAATCGTGACAGAGACCGTGTCTCTTCCTGTGAAAAAATAAGTAAATGTTGTAAATGGCAGACTATAAAAAAAAAAAAATTCTCCCCATAATGTTTGGGGAGTTTTCTGTTCTAGTCTCTTATATCCTTGTTGGTTGTCAAGACTTGATCAAATATTTCTTGTTCAAAAGGCATTGCTCCTCATTTTGTCTGCCGTTATTGTTGGATTTGAGCATACACTGTACATTTTGGTGATCTCCAAAGCAGTAGAAACCAATAAACATAATGTTTGTTTTTGAATCTCAAGCTTGTGATATTTGTTTATTTAAAAAAAAAAAAAATGTAACCACTGAAGCTAAAATCAGAAGGGCTGATGTGATGTTTGTCGATTGGATTACTTTTTATTATTTATAATATTAGAAATGCACAGTTAACGAGACATTTATTTGATTAAGATTTTAAATCCAGTTTCTTAATCCTCTCTGGTGTGTCCATTTCCCTTTAATGTTGTCTGATATTAGTCCTTCAATAAAAACCCAGCCACTGGCCAAAGTCAAATGATATACTGACATATTCTGCATCTCCCAGTGCCTTAGTGAGTAGCGAGACTAATGGCCTCTAAGCATGACTGTGATTAGGGAGTTTTGGAAAGGGACTGCTAGAGTTTTGGAGTTGCTTTGGCTAGGGACACCGCTGTTGTCCTCTTGGACACACAAACATGACATGGTTAATAAAGAGATGACATACTGTAATAAAAGTTAGCAATCAAACTTCTCAACGGAAGGTTTTGTAAATGTTTATTCTTGTGAGTGTTTGTGCTGTTTTCACAAAGCACATCACCAAACCAAACCTCTTACAACCACACCAACCCTGAAATAAATATTCTCCAAACGCTTTGGCCCTAGTTCCAACATTAATAACATCCCCATCTCAGCAGAGATACCGACTGTAGCATACTGGAACTACCACCTTAGCTTGGTTGCATTGAACAATTGCCAGGCAAAACCATTCTGACAACAGACAGGTATAGGTTTTATTGTCTGTGAAATATTGATTTATACTTCATATCCTGTCTGTTTATGTTTTGATCATCTTCTGGCGCGACCCTCCAGTTCCTCCAGGGGCCCCCTTATGGAACGAGCTGCCCAGGGCCGGGTGTGCCAGGCCAGCCGGTGGTCCTGCCTGTGGGTGGGTGGGTGGGTCTGCTGGGTCTGGTTCAGTCCCTCCTGCTGCTGCTGACATATCTGCTATGTTTATTAAGAGGATGACAAGTCTATCAGACCCCATAAGCAGGCTCTTATGCGCAGGAGTTACTTTGTTACTTTGCGGGGAGGGTGTCATCAATCTTGCTGCCAACGCTACTCTCCTGAGCTGTTGATAGCAAACCAAGATTCCCTTCCTTTCTGCCTGGCCTCTTCCGCCTTTCCTTTCCTCGCCTCACAGGCTGGAGTCAGGCGTAGAGAGCAGGATCAGAGAGATAGGAACGTCTTTCCCGGCATTGAGAGCGCCTCAATCTGATGGGGGGAGCGACGGAGCTCCATCCACCACAGGTGGATAGGCTAGGTCTTGGAGTATGGGAAAATGTAATGAAAATATGTTGACAGGTGGTGCTTTGGTTTGAAAAAGAGAGACAGCCAGAGCTGTGACTGAACACATACATCTCTCTCTGTGTGTTTCACACACACGCAAATGCACACACACACACACATTCAAGTACATATCCACACACAGACCCATGCAAACACACATTTCCAGGCGATGGGACACAAATGTGTTGTGTACCATGTATGCTTCACAATACCTTTTAAAAACCTGTATTCCAGTATTTAAATTTGGTCTTAATATGTAATGACATCTCGTCGTCCCACACCCATCATGTAGCTAGTGGATCCTTAATTCCCCCTAACATTGCCACATGGGGTTGCTGTAGATGTATGTACTGTAACGGTAGTGTCTCCCATCCTCTACAGGACTCCCTGTACTGAGCCTGAGACAGACTCACTGTGTGTAACAGAGATGGACTATGATTTATGGACTCCCCACTCCAGGATTGGCTGAGGTCACTGACTCCATAAATGTATTTGATGAGTCTGTTATTTTAATCTTTCTTTAGTGAGGGGATGTTGGGCCACTGCCCAATCAATACTCAGGGCTATAGTACTGCCAAGATCTCTTATGATTACTTTTCATTGTTAAATATTTTAAAGTCAGGCTGAAATGGTAAAGAGAGATGAGAGAGTATAGGAGGAGAAAGAGAAGGTTAAACTGAAATTGTGGCTGTCTCTTCCTTGTTCGGCCCATAGAAATGGAAAAACTATTCTATAGAATTACTAATCTATTTCTACAGAACAGCCTCACAGACTAGATTTCCATTTTATTCTCAAATCGAGGCCAAGCTGTTTCATTCATAAGTCAACAATAGGCAATAACAGGGGAGGTGTGAGGCTGGGCTGCCTTTGTGTGCAAACTGTGCATACAACGCCAAGAATATCAAGTCAATCTCTCACATTAACGTTGGTAATTTGTTTGCTTACGGTTTCCCAGACACTGCATAATTGGCTAGGAGATATTGTTAGTTCAGGTGTTCCATGTAATTGAATTTTGTAATGACAATCCAGTGAATAACATGGCTAAAGGATTATTAAAAGGAAGAATCGAGTATCTGAGGTTTCTTAGAAAGGGACCAATCAAACCTCTCCAGATTTGTGGATTCATTTCTATCTTCAATCAATGTGTAATTTAGATGCAATTATAGTCGCCTAATTGTCTGGCTAATGTATTTTACATAATCATGTGGAATATAATTATTTTTTTGTAAAGTCCATAGTGGAATTGGTCTATTTGTGGGAGTCCACTTTAATTGATGGTAGTTCGTATTCCCCATGGGTTTTCATTTTGATTATCACCGTGCTTAGTTGATGTTAGAGGAGCATAGTTTATTAAAAGCAAAAAAAATTAATCGCCTGTCATATTTCAAATGTTAGAGGTGGTGTTCAATTATAATTTTGTCCCTGTGCAAATTATTTCATTTGCTAGAATTGTCAGGGTTATACAACTGGCATTGTACTTCAACTAATACAGATTTGTACCCTTTCATTTTCAAATGAGCCGTTGATTGCCTAGGTTTATTGTTCATTTTCCACGACTACTAATATGGCCTCCATATGTGAGAGTGTGTGAGAGTGTACTTCTGTGACTGTGTATGTCCCTCTTCATGTGCACATGTGTAAATAATAAGTGTACTGCATCCAGCTGGACAGAAGTGTTGACAGAGCCAGATTATATGTCTGATAGTATTTGGGGGGAAATCCTTGACTTGAGTTTGATTCAGCTGCCCAGTGCTGACCTGCTGCCTGGGCCCAATCAGTCACCTTGTCCTCCCTTTGACTTCTCACCCCCTGATCCTTCTCTCCGGCCCCAGAGGACCAAGAGAAAACAACCAGAGAGCAGCTCGCCTATCAACATCTCTAGCCTTCTCCTAATCACCTTCCAACTACTAAAACGCTTTAGTCACTTCAAAACTCCCCGTCTCCTCTCTGCTAGGAATTCAATTGGATGTGGAGAGGATTTGATATCTCAAGGCCGTAGGTCAGTGAACAATCGATGGGGGGACAAAAACAAATCACATGCTGTGAGGTAATGCTTTATATGCTTTCTTTATGCTGGATTTAGGACCTCCTATGCATCATGTCTTCAACATCCGTCTTTTCAAATTGTATGATTGTGTATTTGCCTACAGCTGAACTCTTTGGGATAAGCCCTATCTGTTTTTCTTGCCATTTTTTAGACAGTGTGAGTAGCGCCTAACAACAATCACAGACAGAGATGTTCCAATGAAGTGACAGAGAGGCAGAGTTCTATTTGCCACAACTGACATCTTCATCCTATCACTTTCCTTGTTTCTGCACCTTTGTGAATGCTGGCATCTGTGGTGTTTCCATGTGGATACGCTGCAGTGGACTGGGAATTTGCAGCATTCAGACAAGGCCACAGCAGCTTGGGTAGGTGGAGAGGAGTGCTGTGCAGGCAGGAGAGAGTGAGAGGGAGAAAGAGAGGGGAAAGAGGGAGATGAAGAGGGAGAGGGAAAGAGGGGGAAAGAGGGAGATGTCTCTCCAAGACTGAACAAAACCAATACCTCCTTTGTGTTTTCGGTATTGCATCATGAATAAAGAGTGAAAAAGAGACAGCTAGTGAATAAAAGAACAACACGAGTCTGGAAAGACTATTGTAGCACTACAGTATACCCACTGAATAACAAAAACACAAATAGGAAAGGGAGAGAAATAAATTAAAAGGCCATGCAGCTACCAACCCATCAAACACATACCCTCGATAAATTCCAAAATATTTCTGCTCTCTCAGCTAGCTTACTCAATTTAATTAATTCCCCACAGTTTCAATTACATTTGAATATGATTTATACCAGCAAGTATACAAAGAATAGGCGAAAAAAAACAGCCTTGATAAATTCTAATTCCAAATCAAGTCTTGCCATGCATTTTTCCCTTGTACATTTTGTGATTGCTAAAAATGCAATACATAAAGTGTTCTCTCCTAGTATTAAGATAATTAGAGAATTTATGAAATGTGATATTCTGAACCCCTGTAACTCTCTGCTTAATTAATTAGGCCATGTGACAAGCCATATTAATTTAATAGGATCCTGACATTGATATAACGCTTAGTATCATGTACAATGAATTACCTTATGCTTTGCTCTCATCCGATACACAATGTACTGTATGCGCCTTATCTGTATGTTAGTTATGATCAGTGCACATTGAATGCTTCTTTTTCTTGTCCTCAAAGGGTCATATCCCCCGCTCTGTTGGACATTTTGTAGTAGAGAAGAACTTGAGGTCCTGGTACACCCGCTAGCCTATCAGTTCACAGCGTGTTAGCTTTCTCTGAGGGGGAGAAACGGCTGGTTCAAGACGACGACACCAGAGATTCTCCTTCTTCACGTCACACATCCATATGGATCCGTATCTAATTATCAACGTCCCCGCTTGCTATTTCTGCTCTAATTAGACAGTTAGACAAATGTGAAATAGATACATTTGTAGATACACTATAATTATCTTGGATTTTTACGATTTGCAAGACGTGAACTTCACATGGTTTTGGTTTAACCTCTTGGTCATTGCTAACTCAAATACATCGACTGGATCATTTAAAGGCCAGGTGCAGTCGAAAACGTGATTTCCTGTGTTTGATATATACAGTACCGGTCAAAAGTTTTTGAACACCTACTCATTCAAGGGTTTTTCTTTATTTTTACTATTTTCTACATTGTAGAATAATAGTGAAGACATCAAAACTATAACACATACGGAATCATGTAGTAACCAAAAAAGTGTTAAACAAACATATTGGAGATTCTTCAAAGTATCCACCCTTAGCCTTCACAGCTTTGCACACTCTTGGCATTCTCAGCAAAGCTGTCATCAAGGGAAAGGGTGGCCACATAGAAGAATCTCAAATATAAAATATATTTGGATTTGTTTAACACTTTTTTGGTTACTACGTGATTCCATATGTGTAATTTCATAGTTTTGATTTCTTCACTATTATTCTACATTGTAGAAAATAGTAAAAAATAAAGAAAAACCCTTGAATGAGTAGGTGTTCTAAAGGTTTTGACCGGTAGTATACGTTTTAAAAAGAAGTTGTGAAAATTTTGATAATGCCCTTTTAGTGTAAGAGTTGTTTGAAAAGACTGCTTGACATTTCCGGCTGTTTTGGTGGGATGGAATTTTGGACCCCCTGGTGACATCATCAGGCAGTAAATTGGTTAATAGACCAATTTGAAAGACAGTTCCATACTTCTCTGCCAATAACAGCTCATTTTCAGTTTTCCCTCCCCACTCAGACCACTCCCAGACAGTCCAAGCAAAATTCTTGCTTGAAAAATGTCTCTTTGATAAGAAACTATTTTTGTTTCTTTTTGAACATTTTAATTGAAAACATTAACACTAACGGTATTATATGTTACCCAGAAATGATTTGATATTGAGATAAAAACAATGTTTCTTTTCTCAATTTTTGGGGGGGAATTTTACCCCCTTTTCTCCCCAATTTCGTGGTATCCAATTGTTAGTAGTTACTATCTTATCTCATCGCTACAACTCCCGTACGGGCTCGGGAGAGACGAAGGTCATGCGTCCTCCAAAACACAACCCAACCAAGCCGCACTGCTTCTTAACACAGCGCGCATCCAACCCGGAAGCCAGCTGCACCAATGTGTCAGAGGAAACACCGTGCACCTGGCGCCCTGGTTAGCGTGCACTGTGCCCGGCCCACCACAGGAGTCGCTGGTGTGCGACGAGACAAGGATATCCCTACCGGCCAAACCCTCCCTAACCCAGACGACGCTAGGCCAATTGTGCGTTGCCCCACGGACCTCCCGGTCGCGGCCGGCTGCGACAGAGCCTGGGCGTGAACCCAGAGTCTCTGGTGGCGCAGTGGTCTAGGGCACTGCGCCACCCGGGAGGCCCCAATGTTTATTTTCTATGAGATAAGAACCTGGTATGCATTACTCCGTCTGTATCCAGCATGTGTTGTACTGTAAGGGATGGTACTGTAAAGACTCAGTTGAGACATCAATTCAGTCAGTGTTATACCTAGAATTACATATAGAACAATGAACAGCAATTTATAGGATCTCTGTTGTGCCAAACAATTAGGCAACAGAGCAGCACTTCTTAAAGTGTTCTTTAGTGCAGGTTTGTAAATCAAACACATCAGTATCAAGCATCAAATAGCCTTTTTGTGTATTACATCTCAACATCCTAAATGATGACATGGTTATCTTGTTGGTAATTGAAGGACAGTAGTTATGTCCTTGAGGGAATAACTTTAGGTGTAATTTGCTCCCTACGAATTCCAATGTCTTCCAATGTTATTTTCATTTGTATAGGCAGAGTATGTTTGTACTGGGCTCAGATGGTAAAATCAGGCTGGTTTACAGAGCCTGTTGTGTTGCCAGCAACCCACAGTTTCTGACCCTGTCCTCTTTTGTCCTTACTGGTGCTGTGCTCAGTTTTTCTCCATCTCCAAGGCAACCACCAGTGCATGCCATTGTGTTGGTGTTAGTTTGTCCACTGCTAAGGTGTTGCCTTCGTGTTTGATCACCCCCAGCGCAGCTTTGTCTTTGAGGCCCCATCTTAGCCTCTAAAGCCTTTTAATTACACTGTTTGCCATTAATTCATAGGGCTCTGGTTAAAAGTAAGGCACTATATAGGGTGGGTGGGTGGGGGTCAGATGGGGAGAGAGCAGTGCCTGCCTACGGTGCTTGTTTGCTTTGTGACTGTTCGATGTATTCCTGTCCGTGGGACAGCCAATTGGGAACATTTTGGAGACGTATGGTTAAACAGAAGCCACAGCAACACAAAAGCTTTGGGAACCTCTCTGCATCTGCATTGCCCATTTCCCACAGTCTACCAGCATGCCATACAGTACGTTCTGTGCCCAAGCTAAAGTACTGCCCTCCCAACCGTTACCCACATACTGTATCAAAGGGTCCTTTCACTCAGCAGGCAGTGGGCACAGTGACATTTTGCCTAGTGCTGAATAGAAAGCATTTGGAATACATTTTGTAGGTGATTACACTGCATGACAACAGTGTGAAAACATACACTATATACATAAGTATGTGGACCCCCCTTCAAATTAGTGGATTCAGCTTTTTCAGCCACACCCGTTGCTGAAAGGTGTATAAAATTGAGCATACAGCCATGCAATCTCCAAAGACAAATATTGGCAGTAGAATGGCCTGACAGAAGAGCTCAGTGACTTTCGAAATGGCACCGTCATAGGATGCCACCTTTCCAAATAGACAGTTCGTCAAATTTCTGCCCTGCTAGAGCTGCCCCGGTCAACTGTAAGTGCTTTTTATTGTGAACTGGAGATGTCTAGGAGCAACAACGGCTCAGTTGCGAAGTGGTAGGCCACACAAGCTCCCAGAACGGGACCACTGAGTGCTGAAGCACATAGCGACACTCACTACCAAGTTCCAAACTGCCACGGGAAGCAACTTCAGCACAAGGACGAATCTGGGTTTGGCAGATGCCAGGAGAACGCTACCTGCCCCAATGCATAGTGTCAACTGTAAAGTTTGGTGGAGGAGGAATACGTTTCTGGTGCTGTTTTTCATGGTTCAGGCTTGGTCCCTTAGTTCCAGTGAAGGGGAATCTTAACGCTGCAGCATACATTGACATTCTAGACGATTCTGTGATTCCAACTTTGTGGCAACAGTTTGGGGAAGGTCTTTTACTGTTTCAGCATGACAATGCCCCCGTGCACAAAGTAAGGTCTATATGGAAATAGTTTGCCGAGATCAGTGTGGAAGAACTTGTTTGGCTTGCACAGAACCCTGACCACAACCACATCGAACACCTTTGGGATAAATTGGAACGCCTACTGCGAGCCAGGCCTAATTGCCCAACATCAGTGCCCGACCTCACTAATGCTCTTGTGGCTGAATGGAAGCAAGTCCCCGCAGCAATGTTCCAACATCTAGTGGAACGCTTTACCAGAAGAGTGGAGGCTGTTATAGCAGCAAAGGGGGGACCAACTCCATATTAACGCCTATGATTTTGGAATGAGATGTTCAAAGAGCAGGTGTCCACAAAATCTGTACAACTGAATTAAGTTATTCATTGAATAAAAAGAAAACCATTAAAAATAAGTATTTCATACTATCGGATTATTTGTGACACTTCAAATGACAACAAAATGTCAACATTTTAATTAAGCAATTTACTTCCCATAAGAAATAGCTATTTGTTTTTATCTGTGTCAGTGGTAAACACTATAGGCCTGTATTGTGAATGTAGATAAATGTAATTGTAATGATTTAAGATTATTTTCAATTGTTTGATTGACAGTGCCAGATCAAAGTATTCCTGTCATGTAGCTCTACACGTTTTCCGTCAGAAATAATGGATAATGCTTCTCCTCCATTATATGCTTTTACCATTTTCCTGCAAAGAAATGCGAATCTAATTCTTGCTGAGAAAAGCCATGTATTGTAGTTTAGGGGGACGATGGTGCATGGATTTAACAATCAATAATACTGAAAGCCCTTTAAAATAGCAAGAAATAATATCTGAGGCTAATGTGCCACAAATTCTCATCTAAGACCCGGCGTTCTAACCTTCTTAGCGCAGCCCCTTGAGGAAATGGGAGATATGATTAGGAATTCGTTAGCAGGCTTCTATTTTTATGCTGATGACACACTTTCTCCTCCCGGGCTCCCGATGTTGCTGGCTCTTGACTTTCTCACCGTCTTTCTAAAACTAGATCAGCTCTTTACCACCATGTTGAAACGTGACATGAAGTTCACTGACTCACAAGTACACAGAGGTGCAGAGTGATACCAGTATAACTGAGGAAATGGAGAAGGGAGAAGAAAAAAAAGGCACTTTCTTTCATCTAGTCTGGTCACACATGTTGACTTCATGAGCTTGAATTTTTTAAATAAGAAACAGCTACAAACCACATAAAGATATAATTTAGATTTGACTCTTTATAGTCCTGTGTGTGGCTTGATTAGCCCTATTGATTTGACTCTTTATAGTTATGTGTGTGGCTTGATTAGCCCTATTGATTTGACTCTTTATAGTCCTGTGTGTGGCTTGATTAGCCCTATTGATTTGACTCTTTATAGTTCTGTGTGTGGCTTGATTAGCCCTATTGATTTGACTCTTTATAGTCCTGTGTGTGGCTTGATTAGCTCTATTGATTTGACTCTTTATAGTCATGTGTGTGGCTTGATTAGCTCTATTGATTTGACTCTTTATAGTCCTGTGTGTGGCTTGATTAGCCCTATTGATTTGACTCTTTATAGTCCTGTGTGTGGCTTGATTAGCCTTATTGATTTGACTCTTTATAGTCCTGTGTGAGGCTTGATTAGCCCTATTGATTTGACTCCTTGTAGTCCTGTGTGTGGCTTGATTAGCCCTATTGATTTTACTCTTTATAGTCCTGTGTGTGGCTTGATTAGCCCTATTGATTTGACTCTTTATAGTCCTGTGTGTGGCTTGATTAGCTCTATTGATAAATGACACGAAGGATACACAAAACCAAAACACAGAGCAGAATCGAAGTCACGGCCTACCCAATCAGGCTGGTTTAAAATATATAAAAAATGGAAATAAATTATTTGTTGTATTGTCTCCTGGCTAATTAGACATTTAGAAAATGCAGTAGGAAGATCATGGGATCTAATTGGCTATATCTCAATCATATGGCAAATCGCAAGCGGATAGCCTACAGTTGGGAAAGCCGACCTATTGCAATATTTCAAAATCCAATTGCAGTATAATTATTTAAGCGTGAAGTGTAGTGCAGTTATTTTTTTTTCTAGGCCTAGTCTACACCAGGACTAATCTCTTGGCACTATCGGAGAGTGTCGGCCATATCCTCTGTGAGTGCACGTATTCAATGTCTTTATTATTGGGTGAGTCGGTGCCACTGGAAAGTTTAGGACAGTAATTTCCTCCTCCAGTCAAGATGGACGTCATAAGGTACAACGCGCCTCCCCTTTGTGCAGGCCTAGATTAGATGGTTACATTCAAAACAAGGTCGTTTTTATTGATCTCAGTTTGTCAGTGTCAGTGAAGTAGCCTAAGCCCACCCTGTCGTTTTTGTAGTAGCCTATCAAAGAGTCTGATAATGTCTCCGACACATTTCTACGACACTTTACATAATGTGTTCATAAAAAATATAGATTCTAGATGAAGCTGAGCTAATCCCTCAAACATGAACCTCACACGCCGCCTATGAAGTTGTGTATTTCATTGTTTGTTTACTGTCGGACTCGGACAGACGGCCTGTTTTGTCAGTGGTGTTGTTGTAAGCGGTTGTAGTTGCGCTGCCTATTTAGCACCTAATAAGGCCTAATAACGGGCTTGTTTTCCAAGGGGAATTTGTGTTGTTTCTTGGTCACATTTATCATGTGTTATATGTTACATGATCCAATGTGATTGAAACGAATTTTCACTTAAATATGTTGAGGTATTTCTGCTGTATTTCTGCTGAAAGATGTTGGCCCAGTCACTTTTATTTAGGTCCAGCCACACGGCAATATCTGCCTGCACCACTGACACAGAGCTAAACAGTTTTGTTGATATTCAGCATGTTTGTATTGTGTGTATGTCCCATCATGTTTGGAGCAGATTACAGTGTATCTGTCCACAGCCCCTCCTCCCCTGGCTCTGTCTTCTCTGTGGTTCAGGTATTGTGTCCTGGCCAGGCAGGCAAACATACCCTTTTCACACTATCAGACCAAGCTGTACTGTGCTGGCTTGGTTATTTCCTTTCACAGCACAGTTCCATTCCAGCACAGTTCCAGCAACTACGGTGGTTGCGTAACCAGGCCGGCACAATACAGTTAGACTCTGCTTGGTTCGGCTGAGTAGTGTGAAAAAGGTAACTGGCTTGCCTTGCAGCCCATAGGCCCTGGGTGCTGAGGGAACAGACAGATAGTCACTAGCTGGCCGCAGCATTTGTTTCCCATTGAAAAGGATTACAGATCCTGACGGCCATGATTAATCACCCAGCGGCAGACATCTGAATACGAACCGGGAAAGGTTCAACTTTTTAATTCATCCCACACGCAATCTATTGAAACCAGCTGTTGGCGGCTCTCCTCTCTCCCTCTCCTAATTTACCTCTCTCTTTTCTTCTCAGTGACCACCACCTTCCACCATCTTTCTCTCCTCATCCATGCCTCACATAATTATCTAGGGAAGACTGCTTGTTGCAATTGTGTTGGTTTTGGACATCATTTGGGGCTCTTTTTTTGTTCGAGATGGGTTTCTTTCTTCCTTTGTGAGAATAGATAATTGACTTTTTTGTTGAGGCGTTTTGGGATCACTGTTCTGTCAGCAATGAATGACCTTTATGGAGCTCTGTGCATCATATTGTTTTGTGTGTGTGTGCGTGTGTGTGTGTGTGTGTGTGCGTGCGTGCGTGTGCGTGCACAATCCTACCTAGGAAAATACAGTCCTCCTCAGTACCAGGTGTGAAGACATTAGAGTCAAATAACCTTTGAAAAACCCATTTTCTTGTGAAACAATTATTCATATTTAGGGGTCATTATCCTGTAGGTACCTTTATGTTAGAGGCAGAGGTGCCACCATACTTATAACCAGCAGCCATATAATCAGGGGAGTCATATTAAGAGTCAGCAGGTTATATGGTACAGCCTGAAATCCCAGGAGCCAAATGAACAGGGACAGCTACACTGCTTAATGCAACGTAGCCTAGCAACAGATACCGTGATGGCTGTTGGAAACATACTCTCATATTTATGTTTACATGAGAGAATGATTTGTCTGTCAGCCTGATGGTTCCTAATGTTCTTCTCCCAGGAGCATTCTCTCTGCAGCGAACACTGGCTGACACTCACCCTTAAGGACAGCCTGTCCCTTCCTCCCTTCCCAAAAGTCATGAATAGTTAATGTTTTAATACTGCAAGTATGCAAATAATGGAAATGGCATTTGATGTGAAGCAGGGTGGTTTGAAATGCACTGAAAACAAGTGCATTGAAAATGTATGTGAAACCGTAAGAAATTGAGAACTTACTGCGTCCAAGAGAAGGCCTGTTGACTGGATCAATAAGTAAGCTCTATAAATATAATATGTAGGAGCAAGGAGAGAAGGTCGTTCTACAAAGAGCCCTATTCTTCATACCTGGGAATTTGGTGTCATCATGTCATGCCCATATTGGCATTATATTATCGTCTTAACACAAGCCGTGAACTATCTCTAGTTCTATTAATAACGTTTTATTCTGGTTCGGTCACGTGCTGAGGAAAAACTCCTGGTCCTGTACTGTATCTATAACATCTTGGGCCTGTTTCCCGGTTTTGCATTGAACATGCTTTTTACGTAGTCTATAGGCTTAAACGTGTCCAGAAAAGTGACCCATACAGTAGCCTATATGTACTGTATATGACTTAACTGATCTCCTCCCTCTCTTCACTGTATGCAGAGGTCCTCTAGGGACACACAAAGCCTACATCAACTCAATTAACTGGGCACCGCCTGAGTATTACCATCAGAGATTAGATTTCAGTGTGCGTTGTTTACCGGAGAAGAGTGGTTCGTAGAATAATATCTTTACAATTTGTGTTAGAGAAAAGTGATGCTGTTATCGTAGCGCAGAACAATAAAGATAGACCTACTCCTGCTTTAAAATAAAGTTTTGTTATTATTATGTTCTTTTATTTCTTCTTTGTTTGTACAAGTTTGCTCAGTCTGTTTATTGAAGGAAATGTTATTTCTGTATGTGAAGTATGCCTGTCTGATTTTTTGTCAAATGCCACACACAAAAAGACTTGCTCCTGCGTCTGGCTAAGTGATAATGTCTGTAGGGGCTTGAAGAAGTAGAAAGTCAACCTTTTGTCGTAGTAGGGTTTATACCTACATTCCTCTACTGTACACTGGGGAAAGTTGTGATCTTGTCTCCATGGTTACATAAGTGCTTTTGAACTGGTGGGAACCAGATCATGTGGCTGATGGACTTTTCAAATCAAACTTTTTTTTATATAGCACATTTGTTACACTGAAAGGATTTCAAAGTGCTTAACAAATAAAATAACAAAAGGAGAGAAAGATAAGAACAATATGTTTTCTAAATTAGATTAATTTAAATAATAAAACAATAATAAAAACAAATGTGGACATGAGAGACTAATAAATAAAACATTATACAGTACCAGTCAAAGGTTTGAACACACCTACTCATTCAAGGGTTTTTCTTTATTTTTTACTATTTTCAACATTGTAGAATAGTCGTGAAGACATCAAAACTATGAAGTAACACATATGGAATCATGTAGTAACCAAAAAAGTGTCAAACAAATCAACATGTATTTTATATTTAAGATTGCCTTGATGACAGCTTTGCACACTCTTGGCATTCTCTCAACCAGCTTCCCCTGGAATGCTTTTCCAACAGTCTTGAAGGAGTTCCCACATATGGTGAGCACTTGTTGGCTGCTTTTCCTTCACTCTGCCGTGCAACTCATCCCAAACCATGTCAATTGGGTTGAGGTCTGGTGATTGTGGAGGCCAGGTCGTCTGATGCAGCACTCCATCACTCTCCTTCTTGGTCAAATAGCCCTTACAAGGCCTGGAGGTGTGTTGGGTCATTGTCCTGTTGAAAATCAAATGATAGTCCCACTAAGCACCCCCACACCATCACACCTCTTCCTTCATGCTTCACAGTGGGAACCACACATGCGGATATCATCTGTTCACCTACTCTGCGTCTCTCACAAAGACACAGCGGTTGGAACCAAAATTCTCAAATTTGGACTCATCTGACCAAAGGACAGATTTCCACCGCTCTAATGTCCATTGCTTGTGTTTATTGCCCCAATCAAGTCTGTTCTTCTTATTGGTGTCCTTTAGTAGTGGTTTCTTTGCAGCAATTCGACCATGAAGGCCTGATTCAAAAAGTCACTCTGGATAAGAGCGTCTGCTAAATGACTTAAATGTAATGTAATGATTCACGCGGTCTCCTCTGAACAGTTGATGTTGAGATGTGTCTGTTACTTGAACTCTGAGCATTTATTTGGGCTGCAATTTAAGGTGCAGTTAAAGCTAATGAATTTATCCTCTGCAGCAGGGGAAACTCTGGGTCTTCCTTTCTTGTGGCGGTCCTCATTAGAGCCAGTTTCATCATAGCGCTTGATGGTTTTTGCGACTTCAATTGAAGAAACTTTAAAAGTTCTTGAAATGTTCCATATTGATCTTCATGTCTTAAAGTAATGATGGGCTGTCATTTCTCTTTGCTTATTTGAGCTGTTCTTGCATAATATGGACTTGATATTTTACCAAATAGGGCTATCTTCTGTATACCACCCCTACCTTGCCACAACACAACTGATTGGCTCAAACGTATTAAGAAGGAAAGAAATTCCACAAATTAACTTTTAACAAGGCACACCTGTTACTTGAAATGTATTCCAAGTGACTACCTCATGAAGCTGGTTGAGAGATTTCCAAGAGTGTGAAAAGTGTGAAAAGCAAAGGGTGGCTACTTTGAAGAATCTCAAATATAAAATATATTTTGATTTGTTTTAGACTTTTTTGGTTACTGTGAGTAGGTGTGTCCAAACTTTGACTGGTACTGTATATAGAATGGAATAAAATAATCAAATAGATAGTATGATTAAAAGCACCCTAAGTAAAAGCATGGCTAAAAAGGTGTGTCTTAAGATTTTTCTTAAAAATGGCTACAGTTTCTGAGGCTCTCAGATCCTCCTGCAGGCTGATCCAATGGCCAGTACCATTGTGGCTGAAAGCAGCCTCAGCAAACGTTTGGTTCTGACCTTTAGAACAACCAAAATACCAGTGCCAGAGCATCTGAGGAACAGCTGAGAGCACATATCTTCAAAGCATATCAGACATGTATTTGGGTGCAAGGCCATGTAGTGCTTTAAAGATCAATAAAGTGATTTTAAAATCAATTCTAAAACTAACAGGTAAACAATGCAGGGACTTTAAAATAGGTGTTATGTGAGCGTTACATGGACTTCTACATGTCACTTCCTCTTTTTATTTTCCTGACCACTGCTGCTTCTGACCACTGTTGATGTGTGGATAATTTTCTGGTGCTTTACAGCAGCTGAAGCATCACCCAGGTGGGTGCTACACTGTTGGTAATGGAGGATCCGCTACCTACGGAGGTGTGGATACTATGGAGGATCTGTGAACGTCGGTCAAGGCGATGAGCCCTGATGAAGAGCTCCTGGCTTGTCTGGCAGGCTGTCTTTCTCCCTCGCTGTACTGTATCATTGATGCGCCCTCCGCTAACACCATACTGACTTTTCCAAAGTTCCTCAACACCATTAGTTTTCCATCTTTCATTTCTTGTTCATTGAAGAATGATGTATTTTGTTAACAAGAGGACCATAATTTAAATACATTTCCAAACTTTTTTTACGCTTTCCTAAATGTTTTTTAAACATATTGTATCCACATGTGTAGTTGTATTGTGTTTTTAAACTAATTCAAATACATCATTTCATAAAGAAGCATACTGCACTTGACTTGTTGAATTTAGGATTGGCAGAATGACAAGGTGTCATCTCATCCAATGAAAGTCGTACAAAACTGTCAGTCTGTCGTTACGAAACAACAGAGTGCATGAATGCAGCTTTGACTACATGCTAATGGCTTCCCCTAACGGTCGATCATTGCTGTGTTGTTAGCCACATGCTAATGTGTTTATATTATATGAGAGCTCCTCAATGGCATGCTGTTAGCTTTATGCTAATGAAGTTAAAAAAGCGTTAATCACTGCTGCGCTGTTTGCCACATGCTCGTCTATTGCTACATCATCACGGCGATGTGTTCCAGAGGTTAGCAAAACAGTGGCGTAACACATGATCGCTCTTTATGAGTCTGGGGCCAGGAAGAGAGAGAGGGCCCTCAGACGACGCTAAAAAGACGCTAATGACAAGCCATTCAACGCAATCCAATTATGCAAAAGGAGCCTAAACAATTCCATCATCCCCTAAATTAGATTGTCCTAATGAGATGAAGGCACCAATTAATCCTGAATTAATTTCTACAGCTCATTTTCCCCCAGAAAATACTCTAAAATGCAAATACAAACCAGAGAAGAGACGGATAGGTGCCCTTCTGCATGGGGTTTTGGAGCAGTTTCAGATCATTTGTTGTGTTTTGGGTTTAATTGAGCTTAGCACAGAGGTGCATCAAAAAGGAAGAAAGATAACATAAGGAAGGGTGATGGACATTTAAATTGATTTCAGTGGGTTCAGTTTGAGGAAAGGGTTACGGGTGTCTGGGAAAATATCCTCAACATACTAACTGATTCTGACCAACTCAGGAGAGTGAGAAGAGCATCAGAAGAGTCAACAAAGGTATGTCTGGCTGTGCCCTATTCAGAATTTAAAAACAAAGCAATTAAAAAATGTGTTCATTATCATCCTCACATTCCAAATTGTTTGCCTGCCAGCTGTCTAGAGTTGTGATAATTGAGTGATTTGACACATTTTTACAACAGCTTTCCCGAAACAGACTCCCCATCACTAGTGAGCTCTTATTTACAGAAAGGCACAATTTAGAAAGCTGTGATTCACATAGTTGGTTTTTAAGACATTTACGCAAATCTGCCATTCACTGTTTCAGTTTGAGTCTAGCTGGTGGAGGGAGAGAAACAGCCTTGTGTGCTTCATGATATCACTAAAGGGGAATGTTTCAATCCTAGATTCTTTGACTATGATGCTGAAACTATCATATTGATTTTGCACTTTCATGTATTGTAACATCACTTTTTTAATTGCCTACTGTTTGAATCTTTCTTTTTAATTTAACAGTCTAACAGTGATGTCAGAAATAGAAGGACTCTCCGTAACCAGGCCCTGCTCACAACAGAACCGCTGGTGCACATAAGCTAATTATACAAGAAATCAAGTATTGAAAGGTGACCGCATGCATATTGATTGCAGAGCCAAGCACTGCTAGGTTCTAAATCACCAAACACTAATGAATCATTTTCCTGTTGGGAGAACTACATTTGATTTGATTTTGTTTGACACCATACCTGGCTGTACATACACCGATGATGTTTCATAGTGACAACTAAGCATCTAAACAGCTGAACTTAGTCCTGATGTTCCTGTTTGTGTTTGTTTGGACTGTTCTTGGAATCCAGAACCAAATCTCGCGCCAGACTAGTTTTGACGTACCATATGTATATTTTGTGACAATGTAATTTTCATTACATGTATGGTTTGTATACACTATAATGGTTGCTTACAGTAGTGTTCTCTCCACAGGTTTTGTAGTCTAGATGCCTTCTTGTTCACTTTCAGCCTCTGGAATAAGAGAGAAAAGACTAAACCAATGGATTGTGACACAGAGAAAAGATATCTGAAATAAGAGCCACTCTCCTCCACCTCCTACCTGCCTCAACCCCCTCTTCTCCCCCTCTTCCCCTCTCTCTCCCACCCTCCCTGTCTTCCACTCTCTCTCTGTGTGTGTTGTGCAGTAGTTATTTTTCGTCTCGGCGAGGCTGGGCAGTAAATACCATGCTCCTCAGACCACGGACCTGATGTGACCCTGCAACCTCCGTGTCTCCAACGCCTCTCCCAAGGTTCCTGGTTCCAAGGCCTTTCTGATGCACCGATGCTATGGCTGCAGCGCGGCCCAGGCCTGTAATTCACCCTGCTGCTAAATCGCCTGCCAGCAGCTATTGATTTTTGTTTCCCCAACCTCCAGTAGAGAGGGAAAGAAAAGATTAAAAACACTTTGTCAGTTTGGTGGGGAATAAAAATTCTGTGCAAGGGGATACCTAGGAGGCCAAGAGGTCAGGGCTGAGGCACTGTATGTCTTTATGGCTTTAACTGTTTCCTCACCACATACAAATCTCTCTCTCTCTCTGTTCTGTCTCTGTGATTCCCTGCTTAGTGGAGAGAAAATACTGCAGTGGTAAGAAGGGATGAAGGTATGGGGCTCGTTACGTAACACCACCCCTGTTCTTGGTAATCTAGCTTCTGCTTTATGAGAGAGCCTTATGGTTAGGAGTCAGCAGCACCCAACACTTCTGTCTTATCCCTGCCAGTTAGGAAGGACTAGTTACTAACTTTTAGCTGCTAAAGCTAGGTTATTTATCATCCAATCTGATTACATAGTACCTTGACTTCAAACTGAGAAGAATAGCTAGTCTGGGTATGCTAATTAAGGCTATATAAGCTGCACTTTCCCCCATCCTACACAATTACAACAAAAACTCTATTCAGAGTATGAAGTAGCAGCCTACCTGTTGGCTCTTGGCCCGTCATTTTAATTCCATCCTCCATTGAGCTCCTAACTTGCTTGCCATTGCACCCATAGAGCCAGAACCTATCGCTGCTTTGATGATTGGCCAACAACAACAACAAGCTACACAGACGTGCCTATCTCGTGAAAAGCCTGAGCATAAAGGAGACCATTTTCTATCTTTCTCGGGGCCAAACGGTTATAATAACACATACCGAAGACCCGTGACAATCAGATCTGAGGCGGATCTGAAGGTACACTACAGAATTTTGGACCCAACCCACCCACTCGGATCCTAGGTCGGCACTGGATAATCAGGTTCGGCTGGACCCATGAAGACCTCTATGTCTGAGTATTTTCAATCTAAGTGCACAAAGCAACACCTTATATAAACAGCCTCAGTAACAAAATACTGTCTGTGGGCTGGGTAAAGTGTACATGGTCAACTTAGAATATCCTTCTAAAGAGAACTTCAAGGAACTGCTCATGACTGACGTCCATCCTATTGCATCGTGCTGCATGTCCGTCTGTACCATGATTAGAACAGACTTTTTGGCCAAACACTTTTTTTACAGATTAATATTCCTTTAGCATTACTGTATCTCATCAGCCTATAGAAATCAGCCTGCTTGTGTCGTGTTGCTTGCTTAACTGCCAACAGATAGAATGCTTGGAGGGAAAGTAATCCTAAAAGAACTGGTTGCCTGTTCCAAGGCAGATCACTGCATATTCACTTATTAACATAAGCCTCTGAGCTTGCAGATTAGTCATGTCTCCAAAGTGGACTCTCTTACCGTGTCCCGCTGGTTTTTGTTTGCGTGTGTGCTTTTGTGTGCACCCTTTTGTACAATGAATGTGTGTGTGTGTGTGTGCGTGCAGCTAGATGGTACGTACTTGTGTGTGTGTGTGTGTGCAGCTAGGTGGTACGTGCTCATCCATGCCTAGACATGGCTTTGTCTTGTCTGGCACCATGCTCGGCTCACCAGATGTTCCCCTGTTTTATCATGGTCCTCCAGCGCTACATGTTTCAGGGGACAGTTGTGTTGTGTTAAGAGCATCCCGCTGGCTGCTCATATACAACCTGCGCTTTTTCTTTTCATTGTAGTCTTTCTTTGTAGAAAAAGAAATTGCTATTGCCAACAATTCATAAGAGACTTCATTTTTTGGTCATTTTATAATGTGGACCCATAGAGCAGTTTACATGTGTTTATAAAAAAATGTTTTATATGGAATAATAGTAATTGACAATGTCATGATAAAAATAGGTTAAATAAATATATCTGACTATTCCTGTTTTAATCAGCCTACCTGTCATGTGAGGCCTGCCTACAGTATCTCGTCCTATAGTATTCTTTATTTGATGTGATCTTTCTGGGTGCAACGACAGGGTACAACGGGTTACCAACCACATTATTGCGGTAGCATTTTTTACTGTGCTCTGGTCCTCACTGGTTAAACGATCACAGGTGGACCTTGTGTAGATTAGTATTGGCATGATAAAGGGGAAGGATACACACACACACAGACATACACACACATGCTAAGCAGCTGAGATACACCCAGGTGGAATTGGAACAAGCTGTCCCCCCTTGTCCACCCTGCTAGTCACCCACCCATCACACACACCCACTCACAAAAACATGAAGTAAATGTGTCAAATAAGGCACCACTTATTATGAAGGGGAAGATTCAGATGTATTCATTCAAAAATGAAGCATGCCCGTTGACAGAGGGACAGCTCTTCTCCATCTGTCATTGTTGAAGCCACACGTCTGAATCCGGCGTTCATTTGTCTTGTCGTCCCTGACAGTCAGATTTTCCCAGCGCTCTCTCCCACCCAGGGATTTTTTGGAGGGAGGCAGACATGAAAAAAAGGAAAACAATCTCGTGACAAGGAGAGGAGTTGTCTTTTTATGAATGCAAATTCATTTGTGAAAATTCAAGGAGCAGCTAGTGGGCTCATCAGTCTCCCTCTCCCCAGCAGGCAAAATGAAAGCACAGAGCTCTATGAGGTTGGGGTGCTTACAGCCTTACAGCTAAAGAGCCTATAGCTAATGTAAACAGGCATGGAAGTCTGGTGGCTGGTTGGCTGACAATTACTGTGTATATATCACTGGTGTCTGCTTCTCTGGACTGTTTCACAAAATGATAATAATCCCTTTCTACTTTTAACATGGGAAGTAAAGGGCCATGACTGGCTTTGTATACAGCATTAGCAGCCATATAACATTGCCATATCCGGTATTCTGTATTTTGCTTCTCTTGTACTGGAGGAGAGGGTCAATGCAGTTTAGACCCTATGCAAGCCTGAGTCAACTCCTGCCCTCTAATCTTCTAATCTATCTGAGGCTTGATTAAAATGTCATTCCTGCCCACCGTGACCTATTATCAATGACCGTGTGTGTTTAGTCTTGATCAAAAACAATACAACAAAAACAGGAAAAAGCAACAACAGAAACAATGAAATTAAAGAATAAATAAAAGCGAACAGAAGTTGCCATTCAATAGGTACACAATAATACATAGAGTGGGGATGTTGTTTTGTTAACAAGATATGAGTTAATCAAGTCTTTCTGGTTTGTGAATGATATCCATTTCTTCCAGTTACTTTAGGCATATGTCAAGCTTTCCATATTAAAGTTGTATTGGATTATACTTTTTCATTCTTCCTATTTTGGAACATCTACTTTATACCAGTTTCTGGTAATGTCTTTTCTTCTTGCAGCAAGGAGAGCGTTTATCAGGTATCTGCCACTGCCCCTCACATTCTCTGGAACATTACCAAGGCACATTACAGGGCCATTTCTAGGGATTTCATATCCTAGGACATCTTTTAACACCGAACATATATTATCCCAAAACACTGACATCTTCTGACGTTTCAAAAAAACATGGGTGTGTTTGACATCTACATGGCCACACAGCCGCCAGGATCTGCTGTTGTACGCCTAGCTTTTGACTTTTCATTCTAGGAGTCATACAAAAAAAAACTGGTCATATTTTTCCAACAAAACTCTCTCCATGTTCCATGTTGAGTACTGCATTTGCATTGCCACAGTCTTCCTCTGAAATGTCTATATTCCGTTTCTTTTCCCCATTTTAATAGAGTTAAGTCTTGTCTAGAGGCTATCAGGCTATGACAGAGTGAAGAGATTGTCGTGGACATTTTCTGTTAATATGCATTTCGTTTCACATGCATAGTCATTGGTATTGAAGAAGGTTCTGTAATTTTGAACTATTTTTCAAAATAGTCCCTTAACTCTAAGTATCTTAAGAAATCTTGGTTTTTCATACCATATTTATCCTTTAAATTCTGAAAACTTAAGACTGCTGCTTCCTCTACAATGGTACAAAATGCTGTCATGCCTCTCTTAGCCCATTCCCTACATGCTTTATCATAGATATCTGGTTAAAATGTTGGATCAAACACAAACCATTTCAACATTCCTATTTCTTATTCCTTCTTGTGTTGTTTCACCATCTGAAACCAGAGGTCTAATGTAAATAATGATATAGGGTTAAGTATTCCTGTTAATGTCCCAAATGTGGCTTTATCCCCAGCTTCAGTACAGACTGGTTTGGGTGACCTTAAACTGCAGCCTCAATATCTTTCCATGTAGCACAGGATTGTGAGTCACACCAACACTCCAGTGGCCTAAATTGTGCAGCTAAGTAATATTCCCTAAGAATTTTTATTAACTAGGCAAGTCGGTTAAGAACAAATTGTTATTTACAATGACTGCCTACCCCGGACGAAGTTGGGCCAATTGTGCACCACCCTATGGGACTCCCAGTCACGACCGGATGTGATACAGCCTGGATTCAAACCAGGATCTGTAGTGACGCCTCTTGCACTGAGATGCAGTGCCTTAGACCACTGCGCCACTCCGATGGATGGTAGTGCCATCCCCCGTTTGTCTTTAGGTAACTGTAGAGTTGAATATCTAATCCTTGGTTTCCTGCCATTCCAAATTAACCATGATATTGACTTGTCCAACAGATTGAATTGTTTCAGGGGGACCTCAACTGGTAGAGACTGGAATAGGTAAAGCAATCTGGGGAGGATATTAATTTTAACACTCTCTATTTTAGAGCTGAAATCTAAAGGGAGAATGGACCATCTCTGTATATCTTTATGAATATGTAGAATAATTGGTTTATGTATATATAGCTTTGAAATATCCTGTGTTAGGTTTACCCCTAGATACACTATATATACAAAAGTATGCGAACACCCCTTCAAATTCGTGGTTTTAGCTACTTCAACCACACCGGTTGCTGACAGGTGTATAAAATCGAGCACATAGCAATGCAATCTCCATAGACATTGGCAGTAAAATTGCTTTACTGAAAAGCTCTTTGACTTTCAACGTGGCACCATCATAGGATGCCACCTTTCCAACAAGTCAGTTCATCAAATTTCTGCCATGCTAGAGCTGCCCCGGTCAACTGTAAGTGCTGTTATTTTGAAGTGGAAACATCTAGGAGCAACAAAGGCCCCTAGATGGTAGGCCACACAAGCTCACAGAACGGGACCCCCGAGTGCTTTCTTTGGTTGCAACACTCATTACTGAGTTCCAAACTGCCTCTGGAAGCAACATCACCACAAGAACTGTTTGTCGGGAGCTTCATGAAATGGGTTTCCATGGCCAAGCAGCCACATACAAGCCTAAGATCACCATGCGCAATGCCAAGCGTCGGCTGGAGTGGTGTAAAGCTCGCCGCCATTGGACTCTGGAGCAGTGGAAACGCATTCTCTGGAGTGATGAATCACGCTTCACCATCTGGCAGTCTGACGAACTAATCTGGGTTTGGCGTATGCCAGGAGAACTCTACCTGCCCCAATGCATAGTGCCAACTGTAAAGTTTGGTGGTGGATAAATAATGGTCTGTGGTTGTTTTTCATGGTTCGGGCTAGGCCCCTTAGTTCCAGTGAAGGGAAATCTTAATGCTACAGAATAATGTAATTCTAAATGATTCTGTGCTTTCAACTTTGTGGCAATAGTTTGGGGAAGGCCCTTTACTGTTTCAGCATGACAGTGCCCCCCATGCACAAAGCAAGGTCAATACAGAAATGGTTTGTCGATGTGGAAGAACTTGACTGGCCTGCAAGAAACCCTGACCTCAACTCCATCAAACGCCTTAGGGATGAATTGGAACGCCGACTGCGAGCGAAGCTTAATCGGCCAACATCAGTGCCCAACCTCACTACTGCTCTTGTGGCTGAATGGAAGCAAGTCCCTGCAGCAATGTTCCAACATCTAGTGGAAAGCCTTCGCAGAAGAGTGGAGGATGTTTTAGCAGCAAAGGGGGGACCAACTCCATATTAATGGACATGATTTTGAAATGAGATGTTTGATGAGAATACTTTTGGTCATGTAGTATATTTAACCATTTTGTAATTCCATTTGAAAACTTAGAATTAAAGCTTAGAATTTGTGTCTTGTGTACATTAAGGTGTGGCTGTGTTCTTCATTGCTGTGGGTAGTTTCAAACTGAGCCCAGGTCTCTCTCTTTCTCTCTCCCTCAATGGGCCCCACTTTATTCATGCCTGAGGAATGCTGGAAGCTGCAAACAACATATTTTTTCATCAATGTTACTTCCTGGAGAGATGTATTGTTATGTACTTTACAGTCATAGCTTTCTACATAATCCTGCTTATAACTTGTCTAGTACTGTCCTGACCTGCAGTTCTGTGCAGTGAGTTGTTTGACCGTGGTAATGTTAGGTGGGTATATGTAGAGTCAGCATCCATTTGGTTGTGTAGCTCAAAATCATAGGGATTTTGTTCAGGATGATTCAATACCAACCAACTATCAGAATCTTTATGGTCTTTTTTTCCGAACATAATCACATTATTTGGCTGGAGTTGATTTTGTATACTAATAGTATATTAAACTAGATCCTATTACTGTTGGGAATATAGAACTGCTTGAATATGAAGAAAAAAAAGTTGTATTACAAAAACAACTCTCCCCAGTTATGTAGGAAGGAAATATCTAATATTTATAAGAATGTTATTTTCAGTGAGCTTCATTTGCAATTCTAATCAAATCCGGCTGAATATTTTTGGTGAGCTTATGAACGCTGCAGCAGCACATTAGGTTTTAATAGCGGGGAATGCGCAATGTCAGTAAAAAAAATAATTACGGCTCCACTGCTGTTTTCCTGAATTTGTAAGTAGGGTAGTGCCACAAACAAGGTCTTGTTTATTCAGTTCCTGTTTTAAGATCATTGTTACAGTATACTGTATGTGGATAAGATGCTTTTCAGAGAGATACGTATTGTAGCTAACTAAC
This sequence comes from Oncorhynchus nerka, assembly GCF_034236695.1. Taxonomy (NCBI): domain Eukaryota; kingdom Metazoa; phylum Chordata; class Actinopteri; order Salmoniformes; family Salmonidae; genus Oncorhynchus; species Oncorhynchus nerka. Next base: position 69,220,230 of record NC_088415.1, on the reverse strand, counting down.
TCTACAACTGGCCTATAGCTCCAGTCATTCTGTCTGATTTATTCTGAAAACATTGAAGTTATTATCTTTTGAAAATGTATCCTACTGACTTACTTAAAACATACATTTTTAACCTTTGTTTATCCAGGAAGTGCCATTGATGTCAGGAGACCTCTTTTACGAAGGAGACATGACAGGAGGGAGATGATACAGATAACTGAAAGGCATTATTTTCTGTTGTACATTAGTAAATACTGAGAATAGACCCTTCAATAAGCACTACCCCTCTAGATTACTGTTGCAACCTCAGACAACATTTTCCCAGGAAGCCCAATTCCCCCTTCTAACCACTGCCAAAATCCCCTCACAATGATCTCAAATTGTGTTTTTAATACACAATGAAATTAAACACAGAAAACCCTTTCCTAATCAGGAAACTATCAGGTATGCTGTGGTGGACTCTCATTACAATTGCTTCATGGTAACCTGGTAAAATTATGTTTGTAGTGTGGCTAACCACGGAATGGCTCTGAATTCACTGTCAGCATGCAATCAAAGCTACAACCACTTTTGTAGCAAACTAGTGCCCTCAAATCCTATCCTGATGTTGACAGCAGATGGGAGTTGTATTAATAACATGAATAACTTTGCTAGCTAATATACATTTTGAGAAAACAAGTGATATTAAGTTGCTAGCTAGATAGCTAGCATTGGCAACGTTTGGTGGTCAATAAGACTAGGAGCTAGCTAACCAGCTGAGCTATCAAATAATATAACAAAAGTATAATTTCGGATTTGAAAAATACTCCAACAGGCTCTGTATTTCAATAATCACAGTAGCAAGTACCCCTGGTGCACTGTTCAATTATTTAGCCATTTAAACAATGTATTTTCTGAAGAACTCAGTTTCTCCCATGGTCTCACTGACTTTCATGTGTTTCAAACTGAGCTTGACAGAGGTGTTGGCCTCAATGACATTTGCTATCAATTGGAGCGCTTCGATTGGTTGCCCAAAAGTTTGGGTCAATTGAGAATTCTGATTAAGTGATAATGCCCTCAAAGCCAAGGTTTGGAGGATATATTGGCACAGGTTTGTAGAGGGCCGGCAAACCGTGCCAATATATCCTCCAAACACCGACTTTGAGGGGATTATCACTTACCAACATATTTAAATAAGGATTGACATATTTTCATTAAAAACATTATTTTGATGAGTTTATTCATACTATTTAATCCTTTAATTTAATCCACAAGATATAGTCCCGAAACAAATCTAGGGTTGCTTCCCAAGCCGGCTGGTCGTTTGTTCTATTGGTTCGGTTGCCAGAGACGTGACCTAGTCGTTCAGTCTTTTTGTTCTGTATCTACGTGATGCGACCCAGTTGTTTATTCTAAATGTTCCATTGCCATACTGGCTGGCAACATTCTTATCCCTTGCTTGCTAGCTAGCCAACTACAGCTAACTTAGTCACATCAAACAGCACAGACAGGATAACAACAGTAGATGCATTTGTTTAAGTTGTTTTCTAGTGACATTTATTTGGATACATCCATAACAATGAGCTAATGAGGCACAATTTCGCCTGGCATAGAAAATGTGCTCACTCCTCAGGACACTGTTGTTCAGAGGAGCTAGCCAACAACACAGCGAACACAATAACTTCAAACTCAAGCTGGAAAGACTGCAAACTAGCTTTTTGTCAATTGACATTTCTTTGTGGATATCCATAAAAATTATGCCAGCTGATTCATAATTTTGACTGCTATTGTAGCTATTATTATTTTACTGCTGCTCTTCATGACTCTGTTACTTTTATTCTTATTCATATTTTTTTTAAACGGCATTGTTGGTTAGGAGCTTGTAGGTAAGCATTTCACTGTAAGGAACCTGTTGTATTCAGCGCATGTGTCACGTTCATTATAAAGATCGGACCAAGGCGCAGCGTGAGTAAAGTTCCACATGTTTTTAATAAAACCGAAACTCAGCAAAACAAAACAAACAAGCACAAATGAAACGTGAAGCTATATGAATAGTGCAGACAGGCAACTAAACATAGAACAAGATCCCACAAACACCAAAGGGAAATGGCTACATAAATATGATCCCCAATCAGAGACAACGATAAACAGCTGTCTCTGATTGGGAACCAAATCAGGCCAACATAGAATTACAAAACCCCTAGACCTACAAAACCCTAGACAATACAAAAACCCTTGACAATACAAAACTAGCGTACCCACTCTAGTCACACCCTGACCTAACCAAAAAAGAAAACAGAGATATCTCAGGTCAGGGCGTGACAGTACCCCCCCCCCCCTAAAGCTGAGGACTCCCGGCTGCAAACCTGAACTTATATGGGAGGGTCCGGGTGGGGGACCGTCGCTGGAGGTTCCGGACTGTGGACCGTCGTTGGAGGTTCCGGACTGTGGACCCTCGTTGGAAATTCCGGACTATGGCCCGTCGTTGGAGGTTCCGGACTGTGGCCCGTCGTTGGAGGTTCCGGACTGTGGACCCTCGTTGGAAGTTCCGGACTATGTCCCGTCGTTGGAGGTTCCGGACTGTGGCACGTCGTTGGAGGTTCCGCACTGTGGACCGTCGATGGAGGTTCCGGACTGTGGGCCGTCGTTGGAGGTACCGGACTGTGGACCGTCTTTGGAGGTTCCAGACTGTGGACGCTCATTGGAGGTTCCGGACTATGGCCCGTCGTTGGAGGTTCCGGACTGTGGCCCATCGTTGGAGTTTCCGGACTGTGGCCCGGAAGCTCTGGACTGGGAACTGTCGCCGGAAACTCTGGACTGGGAACTGTCGCCGGAAGCTCTGGACTGGGAACTGTCGCCGGAAGCTCTGGACTGTGGAGGCGCACTGGAGACCTGATGCTTGGTGCCGGCACTGGTGGTACCAGGCTGAAGACACGCATCTCAGGGCGAGTGCGGGGAGCAGGCACAGGACATACTGGACTCTGGAGGCGCACTGGAGGCCTGGTGCGTGGGACCGGTACAGGTGGCACCGGGCTGAAGAAATGCACCTCAGGGCAAGTGCGGGGAGGAGGCACAGGACGTACTGGACTGTGGAAGCGCACTGGAGATCTGGAGCGTAGAGCTGGCACAATGCGTCCTGGCTGGATGCTCACTTGAGCCTGGCAAGTGCGGGGCGCTAGCACAGGACGCACTGGGCTGTGCAGACGCACTGGAGACACAGTACGCAGAGCCGGCGCAGGATATCCTGGTCCAAGGATGTGTACTGGAGACCAGGAGCGCTGAGCCGGCACCATCCGTCCTGGCTGGATGCCCATTCTAGCCCGGCAAATGCGAGGAGCTGGAATAGAGTGCACCGGGCTATGAATGCGAACTGGAGACACCGTGCGCATCACTGCATAACAAGGTTTCTGACCAGTCACACACTCCCCACGGTAAGCATGGGGAGTTGGCTCAGGTCTAACCCCTGACTCTGACAATCTCCCCATGTGCCCCCCCAAAAAGGAGCTGCCTCTTCCGTGCTAGCCGTGTCCCCTCGTATCATATCATCTCCACCTGCTTCCATGGCAGGGACTTGTCCCCTGCCATTACCTCCTCCCAGGTCCAGGATGTCATCCACTCATCTTTCTCCCGAGCCCAGGATGTCCACTCCTCCTGAACACGCTGCTTGTTCTTTTTGTGGTGGGATCTTCTGTCACGTTCATTATAAAGATCGGACCAAGGCGCAGCGTGAGTAGAGTTCCACATGTTTTTAATAAAACCGAAACTCAGCAAGACAAAACAAAAAAACAAAACGTGAAGCTATACGAATAGTGCAGACAGGCAATGTTACATAGAACAAGATCCCACAAACACCAAAGGGAAATGGCTACCTAAATATGATCTCCAATCAGAGACAATGATAAACAGCTGTCTCTGATTGGGAACCATATCAGGCAACATAGAATTACAAAAACCCGTAGACCTACAAAACCCTAGACATACAAAAACCCTAGACAATACAAAACTAGCGTACCCACCCTGGTCACACCCTGACCTAACCAAAATATAAAGAAAACAGTGATATCTCAGGTCAGGGTGTGACAGCATGTGACTAATAACATTTGATTTGATTTGATTTGATTTTGACTAGCTGAGACATTCTGCCTGCCTCTCTCTCGTCCTGACTCCCAACCCCTACACGCTCATTACTATTGGACAGTTGGAGATCGAATTTGAATATTGAAACAATCTTGCAAATGTCGGGGAGACAGACAGCAAGGTTTATACAAATATCTGCTGTTGAAAACTAAATGTTAGTATAAAAGAAATATGAGATAATGTCTAGATGCTTTTTATAGTGAAGATCAAGTTTATAACTTCTCTGCCTCTGCTGATGAGACAGTGGATTCTGCAATCAGATGGAAAAGAGTAAAAAGGCATTTTAACGTCATAGATTTAGCCGGTGGTACTTTGTGGAATAGACACCGGCTGGAATGCGCTTTTAACCAATCAGCATTCAGGATTAGACCCACCCGTTGTATAAATTTGAGTGGGACCTGTGAGTGACTGAGTGACATACGTGGTTCACCATTATGGGATCAAATTCCATTTAAATTGAAAGGCTATTATGCACAGTATTACACAATAGATTTATACAACACTATTACTCCACCTCAAGGCTCTTTAGGAAGAGATTACAAAGGTGCGTTATGTTCATATGGCTGAAATCCATCACAGTTTTGTTCACATAAAGGGGCATATGTGTAAAGAGAGGGCAAACTCCTGCCTGAGTGTAGTGTCAGGGTGCAAGGTTAGAGCATGAGTCTAAACTGGGTGTGTGGTCCTGCAGTATAGAGACCAGACCCACACACACACGCATACATACACACACACACACACACACACACACACACACACACACACACACACACACACACACACATATATATATATATATATATATATATATATATATATATATATATATACACACAGTTACACACACACACACACACATATAATATATATATATATATATATATATATATATATATATATATATACACACACAGTTACACACACACACACCACTTCCCCCTGCCCCCTGGGACAATTACTGCCTCACCTTCTATTCAGGACTTAATGAGAAAACGGACTGATCGATTTAACTCCAGCCATAACACGAGAGGAGGCCAGTACGGTGATAGCATAGATCAATTGTGCTGCTGTGAGGTATCCAAGACATCTAAAACACCAGCAACCTGTGTTAAAACGAATACTGTTTCCAAGATTATAACCATGTTCTTTCAGTAGTCTTTATAACATGGTAATAACATCATAACAGCTCAGTCTATATCTGTATAGACTTAAATAAATAGTTTTGTAGCGAATATCTGTAGACAACTGATCAACGTTAAAGCCAAATCTACGTTAAAGACAAAGGTCTCTCAATGCAATATTTTACAGACCTAAAACAGCTAGACCGTGATTGACCAATAAACATTCAAGTGGGTGTGGTCTGGCACATACATTCATATAAATCAGTCAAAGATATTTCTATTGTATCAAGACTTAACATATACAAGAACATTCATATCAACCTAACAGTGGCGCTATAATGGGAACATGTTCATATCTCTCGACCTGTTTGACTCAGAGTGATGAAATTTGGTACACATACTCGTGGATAAGAGTCTAGCTAACCCACGCGATATCTCAGACTCCACTTGCCCGAATTTGACAAAACTTGGGTGAATGATATGTGGTGCCATAGAGATCTGTTGTTTACAAAATTGCACTGGTTGGCCCATGGGGGGCGCTGTATAATTTGTGGGGGGAGACATATTTACAGTTGCCTTGTTTTAATAAGCAATAGCCAGGTGAATCTGTACTGAAAGAAGACAATTCATTTATTTCAGATGGGGTGCCTGTTCCTTGTGACATCAGGTACAGAGCTTTGGTGCCAAGCCCAATTATTTATTACATATTCAGTCTCTATCCATCATTGTATTGCCACTACGTCCAGACCACTGAGCTGTTAAAGAAGGTCCAGACCCAGTGTTAACGCTCACATTTGATGTTTATTGCCGCGTCCCGAAAAATATGATTGACTTTTCTTGAGGAGACGGAGGTGGGACTTATGCCCCCTTCTTCTCCAATCGTGGCTCAGGGGGCGGAGGCTTTTATTGCATACTCTGGTTGTGTGTCAGTTGCTACAGACATAAGCGAAACAATAACAATTGGTGTTACTTTCACTAACCCTCTGAGAGAGTGACTGTTACATGTTCCGTCCATCAAGCTTTTAAGGAAATTGGGAAAGGCATATAACGTGCTCTGTGCACGTCAGGTTTGACACGATTTGAAACCCTTTAAAGTTGAATCTACTTTTTTTTCTACAGTAGCTGTGCAGGAGTGGCAAGAGCCTAAAGCAGCTATTCATATCAGATTTCAACCAAACCAGCTGGGAGAGAGAGAGCGGAGAGAGCGAGCGTCTGTCATTATCTTTCCCTTTCCGATCCAGGAAAGCTTAGGGAGAGAGAAAATAGAGAAAATAGAGGGAGAGAGAGAGGAGAGAGAGAGGGATCCAAAGGAATTTCTAAGGATATTTCTTCTGTTGCCGTGAAAAAAAAGTGTTGGTCAGTTGGGGGCGAGGCGAAGAGCGCGGTCAAGGATGGACGAGCAGCCTCGGTTGATGCACTCCCACGGCGTGGGAATGGCCCGACACCCCGGCATGGCGCAAAATATGCAGGATGGCACAGGAGGGACGGACGGAGATGGAAGAAAGCAGGACATTGGAGACATATTACAGCAAATAATGACAATCACAGACCAAAGCCTGGACGAAGCGCAGGCCAGGTACGGTGGCATAGAAATTATATTATTTTCAAAGTAATACCAAAATAGCATATTTATGAATTAAGAAATAACTACGGTAGGCCTACGTTGTAATAATGTGATTTGCATTCATGCTATCCAACGAAAACAATTACGCCCACCCGAACGCAACTGCTCGTAGGGGATAAAGTGCGTAACGTCAATCTACCTTCAACCGACCAGTTTTTATTTTGTGAAAGTTAACTTTTAAAATAACAGTGTCATCAAAATGTAAAAAAAAAAATGTATGACGATATTAAAACTACTGCAACTACAACTGAGCGGGGTACATCCTCTTCCCAATTTCCAATCGCCTTGTATCTTGTTACATATGAGATTACACAGTAATTCCCCGCTGTGTTACATGTTGGGGATGCATTCCTTTTGGTTACTTTGTTTCTTTTTAGCCAACGGCAATAAAGGTTATCACAGCACCGGTGCTGCGCCTCGAAATTGAGACAACGATCACATCAATTCGTGTTCCTGTGCAAGAATATATTATATAGGATAGATTGGATCATATTCATTATTGACATCCCACGGTGATGTAAAATTGAAATGACCCGTGCTATTCATGTTAATTCATTTTAGCGGTTATAGATTAATTGTAGTGGGACGACAAGTGTTCCAAGTGTGGTTTGTTGAGACAATGGAGACACTATAAAAGTACATTTTTACACCAAAGGGTTTTCTCTATTAAAGAATAAGACTATGCTATACATTAGTTCTTTAGTTTAGATCACTGTGATTGACGGGTTGTTCAAGACTTAATTCAGAATAATATGCATTGTTAATATCAACGGCAAGGATGAGCTTTATTCTTCCTTATCAAATTGACAGTGATCAAACAAGTCTCCTCATTTTAGATATGATACAATCCATGCAGAACGCTTTTGCAACTAATGCTATTTCCTCGTCTTATTGAGTTTGGTTGTAAAGTTGTGTGTGTTTCCCCTTTTTTCTTCTAGGAAACATGCACTGAACTGTCACAGGATGAAACCGGCTCTCTTCAACGTCTTGTGTGATATAAAAGAGAAAACAGGTAAGGTGAAATTCTACCACATTGAAAGAATGACTTGTATCAATCTTTTTTTCCTCAAACCTTTTTTCTTATGTGCCATTTTTATGAAGTTATTATGGCCAGAACGACTTATAGCCCACATTATTATTTATAACAACCATATTTTGAACATTATAATATTTATATTATATTTCTAAACATACTGTATGTGTTCAGGAAGTGAACCCATATTCGTAACAATATGGTTCTACAATGCAACATGGTGCTTTGTGGCATCCTACTGTATCTACGTGTATTACCACACATCCAAACATGACCACACAACCAAACAACCTTATGTGTGTCAGTCAGTGAGCCAAAAGCAGACACACACATTCGGACCAGACAGCAGAGAAGAAATGTCTTTACTGTACGACCAAGGGGGTGGCACTGAGACATGTATTAGGGCTGTACTAATTGACTTCGTTCTGTGTCATCATATTTTTCCTTGCCAAGTGTGATGCTGTTTGTTTGTGACATGCTGTGAGTGTTTTTACATGCTGATGCTGGCCAGAGGGATTTTCTCAGTTTGGGTTTGAAGCGAGGGTCAAAGTCATGTATAAGAATCTGTGAAATATAGGCACTTAACACCATATTAAAAAGAAGAAGCACTTGTCTCTGTTTATAGAAGAAAGTATGTGACTATTCTTGGAAAAAGTCCAAGTTCTAGCCTACTAAAGAGATATGTAGAAAATGGAAGTCAAACCGCAATCTAATACATATCTCTGAAGACATATCTCAGAAGACATATCTCTGAAGACATATCTCTGAAGACATATCTCAGAAGACATATCTCTGAAGACATATCTCTGAAGACATATTTCTGAAGACATATCTCAGAAGACATCTCTGAAGACATATCTCAGAAGACATATCTCAGAACATGCCTTTTAACGGGATACTCTTTTGAAATTGTTAGAGGATGTTATCACTCACTCTGACTTTAAAGTGGAAAAATGTTTCCAGCGACTATCATAACTGTCTGTAGCCGGCCAAAGAAATAAGAAAACAAATGGATTCAGTAAAGGAGGCCATGTTATCGTCTTCCTAATTTGCCTCTAAAGGTTCATTTACGAACATTTCATTACTGTGAGTCACTCTGGTACAGTGCTTCAAAAAAAGACGGGTTCTTAGCAGCGAACCCTGTGTGGTTTTCATTTTAGAAAAAAGGAGGGAGAAGAAATGAAGTCCCGTTTGTGAGAAGCCAGTGAGGTTTGGCCCCGGCCCCCTTCCTTCTCAGAGGAGTATGCTTAGAGTAGGGAGAGAGTTATGCCTGCTTTTTTTCAAACTGCCTGGCGTCGTTCTGGGTTCAACCAGAGTTCGTTTCCAAAATGAAGAAGAACAAAGTAACTTGGACCTTTTCATGCCCCCCTTGCTTTTCTTCTCTTCCCACCGTTCCTGGCAGGAACATAGGGGATTCTGACTATAATGGCTCTCTTTGCCTGCTTACTCTCTCCGTCTTCATTTAGAGGTAACAAATGCTGTTGAAGGTAACGTTTCAACATAGATTTGCCGTGTTGTTTTTGTAGGTTTCTACTCCTATCTCTTGAGTGGATTTAGTTCTGCTAATGTTTTGGCCTCTATCCAGTATTAGCTTCCTTTGACAGGGTTTCAGTTGGGTGGGCTGAATTCAATGTACTTGGCCCCTCAAGATAAAAGCACCATGGGGGAATCCCTTTTGAAAAGTTTACTGGTTCGCACACGCAAACTCACCCATGCACACAAGCACACAATGTCCATTGAGGTGTTGTTGTTACTCAAGCGCTGCACGCCTTGTGTTGCTGGGGGAAGTCATACTAAATTCTCAGTATTCTGTTGTTACATTTTATCCGGATGCTTTGTCACGTTATAGTCATCAAGTCCAAGCTATGAGCTGTGCTTCACTCTATAAATGTAGATGTGTTATCAGCGTCAACATAAGCATGTGTGGCAAATGTATTTTAGTGCAAAAAATAAAATGTTATTGGTCGAGAACCCAGTTTAGCAGATGTTATAGCGGGTGAAGCGGACTGCTTGTATTACAAGCTCCTAACAGTGCAGTAAAATGTCAAACATGTACGCGAATAATAAATCATCAAAAAACCTAAAACGAGAAATCAAGAATGTTAGGATGAATCCAACGCTGTGTTAGTAATCCGAATGCAATCTTTGCATGTACACCGAAAAGATATACTGAGAATGATGTGTACAGCCGTAGATATTTTACAGAGAGCTGTGTCAAGAGTCCTGTATATAAATATGCAGTGTGTATAAACAGTGTAACGAAAAAGGTATATTCGAATGAGCTATGTGAGAATACAGTGTATCAATGCACAGTGTAAAAAAACAGTATAAAAGAAACAGGAAGTGTCCAGGGTTTAATGTCTCTTATATACAGGGCCTTCAGAAAGTTTTCATACCCCTTGACTTCTTACACATTTCATTGTGCTACAGTCAGAAATCCAAAGTAATTATTTTCTCATCCATCTACACACAATACCCCATAATGATAAAGTGAAAATCTGTATTTAGAATTTTTTGCAAATATGTTGAAAATTAAATACAGACATATCTCATTTGCATAAGTATCCACACCTCTGATTCAATACATGTTAGAATCATCTTTGGCAGCGATTACAGCTGTGAGTCTTTCGGGGTAAGTCTCTAAGAGCTTTGCACACCTGGATTGTACAATATTTCCACATTATTCAAGCTCTGTCAAGTTGGTTGTTGATCATCGCTAGACAGCCATTTTCAAGTCTTGCCATAGATTTTAAAGCCGATTTAAGTCAATACTGTAACTAGGCCACTCAGGAAAATTCAATGTCACCTGGTAAGCAACTCCAGTGTATATTTGGCCATGTGGTTTAGGTTATTGTCCTGCTGAAAGGTGAGTTTGTCTCCCAGATTGAACCAGGTTTTCCTCTAGGATTTTGCCTGTGCTTAGCTCTATTCTGTTTCTTTTTACCCCCCAAAAACTCCCTACTCATTGCAGATGACAAGCATACTCATAACATGATGCAGCCCCCACCGTGCTTGAAAATATGAAGATTAGTACTCAGTGATGTTTTGTGTTGGATTTGTCCCCTAACGCTTTGTATTAAGGACATAAAGTTCATTTCTTTGCCAAATCTTTTGCATTTGTACTTTTGTGCCTTATTTTATTTTTTATTCTGTATAGGTTTCCTTCTTTTCACTCTGTCAATTAGGTTAGTTATTGTGGATTAACTACAGTACCACAGCCATTAAACTCTGTAACTGTTTTAAAGTCACCATTGGCCTCATGAAATCCCAGAGCGGTTTCGGCAACTGAGTTAGGAAGGACATATCTTTGTAGTGACTGGGTGTATTGATACACCATCCGAAGTGTAATTATTAACTTTACCATGCTCAAAGGGATTTTCAATGTCTGCTTTTTTATTTTTACCCATTTACCAACATGGTTGGGTCAGCTACTTTTTAAATGTAATCTGTTACAGTTACTGGTTACCTGTCCAAAATTGTAATCACTAACGTAACTTTTTGATTACCCAGTAACGTAATCTGATTACATTCAGTTAGTTTTAGATTTCCTTCCCCTTAAGAGACATGAGAAAAAAATATATAATGTTACCAATTGAATATCTATTGCAGGATAAATCAATGTTAGTTTACATAGCTGGCCATATATGGATGTTACATTTTACTCTATGGGCTGGTTGTGTTGGCTTTTTCAAATCCATCGCTTTCTACTACATATAATAATACGATTAAATTATATCTTTACATTCAAATCTAATTCTATCATAATTCCAGTCATTCCAATAAATGTTATACCCCTTGATCTTCAAGAATAGGACTTGGAAATATGGAAGTATAGATCAGTCAAATTGTTTTACCTGAGCATAACCCCAAAACTAAGGACTTATTAGCCAGCCCTACTCTGTTGTTTATGATTTTGTTGTCATGGAGGACTGATTGGGCTCATTGATTCGAGTTGAAAAATAAATGTCACGCTCATGGAACGGCATGCTTTGAGCACTACTGATAAGTGCTATTTACATGTGGAAAATGAATTCAATATGCTGCATTTACTATAGGCCTATTTTTTACCTTTTAGTTGGTGACACTTTGATATCTTGATAATATGCAGATGTTTAAAGGGGAAATCCACAGATGAAACAATAACAACACGGTCGCCCCACCTCTGTTTTGGTAAACAGCTGAGGTATGGGCCTGGAGAAATGTAACCACTCAGATTAATAATATTCAGGGCTATGGATGCAAGGACTGTCCATCCATGATATCAATTTGTTTTAACCATGTTATGAGGCTATACAGTGTTTGTTTACAATTACAATGTGGACAAACATAGGAGAAAACAAGCTTATATTTTGGGTTCTCATGGAGTGTGACAGTTGAACTACGCCCATGAGGCATTTATAAGTTATATTCTTCAAGAATCAATGGATATGTATACAGTTGAAGTCAGACGTTTACATACACCTTCGCAAAATACATTTCAACTCAGTTTTTCATCATTCCTGACATTTAATCTTAGTAAAAATGCCCTGTCTTAGGTCAGTTAGGATCACCACTTTATTTTATGAATGTGAAATGTCAGAATAATAGTAGAGAGAATGATTTATTTCAGCTTTTATTTATTTCATCACATTCCCATTGGGTCAGAAGTTTACATACAATCAATTAGTATTTAGTAGCATTGCCTTTAAATTGTGTAACTTGGGTCAAACGTTTCGGGTAACCTTCCACAAGCTTCCCACAATAAGTTCGGTAAATTTTGCCCCATTCCTCCTAACAGAGCTGGTGTAACTGAGTCACACATTTTCTATTGCATTGAGGTCAGGGCTTTGTGATGGCCACTCCAATACCTTGGCTTTGTTGTCCTTAAGCCATTTTGCCATTTTGCTTGGGGTCATTGTCCATTTGGAAGACACATTTGCGACCAAGCTTTAACTTCCTGACTGATGTCTTGAGATGTGTCTTCTATATATCCACATAATATTCATCCTTCATGATGCCATCTATTTTGTGAAGTGCATCAGTCCCTCCTGCAGAAAAGCACCCCCACAACATGATGCTGCCACCCCTGTTCTTCACCGTTGGGATGGTGTTCTTCGGCTTGCAAGCCACCCCCTTTTTCCTCTCAACATAATGGTGGTCATTATGGCCAAAAACAGTTCTATTTTGTTTTCATCAGACCAGAGGACATTTCTCCAAAAAGTATGATCTTTGTCCCCATGTGCAGTTGCAAACCGTAGTCTGGCTTTTTTTATGGCGGTTTTGGAGCAGTGGCTTCTTCCTCGCTGAGTGGCCTTTCAGGTTATGTCGATATAGGACTCGTTTTACTGTGGATATAGATACTTTTGTACTGGTGTCCTCCTTCACAAGGTCCTTTGCTGTTGTTCTGGGATTGATTCGCACCAAGGTACGTTCATCTCTAAGAGACAGAATGTGTCTCCTTCCTGAGCGGTATGACGGCTGAGTGGTCCCATGGTGTTTATACTTGTGTATTATTGTTTGTACAGATGAATGTGGTACCTTCTTGCAGTTGAACCAGACTTGTGGAGGTCTACAATTTTTTTCTGGAGTCTTTGCTGATTTATTTGGATTTTTCCATGATGTCAAGCAAAGAGGCACTGAGTTTGAAGGTAGGCCTTGAAATACATCCACAGGGACACCTCCAATTGACTCAAATGATGTCATTTAGCCTATCAGAAGCTTCTAAAGCCAAGACATCATTTGCTGGAATTTTCCAAGCTGTTTAAAGACACAGTCAACTTAGTGTATGTAAACTTCTGACCCACTGGAATTGTGATACAGTGAATTATAAATGAAATAATCTCTGTAAACAATTGTTGGAAAATGACTTGTGTCATGCACAAAGTAGATGTCCTAACCGACTTGCCAAAACTATAGTCTGTTAACAAGAAATTTGTGGAATTGTTGAAAACGAGTTTTAATGACTCCAACCTAAGTGTATGTAAACTTCCAACTTCAACTGTATGTATAATTTAGATGTTCAAAAATGGATGTAGCATCTACAGATTGCCCCTTTAAGTTTATCTAAAGTGTGCGAGTTTGAGACTGTGTCCATTAGGCCTATGGATTAATTTTTTTATCAGCATGAATTAGATTGAGCAATAATAGCCCCACTTTTATTGTGTAGGCTGGGATCCACACTATGCAGCTGTTGCAAGTATGCATTTTGCACTGCATTTTTCACACAAACACAATGATTGATAGGCATCTTAAAACTTCTTGAATTCCATTATTGGGTTTAAATACACGTTTAGATTCGTGAACAGCCATTCACAACAACCACAATCCGTAAGGCGCAAATAGCTAAATGAGAGAGCAGCAGTGTGATTCACATCAATGCGCTATGTTGATATCAAGAATAAGTGGTATCCTTATTGCCGTGGACTACACCGCTGTCATCCTTACCTCCAAGCGTTCAAGTTGGATCATCTTTGAATTCCGACAGCAGTCGCACCATTGGAAGACACAGCTTGAACTGTAGCCTACAAAATCCTCTTCCTGCTCTTTTCCCGCAATAGTGGTCTCTGACTTGAGGTCAGACTCGCTCTGGTGGAACAAACTTAAACTTGAGCCTTTTTTCAATGCTGATTTGAATGTTATTGAGAAAACAGAGAAGTGTCAATAATGTTTTTTCCGCAAACATCCTTTCTGAATTTAAAAGTAATCCTCGAAGTAATCATCTAGTTTTTCAAAAGTATCTGTAATCTGATTACAATATTTTTTGCTGGTAACGTAACAGATTACAGTTACCGGTTTAATACGTTACTCCCCAACTCTGTTACCAATAGGTGCCAATCTTTGCGAGGCATTGGAAATCGTCCCTGGTCTTTGTGGTTGAATCTGTGTTTGAAATTCAATGCTAGACTGAAGGACCTTACAGATTATTGTATGGGTGGGGTACATAGATGAGGTAGTCATTCAAAAATCATGTTAAACACTATGATTGCACACAGATTGAGTCCATGCCATTTATTATGTGACTTGTTTAAGCACATTTTTACTCCTGAACTTATTTAGACTTGCCATAACAACGGGGTTGATTTAATTAGTTAAACTTTCTAAAAACATAATTCTACTTTGACATTATGGGTTATTGTATGTAGGCCAGTGACACAAAATTTGAATTTAATCCATTTTCAATTCTGGCTGTAACACAACAAAATGTGGAAATAGTTAAGGGGTGTGAATACTTTCTGAATGCACTCAACATGGGACAGCAGCGTTGGCTGTGTGTGCGGGTGGGCGTGTGTGTGTGAGTGTGTATGGACGTATGCGTGTCTGAGTTTATATGTGAGTACAGAAGTGTGTGTGTGTGTGTGTGTGTGAGCTTGTGTGAGTGAGTATTTTTGTCTCTTACTACAAGAGATGGTGCGATGGCTGTTCAACAGTATGATAGCCTGGAGATAGAAACTGTTTTTCAATCTTTCGGTCCTGGCTTTGATGCACCTGTACCGTCTCTGTCTGCTAGATGATAGCAGAGTGAACAGAGTGTGGCTTGGGTGGCTGAGGTCCTTGATGATGTTCTTGGCCTTCCTTTGACACGGTGTGCTGTAAATGTGCTGGAGGGCAGGCAGCGTGCCCCCTGTGATGGGTTTGGTTGACCGCACAACTGCCTGAAGAGCCATTTGGTTGAGGGCGGTGCAATTGCCTTCCAAGGCGGGGATGCAGCCCGACAAAAGGCTCTCAATGGTGCATCTGTAAAAGTTTGTGAGGGTCTTAGGGGCCATGCCGAATTTCTTCAGCCACATGAGGTTGTTGAGGCGCTGTTGCGCACCTTGGCGCCTTGTCTCCTGTAGTCCACAATTAGCTCCTTTGTTTTTTTACATTGAGGGAGAGGTTATTTTCCTGGCATCAATCCGCCAGGGTCCTCACCTCCTCCCTGTAGGCTGTCTAGTTGTTGTTGGTAATCAGGCCTATTACTATCGTGTCGTCAGGAAACTTGGTGATTGAGTTGGAGTCGTGCATAACCACGCAGTTATGGGTGAACAGGGGATACAGGAGGCGGCTGAGCACACACCTACTGGTTGAGGAGCAGTGTGGCGGAGGTGCTGTTACCTACCCTCACCGCCTGGGGTTGGCCCATCAGGAAGTCCAGGACCCAGTTGCACAAGGAGGGGTTCAGACCCAGGGCCCTGAGCTTAGTGATGGGCTTAGAGGACACTATGGTGTTGAAAGCAGAGCTGTATTTGGTGAACAGCTTTCTTAAATAGCTATTCCTCTTGTCCAGGTGGGATAGGGCAGTGTGCAGTGCAACAGTGTTTGCGTTGGTCGTGGATCTGTTTGGGCGGTATACAAATTGTAGTTTGGATGAGATTTATAGGACACAAAGACCTAAAATCACATGGTATCATACCATTCCTTCTTTCTATGTATCTAGTTGCTGTTCATCTTGTGGGCATAGATCATTTTCCCCCTGTGAAGAGCAGACAGAAGCCCAGAAATCCACTGCAGCAACAGCAAAAAAATGACTCAAACCTTCACCATGACATTTACAGCCAAATGTGCTGAGAGCAGAGTGTGCAAAAAGAGAACAAGCCCGTAATTTGTCAGGTCTTTTTTATATTATTTTATAAAGACTCAGCCTCTCCTCAGTTTTACATTGTTGCAGCCAGAGTCTCTGGAGGATTGCAAAGGAGAGACTATTAAGTCGGCAGGCAGCCTGGTTTATGCGACTGTTGTGTCCCCTTCTGTGACAGCACTAAGAGGATCATAGATATGGCACTGTAGGTTGGCTTTCCTTTTTTAAAGGTAAAATCACCTGGGCATACTGTATCATGTGCCTATTGGTGTGTGTGTGTGTGTGTGTGTGTGCGCGCGTTCACACACATACTTGTAAAACAGTAAGATAGACGTGCTGGAGGCATAAAATGAGAGCGCACACAAATGTGCACACAGACGAACGCACACAGACACGCACACACACACGTATGTGTGTCTGTGTGCACATTTGTGTGCGCTCTCATTTTTTGCCTCCAGCACGTCTATCTTACTGTTTTACAGAGGATTACCATAGATGAACTACAACTTTTCTCATTAGAAATACTTTGTGGTATAGAGTACATGTCTCCAGCAATTTCAGGAAAGCGTGTCTTTAGTTGTAAAATTAATGTAGGTGCTTAGCACTGTGTTTCATTTGCCATACATCCTGTGTGTGTGTGTGTGTGTGTGTGTGTGTGTGTGTGTGTGTGTGTGTGTGTGTGTGTGTGTGTGTGTGTGTGTTTGCATGTGAAAGAGTGAGAGTGTGTGTCTGTGTGGAACCATTACGGATAGTGGAGCTGGCACGTACAGGTTGACAGAGCAAGAAAAGCCAGACACCAAGTCAACGTTTCTAGGTGTCAGATTACAGGCCAGAGCTCTCTCTCTGTCTCTCTCTCTCTCTCTCTCTTACAAAAACACTTTCAATCTCTCTCTCTCTCTTTCTCTCACTGTTCACCAGGCCAGTGTATGTCGACAGCCACTCATTACTCCAGACTCAGGTCAAATGGATAGCTCCTGCATGTCAAATATGATCAGATGTAGACTATATTATACCACTGGTAGTTGTCAGACCTAAGGACCTGGTGAACTCAGTGACCCATGTCATCAAGCTACTAATTTTCACATACTAGATAATAGAAATGCTGTGTTTTCGATGTTGAGCATATTGCAGCATTGCAGATTGTACCTGTGATCGAAGTTGAAGTCTGGTGTGGTTCTTATATACTGTAGCACACATCTGGAGAACACTGGTATCCTTTCATTAGAATAGAGCAAACCTGCACATATTTTCTTTGACAAATTTGCTTTGATGGCTATGTTTTTGCTAGTTAATGATTTAGTGGTGGACTTGGAGTAAATTTAGTGATAGTGGAATGTCAGATAACTATTCAGTTGGTTTTATAGCCCAGTAAGCGAGTAAACACATCACTTACATCAGTATTGTGAATGATGGTCTGCTTATTTTAGCCATGGAGAGAGACTGGACTGGACACTAGTGTTGTGTTGTTGCTGCTGCTGTTTTTCAGTATTTAATTGACATGGTTGTCCATGATGAGTTCAGAGGTTAGTTTTCAGTCTTTTTTGACAGATGGAGTCATTTGTCTCCGATGTGCCATGTTCTGTCTTGAAACTAATGGCTATGTCCTTGGTTTCCCCACCGTGTTAGCAGGCAGACAGTATATCTAGCCTGGCCGGTTGGAAGTGCAGAAGCAGCATTTTATTCTAGCCAGGATTTGAGTTCCCATAGAAATACGAGTGAATATCTCTGTTCTTTCATAAATAACAACGTTTCCCAAACGTCTCTGAAGTTTCTCAATTGATTAGTAGTTTTAACAAACCTCATGACACTGCTTCCTAGAAATGTAAATGGTCGATAATTGGCCGCGCTGATTCCCCTGACAAAAGACGTCAACTTTCATAAAATGTTCTACAGAAATAGCCTAGACCC